>NW_020954610.1:7305219-7610838 GCF_900497805.2 Vombatus ursinus | reverse complement strand
TACTACTACTACTACTACTACTACTACTACTACTACTACTACTACTACTACTACTACTACTTCTTCTTCTTCTTCTTCTTCTTCTTCTTTTCTCTCTCTCTCTTTTTCTCTCTCTCTACCTCTCTCTTTCTTCCCCTCCCCCAACCCCCATTTTGGAGTGTTTTGCTGTTTCATTTAGGTTGGCTTGACTTCCTTGTGAATAAATTAATTATCATGGATCATTACACCATGCCACCTTAAAAGGTACCCTAGATAACTTCCTGAATACTCAGTGGATACTATCAAGTGCCAATGGCAAAAGAAGATAAAGTAAAAAATAAAAAAACCTGCCTCCATTTGTCCAATGGATATTCTATTTATCTGAGTTCGTGCCACAAGGAGTTTCCAAGGAACCATCCACATTTTTTTCTTGGCTTACTACTTAGAGTTGTAGATAAATCTGGATGACATGGTTGTGTTCGGAAAGACACTAGAAGACCAATGGAAAAAACTTTTGAAGGGAGTAGGCACATGCTATCCACTGACAAATATTTTGCAGAGAATCCACTAAATATATGGGCCACAAACTATCTCATCAGGAAACAAGTCCCAATTTGGACACTAGTATCACTGACTGACTGCCTGCCTATATCTGAAGGATTATCATGAACTAAAGACAAGTCTGGTCTTTGATAGCAATTATTGAGG
Organism: Vombatus ursinus; assembly: GCF_900497805.2. Classification (NCBI taxonomy): domain Eukaryota; kingdom Metazoa; phylum Chordata; class Mammalia; order Diprotodontia; family Vombatidae; genus Vombatus; species Vombatus ursinus. Next base: position 7,610,151 of record NW_020954610.1, on the reverse strand, counting down.
ATGTGAGGAAAAACTATGCCACTCATCTCATGGCAAGGGCGTGATGGAGCCACCTCAAACTGGCTTAAGCTGATTGTTAAATTTTCACCGTGAGCATTTACACCTCAGAAATCTATACTATAAATTAGGGTTTGATTTATAGTTTTGTTAATTGTCTATATTTAAGAAAGTGATAGAGAAAATGTTAGTAATGTTAGTAATACAGATGAAACATGTGACATGCATACTTTTTTGAGAGAACTAGATATTAAACATTTACCAACACACTTCCGATCTCACTCATGTTGAGAAATAACACAAGCAGAAGATAGAAAAGTTCAGAAATTGTGCCCCCAACAAAGGGAGTAGTACAGACCTCATCCCTTGGTTCTCTTTGGAGAGTGGTGATAGGAGGACTAAGAAGGTAAATTGTTCCTCAGTGAGAATAGGGCCTCTCATACAAGAAGATATGATGGAAAGTCTGTGATTTCCTCTGGAAAGAGTATCATCACTGGAACAAAACCAAGCAAGTTGCCTTAAAAAGTACCAATTTAACCTGGTTAACAACAGCAGACTCAATTGAAAGATGCAAATACATGAATTGTAACCACAATGTATGTCCAAAAGAAACAAAGGAACAAGATTACCAGAGAATTGGACCTAGCTCACTTGATAGCCACACCACTAACATGGGAGTGGCAGAAGTTGGAATTTATTAATTAGGTGCTATAGCAAATAATAAATCTTTTCATGCTTTACATAAAATTATGGCTCTTTGAAACCTACAAATCAATAGCTTCACTCTAGGATAATTTGAGACACCTAGATCAGAAAGTACCCTAGTTTTAATGAAGAACATATTTTAGATACCCCCCCTTACTCCTGTACAAGGGTGGGAGGGTGTGGGGGGGGGAGTCCATAGTAGTGAAATATTGCATATACTATCATGTATTTTAACATACTATTCAGTTTTTGTTCATTATTTTCTCTTCATCTTTTTCTTTAAAAAAAACTTCTTTATTATAAGGAATGGATTTCTGGGTGGGTTTTAATAAGGGATTGGGGAAAGTTAGGCAATGTCAAAACAAATCAATAATATTTTCTTACAAAACACACATATTCTCCTAGCCTCGAATGGCAAGTAACATCAACTTAAAAAAAAAGGAACAGACTTGGGCCAAAAATGTTCAAAGGAAAATACTGGCAACTTAATTAATTTTCTTAGGGAACATAAACAAAATTTTGGAGCTAGTGTGTGCTTTAGATCATAAGAATATCAACAACACCTTAGTATTGGCTGACTACTTAACCACATATGTCTAGTCCTACACAATTCAGGATCATAGGACCTCTGTGATGACCAGTGTTGAGAGACAGACAGATAGACAGAGGGAGAGACAGAGAGAAACCGAGAGACAGAGACAGACAGAAGGAGTTCCCTTCAAGAATCCACTCAGAGGAATGCTGAGATTTGGAGAGCAAATTACTTAGAGAAGCACTTGATCTGGCAGAAATTAAGATATCCAGAATGGATGCCTTACCATCCCCAAGCAGATCCAGAATGCTCTGATTTTATCGTGTTCAATACATGGAAAGACTCAGACCAGAACACAAGGTTTCATGGAGCCATGTGACAATTCTTGCACAGGCTTATAATGCCACCAGGAATGATGCTGGGGGCTTAATCCATGTGTATTGATTTGGGAGTGAGACTGTGTTTTGGAGTATTAGAAGATAAAAAGCAATTATGACTTTGGCATAAAGGAGAGAGACAGAGACAGAGACAGAGAGAGAATAATGACTGAGTTCCCTAACAGGGAACTGCCATCAGAGCATAGAGTCCTATTTTTTTATTTTGATGTCACTGGAAAGCACAAGCAAAGTGACTTATAGGAAACCACACCGTGTTAAGTGGTTAAGAGATTTAAAAAGTCTACTTGCCTATAAAAATAGCACTAGAAGGTAGTCAGGGTTCTAGAATAACAATACATCATGTTCATTGCTGTCCACAGGTGAACTGATTGAAACATAAACAAAAGCATACAGGTAGTAGAAAGAATTGGAACCTGCAAAGTGTTCATTCAGATGTTAAAACCAACCAGAAAGCTTGTCTCTGGAGAAGATTCAATGTGGCATCTTGTGCCAAGACATGCATGAAGACAAAATTAAATCTGGGTGTACCACAAGAGAATGCAGAATATCACTGCTCCTCATCCTGTAGGAAGCCATTGGCTTGGTGGAGTAGAGAAGCTAAATCCAGAGATAATCACCTTTCTGTCTCCAACACCCCCTCTTTCCCCACTCCCCATTCCCAAGAAAAGCCTCAGAAAGACAAGCAGCAACAAGCACTTAGGGACAACAGACAGGCCCATTAGCCCACAGACCTGCACAGGCCCAGAAATTAGGTCCTACCAATGTGTGCAAAAACAACCTCTTCCACACAAATAATGAGATCAAATACCCAGAAATGACAGTAAGTCACAGCAAATCACATGGACTAGGCTAGTGCCTTATAGACTAGCACTGATGATAGCAAAATCAACCACATTGCAATGAGTGCCTACCAGCATGGGGCAATATAATGTATCCTGAGAAACATGGCAAAAAATGATAAGAGTGTGCTTAAATTTTACTGTATTTAATTCAATTAAAATTTATTAAGTGCCTACTATTAGCAAGGAGCTATAAATAAATTTACTTAGCATAAATATTGCAGAAGAATGTGTTTTATATGAATACTATATATGATTTCTGGGCTAATTTGCATGGATTGCTAAATTTTTTGACTGTGGTAAGAAATACTAGTTCTAGGATATTTGGCCTTTCCCCATTCCTTCCACCTCTGAGAAACTATGGGAAATAAAATCTGTATATGTGGTGACGGGGGAGTCTCAACTGAAGAAAGACTGAAGACACTGGAGGAGAGAGAGAAGAACAAGGATCTCTAAGTAGCATAGGAACAACTGGGGAGAAGAGAAGGACCCTGGCAGATTTTCAACTCATATTGCTGGGAGAGATGATTCAGTCTTGCCTTCATCTTTCCTGAGAAACTAGTGGCCCAACTGGTAGTGCTAAAGACCTAAGAGCATTAGAAATAGCCAAGAATTTAGAGAGAGGCAAAAAAAAAAAATGCCATCCTATCACACTTTCAACCAGCAAAGAGCAGCAGAACAAGATAGGACTTGAGGAAGGGGCCTTCACCATTGAAATCTTTATATTTAAAACTATGGATGATTCTAATATGATATAATGATTCTAATAAAAGCTTTTATTAAGCTTTTACTATGTGTCAGGTACTATACTGGGCACTAGGGATACAAAGGCAAAAATGAAAGAGTCCCTGTCTTTGAGGAGTTCATTTTCTCTTTAGAAACAACTTGTACATATGCAAATATATGCAAAATGGTTATATAATAGAAACAAGGTAATTTGGAGGGGAGAAAGGCACTAGCAATTGGAGGATCAGGAAAGGCTTCATATTAAAGCTGACACTTGACTAACGCTTTGAGACCAAATATTGCTCGTTCAATGATTTCCATTTTGTTTTTCTCCTATTTTTTTACAATGAAAATTTTATCTGATTCTGTGAATTGTATATTTGCAAGTGGGTAGTCAGTCCCAATATACTAGGTGGCACCCAGAATACATTTTCCCAGAGAGAAGAAAATCCCTTGAATTATATCCAGGCCTTTCATCTCAAGACAGTCTATAACATAAGTGTAGCACACACAAAAAAGAAAATTTTGCCTTATGAAAATTCTTAGTAGGACAAACATTGCCAGTCAATCCTAGGCGATCTTTACATGTGTCTTCCTGCTCTGAAATTCAAGATTTCATCATTGTATGGTTTTGTCATCTGCCCCAACTTTTATGACGTGACAATGAAAATAGGAAAATCTAAGGTTCCATACTCTCAAACAAAATCTGAGTATTAAATCTATTTTCATAGCTTAACAGTGTCTCCAGCAATCTGGTGCCCCTCCCATCTTTCCTCTGCTAGTGCCTTCCCTATGAGATCACTTCCCATTTACACTGTGTCTATCTTGTTTACATGTTGTCTCCCTCATTTGAATGTGAGCTCCTGCTGCAGTTTTTGCCTTTCTTTGTATCCCCTGTATTTAGTACAGTGCCTGGCACATAGTAGGTGCTTAATCAATACTTATTGACTGCAACCAAGCATAGCTGGACCCAATCATCCCAGAGACACAAGGACAGGATATATCTACCTTGTACCAGTTTCACATAGGGGACGGAGAGGGGCATAAGCAAATTCAGATAAGAGGGACAGTTGGGTGAAGAATATCAAAGATATTAGAGGGCAATTCCCTCTTTCATATGGTCCTAAACAACTATCCCAACAATGAAATAGTATAGCGACCCTCATCTGCATCAACACCTCAGAAGAGGTGAAGAAAATGGCCAGTCCAATCACCTGCATCAGAGAAGTCCCTCTTGATTATACACGGAGGTTAACTGCCCCCCCATGGAGAGGGAGCTGATGAGAACATACTCAAGTCATGTTGCCTGAGCAGCATCTCTCCTTTTTGTGTGCACCTATGACCTTGCACTGTCTGGGGACCTCCACTGTCTGCTAAAAGTGGCTTCAGCAAAATGCCTGAAGTATGACAGTGTTGTTTTTGCATCCTGCCTGGTGTCTGGATCCCAGAGACTCTGGGTGTTTCCTTGTCAGCTACGAAGAATTCACGCTGCTGACAATGTTTATTTTTCTTATCCTAATTACACCCATAGTAATAAATTGGCTAAAAAAATCAGTCAAACAATTGGTTATTTGGTCTACAAGATGCTAAACAACTGTTTGAATTGATTTTTCCCCCTGAATTGGCAGAATTTTTTAGCTACTCAGTTTGAGCACCACATAAATATGGAAGTGCTCTTGCTTTCTGACCTTCTCTGCATGTTAGGCCTTCTCCTAAGCAAGTGCTCTCACAAAAGTGATCTTTAGATGTTTAAATGGGCTAGAATTGCTCAACAACAATGAACTCTTTTTGTAGGTATTTGGGTAAAAATCTGTTCTTCTGCATCTGCTTGTCAAGTTGGGGGCAGGGAAGGAGCTGAAAATAGTCTTAGAGTTTGTATGGTGTTATTTTATTGTTTTATTTGATAGTAAGAAGAGATATAACCTTGCTGAGAGGGTGACGAATTCAGTTATAGTCAACCAGTACTTGACAGGTTCTATCAGAAAACCAAACAAGGAAAGAGTATGTATGTCTGCTACCGGCTGTCACTGTATTGAACAATGAATGTTTGATGAAGCCGACCTGCAAATACACACATCTCTGTGGAAGTCAGCCTTAAGTAGCAACTAGGCTGACAAAATTAACAGGAAAAGACCTTGGCAGATACACACACACACACACACACACACACACACACACAGAAGAAGAAAAAGGAAAATCTTCCTGTTCCTTTATTTATTTAGGTGTGTATTGAAAGAGCCTCTATGCCAGGCAGAATTTGAAAGGAAGTTGCAGTTTTGTTAAGATAACTATATGGTCTTCATCCCAGCTGAAATTGAAAGTGCAGTTTGGATAATTGTCAGATTTTCCAAATTAGTTTTGCTATTAAAAAAAAACCCTCAAGATACGTCTGCTGGAAACGTGAGGGTCTGATTCTGTTTTAGCAGCCGCTCCAGCTTCTTGCTGACAGGGCAAATGATGGAGAAGTCAGCCAGCACCGTGCAGAAGAAGGTAATTGTCCAATTGCCCTGTGTCAGGCAGGCCAGTCACAGATTTGGTTTTCCTGTTCAAATACTTCTTTTTTATTCCCCTGAGCAATGCAAAGGAATAAAAATCTCCCTAAAAAGAGAAAAGTCTTTGAACAAAGATGCTCTTATCTTCTGCCCTTCTACCCCAACCCTTCCAATTCCCTGCAAAATCAGTCATATTTCCTACCAATAATCATTTTTAAATGGAAGCAAATACATTGATATAATAACTTCCTCTCAAACACTCATAATATTCCTTGAAATTGAAAGTATAGGCCATCAACGTCTGGTTCCCAATCCCTTTTCTGGGAATCAAATTTAAGGAAAGATATTGATGGGCTCCAGTATGTTCAGAGGAAGGTAACCAAGATAGTTACAGGACTCAAAACCTGGCTTCATGAGGGATTGGCAATCTTTAGTCTGGAGAAAAGAAGACATATGAGAAGCATGATGACCGACTTCAAGTATTTGAAAGATGATCTAGAGGCAAAGAGAATAGGCATTCACCTGGCCCCAGGGGGCAGTGCTAGGAAGAGTGGAAGTGGGAGAGAAATTTTGATTCAGTTTGAAGAAAAGTCTAGTAAGTCACACCTGCCCAAAGTGGAATGGGCTGGCCCTATCCTACTACTAAAAGTCTGCAAGTAAAGACTAAATGACCACATGTAGGGGGTATGCTTCATCTACACTTCTCTCCTTCAGGAGCCTTCTCCCACCCTACTGAAACTTCTATTTTAAAGAAAGTGCCCAGGCTAGCCATGTTCATGCCTGTATTCCTTTCCAAGCTCCTTCTGACTCTACAGACTTCTTTCTTTACCATGCGGGGATCTCCAGTTGTCCTGATCTATATCTTGCCTCGATCTGGAGGTGAAAGTGAGGCTGATGACTTTGCACAGCCCTGCTTTACATAAATCCGATTCACTTGCAAATCATGATATCACCTTCCTGATGTCATGGTCCTCTTTAAGAATAAAGGACAAACAACTTTATCATGCCCATGCCTTTGGGAACTTCCTTTCTTACCTTTAAAACTATGTTGTGTGTTGTCTTACCCCATTTGAATGTAAGCCCCTTGATAGCAGGAATTGTCTTTCTTTTTATTTGTATCTATATCCCTACCACTTAGCATAGTGCCTGGCACACAGTAACCACTTAAATAGTTATTGACCATTGCTTGACTGCGTGACTACAGGTTGTTCTGGATGACCTCTGAGTCCCCTTCCAATTCTATTTCCATTGAGAAAGAAATGGCCATTGTTATGACCATATTATAGATGGCAAAATCAAAGTGCAGGAAGTTAAAGTGATACTGGTATAATCAATAAGAAAGCTCCTGGATGACCCAGGAAAGAGTCACACCTGTAGATCTAAAAAGGTTCCCTCAATGCCATCTACCCCCAAAGATGAGGAAAGATGAGGATGAGGATGAAGTTAAGGACAGATGAGAAAAGTGAGACCCATGGAGGTAAAGTGACTTGTCCAAAGTTATACAAGTGGTAAGTGTAAGAGGTTTGGATTTAAATCCAGGTCCTCTGACTGTAGGATACTCTCTTGTGTTGCACCCTGGTGTATTCTATTAGTTTATTCAAAGCCCTTTAATTTATTCTTCAAAAGGTCAAGTCAGAAAAGCAATAAATTTATAATCTAAGGGACAGTGACTATGAGGACACTTTTCTGCCCTGCCAATTCATTCTGGTGAGGATTAACTCACTGAAAAGAAACAGCAACATTAGAAGAAAAAGTAGAAACATAATAGTGAGAAGTCTCATAGTACTTGGTAGAAAATCAAAGAAGGGCATTCTCTACTAGAAACTTGTCAACTGGATTTGCATTCCATGTTACTCAATGAGAAAAATCTATGCTCATAACCCAGAGTGGAACCTACAGAACATCAGCATAATTAGACTATTCTTTGGCACAATGCTGAATTTCAACTTGTACACTTTCACCTTTCAAACTTTTTGTACTGTTTATATATTTCTGAACTCATCTCATGATACCATCTAGTATTTTGTGGCAAATATAGTGTTGTTATAAATATAAATGATGTGTCCTGTCAATCTGAAAAGTCACAAATATCATCTATCAGGAACTCTAGTCTCTTATCTCTTTTCCACCAAATCTTCCCAATCCATATTGAGTTAAAGAAATTTGAAGTTATTTTTTAATCTGTTCATTTATTTATCTATTTCCAGAGTGGTGAATAAGGTTTAATCTTGAAAATAGAGATTCAGAGATGAAAAAAAAAGCCCACCGTTGATTCCATTAGCAAGAAGTGTATGAAGAGCTAAATTAACCTTCATGCTGTATAGACATGGGTTTCTGTGTCATCTCAAAAGGGCAGAAGTTGACTGGAGTTAAAAAGTTTTCTACACAGATTTTTGAGGGAGGACTGGATAAATGGAATTATAGCAGTGATTGGAAAGAAGAGGCTGTGGGAAACAATGGGTAAATTAACAATGAAACAATGCAAGAGAGAAGCTCACAGAAGCAGCAGAAATACTCAGAGGTAGGGGTTAACTGGAAATTGCTGTTTGCTAGAAAAGAAACCATCACTAGGCTTGCTTTTTTTTTCCTTCAACACAAGGGAAAGAAGGGCTGTTGAGACACCTGATTCAGATGAAGTGGCTTAGATATCCTCATTGTCAACATCAGGTGCAAACCGAGGGGAACATCTAGAAGGACACTTAGTCAAAAGTCACACTGCTCCCAGTGAGAGCTGCTGTGGAGGGAAGCCAAAACTCGATCAAGTCTAATGTTTTATTCTTATTTTGTGCTTCCTACCTAATTTATGCATGTGCATGGCTATTCAAACCATAATGTGAATATTTTTAAGCAAAATTCTAATAATATCATTCACATAGCTTCCTCTTCCATTCTCCCACCCTATTTGCTCCCGATTTACACACTCAAAGGGATTTTGAAGCTGTTGGTTCAATTTAACAAACATTTATCATGAACCTACTATGTTCAAAGAACGCAGTAGGCAAAGATACATACAACACAGCTATTTTGTCTTTAATCTGTATATACTTACATAGATACGTGTTGCCTCCCCCAAACAAAATGTAAAATCTTTGGTGTTGGGGACAGTTCCATTTCCATCTCTGTATCCTTAGCACTTAGCAAAGCACATGGGTGCTTCCTTTAAATGGTTGTTGAATGATTGGTTTGGTCTGATCAGAACACATCTGCAGTATTGTGTTCACTTCTAGGGATCATATTTCAGGAAGCTGCATGGAACATACAAAATGGTAAGCTTACTAGAGCACATGTAAATAACAACAACAGCAATAATAGTAACTAGCATTTGCACAGAACTTCAGGTTTGCAAAGTGCTTTTCCATATTATATCATTTGATCCTCCCAATAATTCTGAAAGGTAGATGATATTATTATTCCCATTTTACAGATGAGGAAATTGAAGTTGAGAGAAGTTCAATGAGTTGCCCAGGGTCATACAGTTAATATCTAAGACAGAAATTAATCTCAGCTTATCCTGACTACCAGTCCAACATTTTATCAACTACACCACCCAGATGCCTATGCAAAACAATTAGTTGAATGAACTGGGGATGTCTAGATTACAACAGGAAAGATATAAAGGAGACATGGCAACTGCCTTCAAGTATTTGAAGGGCTGCAATATAGAAAAGGAATTAGACTTCTTCTGTTTGGCCCCAGAGGACCAAACTTGGAGTCATAGGTAGAAGTTGCAGAGTTCCATGTAAGAAAAAAAAACTTTCTAAAAACTAGAGCTGTTTAGATGGAATGAGCTGTCTCAGAAGATAGAAGATTCCCACCCTTTTACTAGAAGTCTTCAAGCAAAAGTGGGATAACAATGTGGTAGGGGATGTTGTTTAAGCATTAGTTGAACTAGGTGGCTTCTGATGTCCCTGAAAATTCTTAGATTCTGTGATCTCCGGTAAAGCAAGGTCTATAGTATCTTCAAGAAGAAGCCAGGTTTCCAGGAGTACAAGATAATGGAAAGTATGAGAGGAGAATATATATAAAGATATTGGTTCATGACAGAACAGGGTTCCAGATGTCACTATCAAAGGAAAGGGCAGAACAAGATAGAAACTAGGGAAGGGTATGGCTGAGTTCTCAAGGGTGTGCATCGAACTTGAACTGGCTCTAAAGAATCAGTTGGTAAACTTTCAGTGTGAGCATTTATACCTCGGAAATCAGCCAATCAAGACTTGATCTATTGTTTCATTGATTTTTTGAGATATAATAAAGTGATAGAGAAAATGTTAATAATGCACATTAAACTTAAAATGTGTCCTGCACAGTATGGTTCCCACTTTCCCCCCACCACCACCACCCAGAAATGATTGCTAAGCATTTGATAGCACACCACTGAGGAGTATCAAATCAAGAGAGTAAGCAAAAGTAACTGAAGAAGGTAAATTTTGCTTTAGCAGATAAAGAGGGGGAATTTTCCTATTCATAGGTACTGGATATATAAGTTGACTAAGGCATACATATTTAACAGCCCTGTGATGATAGAATGAAGGAACAAATGAATGGAAAAGGAATTATTAAGCACTTACTCATTAAGTGCAAAGCACTGTGGTAAGCACTTAAGATACAAATCCCAAAGTGATTTTTTTTTTTGGCTACGCAATGAGGGAAAGTGATTTGCCCAGGGTTACACAGCTAGTGTTATATGTCTGAGGCCTGATTTGAACTCAGGTCTTCCTGAATCCAGGGCTAGTGCTCTATCCACTGTGCCACCTAGCTGCCCCGGATACCATCTACTTTTAAGGAGCTAGTAATCTAACTGAAGGATACTTGGCAGGGGATCTGGGAAGGAGGTAGAGGATCCAGACAGTGAAGGGAGAATAGGAGAGTACCGAACAAGTATAGACAATGGGTTAGATCTTCAGTTAACAGACCTTGTTTTTAATTCAACCTCTACTTAAGCAAGTCACATTACCTCTCAGCCCTCAGTTTTCTCATCTGAAAATAAGGGAAGTTGGACTAATCTCTAAATCCCCTTTCAACTCTTAATCCTATATTGAAGGTGATATCCAGAAAAGGAGGTAGACAAACACTAAAGACAAACTTCAGTGATTTAAAATGTTGCCTCAGTCTGATAACACTACCACTCAAAAAAAAAAAAAAGACAAAAAAGCATCAATTGGTTAGCAGAATATAGTAGAACCCAGACCTGCTTTGTTAATGGCAGTAATCCCAAAAAGTACTTCTTACTTTTAAATACACGTTAAATGAAATCTAAAAAGAGAAACATATGCCTGGTTTGATGCAGGATACATGGAGAAAAATCTTCCCTTACATCATATAATGGTAGAAGAAAAAAAGTGTTCAGACACTGGTTTTGTCATTCTGGCAGGGAGGGGGATTGTTGTGCTGCCTACTTACTGTAAATCTCTGTCCTGGTGCTGAAATGAAATAAGGATGACCTGAACATACTCATCTTGATTCAATGTTTGATTAAGGAGAGGAAGGGGTAGTGGCATAAGAACTTGCTCAGCTTCTTGATGAGATAGGGCATGGGAGATGGTGAAGAATGGAGTTCTGGGCCAGCAATGGGCAAAATTGAGAAATAGGAGGATGTGGCAATGTTATTTTTTTCTTTTCTCATTTTGCATTTAAATCTAAAATTTTTAAAATTTATCAAAAATAAAAAAGAAATAGGAATTTGTCTTCAGCTCCAACAGGCTTCACCATTCCTCTCCCACATTTCCTCATGCATCCTCCCTTTACAAAAGAAAAAAAAGCAAATAAAAATACCTTGATCCCAATGAAAAAATTTCATACAATAATATAACCGATATGTGTTTTATATGTGACACTTTCATAGGCTATGCGCCTTTTAACAAGGAACAGTTTTAGTTTTAAGACAAAGAAATGCATCTCAAATGTTATAAACGTAGACATCAGCAAGCCAAGGTTTGGGAGTTATTGGGGGAAGTGATAATAGAGAGAAAGGCCTTCCAAATACCCTAGATAATTCACCATTAGGCCAGTATCTATTCTGTGTGTTTGTAAGGTCAATCCCAATCCTGGAAGAAGAGTACATTAAGATTAAGTAAGGACATTTTAGTGTCCCTGTCTACCTAATAGGAAAATGAGGTCAGACAAGGTGCAAATGAACAGTAATATAGTACTCAATAATAAACCAAGGGAAAGGCACTTGCACCAGTTTCTTCCTCTTTATTCATGAGTTGAAATGCTTATGTTATTCCTGAAGAGTCTTAACATCCCTTATCAGATTGGACCATAGGTCATATCTAATGTCTGTGACTCCAGGTTTAGATGGCATTGATCAAACTGACTGCCCAAGGGCTGGTAGGGATAAGGAAGCTGGCCCACTGTCTCAGCTCACATGTGCTTTAGTAGATTCAGATTTCAAGGTATATTCGGATTTGAAATGAATGCCTTTGCCCTTTCTAACCTCTGTTTTCATATACACTAAAAGGTAGAGAATAGGAGAAGGGGGGAGGAATGTAGAAAAGGGAATTGCCTTTTATATGGTCTCAGAAAAAGCCCACTAATTCCTGAATCCTGCTACGCCAGTGGAAGAGGCAATGGAAAGAACATTGACTATAGAATCAAAGGATCTAGGTTCATGTCCAATGTCTGTCACTGTGAGAACCAAGGTCACCTTGTGACCTTAGGCAATTCATTTAACCCTTCTAGACCTCAATTTCCTCATCTGAAAAATGAGGAGGTTGGACTAGATGTCCCCTAAGCTCCAATCTATTTTCTTATGTATAAAAATATTAGAGGGAAAGCTCACTATATGATTTTTTCCCATTTCAAAATATCCTCATAGATGTCCCTATTTATTTTTTTCAAATTACTTTTTAGGGCAGCAATGAAGCTTGTCTGTGGACTAATATGTGCCATCTTCAAGCATTGGATCAACACCTTCTAGGAAGTGTGGAGGATGATATGAATTTGGCTGAACATGAACAAAATTTAAAGATGCTTCAAGGTGTTTAATTACTTCAGTACATGTCAGAACTCGCCATGGTCATGGGGCATTAAGAAAAAGTGAGCACTGTGACAAAATCTGGAAAAGACTAATACATTGTTTTGTTCCTCATTAGAGAATATGATTGTTAAGTTTCTCTGACAGCTCTCATTATATAGAGCCCTATTTTCAATTACTCAGAAGCAGGGCTGAGTTTGTAATGAATCACAAAATCTCAGGAACTCAGTGTTAGAAGGTATCTCAGACATCATTCAATCTTGTGAAGGATTCTTTCCATAATTTCCCCAGTAAGTAGTCATCCAATCTTCAACTGAAGATTTACGGTGGTAGGGAGCTCACTATCTTTCAAAGCATTCCTTTTCAGATGGAGCTGGTCCTAATTGTTATAAAGATTTTTCCTTCATCCAACTCATTGATAAAAGTGCTGAATAGAATAAAGCCAAAAACAAGATTATAGGATCAAGAGCTGGAAGGGACCTTATAAACCGACTAATCCTCTCAATTTACAGATGACTACAATGAAATCCAGGAAGGTTGAGAACTGCCCAACATCAGATGGGCAGTACTGCAAATTGAACCTAAGTCCTCTATCTCTAGTGCCATGAACTATTCCATGTAATCCCAGCACTTAGCGCAGAGTAGGAGCTTAACACATGTATATTCACTGATTGATTGATTAGTAGAAGGAGTATCTATCAAAGGAATTACAGATCCTTAGTATAATATAATGTGACAACCTTGACTTGTCCTAACTTTTAGAAGCTTTATTGCATTAAGATATTTCTATATCCTTGTAACTCTAAAAAAAAAAATAGGGGTGAAGGTTGCTGAATGGTCTAGTGATTCTTATATGTATTGAATATTAAAATAATGGACATATACTCCTCCATAAAACTAAAAGGGAAGCCAAATGCATTATATGTTTCGGTCTTATTTCCAGAAATGGAAATATCTTGCTCCTTAGTCTTATGCTTCCAGATCACTTGAATTTATCGTTGCCTCATCCAAATGAAGGGTTACCTTCTGTAACTGCAAGGTATTAATTCAGGACTGTGAGGTACTACTGCTCAGAGAGCATAACTTATATGTTACATTTTGCAGATATATGTATATACACATATGTACGGATAGATAAATATAGATATACATGTGTGTATACAGGTCCCATATATACCAAAATATTTATAGTGACCTTTTTAGTAGTAACAAAAAAAAACCCTCAAAGAAAAAAAAAACAGAGGGTGTCCATCAATTAGGGAATAGCTGAATAAATAGTAATATATGAATGAAATGGAGGATACATTTTACAGTAAGAGATTAAATATATGAGGAAAATAGAGCAACTTGGCCAGACTTGAATGAGCTGATACAATGGCAGAGTAAAAAGAACAAAGAGTAAAATATAATGATGATGACGATGATGATGATGATGTAATGCAACAGGAATGCCACAGAACATTTGAACTCTGATCAATTCATATCGGTGCAATAGCCAACTGACTTCAAATGATAGGTGATGAAACATACCTCCCTCTTCTAAGTAGAGAACTGGTAGTCCTCAGATATAAAATGAGGCATAGGCTTTCATACAGTGTCAATGTTTTAATTTCTTCATTTAACTGCACTTCTTTACTACAAATAAGGATACTTTCTGGGAAAAGAAATATAATTGGGAACTGATGACCATGTTTAAAAGAAGCATCAACAATTTAAAAATTATATTTTATATATTCACCTCTAAAACAAACACAAGACGGTTGAAGAATATTTTTACCCACTGGCCAGGCCACATAAATTACATATGTCCTTGACACCATCTCTTTGACCATTTACATTATTTTCTCACACCTTCTACAGCTTTTGGATCAATGCCTATTCTTCTACCATAAGTTTCTCCATGGCAGTCTGTTCCTGAAGTCTCAAACTGTAGAGGCCATTTCCTCCGAGTATTGAAAATACAAGCCAGTGTCTGGTTCTCTGACAAATATCTTCTTTCTTCTCCAACAGAATTTTGCACTAACAATATTGTAGACAGGTTTCTCACTTTGGAAGACCATAAGTATAATGTGATTTCAGTTATTCATACTTCTCAAGTCGATTTTTTATGAGATGTGTTTTTCTTTTTGCAAGCAATCTGCAGTTATCATTTCATAGTCTTGACAGAGGTTACATCATGCTATTACCTCTTAAGAATTGTTTAGTATTATTCTTTGCTTTCTTTTACCTTGTCTTTATTATATCCATATATTAAGAATTTATGTTCAACTGAAAGCTACTGTATATCCACTCATATTATTCTATTATTGTGGTTATGAGACCCTTTTCCTTTATTCTATACGCCTGTGGATTTTACTAACATGGTAGAATTCTGCCACAGCTTCAAACATAACCTCTGGGAATGATTCCCAAATATATATCATCCCTCTCTCCCAAGTCCTCTCGTGTAAACTCCAGACATGTCTTTGCAACTGCCTGCTAGACATTTCCTATTAGATTTTGAAAGACAGCATGGTAAAGTGGCTAGAACCGTGAACTTGGAGTCAAAGAGATATGTGTCCTCATCCCACCTCTGACACTTAATAGCTGTATGACAATAGCCAAGACACTTAACCTCTCTAAGCCTCAGTTTCCTCATTTGTAAAATGATAGGGGTAGACTTGCTCTCTAAGATCCCTTCTATCTATGATCCTGTTCCTCAGATTTTCAAAACTAAATGAACCATCTCCTGAGAACTTGCCCTTCCTCTTGAATTCCCTAATCCACTCTGTAACTCCCATTCTCCTTCCAATGAATCCTATCATTTCTGCTTCCACAGAACCTTATATCTGTCCTTTTCTCACTATTCACTGCTGTGAGGCTAGTTTAAGTCCTCATCTCTCATCTAAAATAGAGCAATAGCCTCCCAACTGACCTACTTGTTTCTTGTATCTCTTTGCTTCCTCTGTTCCACAACAGAGGACTCTCTGACTAAATAAATTATCTAAAACATTGTCTCAAAGACTCTCTTCTAACAAAGCATCTCTCATTCACATGCAAAGATTATATAAGATTTCTTGATAGATGCAACAGCAAAAATACCTTTTTTAAGATAATTGTCTCTTTAATATCAGGAAAGGTACAAAATAGGAATTAAAATGCTCACCAAAGGTGTTTGTCTCTCTCAAAGTGAATGTCCAGAGCAGAACCCAAATGGAAGAAGGATTCCATATGAGTGGTGAAGTCATCCTAATGCTCCTTTTTGCACATGACACTGTTCTGATTACATTAAGCTCTGGAACATTGCAAGACTTCCTAAAAGAGATTCATAATCACTCAAAAGAGTTCAGTCTAATAATCCACATTGGAAAAAACAAGCAGATGAATAATGCTTCTTGTCTACACTAGGATGTAGATGTTGAAAAAAGTTGTATGTGTGCATGTATATACATAAATATGTGTGTAAGTATATGTAATCTGTCATTCCAACTGTAAATCATATCTTATGTATATATACACTTATGTATATGAACACATATATGTGTTATACAAAACCCATGAGAGCTAATAGCATCACTGAGATGAGTATATAAAGAAAAGGCATACATATATATTTCTTAGATGGGTGCTAGATGGACAATGAACTGAGGCCAGAATTCAATATGGGAAAGAAAATTGACTTGATTATGTTTGGGAAATTGCAGTGTTTTCAATGACCCCCAGAGTCACAATGAAGCAAAAATCCATCTTTTTAACACCAATATTCTTCAATTATATTGCTGTAAATCATGCAGTAGCACACTCACTAAAGAAGCAAAATTGTGGATCACAATGGCAAATGAGAGATTCATGGTAGATATGCAAGGAATGCAATAATTTATCAATGATTAACTTGGTGTAAAAAATGTAGAAAGATACCCAAGATGTGTATGATCAAAAAGGTATTTGAACCATTGATGAGAGGGAAGGACAATAAAGGTTGTGATTATTCAGTCATTTCAACCTCTTCATTACTCCATTTAGGATTTTTTTGGCAAAGATGCTGGAGTGGTTTGCCATTTCCTTTTCTAGATGAGGAAACTGAGGCAAATAGGGATAAGTGATTTGCCCAGGGTCACACAGCTAGTAAGTGTCTGAGGCCAGATTTGAACTCTGGTCTTCCTAACTCTAGGCCCAGCATTCTATACACTGTGCCACCTAGCTGGACAATAGAGGAATCACTTACATTTTACACTTGTTCCCATGTTATGTTAGGAGATCTAGAGGAGGGCCCCTGTTATGTTATTTATATTCCCTGTAGAAAAGTTATGATGGAACATGGACAGAAATCACACAAAACGAAAAGGCATGGATGAATCATATTCCCTTTTGAGGGACTACCTAAATCAATGAAGTTCGTATACCTATTGAAGCAATCAAATATTACATACTTTAATTCTGAATTATTCACTATAGTATTGAAATAAGCAGCAATGATCATATCATACCCCCCCACTCAAAAACTTTCAATGACTCTCCACTGCCTAATAAAGTCCAAACACATTAACCTCATATTCAAAGAATTTGAATAATTTGGATCTTACCTATCTTTCTACTTTTATTTCCCAATATTCCCTTTCACACACTCCATGCTCTAGGAAAGTCAACTACTTACTGTTCCTCAACCAGGCCTTGTACTTTACATGTAAGGGGTGAGGTGGAAGGGGGTGGTGGGGAACTTTTCCCTCTTGGAATGCCTATTCTTTCAGAGCTATTGCCTGTCCAAACCCTAGCCATCATTCCATGCCCAAGGCAATCTTACTTTCCTTCTTTCTCTCACCCATGAGAGATCTATTCCACCTCTTAATTCTTATGAATGTTGTTCTTTTATGGCAATTTCAAATTCTATCTAGATTTTGTGCCCATCTTATCTCCCCTACCAGACACTAAGCTCCATAAGAGCAACAACTTTCTCTTTTTATTCTTTCTTATCTCCTAAAATACCTAACACAGTGCCCTACACAATAGTGTTTGTTCAATAAATGTCTATTGAATAAATGGTTCATGGGGTGCTCTGCACTGTGTGGTCCCCTTTCATTTCTACAATAATTATGGTGGAATGGAAGAAAAGGGAAAAGAAAGAGTAAAAACTCACAGAGTTTTTAGACCTATCTATAAACATTAATTTAACTGTTGGTATTCTAAATGTGAGATCCACATCTAACAACCAATACATTCATATATTGCTAGAAGAAATGAACCATATCAATACTGATATTCTTGCTATAAATAAAACCAGAAAGTATAAGAAAGTTACAGCTAAATGATGCAGCTAGAAGAGCTCATAGAGTCTCTTGGAGAGGCAAATAAAAGAACTGACACCATTGGTTTCATGATTCACTCTTTTTTTTTTTTGCAAGGCAATTGGGGTTAAATGACTTGCCCAGGGTCATACAGCTAGTATGGCCAATAAGCTGGATTTGAACCCAGGTCCTCCTGCTTTCAGGGCCAGTGCTCTATCCACCCTGCCACCTAGCTACCCCTTCATGAGCCACTCTAAAGCAACAGGAAATATAATTGCATGAAGGACTTGGTCATCTTGCCTTGACATGGTTATGAAGGACATAAATACAAAGACTGGCATGATGTTAACTGCAGCTTACTAATATTTATTTCAGAAGATGAAGAGGTAGAGAAATCCTATGAAGAAATTGATTAGATGCTCCAAACCAAATCAACATACACACTGATAGCCATTAACTTAAATGAGAAGGGGGCATATGGGAGGATGGTCATGTTGGGAACTGTGGTTCTGGAGTAAGAAATGAAAGAGAGGAGTTCTATAACTCCTGAGCCATATGCCTACTTTCTCATTTCTGAAATATTTTCAAGAATGATGATATTGAGCATATGCTTGATGGAGAATCGGAACGGGAAGATATAGGCTTGTGTTAAACAATATTCCATAGCAAACAACCTCTTTAATCAATAGCATTGTAGTGGAAAGAGCATAGAACTTTGTTTGAATCTCACCTATGATATTTACTACTGATAGGCAAGTCATTTAAACCTCTCTGAGACTCAGTTTCTTAATCCCTAAAATAAGATAATAATACTTGAAGAGAGAGTAGGTACAGATGTTGTCAAACTTAAACCACTATACAAATATTAGCTGTTATTACTCATTCAAGTTGATGAGAGGAGGGGGAAATATTTGATTAGGTAGAGAAAAATTCTGCCCTTCTTCAATCAGGTCCTTGCCCCCTTCCCCCTGCATATGTTATAATTAAACAGAGGTGCCTAGGTGGCACAGTGGATAGAGCACTGGGCCTGAAGTCAAGAAGACCTAAGTTCAAATTTGATCTCAGATGCTTACTAGCTGTGTGACTCCTCTGGGCAAACCATTTAACTTCTGTTTACCTCAGTTTCCTGAATTGCAAAATGGGGATAATAAAAACACATACCTTACAAGGTTGTTGTGAGGATCAAATGAGATAATTTTTTTGTAATTTTTAAATTTATTTTAAATTTAAATAGAAAATGAGAAAAGAAAAAAAAAACATTGCCATGTACACAGCAGAACATATGAGAGGATTCAATATAAAACAGTAAATTTCCATTTCAAGAAAGACTATAGAATAAATACTGCACATTGTTTTCAAAACTGCCCAGCTTCTCTTTGTTTCCTGGTAGGTTTTTTTTTGTTCTCTGCTGTGTACTTTTTACTTTATTTTTTCCCCTTCTTTCCCCACCATACCCTAAAGAAGGCCATAATTAAGCGTGGAGATACAAACACACACACACACACACACACACACACACACACACAGAGATGTCTATAAACATACACGTATATACACATGTACACTCATACATATCTATGTAAGACCATACTATGCTTATTTCCATTTGTCATCTGTTCTCTGAAGTTGAATAGCATCTTCCTTCATAAGTCCAGGTCTTTCCATGTTTTTCTGAATCAACCAGATCATCATTTCCTACACGACAACAATACTCCAGCCCAATCACATCCTATGTGAGAGATTGTCTTTGAAAGTTTTTCCCAATTTTCTGTATTCTTCCTGTGCTTGGCTGCATAAGTTTGAGATAATATTTATAAAAGCATTTATCATAGTGCCTGGCATATAGTAGGTAGGAGCTATATAATCTCCCCTTTCCCACCATCCCCAATATTCTTTGACAGATTCCATCATTGCAATGCTTTTATTTAAGGATCCTTGGATTAACAAGCAAAAGCAAGGCTTGATTGTATTCACACCATCACAAAAGATGTCCTGCAGAGATTCCAGATGGAAAAGAGTCTATCTATTAAGGGAGAGATACTCCTAAGACTTCTGTTTGTGGAAGACACTGGAGTGATTGCTTTGAGGCCCAGGATATGATAGGACCTCCTCCAATGAAAGCCACAGCTACCAACCTAACAAAAAGCAAAGGATAAGCCAAATGAATAAAGAAGGCCTCTAATCTAGACTATGATATGCAACTGGATGGTGTTGACCAAAAGAGCCTAAGTTCAAAGGTCATGTGGAACACCCAGGAAATGAAAGCCACAATGTAGTTGCAAATTAATAAGTTTATTAAGGCAATAGAAGGAGATAAGTGAGGAAGAGCTTATGCTTCTAACAGCAAAGGGAGACCCCAATAACATCTCTGTGGAACAACCAGACCATATGGGAAGCTCCCAGCATCATGGAAAGTAGGAAAGAGCAGGGCATTTTTTATGTGAAATTGAGTTTTTTGTCTAGAAACCAGCTCAGGAATGGTACCTTGCACAACAAGTGTTAACCAGTAGTTCAACACTTGAATGGGATTCTCATCACTTCATGTAGATATCACTACAAGTCAGAAACCAGCAGAGACATTTTGTTTAATACATGCTCTTAGCTGTTGGTCTTATGATGCAAGTCCTCAGAACTGGGCATAGAGCAGTCTTGCTATTTAATATACATATTTTGATACAACATGTATCATCTTTGAGTGATCCATAATCCCATGGATGTTGATTCTCCCTCCATTGAAACAAATCACCCAGCCTTTCCATGCCTTCTCATCCTATGTAATTCTTGTCCACATTTTATCATATATTATCCATAGGGGACCTACTTGGAGGTCTATAAAATGAGCATTGTATCATGAAGATAATTGGCTAGTACTTGGGTTATCCATCATACCTCATGCTCACCACTACTTACCTTCTTTTCTAGTCCTACTTATAGACTGCTTCCTATATATAAGTTATTGCTGGAAATATAACCAGCCTACTAGCACTGACCATGTTATCCCCTATAAATTCCAGTAACTCCCTATTACCTCTAAGATAAAATAAAAAATCCTCTGGTTTGCTTTTAAAACTCTTCACATACTGGCCCCTTCTTATGTCTCCAGTCTTCTTACATATCACTCCCTTCCACACATTCAACAGTCCAGGACTACTGACCTATTTGCTGTTCCTCATCCATAAGGTTCCATCTTTATGCCTTCACTGTGGCTACTCCCTATGCCTAGAATGCTCTTCCTCCTTATGTCCACTTTTCAAAATCCCCAGCTTTCTCCTAGACTCAGATCAACTGTTACCTTCTGCAGGAGGCCTTTCCTATCCATCCCCTCCCCAGAAGCTAGTACCTTCCCTTCTAAGTTTACATTGTATCTATATGTCTATGTGTATATATATGTATATATGTGTGTGTGTGTATGTATATATATTTATATGTACATATATATGTACACACACACACACACACACATATACATATATGTCTTCTCCACCATTGGAATGTAGACTCTGTAAGGTCAGGGACTGTTTTTCCTTTTTTATGTATATCCTCAGTACATACTCGGTCAACTAACATTTATTAAGCACATACTTGGGTCAGACCCTGTAATGAGTGCTGGGGATACAGGGATAGTCCCAGAACTCAAGGAGCTCAAAATTCAATGGGAGACACAGCAAATAATTATGTACAAACAAGATCTATAGATGTGAGAATCCTGTTAACAGAAGATAAATTAGGAGTAATCTCAAAAGGAAGGCACTAAGATTAAGGAGGACTGGGAAAGATTTCTTGCAGAAGATGGGACTTTAATTGAGATTTGAAGGAAGCCAGAGAAGCCAGGACATGGAGATGAGGAGGGAGAGAATTCCAAGAATGGGAGACAGCTGGGGGAAATACTTAAGAGTCAGAAGATGCAGGGTCTTGTGTAAGAAACAGGAAGGAGGATAATGTCACTGGATTGTAGAGTATATGGAGAGGAGTATAGTATAAGAAGATTGGAAAGGAAAGTAGTCAAGTTATGAAGGAATTTGAAAGCTAAACAAAGGATTTTATTTCTGATCCTGGAAGTAATAGGGAGCCAATGTAGTTTGTAGAATGGGGGGAAGGGGGGAGATGATAGGGTCAAATCTGGATTTTAGTAAGATGATTTGACAGCTGAGTACATAATAAATACTTAATTGAACACTGATTTGTTGATTGATTGAAAGAGTTGTAGGTGTAAAGAAAGCACAAAGAAAACTATGTTTAATATTTCAAAGACAAACTACAGAAAGCTATTGTCCTTTGCCATATATACTGTTATTTCTGCTTTGTCAGGGACAGGGGAGGATAGGGATGGGGTTGTTAAAAGCTTTGTTTGAAATATTTGCTTGTGACACTTTGGACAGTAGAAGTAAAAATCAGGCCTTTTTTATCTGACGTTGTTGATACTTCAGGGTACATTTTTAAACATAGCATGGGGATCTGGAGTCTCACAACTCCAGGGAAAGTCAAAGGAATCAGAGACTCTCATATGCACACCTACATACATATATACACATCTCTGAAAACCAGGCAGCCCTACTAAAGCACTTCTACTAATATTCCTCTGGTTGCTTTAATAGTTAAAATGTTTTTTAGTGAATTCACCTTGAAAACAGACCAAAGAATGCATGTTTCCCCTTGCCCCACCTCCCTCCTTACCCAATTATGGCTCTGATGCCTAGAGAGGGAACAAAGGATAGGATTTAACAGCCCACTCCACTAAACAAAAGAATCTGCATTCAAGAAGTTAATAAAGGCTCTCTTTAGGAATCTCTTGGGGCGGGGAGGGGAAGGAGCTAAGGGGAAAATGTTTGAAAGATTTGGGGGGCAGGGGAATACCACATTTTTAGTAGCATAGAAGAAAAAGTGCCCGGTCTGAAATCAGAAGACCTAGGTACATATCCCATCTCTGACACTTAATACCTGTACCACTTTGGGCAAGTTGATTTGCCTATCTAGTCCTCACTCTCCTCGTCTATAAAATGAGCAGGTATGAGGGTCACAGATTGCTTCTAAGGTCTCTTTCATCTCTCCAACTACGATCACATGATTCTCTAAGGTTGTACATTCTCTTCATTATACTGAGGCAAGATGGGATGCTGAAGTAGATTCAAAGGAGTTATTTCCAACAAGATGTCCAATCATCAAAATCTAGCTAAGCATGTGACAGATGTTTATCATTCACACTTTACTCCCTTTACTATCTATGTGTGCTATTTCACTAGCCCCTCAAGCTGAATAGAACTTAGTTAACATTGAAACAAACATTCCCTCTGCTATCATTATAAATGTAGGCAAATGGACCTATCCATGACTGAATTCAAGAAGCAATTTGGGGGGGGGGGAAGCCTGATTGTTGCTACAAAATACTTGTACAGAAAATAAAACTACATATGCAAAACCAATAGTTCCACACCTCAATTTGACAGAATTTTCAATAAAGATTGCTAGAAAAGCATATAATCATAAGATAATATCCTGAATGCATAATAATCTCAGGGAATCAGAAGAGATGATTATATGCCACCCACTTGATAATGCAGAATATCATAATTCATTCCAGTAGCTCATTTTGCCCCCAACAACATTTCTGCTTTAACAAACTGAACATTAGTAGCCTTCAAATGTTAGGATATGATTTCAGATTCAAGAACTCACAATAAGAATTATGAAAATACATGTGTTTTTATAAACATATCCATTCATTTTCATACTATATGTATATATAGTCAACTGTTAAATCTCCTAGGTGGCACAGGAATAGAAGTCAGGAAGTCAGTCCTAACAGTCAGGAAACCCAAAATTCAAATTCTTTGACAGATATTTACTAGATGAGTGATCTTTGCCAAGTCCCTTAACTTCTCTCTCAACCTTAGTGTCCTCATCTGAAAAATGAAGGGGCAGGATTTCATGGTCTCTAAGGTCCCTTCCAGCCGTAAACATGTGAACCCATGATCTGTGAGTCATCCACAGAAAATTTGAAATGCCAAGTTATCTTCCCCCTTTCTTCTAGAATACTTTCAAACTCCCTCCCCTCCATCATCAATGTTACATGCTTAAAGAATTCATACTCATTTTAGTATTAGATTAAACAAAGCTTAATTATAAAGGTAAATCTTCTGGTCCAGGAAACACACACACACACACACACACACACACACACACACACAAGTAATCTTGCCATATTGAAGGGGGCTATTCTAAACAGGAATATCAATACCAAAAGTTTGTAGGGATAAATAAACACGACAAAATGAGGTCCTAATAATGAGAGCCTCTATTCTGGGACTAAGAGGTTACATTTTCATTTGTAAGCACTGGCCTGTCACATTTTGCTAAACCAGAAGGAAGCACTTTCTCCATTAAACTTCAGCACCTTCACTATAAACAGCCAATGATTTAGCTCCAAACTCCAAGTTTATTTTTAAAGTAAACTTTATGTTCCATATAGCCTATGTGTTTGAAGAAGCTTTTAGACTTTGGGAATTAATGTTCATGTAGAAGGTACGCTTTGTGAACAAGGAAGTACTCTCTGAGATATGACCTTCAAAATTTCATGGCTCTATGTACCCTTGATGGCTCCTTTTTCAATGGGACTGCTGCAGTAAAGTCCAAGCTAGTACAAACTAGGACCTGGGTCTCTAAACTGCAAATTAGTGAAATTTACCCCAAACAAAAACTAATAATTACTAGAATAATTTTTATGTGAAAATGTGAAACTGTGAGCATAAAACACTTTTCAGTATAATGCATTCAAAAACCAAATGTAAATGATTTGTTAGATTATCTAGTGCCACTTTTAAGGTAATTTAATTAGGGTATCTATTTGGGGTAGATAATTGAGAGTTTATTATAATTGCAATTATAGAAGCAAGAACTAGAAGAACTTGGTGATTATCTTATCCAATGCCCTGATTTTACATATGATGAGACTAAGGCCCAAAGATATTAAGTGGCATTCATTCATTCAACGGGCATTAAGAACCTACTCTGAGCAAGGTACTGTGCTTTTGTTGTTCGGTTATATCCACTCTTCATGACCCCATGTACTTGTCCATGGGATTTTCTTGGCAAAGATACTGGAATTGTTTGTAATTTCTTTTCTTCAATATGTCCCCATTTTACAGATGAAAAAACTGAGGCAATTGGTGTTAAGTGATTTGCCCAGGGTCAACACAACTTCAGAGTTTGTATATTTGGTCTAGTGAGAAGGGAATCAAGCACAGAAGTTTTGCCAACAAACACAAGCTGTTATGGAGGGTGGGAATTGTTGAATTGTGTTGAAAATAATTGGTTAATAATAACAATCTACATTAAATCAATTATTTTTCAAAATACTTGGTTGATTGAATTAAAACTATTTTCCCCAAGCCACTTGGTACATGTAGACATGTTTTACATGTGCAATAAGTCTATATACTTTTTCAAAATAAGGAAAACAATGGAGTACATCATGTAATCGTTTTACTATCAGAAAATACATGAGGAGACAGATTATCCCATGATGCAAGCAATGCCCTATTATCTAGCAGTACAATTGAAATCATTTAATGTTCCTGAGCATCAGTTTCTTCATCTCTATAAAATGGGTGTGATAATATTTTCATTACTTCTCTCATGGGGTTATTGGGAAAATCTTTTTTGTAAACCTTAAAGAGCTACAAAAATGTCAGCTATTGCTGTTGTCATTATTATTACCATTATTACCATCATCATCATCATCACTATCACTGTTATCCCATTTTTTTTCTTATCATTTTGGTAGGGTTCAGATAGATAGGATCTGAGGAGTCTTCCCTCTGCCCCAGAAGACGTCTTCCTGTGCAGGGAGTCTACTGCCTCCTACTGCTGCCTCATAGCCAGCCTCCTCAGATGAGAAGACTTCAGACCACAAACCATATCACCTTGTGCTTTCCATGTCCTGCTGTGTCCAGCAAGGGAAAGCTGCAAGGGGCCAGAGCAGGCATCTTCCATCTACCCCAAAGCAACCACTTGCCTCTATGCCAGTACAAGAAAACTTCTACCTGCTGCTATCAGCCTAATCTCCCAATCCCAACAGAGATGTGGAGAACCTCTGGTGCAAAGAAGAGCAACCCTCCCTTTGACTTCAGGCCTCTCATTTCTTGCTACACCTGTCCTTTGAGGGTAGAGGGGTGGCACCTCCAAGCTGTTGTCCAGACTTCCTTTACCATGCTCCAGCTGTTAATTCTGAAGCTTCAGCCCAATCCTGGAATTCATACATTAGAAGTATGTGGGGACTCCTGAAGCCTCTCCCTCTGATTGAATGGCTCCTCCTAGAACCTCCATTTAAGGTCACCCAGGCTAATCAGATCTCGCTGTTCTCCAGGCTGCACTCTGGATTTCCTCTACCACGGCTCCACGCTGGATTCCTTTTGTTTCCCCTTTCCCTCAGCCCCATCTTTTCAGCTTCCTTTTAGGAATTCTCTTCCCCTATTAGAATATAAATTCTTTCAGTGTAGGAATTGTCTTTTTTTCTACTTGTATTTGTATTCTCAGTGTTTAGTACCTCACTTGGTACATAGTAAGCACTTTAAAAGTGTTAGTTGACTGACTGACAATTTCCCCAAAAGCTGTTTGGAACAACTCCAGTACTAGATTAGATAATAAGAATGAAAAGGACCTCATTTTACCCCCACAAGGTTAAAATTTTTTGCCTCTAGGTCTCTATATTTTGAAAGCTGTTCCATACATGTATGTAATACACTGAATTTGGTATGGCAAAATCTTTTTAAAAATTATTTTTAAATTTTTAAAAGATGACTATTATAACTTAAATTCTAGACAACAGTTGTCTGTAATTGTGCTCTAGTTTAGTAAAGTTAATTTCTTGGATTCTGAAAGATATTTGCAGGGGAGGTGGCTTGTATTCATAGTACAGGGATTTCTTGTGTTAATTCATGAAGGATTGCATTCTCAATATCCAATACCTGATAATGTTTTCAAACTGCAGTGACGCTGCACATTTTCTTCCAGTTCAATAAATGATTAGCATCTATCAATATGTCCAAACTCCTTAAGAATAAACTTTCTGTAATTTCTAGTGGCAGTGATCAGATCATTAATCACTATCATAAACCCCTTTATTTCAAAAATCAAATCTTCAAGATGGCCATTTATTTTATGCTTCTTAGTCAACAAGTTGTTGGTTGAATTTGTATTGATATTAACCATAAAAATTCAATCTTTGGATCTTAGCTATTTCATGGAGTCCATCCGAAGATAAACAACTTTCAGTTACATTTGACAAATCCAATGGTAAATATCTGTTCTCAGCCT
Organism: Vombatus ursinus; assembly: GCF_900497805.2. Classification (NCBI taxonomy): domain Eukaryota; kingdom Metazoa; phylum Chordata; class Mammalia; order Diprotodontia; family Vombatidae; genus Vombatus; species Vombatus ursinus. Next base: position 7,582,913 of record NW_020954610.1, on the reverse strand, counting down.
TTCGTATTGCTTAGTGAAGTAAAGTCTATTTGTTTCAAAAGTGTTTCTAGACATTTTAAATCTGTTTATAATGTGTTCTAAGAATGTCTGTCAATCTCCTAATTCCTTTTTGTGGAGGAAGTGTTCATCTTTCTATAGCTGTCTTTGAGTGATATATTCTGTTTTCCTTTAGTATTGTACAGTTTTTTATTTGGACACCTCTTTGATCCATTGTCATCCATTTTACCATGACAAAAGAATAAGTTAAGACTGGTACTGTGTGAGCTTTAATTATTCTGAATGCATTCTTCCTGTTAAACTCATATCTAATGATTTCCCCAATTTGTCTCTTAACAAGACAATCTCAACATATTCAGTCACAACTTTCTCTTTGGTAGCTTTATGCTTTCTGTGTCTCGCCTGGAAAAGTGTTTTTATCTCCTTCATCCATTGGTTCAATTTGACCTCTGTATTCATACTAAATACTTTAGTCTCCAGTCTTCCTTGGCACACATTAAGGCGTTTACGTTTATCAAGTCCAAATGACATTTTTATATTGTTACAAAAAATTTCAATGAGATAAGGTAGCTATTCAATGTTTTTCAGGGGAGCTTTATAACTTAACATCATCCATGTACATCAAATGATTAATATGATGTTTTGGTATGACTCCTTTGACTTAAAAACCATACTCAGTTTTTTTTTTTTTTTTCAGGAGTGATAATGCAATTAATGGTAGGCAAATCATAGCAAATTTAAACTCTTCCTTACCCTGGATATTACTGTGCTTTATGTCAATAACTCTTAACATTGTTGTATTGTTGATGTTTTGAAAAGAGAAGGGTTTTCTATATGGATATAAAATACATTATCACTCTGCTTGGATCACTTTTATATATTTGCAGCCCATGACCAAGCCATGAGTACAGAACTGAATCAAAGACTTTGTGATAGTCAATAAAGGTATATAAATGATATGGTGCTTTTTGGTAGTTTCTTCAATAATTACTGGATTAATAATGAGTTGTTCTTTACAGCACTGGGACTTTGGCCTGAGGAGCTACACTGTTAGAATTATGGTTACCAACCAGGCTCTAGGCTCCGGTGTTTGTAGCCCTCTTTGGGGAATTTCAACCTTCTAGCATTGGTGCAGATTGGAGGAAAGAGAGCTAACACAGAAAAGGGGGGAAGGGGAGCACATGAGATTAATAAGGCAGGTTTGGTACCTGCTACTTAATCCTCTTGTCTTACAAATGAGGAAAGTGGGGCCCAAAGAGAGGAAATGACTTCCCAGGGGTCAAAAAAGTGGGGGAGCCACGGTATGAATTCAGGTCTTCTTTACTTGAAAACCAATAAGTCTTCCACTGTGCCACATTTCCAAAGGTTTGTACCTTGGACAAATATGAAAGTTACAACAAGGAAGTAGTTTATGCACTCAGATCAGATGTCTACACTTCAAATAATTCATTCGTTTAGCTTCTCCCACCATAGACAACATCCTTTCTGTTGCATTAAGAAAGGATTAAGATGGGGTTTTGATGTAGCATTGGACTGTAGAAAAAGAACATAGATTAACATTTGCTATCCATGTTTCCAGGCAGCTAGGTGGCACATGGTTAGAGCACTGGGCTTGGAACCAGAAAGATTCATCTTCATGAGTTCAAATGTGGCCCTCGAGACTTACTAGCAGTGTGACCCTGGGCAAGTCACTTAACCTTATTTGCCTCAGGTCTTCATCTGTAAAATGAGCAGGAGAAAAAAATGGCAAACTGCTCTACTATCTTTGCCAAGAAAATCCCAAAATGGGGTTTCGACACGACTGAAATGAGGCAATGACAAAAATCACTGTTCCCAATCTAGTGTTTCGAAAAAAAAAAGTCTGCCCACTCCAAACTACATAGGATTGTGTGTGTATGTATATAAATGTGTGTTTGTCCAAGAGCTATTGAAAATAAAGGAGGTTTGGGCCAAAGGGGGAAGTCCAGTTTCCCTGAATGTACTCATGGAGATTATATTTGGGTAAAATTTTGACTTTTGAAATGGTGAGCATTCTTTTAAAACCACTTATAAAAAATGATCTGTATGTGTTTGGGGTGAAGCTGTCAAACAATTGGCATACAAAGCTCATGACTCCTGAGGATTCTTTTCTCTAAAACAACAGCTGGGGTAAGCAGCAGCTTTCTGGATCTTAGGCACTGCACTGGGAAAAATATGTCATCTCTCTGCACACTGGAACTTCCCTTTCAGGGAAGAGGATAATCTGAAATGAGGAGAGGTGGGTGGGGATATTTGAGTTACTTTGCAGAGGAGATAATCAGCTGTCATTACAAAGTGCTTTGAGTGGAATGGCTTAGCACCAGCCACAGGATGTTATTAAAACTGGATACAAGAGGGAAAAGCTGGAGAATGAGAGAAGAAAATTAAGGCAAGGGGAGAATTGCCACAGAGAAGAAATCAGCTACTAAAAATCTAGTAGTAAGAATTGGCTCATAAATTTAGAACAGAAAGGAGGCCATCTACTCCATTGTCCTCATTTTACAGAAGAGGAAACTGAGGCCCAGAGAGGTTAAATGAATTGCAAAAGGTCACATAGCTAGCACATGACAAAGGCAAGAACTGACTCCAGAGCTGGTGATGTTTCCACTGTGCCATACGGCCTCTCCCATTAGTTTGTGAAGTACTTCAACTCACATCTCTCCCAGGAGGAAGATAGTGCAAATATAATCTTCATTTGATGATGAGGAAACTGAAGCTTGGGAAAGTAAAACGATTTACCCATAATAGCAGTTGTCAGAATCAGGAGCACCTCAAAACTCAGTGGAGAGTACTAAGCCTAGAATAAGAGAGATCTGAGTTCAAATCCAACCTCAGACACTTAATTAGCTATGGTATAAATCTGATGCCATACTGTCTGAGTCAAAAGCATAGGTACAGAAAGTCCACTGAACACCAGCTCATTTCAAGGTGAGATAAGCCTCCTTTGGCACTTTCACCATTTTTTTCACTAATTTTACCCAGTCTAGCCTGGCTTTTTAGTTTTGAGGCTGACTTTTCTGAGTCTATTTCCAGCATTGACAGGGAGACTACCTACTCACTGAAAGGCAAATCACTTGTGAGCCCCCAGAGGCTTATTTATTCATGTTTACAAAGCTGATGAGCTGTTTGCCACAGAAATACTCTGTGGTGGCCAAATAGTGTAAAGTGTGATTCATTGCCAACCTGCTCACTGAAAGAGGAAAGAAAGTCCATCAAGACTTGGCAATCCAAACTTTCAGTGCCAGAGCTCTACCACAGATAGATTCTGAATGTGAAATATCTAATTCAGTGTCATTGTTATTATTATTATTATTATTATTATTATTATTATTAAACACATTTTTATATTACAATAATAACACACCTTTACTAGGTCAAAAAATGTTCCAAAAGGATCCTCCATCAGGCTGCAGACTCCATAATTACTCATTTATTATTATTAAAATCATTAATAATAATAATAGCTAATATTTTTATTGTACTTTAATGTTTAAAAAACATTTTACAAACATCATCTTGTTTGATCCTCACAATAACCCTGAGAGACAAGTGCCAGACATTGTATTGGCATGGAGGAGATAAAAACAAAACAGTCCAATCACGAAGTTTACATTCAACTGAGGGAATCAAGGTATACATGGATAAGCTCTCAAAAATGTATAGAAACGTACAAAGCATTGAGGGAGGTGTGGTTGCGGGGAGGGAGAACTTCGTGGAGCTGGGCAGAGAACACCAATAACCAGGCAGAAAAAAGAAAGCCTCGTCCTCAGACTCTTTTATCCTCCTGCCTCAGGAAAGGTTCCTACCATCCTATCCCCACCTCTAGAACCTGAGCTACCTCTCTTATATGAACTGGCATCTCCAAGATGGGGACCACAGATTGTGTCTCAGTCAGGAATTGTTAGGAGACTAAAGTGTAATCTGAAAACATTTGCTGAAAAAGATTTTGTCATCTCTCTGCTCTTTTTGGTTTTCCCTTACTATTATTTCCAGTATTTGTGTTTGACAAGGGCTATGATCTCCATCTTCTGTCTCTCCTTCTGATAAGGTATAGTCATAATTTCAAATTAATGATTTCCCAGCCTACCAACACTATAGAGGGTAACAAGGTCTCAGATGCAGTAGGAGAACTTCACATGGGCATGGACTCTACCTTATATGCGACAGAGGAATACAAGGTATGTTGAGACTAGAGATGAATATGTATTGCATGACCTCATGTGCAGGGGTTAAGTGCTACATAGAACTATTTAGGGCTGGGAGGGGAATGAACTAACCATGGCAATATGAACTAAGCAACTGTTTTATTTTTCAGAATTATTAAGAGAAAAAAAACCTGTTTTATTCACTCCTTTTCTCTGTTTTTGGCCAAATCCCACTATTGACCATGGCCCATTTTCATGACCTGTAATGATTAGTGATGTTTAAACAAAAGGTTCCAGTGGCTTACCTCTCTAATAATAATAGCTGACATTTATATGGTGCCTCAAAGTTTGCAAAGCACTTTATGTATCTTATTTCATTTAGTCCTTGTTATGATCCTGTGAGGTAGAGGGAGACAGTGCAATGATTTTTTTTTAGTGCAACTATTTTTAATCTTCATTTTACAGATAAGGAAACTGAGGCTTAGATTTGCCCAAGGTCAACAATTAGTAACTGCTAAATCTGGATCTCAAACCTAAGTCATCTGATTCCTAGTCCATAACATTCTTTCAACTCCATCAGTTTATAATTCTACTAAATCAGCTAGAATTCAGAGGTAAAAAAAAGATTTTTTTAATCAGGTCAAAAAATGTTCCAGGGAGCAGCCCCCATCAGTTGGCAAACTCCATAATTACTCATGCCATGCTAGCAAACTCATGACCCAGTTTCTCTTTGTTGAGACAAATATGTGAAAAATCCATAATGAGTGTCACAAAAAGACTTCAAGCTTCAAGTTCCTAATTCTTAGGCCAGATCCACCCTCCCCAACCTGATGCTTCTAGGATAGTATGGATGAATTTGACACCCTTAACAGTCTTCAGTCACTCATAACCATTGAATTATAAAATCTAAGAGCAAGAAGGGGCCTCAAAGGCCATTTAATACAACCAGTGCCCCAACTGGAATCCCTTCAACCCTTAAAAGTTGCCCATCCCTTTCTTGAAGACTTCTGATACAAATGAACCCATTACCTCACCCCATCACCCACTGTTTTGGTTTGTTCCACTGTGGTGTTTTTTAATGTCTTATCATTGTTTTGTGTTTTTATTTCATTCCTTTCCCAATAACTCTACCTCCCATGCCTCCACCATAGAACCCACACTTATGACAAAAAATAAAAACAACTAAAGCAGATACTGGAATTTGACAATGTATGCAACATTCTACACCCACAGTCCCTTTCTTTTGCTTCTCTATTTAGAGGAGAGTAATGTGTTTTCTCATCTGGCCTCTGGAATGAAGATTATACATTGCATTTAACCTGATTACTGATGTCTTTTAGTGTCATTTTCAATTTCGCCTTCATAGTCATTATATATTATTCTCCTGGTTCTGCTTGTTTCACTCTGCATCAGTTCATACAAGTCTTTCCACATTTTTCTGAATTAGGCACTTGTCATTTCATACAGAGTAATAATATTCAGGCAGTTAGGTGGCATAGTGAATAGAGCACTGGGCCTAGAGTCAGGAAGACCTGACTTCCAATCTAGCCTCAGACTCTTAGTAGCTGAGTGATCTTAGACAGGTCACTAACCCTCACTAAGCCTCAGTTTCCTAATCTGTAAAAGAGGGATAATCATAGCACCTACTTCGTAGAGTTTTTGTGATAATATTTACAAAGTGCTTTGTAAACTTTAAAAACTGTATCAATGTTGTGAGGATCAAATGAGATCATAAATCACTTAGCCCCAACACCTGGCACATAGTAAGCATTATATAAGTGTTAGCTATCATCAACATCATCATCATCATCATCATCGTCAACGTTGTTGTCATCATTGTCATCATTGTCGTCGTCATCATCATCATCATCATGTTCCATTGCACAGTTTTTTTAGCCATTCCTCCATTGTTGATGGGTACCCACTTTGTCTCATTCCATTTTTGGATAGCCCTAATTGTATGTAAGCTTTTCCTTACACAAAGCTGACCCCTGCCTCTCTTCAGTTTCAACTCATCACTCCTAGTGCTTCTGTCTGGGGCCAAGCAGAACATATCTAATCCTCCTTTCATGTGACAGTCGTTTGAATATTTGAAAGTAGCTATCATGTCCCCATTGGGGGCAGGTAGGTGGCAAAGTAGTTAGAGCTCTAAGTTTGGAATCAGGAAATCACATCTTCTCAGTACAAATCTGGCCTCAGATACCTAGTAGCTGTGTGATCCTGGGCAAGTCACTTAACCCTGTTTGCCTCAGTTTCCTCATCTGTAAAATGAGTTGGAGAAGGAAATGGCAAGCCATTCCAGTGTCTTTGTCAAGAAAACCCCAAATGAGGATATAAAGAGTCAGACACAACTAAAAATGACTGAATAAAATCATGTCCCCCTCAGCTTTCTCTTCTCCAGGATGAACATTCCCAGTTCCTTCAACCAATCCTCATATGAGCTCAAGGTCCTTCACCATTCTGTTTACTCACCTCTTGATGCTCTCCAACTTATCAATGTCTGTAAAAATTGATGCCCAGGACAGAACACAATACTGCAGATATAGGCAGAACAGTGCAGAACAGTAGATTATCACCTCCCTAGCAAAGTCATCACAATAGTGAGGCAAGTGAGATGCTTCCCCTGTGCACAGAAAGGTAAAAGGAGCAGAAACATATATAAAATGTGTGTTTACTATCCCAAGCATACTTTGCCATTAGAATTGAGAAAGTACCATTTTATATTTTTGCCTTGAAGCTAGGAGGAACCCTAGAGATCACATAGTCTGTTGGTCTCATTTTATAGATAAGGGCACCGAAGCCTAGGGAAATTCAGTGTGACCTCCCCCAAGGTCACATGGGTAGTAAGTGGTCAGAGTCCTCTGAATCCCAATCAAATACTCTTTATGCTATACCTCACCTCCTCAATACTATTGCTCATCTAATGCAACCTAACATCAATTTATAAAGCATGGCCTCAAAACTGCCAAGGCAAGTGCCTATTGGAACCAATGAGGCCCTTTAAATCTAAGTGGCTGGCCAGAGAGGGGGTGGGAATGAGCAGATAGAACTGAACTGCTCAAGATTAAAAAGTGGCAGCTGTTACAACAGCTTCCAGAGAGCTCTGCCATCCTAGTTACTGGCATTGCCACTTTGGGGCAGTATCAACCTGGCTCAGAGGACCTGGCATCTATTGATCATTATTAATACTTAAATTTACAGTGGAATCTATCCAGCCCACTTAGAAATTATGCTTTGCTAGATCTGGAGTTGGCTTCCTGATGGTTGGGTTTTATTTCTTGGACACAGGCTTCTTGAACATAACCTTGGAACCTTAGACTAAGTATTAAATCTCTCCATTCTCACCCTTCCAGCTGACCAGATGAGACTTCTGAACCACACCCATGCCTTGCCCTGAGCGTTTGACCCTTCTGGGCCAAATCAGCAACTGTGAGATGATAGTTCTCAACTCTTGCTTGCTGAGCCAAAACCAACATCATTAATAGTAACCATTACACTAACCATCCTTCTACTTCTTGAGCAACTTCTCACCAGCAGAGAACAACCTAGGCGTATTATTCCATTAGCAGTTAGTTTACTCTATTAGCAACTGAGATCCAGATAAGCAAAAAATCTCTGCAGTTATAGCACAACTAGGAGAAGATTGTTCTATTACCTCAAAAGTTTGACTAATGTATAACCTGCAATATATGGCTGATATTTTATTCCCAAACATTGTCCACTGGAAGTTTTCTAAAGGGTTTTTTTCCTCCATTTAAGTGGATTTTCCTATTAGTCCAATCAGGGTGGGAGAAGAATTGGAACTCCAGAGATACTTTTCAGAGATAGTTCTAAGTGAGCCAATCAGTCAACTAGAATTTATTAAGTACTAATTATGTGCCAGCCACTGTGCTAGGGATACAAAAAAAGACAAAAACAAACAAAAACCCTTCAAAGAACTTAAATTCTAATGGGGGACACAACATGCAAATAACTAGGTTCATTTATATAGGATAAGGGTCAACTCTCATATACCCACTTCTTCCTTTTCTCTATTAGACCACTGTTAGTCTTTCTTCTGCCCTGGGTTCCTCTCCCCAGATCTCCTACAGAAGGGAAGCCACATTTTCCAGCTCCTCCTATATCCTGCTCTTTCTGGAATGAGTGCACCAGTCTCCTTTAAGTGTTCTAAAGGGTTTTGCTGTTAATAACCACGAGGAAACACGTAGAAGTTTAAAATAACAAACAAAAGGGGAGAGTTGCAAGAAGTCTTAAAAATTTATAGGAGGAGATTGTACTATTCTTCAATGAAAAATTAAAGTAAAACTGGGCCTTGATCTTTCTTAACTCCCCCTATTCACTAACATCTTTTTTCTTGGAGTCAGTCTGACCCTGATCCTGTCTAGGTTGGACGCTAGATCAAGTTCTTGGGCTTCCAGCCAAGGTAGATTTGGGTTGGGTTGGCTCCTAGGATTCTCAGTGCCTTTTAGAACCTGCTTTCTAGGCTTATATCCAGGTCTGGGGCCCACTTGAGGAAGGCACTTTCCTTTCCGACCCAAATGATTCCTCCCACAAGCCTGAGACTAGCAGGCATTCATCTTGCACTTGTCTGCTTCAGTATCATTGGGGGTTTAGATGACTCCAGAGCCTGAGAAGTCCTATCTTACCCCTTGATTCATTTCTCTCTACCCTGTATTTTTTTTCCTAAGAAGTGATTTTTTTCCCCAGAGTTATAATTAGGAATTTTAGCAGTTGAAGCAAATTCATTTGGAAGAGTGGGATGTCTAAGATGTGACCACTGTAGTGTGTTGTTTTTTGGGTTTTTTTTGGTTGAGGTAGACTGGAAAAAGAGATCATGGGAATTAAGATGTTGAGGAACTATGAGACCAGGGTATTTGAAAAGAGCAGAGGGTAGGGTGAAGGAAAAAAGCTTGGAGCCAAGTACTGAACTTACTGGGAAGAAGGGACTAAGACCAGAGATCCCTAGATGATAGCAATAAGAATTCGAGCCAGTAGAAGTGAACTTCAAAGAAAGAGAGAGGGCTGCTATGGAAAAGTGTATTACAGGAAATTCTGAAAGTAGTCAAGTGGGCTAAGAACTATGCCAATTCCTCCTCCTGGCCTTATGTGTTAGGTGATATGAGGGAAGAAGTAGACAGCTTTAGAAAGTATGCAGAACAATGTCACTATGGGGTCTTCAGAAAAATGCTAAGTTCCAGGAGCATTGGAAAATTGAAGATCATAGTTTTAAATCCTGGAAGGGACCTCAAAGATCATCTATCCAACCCATTCATTTTATAGATGAGGAAATTGAGAAAGCCTAGATTTGAATTCAGGTCTTCTAGAAAATTGCTAATATATTACAACTGAGACGATTCCAGAGGGTGGGGAAAATTGAGGGCAGAAGAGGCTAGGGACAGAGAAGAGCAAGAGTTAAGTTTACTATGGGAGAAAGGGTGAAAAAAGAGGGTTAGAGGTCAGTATATCTCCCATTCCCCATTGTGATTAGGGTTCAGTTCACCCTATCCTGTCCTCATACACTGTCCAGGAGAGTGATGGTGGTTATGAAGTCCTGGAGGAACCCAAGTCTCCCTCTCTCCTAGTTGCGAATGGAGCAGGCCTATGCTTCAGCCAGCATTGAGTAGGGGAATTGGGAAAAAACTGTTCCCCAATCCAGAGAAGGAATCGTGGTTCTTCCCCCATTTTCCAGTAAACATGGGGGGCAGATCCTGAGGCTATGGGGCAGGGGGATACTAGTTCTAGCTCTGAAACTTACTGATTGGTTGTTAAGTCTCATCTTACCTTAAATTGCAGCTTAATGCTTTTACTTAATGTTCTTTTTGTTCAGTTGTTTTTCAATGACTCTTTGTGACCCTTTCGGAGTTTTCTTGGCAAAGATACTGGAGTAGTTTGCCATTCCTTCTCCAGCTCATTTTACAGATGAGGACACTGAGGCAAACAGGGTTAAATGACTTGCCCAGGGTCACACAGCTGGTTAGTGTCACAGGCCAAATTTGAACTCAGGAAGATGAGTCTTCCTGACTTCAGGCCCAGTATTCTATCCATTTCACCCCATAGGTGCCCTATTTAATATTCTAGCTATCATACAAACTTAGCCCTACTAGTGGTTCTATAACCTCAGTATCAGACCTTATCATTCTCTATAACCAGCCTTCCTCATAGCCACTTGCCCCCAAATACCAAACTCAGATTGCTTTTTCTACATTAAAGCTTCTACCAACTGTCAGACTTCCCACTAAGTCCCTGTACCTGATCTGAAAGGTGTCTCTGGTTCTCAGCTCATTTGCAGAGTTGAAATGATAGAGATGCCAAGTTCAAAGAAACCATCACTCCTTCCCCATCCCAGGTAACCAGAACCACCCTTCCCCCTCCCCACCCCAGGTCTCTCTTTAATGATTCATCCCTCAGACCCTTGCCTAGTTCCAACAAGGGACTGGTTTTTTACCAAAATTCTATCTTTACAACTTTTACAGAATAAAAAACTGCTTTAAACTTCCCACAGTTCTACAGTCAGTAAAGACAGGGGTCATTTTGTCACAGACCCATATGGTTTTTATTTCCCTTCTCTTGTGACTGGAAAGGCATGAGACCCTTTATTTCAGGAAATCCCAGAATAGCTCTCTCCAAATGAGGATAGAGATGCAGTTCTGAACAAGGAAGATTTGCTACTTCCTTCTCAACTTATCCATGCACCCTAAGGTAGGAGTGTTTCTCAGCAGTCTATGCAAGATCCTAGCTGGTTTTTCCATGGCACTGTGGTGTATAGTTGACAGGTGATAAATAGAAATGGTGGAAGACTTGTTATGTTTACACTGTAAATTTGAATCTCCACAAGAAATTTGAAATCCCAAAATATATAGATTAGTTAACTAGAAGAGCTATATCTGGTGGCCAGGATACAAATTTGTCCACCCCTCAGGAGCAGCAGAAGAAAAAAAGAATTACAAATACTTCATGTTTCTTGCTTGAACAACAAAATAAAATATGACATCCCCACCCACTTGTATTATATCTCTGGGAAAAGTTTCCTAAAGGTACTGGTAATTGTTCTTATTACTAGAAAAATCATTGCACTGGCGTCCATTAGACGTCTGCTCAGTGGTGCTAGTTGAGTTTTCCAGATATACATTTGGGTTTATGTCTGAGGGGGTTCACAAAGAAACTCAGATCTAATAGTTTATGTTCACAAGGGGTAAGAAAGAAAAATAATCTTGTACCTAACTGAACATTTCAAAATTCTGTCTAAATGAATATGCACAAAGAAAGGACCCTATATTTATGTGTTTTACTGGTGCATATACTTTCTTTTCAAATAAGTCGTATAGATGCCCTCTCTTTTCATATCTCAGTAATTTCTAGATATGCTCCCAACCCCACATGATCAAGTGAATCCTATCCTGTGGAAAAAATAAAAACAATTGAGCAAAATCACCTGATACAAAAAGGCATTGTGGTATAATAGAAGGAACCCTGGTATTGGAATCAGAGGGCCTGGGTTGAAATCCCAGCTCTGATACTCAACTGACCTGAGTGACTGAGGGCAAGTCCTTTAATCTCCCTAGGCCTCAATTTCTTCATCTATAAAATGAAAAAAAAATTGGAATATATTCTGAGGTCTCTCCCAGTTCTAAGTCATTGATCTTCTCTGTATGTGTGTAACCTTGCACACCTATAATCTCCCGGACTTTTTATTTAAAAGAGAGAGGAACTTCACTATGCCTTCTGGGGGTACCATAGTGTACAGAGTGCTGGATCTGGAATCAGGAAGACCTAAAGTCAAATCTGGCCTCAGACACTTACTTTCTGTGCGATCCTAGGCAAGACACGTAATCTCTGACTGCCTGTTTCTTTAACTGTAAAACAGGGATCATGGTAGCACCTACCATCCAAGGTTATCAGGAGGACCAAAAGAGACAGTATTTGTAAAGTGCTTAGCAGAGCATCTGGCATATAGTAGGGGCTTAATAAATTTTATTTACTTATTTGTTATTATTCCATTACACTGCTAGGTGCTTCAAATTATTCATATTGCATCAAAATTTAACCTTACCATGGCTTCTTCTCTTTGCTCACTTCAAATGTACTTGACATAGCCAAGGATCACTCTGAGAGATGCTTCAGTGTGCCTCAAACACTCAGAATCAGGCCCATGGGATTGCTTTGTCTGTAACTAAAGCTGATTCTCATCATTTGACTTCTCAAACCATGGCAGGAACTAAGTTAGAAGGCAGACAGTTCCTCACACTATTAATGAAAGTCTTTTGGATACTCTGTACCCTCAGAACAACTTCATAACCTGACACCTCTTCCCCACCTTTCCAGTCTCCTTACACCTTACACTGAACCCCACACTCCAATGTACCTTCCCATGTAGCTTCCTTGTGGTTCTTCAAACAAAACTCTGGGCTGTCCCCCACTCTTGGAATACTCTCCTTCCTCATCTCTACCTCCTGTCTTCCTTCAGGTCCCAGCTAAAATCTCATCTTCTACAAAAACCCTTTCCTGATCCCTCTTAATTTTAGTGCCTTCCCTCTGTTGATTATTTCCATTTTATACTATATATGTTGTTTGTACATAGTTGTTTGTATGTTAAATCCCCATTAGACTACAAGGTTCTTAAAAGCAACGATTATCCCTTGCCTTTCTTTTTATCCTCAGGGCTTAATATAGTGCCTGGTACATTGTAAGTACTTAATAAATGTTCATTGACTGACTGATCTGAACCTCCAAAGCTACAGCCTGGGGAGTTTAACCCACTTAATTCTAGAACTCCCACCCTAGGAGCTGTCTTAATTGGTAAGATCCATATACCCTTCTTTCCAAAATCAAATCATTGTTCTGTGGCTACTGGAAAGAATGTATCAATCAACTCCACATGACTCCATTTACCAACCATCTTCCTTAGTTCAAATCTAGCCTGAAACACTGTGTGACCCTGAGCGAGTCACTTAACTTTGTTTGCCTCAGTTACCTCATCTGTAAAATGAGGTAGAGAAGGAAATGGCAAACCACTCCACTATCTTTGAAAGAAAACCCTAAATGGGGTCACGAAGAGTCTCACATAACTGAAACAATTGAACAACAACAATTTCCCGAAACAAAACACCCCTCATAGGCCATTGGTCCCCTAGATATGCTGTTCCCCTCTATTAGAATATAAGCTCCTTGAGGCAGAGGCTGTCTCACTTTCAAGTTTGTATTCCCAGCAGATAGCATGGTGATTGGCATGTAATAACCACCTAATAAATACTTTTTCACTCATTTATTCTAGATAGTTTTATCCTTACTAAACACCAAAAGTACTCACCCTCGGCCACTCTGGAGCTAAGCAACTACTGCCCATCTGGATTCCTGTGAGGAATCAAGGATGTATCTAAGTGCACTATACATTGGCCCAAATTCCAGTGTTGAAGGAGACTGTTCTGCCTCAACTATGGCATCCGTGTTAACTTCTTCTAAAACTGTCCCCCATGTTCTAGATTAACAAGAAGGGTTTTGGTTATTTTTTTGCCATAATAATCCATATCTCCCAATGGCTTAACCCCATCTGTTGGAGAATCTCTTCCATTGAAGTAATATCCCCTATATTATTAATAGCCTATGAGCAATCTAATTCCTGAGGCCTCAATATCAATTAGGAATTAGACCCATCTTATCTGCCCTTGACCTTGTCTCCAGTAAAACACTTCCTTGAGCGTAACCACAATCCTCTCGTTCCCAGCTGGCTGCAGGGAAAGCAACCCCAAAGCATTAGAAGTTCAGCTTATTGTTCCCCAGAAGATTTCCTTCCTCCATCAAAAAAAAATCCAATCTAAGGCAACTCCCTCCCATTTTTTCAATAACAATTGTAGTTGGCATTCATATAGTACACCAAGGTTTGTATTCCACGCACCATCTCTTGATTCTTACATCAACTGTGTGAGGTTGGCTCTATAAATATTATATATATAGATATATATGTCTGTTCACTAACTGACCTTATCCGTTTTCCAGGTGAGGAAAATGTGGCTCAGAAGGGGTGAATGACTTTACCAAGGTGACATGGTTAGAAAGCAGCACGGGTGGGATTCAAATCCAGGTGTCTCCTCAAGCTTAGGCTTGTGTCCTTTCCTCTCTGCCAACCTAATGAAGACAACTGCCAGGCTTCTTCAATTTCTAACATAAGTAGTTGAGTTATAAGAGTCCATTCCCACAGATGGGGGGGTAGGAGGAGAAGCCAATATCAGTTCCCACTCACTGCTGCTGGAGCACGGGCAGGGAAACAACAGCAGATTCAGACAGCGGCACAGCCACCACATCTGAAAGCACCAGCAAAGTGCTATTACAGCCTGTATCAGGCACTCCCGCTGTGCCACCAGCTGAGCCATCACCCCCCCCCATAGCTCCTGCAGCTGCTCCCAGTCTCTGTACACTTGAGTCAGCCCCTCTAAGGTTACTGAGTTGGCTGCTTCCATTATGCTACCAAAACTGTCATGTTCTTACCAGGTACATCCTTAACCAAAGAAGCTGATTCATACAGGGATTAGCAAGTGTTCGATCTCCGCTGAGCCTGAGGCCAGGTCATGACTGAACCGTATATCATCACAGGCTCCTCCCAGATCAGGGATTCTCTGCCTGATACATCTCTGTGATACATCACAGCCTCCATTGGGAGTCTAGCAAAACCAATGATGAAACCCTTCTTGGAATTGCATTTTTAAAATGTATTAAACAAAATAATACCTCATTATCGTGCAGTGTGGTGTGAGGAAAAAAAAAGAGTGTTGGACTAGATGTCACAATATCTGGACAAGTCTGCCACTCCAACTTGCTAACTGTATCACTTTGGGCAAGTGGTTGACTTATCTATCTGAACCTTAGAATTTTTAGCTGAGAAATTACTAAATATTATCTCATTACTAAATAATATCTGAAAATGTATAAAATAAAACAAAACTTAGGTCTAAAGAGGAAGTCAATTATATTGAAATACACATATATTTATTCTAATTATATTTAATTTGTTAATATATTTCATTAATATATAATTTAAGTGTATATATCATACATATATGTATATGTGTGTATACATTTATATTTATATTTAATTCACAGACCCACCCACCCCCTCCCAAAGGTTAAGAAACCCTATAATGGATGTTGCTACTTGTGCCCAGACCCTGACAAAGTATACTAATCCAACCACACACAAGGAAGACCTCTTTGAGAGACCATGCTCACCATTCCCTCTCCTGGCTACTTTCCCCAAGGGTTAACTGGCATGTTATCTCTCCCATTTAATACACTGGCTGTAGCCATCCAGTGTGGGCTGGAACATCAGGACACTCTCTCTTTCTATAATAGGGGGTGGGGGAAGGATGTATAGCAATCACAGATTTTTTTTTCATAGAAAATCTAGTAGTTGATGAACTGATACTGAGTAAAATAAGCAGAACCAGGAGAACATTGTGCACAGTAATAGTCACATTGCACAATGACTAGCTTTGATAGACTTGGCCCTTCTCAGCAATGCAAGGATCTAAGACAACTCCAAAAGACTCATGATGGAAAATGCTGTCCACACCCACAGAAAGAAGTACGGAGTCTGAATGCAGATCAAAGCATAATATTTGCTCTCTCTCTTTTTTTTTTTGTTTGGTTTTGTTTCTTCTTTCTTGTGGTTCCTCCTATTGGTTCTAATTCTTCTTTACAACATGACTAATGTGAAAATATGTTTAATAAAAATGTATATGTACATTCTATATCAGATTGCATACTGTCTTGACGAGGGAAGGGAGAAAATTTAAAATTCAAAAGCTTATGGAAGTGAATGTTGAAAACTAAAAATAAATAAATTAATTTAAAAAAAAAATAAAGAAAATCTAGTAGTTGAAGGCAGCAAGGTGTGTGAAAAGAGTCCTGGACCAGATGTCAGAACACCTGGGTAATAATTCTGCCTCTCCAATTTGCTAACAGTATGATCTTGGGCAGGTGTGAGTCATAGAATTTTTAATCTGAGAAATTAGTGTACCTGTTGGGCCTACTGTGTAGACAGGTAGTAGTTGCAGCTGCAAAGTGAATGAGATTACTGGGAGAAAGGAGTAAGTATAAAGGGAGAAGTGGGACAAGGATAGACCCATTTTAAAGAAGTAGGATAAGAGTTGGGCAATAGAGACTCATAGATTTAGAGCTGAAAGGGAGCTTAGATGTTCGTTGGTCCAATCCTCTCATTTTATAAATGAGGAAATAGGGGACAGAGCAAGGATTAGAACCCTGCCCCCTGGCACTCAATCCAGCATGCTTTCCACTATACAACGTTGTTTTGATTGCGAAGTTCAAATGAAATAAATAATTTTATCAATCATGAGACTCCATAGAATTTTATCAACTATGAGACATTGGTATTACACACATAGCACTGCTGAGAGAGACACAAAGTAAATATGGTTCCTGCCCTTAAGGAGCATACAATCTCATTGGAGAGGCAAGAAACATAAGGCAGTAAAAATATAAGGGATGGAGTTTGCATTGGGTCAAGGAAAATTTCACAGAAGAGGTTGGATTTTATTTTGGTCAATAAGATAGGATTTCAATGATGCCAAGAATAACAGCTCATATTATTTAGTTTACAAAGTACTTTACATGTTATCTTAGTTGATCCTCACAACACCCCTGTGAGGTAAGGCCTAATAATATTCCCATTTTACAGATGAAGAAAGTGAGACTCTGAATTATTAAGTGACTCACCTGGGAGCATACAGTTGGTAAGTGTCTGAGGGAGGATTAAACCCAGATTTTTCTGACTCCAAGTCTAGCACCAAGAGCCTCCCAAGAATACTGGCACTGTGGTGAAAGTGCAGGATTTATCACTGGATGACCCAAGATCCAATCCTGCCACCATCAACACCTATGTTACATTGGTAAAGTCACAACTCATGAGTGTACTGGCAAATATTTAACAACCAGCTCTCCAAATATTAATATATGTGTGCGTGTGTGTGTGCATACATATATATGAACAACACCCTCTTAAATTTAATCTACATTATTAACATTTTCTCCATCACTTTCCAAACTCCAGACATTCAACAAAGCAATAAATCAAGCCTTGATTTTTATAGGTGTAAATACTCATGCTGAAAATTTCACACAAAGCTCTTGAGAGGTGGTTGGAGCTGCCTCCAGCATATCCCAGAACCTCTCTCCAACTCAGTTTCATATGTGGAAGGGAGCCTCAAGTTCATTTAGATCAAACCCATAATTTTACAGTTAAGAAAACAAGGTTCCCTGACATACAATGGGGATAATGATAGCACCTAACTTGCTGAATTGCTGTGAGGACGAAAGGAAATATCACATGTAAAGAACAATGTAAACACTAGCTGTTATTATGATCTCCCCTTAAGGAAGAAGACCTCCACCATCCCTTTCAGCTCTAAATCTTTGATCTATATGGTACTGTCACCCTAAGATCTCCATGAGGCATCTCTTGGTCTCAGCATTTATGAAATTCCTATAGAACAGGTAGGTCTCTCCCTTGGTTTCTCTGGGCCTAATTCCAGGGGCCATTCTTTAAACAGCTGGCACCAGAGAAAGCAATAAACCTCCATCACCATAAAACTTCTTAAATGTGAAAATATGTAGAATACTCTTACTGATTCCCATTAGTGATTGTTTTTTTGGGACTTTTTTGGGGGGGGGGCGGTAGATAGGAGCAAGGAGAGTTGTTAAATACTCTACAAAGAGTACAATTTACTCCTCCATTAAAAAAAAAAAAGCAAGACGACTTCCATTCTGTTTTGGTTTGTGGGTTTTTGTTGTCATTTCTTCCTAAAGCGCTGTTTCCTCACATTTGCATTTCCCAGCCTTTTTAATGTGATATTCCATTTAAGCTGCCTTTTAATTGTATGTGCTGCCTTGGCAGAACATGACTGATGTACTCGCGTTAATTAGGGCTCCAGTCAGCAGCCTGTGCCAGCTGGAAACTGAGAAACAAGCGTAAATTATTCTGTCATCAATCAGCTCGGAAATGTTTGAATCACTAATTAGTTTGCAATTTGGGTGACAGTTTATCTGACGCAGGCGGTGTCAGAAACTTCAGATCCGAGATGAATAATTTGCCGGCAACAAGCCCATATCCCCTGCTTTTAAATACATGAAGGTTTATCTTCATGTTGAAAGGTAGCTCAGCGGTCTTCATTAACTTCCAACTGGGACTATGTAAATCAGGAATCAGTGTGAGGCACTTCAGTTGGTGGTGGCTTTAGCAGATGATATTTAGAGCAAGAAAGCTTCTTTTCTCTCTTTTTTTATTAATAATTCATAAACTGATAGACAAGGATGTTTGGGCCTTAACAGCTTAAAAAAAAAATCACAATGGTTAAAAAAAAGGCAATCACACCTCCCCCTCCCCTTTTTTTTTAACATAAAAATTAGTTGGGTGAGGCATCTCACGGTTTAACTGATTTATTCTCCTCTGCTGCTGTCATGTGACTGGAATGTTAAACAGGGAGTGATTAGCCCTTGTCCTTTAAGGCAGGATCATTATTGGGGTTTTATTAAATGGAGGGCTTGTGTTTCCATTTAAAGGGACATGGGAGGGGTGGATGAGGAGGAGAGGGAGGATGAGAGAGAGAACAAGACACTAAGAAGTAAAAGAGGGGGAAGGGGGAGAAGCCTTGTTGAAACATAACAACAATAATAATAATAATAATAATAATATTTTTAAAAATCTATTACTAATCCAGTTAGGAGTTCCAGAACACCCCTAGTCATTTGAATCTAAGGAGCAGACCAAGAAGATAACAGTCTCTGGAATGAATGGCTGGGTTTGGGATAAGGGAGTGAGTTGTCACATGCAGACAGCTATACGCTTATGGGGCAATATGGATATAGAAAAGCATGATTATTCTGTGTAGAGACCTCATGTGTAAGCACAAATGGCCCAACGAGACATGGTTTGCAGAAAATTCAGATACTTCTCACTCTGATCAGTGACGTGTTCAAATCACCAGTGTCTTGATGACAGCAAAACTACCACCAATAGCACATTTACATAGCTCATTAAGGTTTGCATATGTCATCTCATTTCAATAAATCAACCAGTAAGAATTTATTAAGCACCTCATGTGTACCAGACACTGGACAAGGAAAAGAAAACAGCCCTAGTGCTCAAGGATTTTACTTTTCTGGGAGAAAGAAAAGACAATGAGTTTAAGCCTCTCTTTATATCCTTCACAACTTTTAACTGCAGAGACATTGGTTAGCAACTTTCTGAAAACAGTTGTTAAGGATGGTGGACCAATAGTGGTTGGGAGTGGTTGGGACAATGTACAAACAATCTGATTCTATTATCAATCCTCATTACATAGACAAGATTGACATTATCTGGAGATTCTTCTGCTGAAGTTTGTTTTGTTTTGTTTTGCTTTTGTTTTTGGGGGGGAGTTGTTGTTTTTTAATGAAACTCAGATTCTTATACTGTTTGACTTATGGTTACACCTTTCTTTCAGCATTCTAATGTACCCATTTCCTCTTGCCCCCCAAAGCAATTTAACACATCTTTTTCTCCTCTGATAGTTATAGCTCCCTTAACCAGTTGGTAATGAAGGTAGCAGCCTGATAGCCAGCAGGTGGCACTGGGTGCTGGAAAGTGTGTTCCCTAATGACTCCCAGGTCATAGCTCCCTGAGGGTAGGAACCATGTTATTTAAACTTTGCATCTCCCCCTCATAGTGCTTTACACACAGTAGGCACGAAATGAATATCTGTTAAATGTTGAATACCAAAGAAGGAAATCAAGTCTGTCTTATAATCAATTAAGAATCCGATTGAGATCTAAGACAATTCCAAAAGACTCACAATGAAAAACGCTGTCCATATCCAGAGAAAGAACTATGGAGTCTGAATGCAGATCGAAGCATACTATTTTCTCTTTTTTTGTTTGTTTGTTTTTTCTTTCTCGTGATTTTTCCCTTTTGTTCTAATTCTTGTTCCACAGCATGACTAATGTGGAAATATGTTTCATATGATTGTACATGTATAGCCTATATCAGATTGCATGCCGCCTTGAGGAGGGAGAGAGGAGGGAGGGGGGGAAATGTGGAACTCAAAATCTTATAAAAGTGAATGTTGGAAACTAAAAATAAACTAATTAATTATTAAAAAGAATCCAATTGAATCTCAGCATATTATCTCCCTCCCATTATCTCTCTATGCATAAACACACACAAAACACATACATATATATGCATACATATAGATATAAATATACATATATACATGCATATAGACACACACATTACAAGGTGTCTCAAAAGACACATATGTAATGTATGTGTATATGTATATGTATAGATGTATGTATACTTGAATACCATGTTCAAATCCTGTTTGAATCACTTCATTGCCATATCAAGAGGAAGCTGGTGACTAGAATATATATTTTTAGAATACATATTAATGACATTCATTCATTGATTACCTATTCTGCACTGCTATTATATACTGTGGGGGATACCAAGGAGTATAACACTCACTCCCTCTCATCTTGGAATTTGCAATCAAATGATATAACATGCACAGTGCTTTGTAAAACTTAAAGTACTACATAAATGCTTGCTATTATTATTATGGCAATCCAGTTGGGGAGAAAAAGATTATTCACTCAGTATGGCCGCCAACTCAAGAGACTTCAAGGAAAGGATAAAGTCTGTCTCAACACTCTACTCCCTAACCCCCTTTTAAGACTGTGAGGACTCTTAAAGCTCTTTCTTGTGCTTTTAGTGAAGTGAAAGGATAAGATTTCCTTCTCCCTCCTCTGCCCAGAAGCAATTAAAGAGGCTACATACACATGGTGGTGAGTTCATATGCTAGCCTCAGGCTAGATCTCTAGTCCCTAGCTACCTCTTCTTACTATATGTTCCTTTCTCTGAACACAGGTGAACAATCTTGAGATAGATGTTTCTAGTCTTGATAGCAACCTCACGAGTTCAAGAGGCCTGGAGTCAACCTGAGGCTTATGTACTGGTAGCAGGAGGTACTTCCCAAAATTGTACCACTTTTTGGAGGAGAGGACGATGAGGTTGAACCTTGCATACTTGACTGGCCAGAAAATATGAATTTTGAGTAGCTTGCTCTGATGGTAGAATTTTTAGGGGAAAGTGAGATGCCTATTCAGCAGTCCTATAAGTCTCCTGGGAATGTTTTCTGCTGTGAGGTATAATAGGAGTGATGGATTACTGTTTCATTTATCAAAGTGCATTTATGAGTCTTTTGTGTTTAAGCATTTCTTTTATAATAGAGGAAATAAATAGCTGTCCCATGTCTGGTAATGTAAATTGAGTACTTTTCTAAAAGAGACCCTTGTTGATCACTTTTGGGAAGACCCTGAATATGAGCCAAAACTAAGTTTGATTTAGAAGATAGTCCTGAAGAAACTCCAGATTAGGGAGATGGGGGGAGACAGAATTTGACGAAAGTCTGAACCTCTCCCTTGAGGGTAAGAGTCATCCAGGACTGAACCAGGCTTGTCAGTTAATGAATCCAAAGTTGTAATCACTTGGTAGGAAGAAGAGACCTCTGGATTGAAATCTTATATGTAAAATGATGATATCAGAGTAGTGTTTTCTGAGGTCTCTTCCAACTCTAAGACAATTATTCCATGCATATTTACCACACTATTACTTGTGGTATTCAATTTGAGATACCACTCAACTAAGGGTTTTTTTTATCAACGAGTAGGAGAGAAAAAGTATACTTTAATTCCTTCCTCTGGTTAAGAGGGTACATCCTCCTCCTTTCACACCATTAGCATTTCTCCTTCAGATTGAGACATACCATATATATTTAGTGACAATAGATATATGCTTACTTATATCCAGTCAGTTCTTGGTCAAAGAATCCTTAAACTGGAGTTTTGATTCATTTTTTCCCTGTAGTGTTCATCCTTAACAGAATCCTTTGCTAAATATAGAAAATAGATTGGGATGGAATGAAATGAGTGGTTTTAAATGAAATGATGTAACTATGAAGCAAGATAAATACAGGAGAAACCTAAGTCCATAGAGGAAAAGAAAAGAGACACAACAGAACAGATACATAAGTTATATAATTCAAGTGAAGTACTTCCTTTTATGAAAAATATTCCTGTTGTCATTGTGCTACTCATGGAGATAAGTTTGAAATTTAATGGGGACTTTTTTTCTTGGACCAGTGGGAGGTGGTAGTAATACTATGTGTTGAGAATGGGATGTGGCTATGGGTTCAGCAAAAATATAGATTTAGAGGGGGACCTTGCAGCGTTAATTTTTAGTGTAAGCAAGAATGCTATGATGAAGATAATTGCAGTTTATATACAAATACCCACTTCAGAAAAGGAAGAAGTTGGAAAGTTCTATAAAGAACTTGATAAAATTCTCCAAATCAGGTCAATATATTTCTTTGTACTTGGTGACTTCATTGTAAGATGGGTATAGAGGAAGATCACTAAAAGTATGTTGAAAAAAATGTGGCTTAGGGTCAAGAAATTTAAGAGATTGAAGGCTTCTAGATTAGTTTGGAACTTTTAGGTCTTTGCAACATGAACATTTTCTTCAAAAAAAAGACTGAGGAAGGCATGGGATATGATAAGCAATAAATACAAAATAATGAAATTAATTATATCTCTTTGTTTTGGGGGGGGGGTAATTGGGGTTAAGTTACTTGCCTGGGGTCACACAGCTAGTAAGTATCTGAGGCCAGATTTAAACTCAGGTGTGCCTGACTCCAGGGCCCATGCTCTATTCACTGTACTACCTAGTTGCTCCAAATTAATTGTATCTTAACAGAAAGTGTACAACTGGTTACTGGTCATTGTTTGTGTCTAGTTAGATCATCAACCAGTCAGAGGAAAGTTAAAAATCAATGCCAAATTATCACTACCAAGAAAGGATAAAGATGAGAAAATTACTGATTTTCTCAAATCAAATTTCTCAAAACAAATTTCTCAAAAATCAACCCAACCTATTTAAAGTCCAAATCCAAAAAAGTAGGAAATAGCCAAAATAATAAAGTTAGTGACATTATTACCATTTCTTAGAGGAGTGTTATTTTGCTATTGTTATTTTTCCTTTTGAGGTAGGGGGGGTAGGTCAAGACCTACAATTTCATCTCTGTGGGTAATTCCTACTACAGAAACTCACTCTACCAATGCAGATCTATCCCCACTCTCCAAATTACCCTCTTAGAAAGTTGTTTGGTGCAATAAAAGTGTAAGTGACTTGCCAAGAGTCACAGGCCAATTTGTGTCAAAAGCAGGACTTAAATTTGGGTCTTTGTGATTATGAAGCCTGACCTATATCCGCTATTTTGTGCTGTCTCTCACCACAATAAGAAGGCTAAAATAGGCGCCACTGATCTCCTTGCTGAGCAGAAAGATATGGCAGCTGAAGACAAAAAAAACTGGTTTAGCATACAAATGCCTTTACACAACATTATAGAAGAAGTTTGCATATTACAAACAGTATTGCCTCACAACACAATGGAAATGAAGCCTGTGGAGAGCTTGTCATGAAATTCAGATAAAGTGGATAAATCTGAGAGAACTTATATACAACATTTAAAAGTACAAAAAGACAAGAAATAGAGCAGATCTACTGGTGTTTCCATTTTCATTAAAAATAATGATTTGTTGATTGGGGGGAGAATCTATGCATCATATATCTCTGATCAGGGTTTGGTATCCAAGACATACAAATAATTAATAAATATATATGACAAATAGATATTCCTTAATAGATTAGTCAAAGGATATGAACAAATAGTGCCCAAAAGAATTGCAAAGTACTCATGACCACATGAAAGAATGCTCCAAATCACTTAGAAGAGAAATGCAAATCAAAACAACTCTGAAGTTTGATCTCACACCCTGAATATTGGCAAAGATGACCAAAAAATAGCATTAGTCAATGATGGAGGAGTTGAGGAATGATAGGCACACTAATATATTGTTGGTGGAGCTGTGAAATGATGCAACCATTTTGAAAAACAATTTGAAATTATGCAAATAAAGTGACTAAAACATCCATGCCCTTTGAACCAGAAATTCCAGTACTGGACTGATACTCCAAGAAAACCATCTACAAGAAAAAAGTTTCCATATACACCAAAATATTCACGGCAGCACTTTTTGCTATTGCAAAAAATTGAAAACAAGGAAATTATCCATTGATTTTGGGAATGGGTAAATAAGTTGTGATATGTGAATCTAATGGAATACCACTGTACTATAAGAAATGATGTTTATAATGAATATAGAGAAGCATGGGAAAATCTAGATTAGGACTGCACAACATATGGCCTGTGGACCACTTGTGGCCCGTCAAAAGATTATGGGTGACCCACGAAAAATGTAGGGTTGCCACTGTGCTCTCTCATGTTTGTCATGTGACTCAGAGCAACCAACCATCATCAGTCTGTCTCTAGTCTAACCTATCTGTGGCCCAAAGAAGTTAAGTTGTACGGGTCTAATCTAGATGAACTGATGCAGAGAGAAGTAAACAGAGCCAAATAAACAATATACACAGTAACTTTGTTGTTTGGTCATTTCAGCTGTGATCCACTATTCAGGACCCCATCACATTTAGGATTTGACCACCCCCGGCCCCACCACCACCATCATCAATAGTGTATATTGAGGTTAGTTTGGTAGAAATCTGAAAAGTAAATGGACAGTCCCAGGCAAAAGAACCAAGTAGAAGAGTATATGACAGAACAAACTGAAAATGATTTCGATTCCAATTTGACAGATGTACACTCCATGTGTCCAAAGATGAGTGTTCCAATATGTTGGTTATGCTGCAGTAGAATAAAATCTGATCCCTAAACAAAACTGCTCCCTAAATTAAAATAACTGAATATTTTGTATAGTTCTTTAAAGTTTTCAAAGTATTTTTTATATATTATCTTGTTTGAGTCTTACACAAACCTTATAATATAGATTCTATAGCTGTAGTTCCCCATTTTACAGATGGGGAAACTGAGGATCAGAGACATTAAGTAATTTGCCCATGGACTCATAAACAATAAGGATAAGAGTTAAGATTTGAACCCAGATCTTTTTGATTTTGTATGCCTATTGTACATAATATTCTAGTAACTATACGCCGGCTCTTTAAAAGAGGTTTCTATTCTGAGCCAAAGGGGGTTTAGCTCCCCCCCAAAAAAATAAACACATGATGAACTAAAAACCAAAAAACAATGGTGGGAGGGCAGAGATAAATCCATTCCCCCCAATATTTTATGATTTTAGTAAGAAGCTTCATGGACCAAAAAAAAGGACAAAATAAAAAGGTCTTCTGAGTTCTAAGAGACTATAAAATCACCTTGGATTTGGTTTCTAACAAATCAAATGTAAAGGAAAAGCCATCCAGTTCTAACTCTGTACACTGCTGAGGTGGTCTGATTTTGAGCCAATTCTAATGTTTCAGCACTTTGTAACTGCCAGGAAGTCAGCAGCATGAACCTGAACTAGAAAATGTTTGGTTTGGTTTGGGTTGGGTTGTTTTCATGAGACTGATGGTGTTGGTTGGGTTGTTTTCATGAGACTGATGGTGGTGCTGGGTTGTGCTCTTGTTAGAAATTTTCAGACTTCCTTTCATTTGGGGTCTAGATTCATTTCACCAGTGCTTTGGGATGGTGGCATTCATCTAAAGAGTACCCCGGCATTCAATGCTTGTTTAACAAACCGGGAGAGAAAAGCTACGGGTTCAAAAGAACATGCGCCACCTAAGTGCCAGTGACTAAGGTGGTCTGATGGACAGTAGAAAAAGCAATGTCTCTGGAATCAAAGGGCTTGGGTTCAAATCTCATATGTGCTATATATACATTCATGTATACTAATAATACATGTTTGACCTTGAGCAAATCACATAAGTTTCCTGGAACTCCATTTCCTTAGCTGTAAAATGAGAGGGTTAGGCTAAATTAGTTGGCTCAGCTTATCTCAGAACGGTCTGTCAATCCAAGCAAGACTTGCCCTATGAGGAATGAGTTAAAGGCTTGTTTGTTTGAAAATCAGGGCTGCTCTTAATTGATTTTTTGTTTTTTTTTTTTTTTTAGAAAGTTCAGTTTTCTTATCATGATTACAACTGATCTCTTCAATGCATACAATTACTCCAACTCTTCTCTACATATGTGGTTTCTAGATATAGTTAGGGGAGATTTTTAAAAAGTGAATTCAACCTTTCCTTCAACATCTCTGCTTTTATAAGTTCTCCCCCTTCCATGTGACTGCTGACAAAATATTTTTAAAAATTATACATTAAACATACTTTGTCAAGATTCTAATTCCTCTAGAATTCCCTTTTCTTCTTTTCCCAATTCCCCACCCTCTCCATAAGAACCTAAATGAAAATATTAGTGTTTTGTAATTTCTGATAACTAGGAAATAGTGGTCAGAGGGTAGGACCTGCTTTTGCCTTTCTTTACACACCTGTTGGGCATACAAAGAACTCAACAAATGCTGGCTAATTGATTAATGGGTGATTATGCTGGAGCCAGTTCTAAAGCTCTGAGAACCATTTTTAAATTATCAGTGTGAACATTTACAACTCAGAAATCTTCAAAGACTGCAGCTTAGAGCTTAATTTATTGTTTTATTGATTTTTCTGGACTTAAAATGTTAATAAAATGTAGTTAAAGCCTAAAAAGCACGTGTGCTACTTAGACATGTATATATTATATATATATATATAATATATATAATATATATATAATATATATATAATATGCATTTGTATGTGTGTGTGATACATGCACATACACACATTTTTTTTTTTCTCTAGGAGAGCCTGGTTGTTAAATATTTCTAAGCAAATCCCTATATTGCTCTCGGAACACTGGTTGAGCTCAGTAATAATACAGTAGAAGGCGCAGGGAATGAAGTCATCACCTGCCTGGAGGCTTGGTGACTATAGGCTACAACAACAACAACAGCAACAACAACAACAACTACTACTACTACTACTACTACTACTACTACTGCAGCTAGGTAGATAGAGAACCAAGTTTGGAGTCAGGAAGACCTGAGTTCAAATCCAGCCTCAGATACTTACTAGCTATGTGACCCTAGGCAAGTCACTTAGCCCTACTTACCTCAGTTTCCCCATCTGTAAAATGAGCTGGAGAAGGAAATGGCAAGCCACTCTAGTATCTGCCAAGAAAACCCCAAATGGCATCATAAAGAGTCGGACACAACTCAAACAACTGAGCAACAATACTACCTAATGCTACTAGTAATAATAATAACTGGTTTTTGTATAAGCTCTAGGGTTTACAAAATGTTTCACATCTATTGTCTAATTTGAGCCTTACAATACTGGTTGTGATTATCCATTTATCACTGCATTTCACTACCAACACATATTCACAAACAAAAAAAAAATATTCACGTGTTTACTAGATTTTGTGCTATGGAAGAATTGATTACTGGTTGGACCATACTTTGACTCTCACCATTTTAAAGTTGGAAAACCCTTAGAGATCATTAAATCTACCTCTTCATTTTAAAGATGAAAAGAATGAGGAAATAGAGATGTAGTCTTGATTGTGGAAGTCTTCTCCCAAACCAGGATTTCAGAAAAGCCCAGGATAGCCTTCACTTCATGCCCTACTCTCTGACCAGTGAACAACCTCCTTGCTCCTGAATGCTACCTTTTCCTACCACAATCCTGCCACCAGTTCAGGAACCATGATCAAATCAACTAATCAACTCTGCCTTCATTCCTAATGAGGGTCTATCTGTCCACTCCCCTTTAGCCCAATTCGCCACCACTTATCTTTCAGAACATGGTTTGTGTGTTTTCTCACTCTTACCTCCTTCCATTAGAATAAGCCCTTTAAGAGCAGGAACAACCTTTGCTTTTATAATTATATCCCTAGTACTTAACACAGTGTTTGGCATATAAGTAGCCTTCAATATTCTAAACGCTTTTTTTATTTACTCTTTCATTCATTCATGTGACTTGCTCAACTTCACTGCTGTTGACTATCTTGAAACAAGGTCCTTTTCATTGCATGATGCCAAATTCCCTTTTTAGGCCTCCTTCACTGCATTATGAAGGGCATTTTGTCTCTTTTTTGCTATTTTAAACATATTGATACAATTTGTTTGAACACAACAGACATTTCCCATCAGCTTGTCTTTTCAAAAAGAGGCATATATCTTCTATTCAATTAGGATATGGTACACTCTGAGCATTGTACATCTCCAGAGACTCAACTGATAATGCTTAACATATTCACAGCCTTCATATCATACAGATTTAGGCCCATCAAAATCTTTTCTATTTAAGTTCCAGGCAATGGAAGTATAATTCTCATTCATATTTATTATATTTTTAAGATTTTGTATAATATTTCTAAATTATTTATCCTGTAAATATATTAGGATTTCTTTTTTTTAGTGTACAAGAATACTTATCTACAAAAGACAATATAGTCAAATGGAAAAATCACTAAAATGAAGGACAAGTGATTCAATTCTCTTCCTGGACAGTTACCTAACCCTTTGCCCTATTTACCACCTCTTAGTACTAGTTGTTTCTTCCAAAAGCACCAGTGGTAGTAAGTATCTTTCCAACTGATTCTATCTTAAGGGAAATAAGGAGCTAGGACTAGCATTATATTCTCATGCATGAAAACACCCATACACTACACTTAATGAATTAAGTCAAATGTCATAAATGTGTTGAACTCTATGCTGAACTAAATGCTTTTTTGTTCTTCCTGTTTCCTGGACAGGCTTGTTTGCTTTCCCCTTAGGGTCTATTGATCTTGGTAATAATAATACTAACAACAATAACATTTATATAGCACTTACTATACTATAGCCAGGCACTGTGCTAAATGCTTTACAATGATTATTTTATTCAATCCTCACAACAGCCCTTGAAGGTAGGTGCTATTATTATCCTTATTTTACAGATGAAAAACTGAGGCAAACAGAGGTTAAGGGACTTGCCCAGAGTCACACAGCTAAAAAGTGTCTGAGGTCAAATTTGAACTCCAGAACCAACATTCTATCCATTACACCACCTAGCTGCCCAATTAGCACCTAATTATTAGGATGTATAAAATTAGTACCGATAGTACCCTAGCTGGTACTAATGCACACTCCTGACCAGGACCCTTTTCTCATGCATCCCTGCTTCTGTTATCTCCAGAAGCTTATGTCCTCTCCCTGCATAGAACTCTTCTGCCCTTTGCTTTTCCCCACTCCTCTTGACTAAGTCCAATGCCCAGCTCATCTCCCAGGTGGGGTCAGGAGAAACAGGCTATGCCTCTATTCAGAGACAATATACTTGACCTCCACAGGAGAGTATAGGATTTAGACCTGAAAGGGACCTTAAAGATCATCTTAGTTCAACTCATTTGTTTTACAAAGGAGGAAATTGAGGCCCAAAAAAGTAAAGGCTATTGCCCAGCATGATTTGAAAAAATAGAAACAAAAGCCCTCTGACCCCAAAATCCAATACTCTTTCCACTATGCCATGGCTCAGTACCTATTTCTCACATACTTGATCTCTCACTCATAGGAGATACCATAAAGCTTAATTACATATTATCTCTAAAGCACCATGAACTTCTCAGAGGATGGTACCCTATAAATACAAGTTACAATATTACCATTATTCACTTTCTCACACTGACTTAGGTACAAGCCAGTCTCCTCTAGCTCAAAATGCTTGGCATTTTCTCTCCATAGATATCCCTGCTCTTTCTCACAGAATCATGTTCTGATTCTCTTTTTAAATCTCTTTATGCCTACTGCTGTGGCGAATTTTACTTATTCTCCTTCTGATCACTCATTCATTAAATTTCTTGATGGATTTCCTTCATTCACCTTATGCACTGAGGATGTTTCAGACCATAGAGACAGCTTGATCTTTCCAAACACTCTCTTGAACTTTCACCTTTAAATTTTAATGAGCACCGGTCGGATTCTAATCAAGGCAACGTGGATTATTGATTGTTTGGTCCTATCACGTATGCACGAATTCTCTAAATCATTTAGACCCCCTTGGATTAAAAGTAATTGGTAAGTCATTAGGATGGAGATGGTGCCCTTCTAAACTGATGACAAATATCCAGCTTTGTAAAGGCACCTGTGGTCTAGGTAACATAAACCCGTCACTGCTGCCAAGTTTTATTATTCATATATTATTAACCAAGATAGATGTTATCTCTTACTTTATTTTATGAGGTGTTTTTTTTTTGTTAGAACTAAAAGCAATATCATCCTATAAGAATGTTTAATACCTGTGAGTAAGTGCTTTTTTTTTTCCATCCCCAAATTAAATGCATTATTTTTCCTTTTCTTTAATAACTTCAAAATAGGAGTGTGTGTCATTAATACTTAATGGAATTCTGAATTCTGATGGTAATCAGCAACAGGGCTTTTCAAGGTTGCAGTAAAGTATTTATTTTTCTAGTCTATTCAATGGTCACAGCATAGCTGTCATGAGCACTAATATGAGATAAAAGGAAAATCATTATGATCATTAATTTGAACCTAGGCTGGTTAGCTTCTAAAAGCTAACCTTAATATACTATTGGTATAAGAACCATTTAGATTGGCGCTTCAATGGTAAAATTCTTTATCTGCCAGGAGGAGGCCAGGGTTCAATTCCTAGGCAATACAAGTTCCTTATGAGTGGTAACATGGGAAAGTAGATGATGATGATGATGGTGATGATAGAATTTATATAGTACTGTAAGGTTTGCAAAGTGCTTTAGATATATCTCATTTAATCCTTACGGTAATTGTATGAGATAGGTGATAAGATATTATCATATCCATTTCGTAGATGATGAAAATAAGTTTGAGATAGGTGAAAAGATTTTTCCAGGGTCACATAGGTAGTAAGTATCTGAGGAAGGATATGAACTCAGGTCTTCCTGATTACCTGTCCAATGTTCTATCCTCTGACCCAACTAACTGACCTACCAGGGGCAATGAATAGAGCACCAGATCCAGATAGAGCATAAGAACTTGATTCAGGAGATACTGTTTGCAATCCTGGTTCAGTCTGCCATTAACTAGCCATGTGACTTTAGGCGTGTCACCTAATCTCCTTAATCTTATGTTTCCCTATTTGTAAAATGACAGTTGAGCTAAGTGCTCTCCAAGGTTCTTCCCAACCTGAAAACCCTATGGCCAGTAAAGTTTTTGAATAGGCAGAGATAAGTACTCAAGTACTTTGAGTCCAAAAGATACTAGGACAATTAGGACAAGTCTAAAAACAAATCAAATTGAGGTAGCTAGGTAACTCAGTGGATAGAGGACTGAGCCTGGAGTCAGGAGGACCTGGGTTCAAACATGGCCTCAGACACTCACTAGCTTTGTGACCCTGGGCAAGTCCTTAACCTCTGTTTGCCTTAATCCACTAGGGAAGGAAATGGAAAACTACTCCAGTCCCTTTGCCAAGAAAATCCCATATGGGGTTACAAAGTGTTGGACAAGACTGAATGACTAAATAAAAGCAATAACAAATCAGGCAGTAGAACATTTAAAAATCTGGGCCAGGGTTTATTTAGTCAATAAATCAATCAATAAGTATTTATTAAATGCATACTAGATGCCAGGCACTATGCTAGGCACTGGGAATACAAAGACAAAAAAATGAAGAACAGTGCCCAGTTTCAAAGAGCTTTCAAAATATATTAAATAACCAAATCTCAATATGTTTATACCTAGATTATGTGTGTGTTATGGGGACTACCTCTACCCACAACAAACACTCTTATTACTAATACTTTTATAGTCTTACTTCCCCAATTATCATACTCTCATATTATTGCTTTACATAACTAAGTTTTATAAAGCTTGCTAAGCTTAATTTGTTAGTGAAAGAGAAGTACTGTTTAGTGCTCTCCAATTGCCCCAGCTATGAGTATGATATGGGGAGGAGAAGCTACTTTAAAAGGGATAAGTAGAGATAGTTATTAGAAATATGGAATCTTAGAATTGAAAAGGCCTTTACAAGTGATCAAGACTAGCTTCCCTCCCTTATCTGTGAGTCTTTTCCTTTCTTGGATGACTTAAATGGTTAGACAGCTCTCCTTATGCTTCACTAAAACCTTACAGTTGCCACTTACAAGTTCTGATTTTTTCTTTGTAACAACACAGAATAAATCTAATCTTTCTTGCAGTCAATAGTCCATTTAATAACAACCATTCTAGCAGTCAGTGTGGTAGAGTGGATAAACAGTTGACCTTGGAGCCAGGAAGATCTGGGTTCAAGTACTGTCTCTGATACAGTGGCTATGTGACCACAAACACTTTTCAATGCCCTAAGCAACTACCTAAGACCAGAAATTGCAGAAAAGTACTAAACTCCATTGGTAGAGGGAGCTTCCTCATCCTACAATGTCCTGTACCAATGAATTCACAGTTCCAGTCTCTATCCTCATCCCTTCCTACCTCTTAGAATGCCTAGCTTCCTTCAAGACTAAGTGCTTCACCCTTTAGGAAGCTTTTCCTGATTTTCCCCTAGATGTCAGGATTCTTTCCCTTCCTGATTTCTTGTCTGTAAATATGTTGTTTTCCTCTACTAGAATGTAAGCTTCTTAAAGGCAAAGATTTTGAATCTGTTGTCTTTACTTCCACAATACCCAGCACAGTGCATTGAACATAGCAGATGTTTGATAACTGTCTGTTGATTGAATCAAGTCCTCCTACAATTTCTCTTTACTAAGTAATTATCCCGTTTCCTTTAGCTATTCCTTAGACAGAAGCATTTCCAGGTCCTTTACCATTCTGGTCACTCTCTGCTTGATGAATTCCATTTTGTCAAAGTATATTCTAAATTATATCACCCAGAACTGGCCACAAAACTCCAAGTGGTCTGATCAGTGCCAAATGCAGAATAACCGTTAGCTCCATTGATTGGGGAACTGTACTTGTAGTAATACAGCCTCAGACTATCAGTTTTTCTAATAGTCATCTCATTATTGACTCTTATTGAGCTTACAATCAGTTAAAATTCCCCAGTCTTTTTTCATATAAACTTCTGCCAATCCAGATCTCCCCATATCCTGCCCTTGTTCAATTGCCTTTCTTAAAACTAAACTCTGGCATTATATGCATCACTGATAAATTTCATCTTTTTGGTTTTGTCCTAGCCTATAGTATGTTTCTGAATTGGAAAAACACTGGAAATAGAGTAAGAGTATCTGGGTTCAAATGCTGGCTCTACCACTTATGACCTCCATGATCTTGGGTTAGTGATTTCATCTTTCTGGCTCTCAGTTTCCTTATCTGTCAAATAAATGGAGTGGAATGACCTATAATGTCCCTTTCAAATATAATTCCAGTAATATAATACTAAATTACAATTCTTCCATCCAACATGCTGGCTACCTCTCTCAACTTTGTGTCTCCTACAATGTAATAAAGCATGCCTTCCATGGCTTCATCCAATCCTTGATAAAAGTGTAGACCATGACAGGACCAAAGACAGAGAGTTATGTGTAGCCATTAGAGATCTGGTTCAATGTTGACACTGATCAACCCTCTTTCAGGTACAATTGTTCAAAAAGCTATGGATCTACCTTATTGTACTATCATCCAGCATACAGTTCTCCATCTTGTCCACAAGGTTATCGTTTGTCAAATGCCTAACTGAAATTAAGATATACTCTGTCAGTGGCATTTC
This sequence comes from Vombatus ursinus, assembly GCF_900497805.2. NCBI lineage: Eukaryota > Metazoa > Chordata > Mammalia > Diprotodontia > Vombatidae > Vombatus > Vombatus ursinus. Next base: position 7,549,079 of record NW_020954610.1, on the reverse strand, counting down.
CTTGTTCTACCAATCTATCAAAAACATCATTTCGGTTTGACTTGCCTTGTCCTTTCTAAAACCATAGTGACTTGTAGAGAAAAAGATTTTACCCCTAATAGTCAAAAACTATGTTTTTAATAATTCATTCTAAAAATGGTAAGGGATCAACTGACCAATGCCAAGCTTATTGTCTATAGTCTCCACAATCTACTTTTCTTAAAAAAAAAGTCAAATTATTATTTGCCCATTCCCAGTCCTCTGGCATCTGTCACAATCACCACTTTTCCTCAGTGATTACCGGCAATGGTTCCAACATCAAATAGACATGGTGTTTCTGTTCATTTGGACAGGATTGTAATTACCCTTAAGCACTTGGGAGCATTTTGCAATGTACTAACACTCACACTACTTCATAGGGTTATCACATAGAAAATGCTTTGTAAAATTCAAAGCACTGTAGAAATGTGAGTATTGTGGTGCCACTTAGGGATGCTAAGGGCAACCGGGCCTTTTTAGCACTCTTTTCTCCTTTGACAATCCCCCAGAATAGATGTTCTAAACTTCTGCTCTAAATTCCAGCCCCTCATTTCCATTATCTTCACCTTGATGTCCCAACAATAACTCAAATTCAGTATGTCCAAAAATGAACTCATCATCTGCCCCCCAAAAAATTGCCTATTATCTCAACTTCCCTTTCTGTCAATGATACTAAAACTATCCCAGTCAACCAGACTTGAAGCCATTGTTTCCATCCAGTCCGTTGCCTCATTCTATCCATTTTACTTCCCCAACATTTCTCACATTTGTTCTTTCCTTTCAATTCCAGCTGTAAACACCTTGGTTCTGCCTCTTTTAATTTCTAGCCTAAACTATTATTATGTTGGAACAGCCTAGCATATCTAATTGGTCTTCCTGACTCTAGTCTCTCCATTTCTAATTCATTCCTTCATACTGCTACCCACCCCACCCCACCCCACCAAAATCTGCCTAATACATAAACCTGATAATTTACTTCCCTTCTCAAAAACTTTCACTGGATTGCCATGACCTACCAAATGAGATACAAGCTCTTTACCCAGCATTCAAGATTCACCCACATCTAATTCTGGCTGCCTTTCTTATATTAATAAAGAAGCAGTTATTAAGTACTTAGCTATGTGCCAAGCACTGTGCTAAGTGCTATAGATCCAAACAGAAAAAGACAACTTCTGCTTTTAAGAAACTCACATTCTATTTGAGGGAGACAATACATAGAGGAAGATTCAGCTGTAGGCTGGTTCAGAGGTTCTTAGTGTGCAAGATCAGAGTTGATATCAAGGTCCAGGGGATATTAGCACATATAAGAGCAGGGTAGCCTCGAGGGAAATAAGTATAAGCCAGAAGAGGGAAACAGGAAGGGCTTTGGGTGACTTGTGACAGGGGAGGGAGAGGAGTAGGGCAAACCCATTCAGTGCCATCCCTGACTGGCGCCTTCCTTTACCTTTTTCACATAATTGTGCTTCACAGAAAATATACATTAGCCAAATTTTAAGGACTTATATATATGTAGTTATTACTGTTCTTAGAATGAATCACCTCAACACGCACATTCACATTCACTGTTGAAAACTTTTTCTTCCTTCAAGGACTATTTCAGGAGACCCTTTACCTCCCTGAACCAAGAAGTGATCTTGCCAATGTTCCATTAATTTCTCATGCTACTCTGTCATGATATTTAACTTCTTCTAAGAATAGTGCTGGATAGGAAAGAAATTGGCCTTTCAGACGCAGTCTCAACCCATTTCTTGTAGATGAGTCTACAACGGAGAATTTCATCCGCATCAGAAGGCATCCTTCTCCTGCCTTCAATTCCCTGTCAATCCCCAAGGGATGCTAATAGGCATTTAACTGTGTTCTAATTTTTAACAGTTATTTTTGTCTTATAACCATGATTGAAGTATAAGCAATTTGAAGGAAGAAGCTGTAGTATTTTCATCTATTTATCTCCAGGGCATTGAACTCAGTGGGTATTTAATAAATGTTTATTGAATTAAAATAAGTATCATTCATGAAGAAAAGTGTTCTGTTTGCCTTCTCACCGGTAGAAGAAAAGGGATCATTTAGATGACAACAATCAATGAGGTCAGAGGAAATTGTCTGAATTTACGACTTCTATCCCAGGAATTTTTCTGGACACTGCCTTCCAGATCCCTGACTCTATCATAATTTAAGTTTTCTATCTCTGGAACTCAGATACTGCTGTGGCAGTGAGAAAAAGCCCCAGGCTGATTATATGCCATTTTCTTTTAGGCACACTCCATTAGCCCAGGTAATTGAGAGTTGACTGTATCTCCCTTTCCTATTTAGGCTCTTTATTTGTTTTTTCATGAAAATCTTCATACGTGGGATACTGTGAATGTGTTTGTTGAAAGTAGCTTCTTAACCCAGTGAAATGGGGAATAGTGGTAGGGGGTACTGGGAAATGTGGGCAGAGCCAATGCAAATTTTATACCAAGTAGAATTTTTGTAGACCTAGTGATTTTTTAAAAAAATATATGTGCAAAGCTATTTCCATTGTTTCTTTTGGAAGAAGCTATGTTGCTGCCCTTTGTATGACTTAGTATTTATTATTGTCTAATGAGATTTATAACATTATCAATTCTCCTCATTTATTTTGGAACTATCTCTGTACTGTGTCTTTATGTAGCAAGGTCATTTTGCCTCTTGAAAAGAAAACATTGTGTTTATGATTATTAATCATCTATAAGCTTTCTAATTGAAATTCTTTTTTGGAGATTGCAACTAATGTGAAATACTGCTCTTCTTTAAAACAGCAAGATGCCTAGATTTTATTTTCTTGATACAACTGATATACTATTTAAGTTCATATTACTGATTTTTAAAAGATTTTTGCTTTTGAGCAAAAAGCTCTTCTTGGGATATTGGACGTGTTATTCAACTTGTATATTCCAACTCATACCTTTGCTAACCTGGCAATGAATTTTGCCTCAAGATGGTTTAGAAGCAAGATGTACAGCAGTCTTTTCAGTTCATGCAATCAAGAGATGAAAAATGAATCTTATTATCATGAAAGAATCTTTGCTAAAAAGCCTTTTTCTGTAATTTAATTGCCCCTCACTCATTACCATAGTACATATATCCATATTTTATGATATGTTTCCCTCTAACTTACTTTGGAAACTCAATAAAAACAAATTATAAGGTATAAGAATGCATCTTCCCCCTCAATTTTTCAGACAAGTTTACTAAAGAAAGCTTTAACCATCATTTTACTTGCTTCTTAATGAGAGATTCATCTGACGCAGTTGAAACACCGATGTTGCAAAACACTTTTTACTAAAAGGTTCATTTTTTTCTTTGAAGAGTAGATGCCTTACTTCAGTAAGCTGAAAGGTTTGGCTGCTCTTTTAATCAAGGTCTAATACATTCAATCATGGGTTCCAAACTTCTGTGATTATTACAGGACATTTGAACCTGTCAAGAGTAAGCTGACACTGCTAACAGATGGTAAGTTTAAAAATCAGAGATGTAGATGTCGATATAGATGTAGGTGTAAGTGTAGATGGGGATGCTGATGTGGTTGTAAGTATGCTTATACATATATTTGTATATACGTGTATATATTTATATACATATGTGCACATATGCAAATATACATGTGCATGTGTACATATATACACATATAGACATTGCATAGGTACATATATATGTGTATGTTTACAGATAAATATACATGTATACATTACCTTATACAAATGTATGTCTGCATATATACATATATGTATCTGTGTTCATATGTGTATGCTTATATATGCATGCAGCTATATATTCCTGCATACATATAGAAACATATATATATCTGTGTCATAGGTCAGAGGATTTAAATGAGCAGGAACCTCAAAGATCATCTTGTCCAACCTCTCATTTTACAGATGAGGAAACTGAGGCCAAGAGAAGCCAACTGACTTTCCCAAGGTAACATAAGTAGTTAGGTAAGAGAATCAGGATTCAACCCTCTGATTCCTAATCCAATGATTTCCTATTATACAATGCTGACTAGATGAGTAAAAAAAAATAGATGAGATAGGTAGGAAGGTAGATAGATAGATAGATATTTTCTTTGCTTGCTTTAGATCTGGGGAACTTCAGCAAACAGTTGAGTCAAAGATAATAAAAGATCCCACTCCACAACTCCTTACCTACATGAATAAATTAAAATGCCCCCAATGTAAAAAAAAAATTAACAAAGTCAATTCTATTCAATTCAACAAGCATTTATTGTGCCTACTACATGTAATGTAATATTCTGGGCATTGGGCACAAAAAAGGTGCCACCTAAGAACCTCAAAAGAGAATAACCTTTTAGATAGGGGAAAATGAAAGGACAATGAAATGAGCAAACAGAAAGAAATTATAGAATGCAGAGTTTGGAAAGTTAACCTAGGAGTTATTGAATTACTCCAAAAATGCAGAGAAAAAGGAGTCTAAACATCATTTTTCAGGAAATCATTCAAGAAAACTTCCCAGAATCAATAAGATTAAGGGATAAAGTATAGATTTCTAGAATTCACCATATGCTCCTAGGGGAAAAAAAAAATTCAATTCATCCAAACACATTGTTGTTATATTTCTAGAGCTTCATTAGTGAAGGGAGGATATGACAAGTACATAAGTATTAGATTCTTTGAAACCTTAAAAGAAAAAAACAGTACTTTTCAACATATTTCAATTTGAAAAACACAAGAGGTGACAGAGAAAGACAACAAAGGAAACAAAACTTATAAAAAATAAAGGGAAATCAAATTTAATCTCTGAAATTTTCTGCTCACCTAAATTAAGAATGGTATTCCAAGTTTTTTTTTATTTACTACCCCATAACATTTACAAGATTTCCACTGGAAAAAGAAAATTTGGCTCTAGCATTTGATAATCAAATCAGCTCAGGCACAAATCTCCAGGTAATTCCTAATAGACTATGCCAGTTAATGATATTTGACATGCAGATCAATAGTGAATATCGAGTATGGGAATGACTAAGAATGATGGGATTCTAACTGTAATAATAAGACACATTATGTTCTCCTAAAGCTGGGATTTACTTTTTTCATATTAATACCTATTGTGTTTCAATAGGAAAACTTTTGTTTAAGAACTCAAGAACACAAAAACTTAAAATGAAACTGAAAGGCAAGAAAAGGAAAAGGAGGAGATGGAGAACAAGGAGAAAGAGAAGAAGGAGGAGAAGGAGGAAAAAGAAAAGGAGAAGGAAGAGGAGGAGTAGAAGAAGGAGGAGGAGGAAGAAAAAGAAAAGGAGGAGGAGGAGGAGTAGAAGGAGGAGAAGAAGAAGAAAAGGAGAAGAGATTGATGATGATGATGATGATGATGATGGAGAAGGAGGAGAAGAAGAAGAAGAGGAGGAGAAGGAAGAAAGCAACAACAAACTTAGTAGCGGTGATGCTGATGATGTACTAGCTGGCAGAGACTATTTCACTTTCATCGTTGTACCCTTAGCGCTCAGTACAATACCCTGTATATAGTAAATACTTAATTCTTTTTGGTTAATTGAAATAACACCTAACAACTCCAATACTTAGAGCTCCACTCGTCTTTACTACACTTAACCCCCCATCATGCCATAGGACCAGCCAGAATCTCAATAATCTTGTGTTTCAGTCTACCTGTGAGGGACCCTTTTTGGTCAGCCTCTGACAGTGTGTTGGTTTGAATCCCATTACATGTTACAAGTGGAAGAAGCCACAGGTTCTTCACAGTCACATAAATACAAGGGAGTAAGCTGGGGATGGCAAGAACACAGAGCTGCTGGAGGGAAAGACCTAGATACTTCCATGCCCAACAACAAAGACCATAAAAAAGTAATTAAGTCTCTCTGGGTCTCAATAACCTCATCTTCAAAATGAGATAGTTGAACTAGGTGACATCTAAGATCCCTTCCATCTCTAAATCTATGGTAATAAACAAAGGAGACAAGAAATACATTCAAGTTCCTGTTTTCCTCAACCAGAGTTTACTATGGCTCCACACTATTCAGTGGGGGAAGGCTGAGGATACCTAGTATTAGTTGTCTGTATAGCAGTAGAAGGGGGAGGAATCAAAGAGTTAGCAAAGAAGCCAGAAATGGATGAGCTATTGTGAATATACCCCCCCCCAAAAAAAAGGAAAAGAAAAGCTGAGAGTCAAGAAGTCCAAGAGAGAAAAGGTAAGTATAATCCTAGATTCCAAGCAGACAAACCAACAATGATATTCATAGAGATAGAACAGAAAAAAGTACTAATTCAGAAATAAGACATCATATATTACTATGAAGTGAAATAACCAAGAATCCCCAAAGAAACAGATAATTCATGTAAAAATCATGAAACAATAGCAAGAAATTCTGGAAGGATTCAAAATAAAAGTAATTCATTTAAGTGCAGATATTAGGATGGAAGTTAGCTCACAAATCAGAACTCTCAAATAAAAATCAACAAATATAAACAACAGGGTAGCAAACCTAAATCCAAAAAATTAGAGATTTCGAAAATGAACCAATATATTTAGAATTAAAAATACAGAAGTGGAATAAAATGTGGAAGAAGAAAAGCAAAATTCAAGAACTTTGAAAGAGCAAAAAGTATCATACAAGCCAACATGATTGGCCTTGAAAACAGGTCTTAAGAGACTAACTTAAGTATCCTAGGCCTTCCAAGTCTTAAATTCTATGATTCTGTGAACATTCCCATGTAGGTAGAGGGGGGTAGGGAGCATTGTTTTTGGTAAAAGATGGATATTTGTAACAAGTTTTATCTTGGGGGAAGGTGTCAATAGCAGACTACTTTTCCCATGCAAAAGTTGAACCTCTAAGGTTGGGGATATTTGTATTCCCAGGGGCTAACAAATATCTAGGGTTTAAAGAAAAACATAAGACCAGATAAAGGATAATCTAATTTTAAGTGAAGTAAGTCCAAGGGTGGTCATAGGATCAGTCCTCTAAACTTGTGATAAAATTACCCCTACCTAGGGTTGGATGCAGCTCCAACTTGTTCTTAAAAGCCAATTGCTAAACTTTCAGTGTGAGTATTTACACCTGGGAAATTGGTAAACTCTACAGGGCTTGATTTATTGTATTATTGATTGTGTAGACCAGGGGTGGGAAATCTGTGGCCTAGAGGCCCCATGTAGCCTTCTAGATCCTTGGGTGTGGCCTTTTGACTAAGTCCAAGTTTCACAGAACAAATCCTTTTATTAAGGGGATTTGTTCTGTGAAGTTTAGATTCAGTCAAAGGGCTGCACTTTAGGAGCTAGAGGGCCACATGTGGCCTTGAGGCCACAGATTCATCACCCCTGGTCTAGATTTAAGAAAGTGCTAATAATGCAAATAAAACCCAAAAGTGAATCACTCATGTATTTTTTTTTTGATGATGTTAAACACTTATCAGCATATCCCCATTCCCACCACACAAATACTACTTCTGTTGGACACTATTTTTGTGAATTGATATTTCTAAGAGTAAGGTACAATAGGGAGTTATCACAGAGACTTGGAATAAAACCAGAGCTCTAGAAAGGCACACATTCTTTAAACAAAAAAAAAATGGGATTAGTAAAGGACAAGGGATAGTACTGTATATTAAGAAAGTAGATGAAGGTGAGAAAATAGAAAAACCAGAGGAGGAAACCATAGTAGAGAATATGTGAGTGAAGGTCAGTGGAGAGAAAAGCAAAAGCTATGTTATCTTTGGAGTAAATTGCCAACCACCTGAACAGAAAGAGGAAATGGATAAGAAGTTTGGGAAACAGACCATGAACTTGGCACAGAGACATTATATACTTGTGACAAAAATCTTCAAATATCCATACATCTTCTAGAAAGCTCTTAGAGCAACTAATAAGTTCTTGATTTGTCTTAGTGATAATGTCATCTTTCAAAAGGTGGAAGAATCAACAAGGTGAAATTCTATTCTAGATTTGATTCTCATTAACAGCAAGGAACTTTGCTGGAGTGCAAATGATGGAAATCTTGGGAAGAAGTAGTCAGTCTATCCTTCTTAAGGTAGTAATAGAGAAGGCAGGACAGTAGAATGAAGGGAAGAAATCCAGGCATAGCCTGACACGCATCTTAGGTTTGGAGAAAGTGAATTTAATTTCAAAAGGTTAAGAGGAAAGGTGGGTAGGATGTCATAGACTAAAATGTTACATGGAAAATCATCTCAGAAGGGATGGGAGATGCTCAAGAATAAAATTCTGGAGACACAAAGGGAAACTATTTCAATCAGAAGAAAAGTTGAGATTTGTCTGAAGAGATAGACGTGAATGCACGAGTTGCTCCTCAACTAGCTCAGATTTTTTAAAAGACATGTACAAAAGATGGAAGCAAGGTCAAGTAACAGAGGACGAATATTAAAAAGTTTTGAAGAGTTAATCTCTAAGTTCCCTTCCAGATCTAAACCAATGCACCTCTAATTTGAGGGGTATATCGTTAAATTCACCTTACCTCTAAAGTTATTGTGAATTATAAAACTATTCCTAGATTGAGAGGCGAAGAGTTAGTCACAGTATAAAAATAAAGCTATATACATTTAAAAGGTTCTAAGGAAAAGCATTGAGTTTTTGCTTAACTTTTTTAGCTTGCGTTTTTAACCTATTAAAGCTTAAAACTTCACTAAGGCTTTTGGGATACCCTGTACATTGTGAATCTCTAAATGGAGTTATTGTAAAATGATGTAATGGCCAGGCAAGAAAAAAGAAGTTATCCTGGGGGGGGGGGACCAGATGAGATGGTGAGCCTAAGAGCTTAAGCGTAAGATCACCAAGGGCTCTAGAGTCCAAATCTCTCATTTTGCAAATAAGGGGCATGAGGCCCAAAGGTTAAGTAAATTGCCAACGGTACATAGGTAGTAAGTAGTAAACAGAGGATTTGAACTCACAGACTCTAAAGTCCACAGTAATTTTTCCACTGCCCCATACTAGTGGGCCTAGTTTGAAATAAATGGATGAATGAAAGAATGAATATACAGATTGAGAAATAAATAGATAAATGGATGGGGGGGGAGATGAAAGCACAGACTACTTTAAGAAGGCAGTTTTATCTATATTGGAAGAGTTGAGGTATTAGTGTCTTGGAACTGCTTAGTAGGAATACTATTGCTGGCAAGATCATGCATACAGCAAGTGGATTCTCTTTCATAGATAAAATTCTCATAGACAAAGGAAGATTCACCCTTAAGAATCAAGGGTCTCCTTGTTTAAAAAAAATCATTATTATTGTAAAGGAGTAGGATATTCCTGATAATGTTTGTTTTGTCAAAGCTGTTACATTTATAACTTTAGCAGCAGGATCTTTGAGGGAAGGAGGACATGCCACATTTAAGAATTTTTATTTCCAGTACTGATCAGGATAAAAAAAACCGCTTATATTAAAAAATGATTTGAAAAGTTACTCAAAATTTAATAAAAGCTATTTAAAATAATTTTGTTTTCTTATTTGAAGTGAAAGTGTAGCATTAAAATTAATTTATTCTTTTTCCCTAGTTGTAAGATATAGGTATTTTAATTTATGTAACATATGTATGCCAATAACTTGTGTGAAGGACAATTCCTTCCAGAGCTTTATATGAAGAAAATAATATCATAATTCTATTTGGGACTATGAATAATGAAATACAATATTTTCCAATAAGAAAAAAGGAAAATTTAAAGTTCTCTTTTATGATTTTACATTATTACTGTTATATAATTTTAGATTTTAATAACATCATTATTCTATAGCAGTGGTGGGGAATTTGTAGCCTGGATTTGTTCTGTAAAACTTGGACTCAGTCAAAGGGCCACACTTGAGGACATAGAGGGCCACATGTGGCCTCGAAGCCACAAGTTCCCTACCCCTGTTCTATAGTATAGGTTCTTCAAATGACAATTTTTGATCTATTATATGCTAATCAAAGGTTCTATTTATTAGATAAGAATTAAATAAACATCTAAAAGAAAACAAAGATATTGCATCATCCATCAGAAAACATCTGCCTATTTACTCCTGATTCACACAACTTGACAAGTAAATGGTCGATAATTTAAAAAAAATTTAAATTCTACTTACATCAGAATGGGGCATATACAATAGTGGGCAGGACTTTAACCATCATAATGAAAATTGGGATGATTTTCCTCTTGGGTGAGAAATAAATCCTGTCATCTCTATGTATATGGCTTCTTCACCCTCTTCCTTCAGTGTGCTCTTCCTATGATTATGTGCTCCAGGATGAAGATGAAATTCATCCAATGTACTCATTAAATTGGGAGATATTTTGAACATCCTGCCACTTTTGTCAGCCTGCATGAACCAAGAGGCAAAATTTCCTTCACTTTTTACTAGGTTCTTGACACACACAGGGGTTTCAAAACATCTCTCCAGAGACTGGAGGTCAATTTCCTAGGGGGTATTTAGCTGGACCATCTGACTTTGAAAAACAACATTTTTAAGGGAGTGGAAAGCTGGATGCTCATTTATCTTTCTTTGATTGATGGATTTATCAATAGTCACTCAGAGTTACGTAAGGAGTACAGTTCTCCAATTGTATTATTAAATGACAAGCACTAGGGAGAAAAAGACATCATTTTCGGGAAATATGAAACTTTAAAACTATTTCAAAGTGGAGGAAAATTGAGTGGCAGTTTACCTTTAACTCATGCTGTAAGATGTAACACACTTAGATTTCTGAAAGCTGCAAAAGTTTCCAAGTGATGCCTGTCAGGTCTAATATGTTTAAGAAAAAGATCCTCCAACACATAGTTCCCTGAAATAAGTGCCCGGGTGGTAGAAACAATGGTATCAATTAGAGAAATGTGATTGACAACAACAACATTCAATTTACCCACAAAGGTCAACGGTAAATCTATCTAAAATATGTACAGCTCATAAAAGTAATGGATTTGCAACTATGATTGAAACAGATGTTCATAAAATCAGCATTTAAACATGAAGACACCATAAAATAAATGAAGACAGGATTAATTTAACAAGGGAGCTTAAGAGCTAAATGAAGGAGGCAAATGAACAGTAGTAGCAACTAACCCAATGCAGTGATTTGAGCTGGGTGGCAAGAGGAGAAGCTCAGTACATAACACAGAGAGGAGTTTGGATGTGTGATCACAGGAAAGGATGGGCATGTTCTTGGATGAATGAATGAATGAATGAATGAATGAATGAATGAATGAATGAAATGCAAGGTGATACAAAGTCCAGCTGCAGGTTATGATACATCAGCAAGTTACAGCAATATCTGAATCACACACAAAAAAAATACTTCCTTTGATAAGTTTTTGTTGATTCCAAAGTCAGTCATGTATAAGTTTCATATCTACTTGATGATTCTACCTCACTAATGTCCTCCCCTTTACTCATCATCCCCAATTTCTCATACTCCTCTGAAAGGGAGGGGTCTCAAAAAGTATTGGCAGGTATATTTCTGAGCCCTTAGACAATGATGGTGCTTCCTTAGTGTTTCTTTGACATTGAGAGTATGGAATAATCAAATTTGGATCTCCCTTGAGTATCTAGGAATTTGTTTTTCTTCAAATAGTTATAAGCAGTTATCAAAGTGATATTAAAATGTAAGATCATAGACATAGAGCCAGATGAAATCTTAGAAGTCATCTAGTCCACCCCTCTCATCTTACAGGCAAAGAAACTGAATCCTAGAGAGATTAAGTCACTGAGGATCACACAAGTAATAAGTGGAAGAGGCAGGATTTGAACCCAGCTCTTCTGTCTCCAAAAAGAAAAAAAAGTCCTTTCGTCCTTCCCCTACACCATGATACCTGTAGTTTGGCATCCATTAATGTTGCTCTTCCTACAGGTAGCAGGGAGGTCATGTACAAAAACCACATAGCTGTTTATATCATCTCAGTTTCCCCACCTGTAAAATGAGGATGTTGAACCAGATAGCTTCAGAGGTACCTCAAGCTCTGACACTCTTTAACTCACTGCATTAAACACAAAAAGTATGAACCTGAACCATGGGCCATCTTCTTCACCATCATCTTCTGCCATGAAATAAATCCCAAAGGATTTCTGAAGTGCTCTCTCAGCAAAACCTCCAAAGTAGCAGAGTGTAGGAGGCCCTTTTCTCCTTTGGATTCCTGCTGTTGGCTGCAACCTCTGCTCTAGACACTGAGGAGAAACATAAGGCACATTCTGATTAGACATCTTCAGAGTAACTGTTCTGGAAACTTGTTTTTCCCCCTTAAATAACTGAAATAGAGGGTTTTGCACAAGTCTCCCATCCTTATAAAAAAGGAACAGAGAAACCAGCTTTGGGCTGGGGAAGAGCAAGTTGTGTGCTTGCCCCAGGTGAAAGTTTTTAAAACATTTATAAGCAACAACAACAAAAAAGCTTCAGAATGAAATGTCTGTCTCAGAATGGGATAGTCTTGGTTTCCCTGAAGGCTATAATGCTGAGCAATAAAATGGAAGACATCATTTTCATTTCAGAGTCATAAAAAGTTGCTTTGTAAAGAAATCAATATCTAGCTCAACTTGACTAAGTTAGAATAGTAGGAAAGCCTCAAATAATCATGTTGCCTTCCCCTGGCAGAGAAGAGGTAATTTCAGAGTCCTGAAATTTTGCCTCTTTCACATCTTACCAATGTAATCCTGTCCCACCAATCTGTGCCTCCGTTTCTCCAACTGTAATATGAAGTTGAGCTAACTGACCCCAGAGATCCCTTCTACTTATAAATCTATAATCCTATGCATACTGTCATCCAAATAAGGCACAGTTAACATGACATGTTGCTAAAATATCCAAACCATCCAACTTTACAGGTAGGCAGTAAAACAATTTTTTCTTTCTTTACTTTAAAAAAAATGTTTTGGGCATTTTTAAAGCTTTCTTAATATTGATGTCTGAATAATGAATATTGATCATGTGGATGATTGGGTCTTTAAGATGACCTTAATGGATTAATAGATGAACTATTAATTGTTAATAGATTATATAGTTTTCTTAATAGATAAACTATTTTCAACTTAATTATGTAAACAGTATGAGAGATAGTAATAACTAGTAGATAGAAAGCTGCTCTCAGAGACAGGAGAAATTAAATGTCAGGTGGTTTTGTAACCTCCTATTTTATTGAGAAGACAAACCAAGCAAAAACAAAAGGAGAAAAATCAGAAGAATCTGTAGTACTGAAAAGCTGAACAAGTTGTGCTCTATAATTAGGCAACTTTAAAGTCATCCATCTGGAGACAAATGGAAGATGTCTAAGAGTATCAAGCAGATAAAGATGTATAGCAAGTGATGAAGAATAGACAATACTAATGACAGAGAATTAATGATAGGATAATCTCTACAACTTAATATTTCAATGAATCAATGATCTCACTAAGGCAGGTACTCTCTCCACTGAAATTGATCACAACTCACTCAGGCCTTAGAATCCTGTAATATACTTATCTAGGTCTGCCAATAAATCCTCCAAAGACTATCTAACCAATTCACTGGAGGCCTTCCTATAGGCCTTTCAATATTCCTTTTTTTATATATTGGCCAAAATTGTACTTAAAGAAAAGATAAGAATTGTTACTTTCCCCTAATATAAAATACTATGTAATCATGTATTTAAATAATGGAGAATCCCCTCCCTGTAACACCCCTCAGAAATGAAAAAGCAACAGTCATTGACTGTATTTCCATTCAAAAATTTTAAACTTAAAACATTTTAACCCTTTCTGTTTCTTTGTAACTGTGGAACCTCCCATTCATTTAACTTACAAGGCTACATTGTATGGACAGAGCAAAATTACTGCCCTTCAGTTTCATGTGATAACACCTGTAGCTACCACAATGCATGAAATTTGAATAAATGTTATTATGTCTGCAAAAAAAAAAAGAAAAGAAAAGATAAGAAAATACATCTTTATCTCTTCTTTGTAGGCCTGGTAGCAAAGGGTGCAAAAAATTATATATATTATGTGACTTAATCAATAGTAAGCTTTGCTGAAGAGATTCTTCTCCCCCATCATCATCATCATCATTATTTCTCTCTGTCCTCTTTTTCTTTTTTTAATTAACTAATTGATTTATTATTAGTTTTCAACATTCATTTCCACAAGATTTTGAGTTCCTAATTGTCTCTCCATCTTGCCCCTCCCCCCACCCCAAGAGGGTGTGCATTCTGAATATGCCTTCCCCTAATCCACTCTCCATTCTATCACTCCCCCACTTCTCTTATCCTCTTCCCCTTCTATTTACCTGTAGGGAAGGATAGATTTCTACACCCCATTGCCTGTATATCTTATTTCCCAGTTGCATGTGAAAACAATTGTTAACATTTGTTTTTAAAGATTTGGGTTCCAAATTCTCTCCCTACTTCCCTCCCCATCCACCCTTATTGAGATGGCAAGCAACTCAATACAGGTTATACATGTGTAGTCATGCAAAATACTTCCATAGTAATCATGCTGTGAAAAACTAACTATATTTCCCTTCATTCTATCCCACTCCCCATTTATTCCATTCTCTTTTGACCCTGTCCCTCCTCAGAATTGTTTGCTTCTGATTACCTCCCCCAATCTGCCCTCCCTTCTATCATCCCTGCCTCTTATCCCCTTCCCCCCTATTTTCCTATAGGATAAGAGAGATTTCCATACCCAACTGAGTGTGTATGTTTTTCCTTCCTTAAGCCAAATCCTATGAGAATAAGATTCACTCATTCCCTCTCACCTTCCCCCACTTCCCCTCCACTGTAAAAACTTTTTCTTGTCTGTTTTATGTGAGATAATTTACCCCATTCTATCTCTCCCTTTCTCCTTCTCCCAGTATAATTCTCTCTCACCCCTTAATTTTATTTTTTAGATATCACCCCTTCATCGTCAATTCATCCTGTGCCATCTATCTGTCTATCTATCTATCTAACTACCTATCTATCTATCTATCTATCTATGTATACATATATTTTCCCCTCCAACTACCTTAATACTGACAAAGATTTCATGAGTTACAAATATCATCTTTCCATGTAGGAATGTAAACAGTTCAACTTCAATAAGTCCCTTAGGATTGCTCTTTCCTGTTTACCTTTTCATGCTTCTCGAGTCTTGTATTTGAAAGTCAAATTTTCTATTTGGCTGTGGTATTTTCATCAAGAATGCTTGAAAGTCCTCCCTTTCACAGAATGTCCATTTTTTCCCCTGAAGAATTATACTTAGTTTTGCTGGGTAGGTGATTCTTGGTTGTAATCCTATCTCCTTTGCCCTCTGGAATATCATATTCCAAGCCCTCTGGTACCTAAGGCCTTTCAATATTCTGTGTAGAGTGCTGCATTCATGGGAGGACTCCATGTTCTTATTTATTTATTTACTTTTTGTTTTCAACATTCACTCCCACAAGATTTTGAGTTCCAAATTTTCTCCCCATCTCTCCCCCCGCACTCCAATATGGCATGAATTCTGAACACCCTTTCCCTGAATCTACCCTCCCTTCTATCACCCTCCCCTTCTCTTATTCCCTTCCCCTTCTATTTTCCTGTAAAGCAGGATAGATTTCTATACCCCTTTGCCTGTATATCTTATTTCCCAGTTGAATGTAAAAACAATTTTTAACATTCATTTTTAAAACTTTGAGTTCCAAATTCTCTCCCTTCTTCCTTCCCCACCCATCCTCATTGAGAAAGCAAGCATTTTGATATATGTGTAGTTATACAAAATGCTTCCATGATAGTCATGTTGTGAAAGACTAACTATACTTCTCTCCATCCTATCCTGCCCCACATTTTTTCTGTTCTCTCCTTTGACCCTGTCCCTCCTCAAAAGTGTTTGCTTCTGATTACCCTCTTCCCCAATCTGCCCTCCCTTCTATCACCTTCCTCTCTTATCCCTTTTCCCCCTATTTTCTTGTAGGGTAAGATAGATTTCCATACCCAATTGAGTGTGTATGCTACTCCCTCCTTAAGCCAGATTCAATGAGAGTAAGATTGTCTCATTTCCTCCCACCTTCCCTCTTTTCCTCCACTGTAAAAGCTTTTTCTTGCCTTTTTTATGTGAGAAAATTTACCCCATTCTACCTCTCGCTTTGTACTTCTCCCAATACATTCCCGTCTTGCCCCTTAATTTTCTTTTTTATATATCATCCCTTCATATTCAACTCACCCTGAGCCCTCTGTCTGTATATCTATCTATCTATCTATCTATCTATCTATCTATCTATCTATCTATCTATATCTCTATATCTATATCGATATCTATATCCACAGATATAGATATAGATAGATAGATATATTCCCTCCAACTACCCTAATACTGAGAAAGGTCTCACGAGATACAAATATTATCTTTCCATGTAGGAATGTGAACAGTTCAACTTTAATAAGTCCCTTATGTTTTCTCTTTCCTGTTTACCTTTTTATGCTTCTCTTGAGTCTTGTATTTGAAAGTCAAATTTTCTATTCAACTATGGTCTTTTCATCAAGAATGCTTGAAAGTCCTCTATTTCATTGAATTACCATTTTCCCTACTGAAGGATTATACTCAGTTTTGCTGGGTAGGTGATTCTTGGTTTTAATCCAACCTCCTTTGTGTTCCAGAATATCATATTCCAAGCCCTCTGATCCCTTAATGTAAAAGCTGCTAAATCTTGTGTTATCCAGATTGTGTTTCCACAATACTTGAATTGTTTCTTTCTGTCTGCTTCAAATACTTTCTTTTTTACCTGGGAACTCTGGGATTTGGCTGTAATATACCTAGTAATTTTCCTTTTGGGATCTCTTTCAGGAGGTGATCAATGGATTCTTTTGATTTTTATTTTACCCTCTCATTCTAGAATATCAGGGCAGTTTTCCTTGATAATTTCTTGAAAGATGATGTCTAAGCTCTTTTTTTGATCATGGCTTTCAGATAGTCCAATAATTTTTAAATGATCTCTCCTGGATCTATTTTCCAGGTCAGTTGTTTTCCAATAAGATAGTTCACATTGTCTTTTATTTTTTAATTCTTTTGGTTTTGTTTTATAATTTCTTGATTTCTCATGGAGTCATTAGCTTCCATTTGCTCCATTCTAATTTTCTTCAATGAGCTTTTGGACCTCCTTTTCCATTTGGCCAATTCTTCTTTTTAAAGCACTCTTCTCCTTATTGTCTTTTTGGACTTCTTTTGCCATTTGGTTTAGTCTATTTTTTAAGGTGTTATTTTCTTCAGTATTTTTCGGATCTCCTTTAGCAAGATGTTGACTCGTTTGTCATGATTTTCTTGCATCACTCTCCCTTCTCTTCTCAATTTTTCCTCTACTTCTTTTACTTGCTTTTTAAAATCCTTTTTGAGCTTTTCCTTGGCCTGAGACCAATTCACATTTTTCTTGGAGGCTTTGGATGTAGGAGCTTCAACTTTGTTGTCCTCTTCTGGTTATATGTTTGGATCTTCTTTGTCACCAAAGTAAGATTTTATAGTCTGAGTATTTTTCCACTGTTTGCTC
Source organism: Vombatus ursinus (assembly GCF_900497805.2). Taxonomy (NCBI): domain Eukaryota; kingdom Metazoa; phylum Chordata; class Mammalia; order Diprotodontia; family Vombatidae; genus Vombatus; species Vombatus ursinus. The sequence goes on along the minus strand of NW_020954610.1, from coordinate 7,531,632 downwards.
ATGTTCCTAGCCAATTGCTTAACTTTTTAACTCTTTGTTAAAGTAAGGTTCTGCTTCCAGTCCCAAGCTTCAGGGGTTTTGTGCAGCTGTTTTCAGGGATACTTCTAGGCACCTGTAAATTTTCAGTTCTTCCAAGATGGTAAGATCAAGGGTGAATTGTTTACTCCTTTCCTGGCCTGTGCTCTATCTAGTCTATGACTGACCACAAGCTCTCTTTTCCACCTTGGAACTGCAAGGAAGAGTCCTTCTCCACTGCTGCCACAAGTTCTGCTATGCCAATGCTCCTCCTCATCCAAGGAACACTACCCAGGACTGTGACCCGGATCCAAGGACAGGCAAAGCAAGAGAATCCTGCCTCAGTACCAGCAAAGAGATCCCTGCAATCCATCTTTGATCAGCCACTTGATTCCCTCACCATCTTTGGGCCAAGAGCTCTGGAAGCAGCCACTACTTGTGTGGCTGCCACCTCAGGGCTGTGCCAGGGCTGGGGCCTGACTGTGCTCCTCTCTCAACCAGGTCTGACAGACTTTTCCCACTGACCTTCTAAGTTGTCTTTGGCATTTGTGAGTGGAGAAGTCTGGAAACCATCACAGCTCCCTGTGATTCAGTCCCCTGGGGCCTGCTCTGGGTTTGCTGGGGCCCTGTCTTTGCCTACATGACCCATGCTGAACTGCACTTCTCTCCCAGCCTGGTGCAACAAACCTTTCCTATCAACCATCCAGGTTGTCTTGAGCTGGAACTTTGTTTCACTCTATCTTTTTGTGGGTTCTGCTGCTCTAGAATTTGTTTAGCATCATGTTTTAAAGGTATTTGGGGGAGAGCTCAAGCAAGTCACTGCTTTTACTCCGCCATCCTGGCTCTACCCCTCCCCACCCCCTAGGACTCCATGTTCTAAAACAAGTATGGGACCAAGAAAGAGTTTCATTCATTGGGGTAAATTGTGTGATCTTAATTTCCCAGAAAGCTGTAAGTGAGTCTGCAGTACATTACCATGTGTATCAATTGAGTAAGGAGCACTTTCACTATAGAGGCTATGAAAGTTTCACATGGATGATGAGGTATAGGTGGAGAAACTGGGAGACACAAGTATAGGCAAGGATGACCAGAGATATGGGATTAAATGGCAGACATCTAGATTATCCTAAGGACATAGACATGGGCTGTGAGAACCAAGATACCATGATGGAAAAAAGTGGAGATTAAAAAGTGAAGAGTGAGGCAGAGTCAGTATGGACTTAGCCCCAGTGTCCTGAAGATCCAGGTCTTAAGAGGTCAATTTTTGCTAGCAGCTGTTCCAAGACTGAAAGGGAAGTGACTAAACAGGAACTGCTCCCAATGATAATCTCTAACACCCTGCTGTGAGCTCTCTGTCTGTTTCTCTCCCACTGTGTTAGAAGAGACAGAGGGATTAATTGGGGAACATTTGCAACCTGATTCAACTCCATGTTATTTACCTCATAGTCTGTTTTAATTAAATGTCTTTTGCTCTGATTTCACAAATCCTCTCACATGGCCTGACACAGAGTCATTTCTGAGACCTGTGGACTTGAAGAGATGTTCATTAAAAATAGCACATCAAGCCTAAGAGGCAGCAAGGGATTATATGTGGGCACCTGAATGAATTTTTTGATATATGTGGGTACCAGTATTGAACTTGTGCTGTCCATCTATAATCCTTCACTGTCACTACATGACCAATGCCCTTCCTTTTCTGATCATACATTTTCTGGATTATGTCTTATACATTCTTTCTTGCAAATTACTGTTTGTAATGTGTTGTAGTCTATTTTTGCTGTCTTTACATCTCTCCATTACTCTTTAGGACAAAAACAATTTTACTTCTTTAGACATTGTGATATTCTATGATCCACAACCATACAGTATCAAAAGGAGAATATTGGTATTTTTTAAAAGAGTTTTGATATCAGGGATCAACTGGGAATCATTGAAAATATTGTACCACTCAAGGCAGAACCAAGATAATGGAACAGGAAGAAGTATTCAAGTCTAGCTTGCCCCTCCCCAAAACCTCCTCAGCAAAGATCTAGAAAATTCACTAGACTGAATTCTGATCAGGAAAGGCAAGAAGTTATCGTGAATCATTTTTTCCAACCCAGAGAAGCTTAAGGAGATGGACAGAGAGTTCCGAAAACATTAGGGAAGGAGTCTGGTCAGAAGCTGGATAGTGAAAGGAAGCATTTCATAGCCCAGCGACTAATGGCCCAGACTGGACACCAGGGAAGCAAGCATTGTAGAAAAAGATCTCAGGGAATCCCAAAGAAACTACTAGGTACAGGAACAAGTACCATCTGGAAACTCTAGTGCCCATTAGCTAGTTTTAGGTCACAGATTCAAGGTGGAGAGAAGGGGTGGTGAGTATTAGCTCTCACTATATAGATAGCATAGAACAAGTTTCAGGAAGTGACTGTATGGCTCTAATTCCAGGAACAGAGGACAATGTCTCAGACCAAAAGGGAGCTGGCAGTTCAGTTCCTTTGAACCTACAGTCTCTTGGTGGGACAATAGTAGATGAGTCAAGTAGCAGTCTATTGAACTCCCACCCAGAAACAAGCTGATAAGCGCAAAACTGTCAGGAACTAGCAGAACTCAAACTAAGAAGACAGTGAACAGATTTTCCCCCTGATCATATCACTTTTGGGGCACTGAAAGCCTGCAGGTCCCCTAGTTGGAGTTGTGAATGCAGCAAGAGGATGTAAGAAGACAGAAGCTCAGGCCAAACAACACCCAGAAGTGTGCAGAGCTCAGAACTAACATAATACCCAAGGTCAAGAAGAAGGCTGGAGGGGGGCAGCTAGGTGGTGCAGTGGATAGAGCACCGGCCCTGAAGTCAGGAGAACCTGAGTTCAAATCCGACCGCAGACAAACACTTGACACTTACTAGCTGTGTGACCCTGGGCAAGTCACTTAACCCCAACTGCCTTAAAAAAAAATCCACTTGTAAAAAAAAAAGAAGAAGAAGAAGAAGAAGAAGGCTGGAAGAATGAGAAAAAAATATTCTAACCATAAAGAGCTATATGGCGACAGGGAAGCTCAAGATACAAATACAAAAGAGAATGACTCAAAAACATCTACAAGTAAAGCCTCAAAGGGAAATATAGCTTGGAGACAAGTCTAACATGAATTCCTAGAAGAATCAAAGCAAGAATCAAAGAAGAAGCTAAAAAATGATTTTAAAAGCCAAGTGAAAGTAATAGATGAATGAATGGGAAAAGAGCCAAAGGCTAGGGAAGAAAGACATGAGAAGAGGATTATCAATTTAGAAAAAGAGATACAAAACTTTACAGAAGAAAATAATTCCTTGAAAATTAAAAGCAGCCAAATGGAAGCTAATGACCCCATGAGACATCAAGAAGTAATAAAATAAAGTTAAAAGGCTGGAAAAAAATTAAAGAAAATGTGAAATATCATATAGGAAAAACAACTGACCTAGGAAACAGATTGAGGAGAGATCAGTTAAGAGTCACTGGACTATCTGAAAACCATACACACAAAAAAAGAACATAGATATCATATTTCAAGAAATGATAAAAGAAAATGATCCAGTTATCTTAGAACCAGATGGCAAAGTAGAAATTGAAAAACTCCACCAGTCATGTCCTGAAAGAAATACCAAAATGAAGCAGTGGAGGGGAAGGGGGGGGTGGACCATTCAACACTTGAACCTCACTCTCAACTGAACTAGTTAAAGGATGGAAGAATACATATACATAGAGTTAGGTACAGAAATACATCTTATTCATCAGGGACATAGGAAGAAAAGGAGGTTTAGGTTAAAGGGAGGATAAAAGAGAGAGAGAGTAGATCAAGGGAAGTATTCATCAGGAGCAAAACAGAATCTTAAAGATGGTACGGAGAAAAAAGAGAAGTGGAATACAATAGAGGGAATACACAGTTAGCAATCATAACTGTGAATGTGAATGGGATGAATTCATCCATAAAATGGAAGAAAGTAGAATGATTTAAAAACTAGATTCAAATAATATATTTGCAAAAAACACACTTGAAACAAAATGATACACATAGAGGGGCTGAAGCAGAATCTAATATTCTTCAGATGAAGTTAAAAAGGCAGGAAGAGCAATCATGATATCAGACAAAATAAAAAACAAATATGGACCTAATTAAAATAGATTAGAAGGAAAACTACATTTTGCTGAAAGGTGCTGAAGAGAATGATTTAGTATCAGCACTAACAATATATGCACCAAATGACAATATCTAAATTCTTAGAGGAAAAGTTAAATAAGTTACAGGAAGAAATAGATAGGAACAGTATAATAGTAAGAAACCTCAATTTACCCACTCTCAAACCTAGATAAATCAAACCAAAAATTAAATAAGAAAGAAGTTAAGGACCAGAATAGAATTTTAGAAAAATTAGATATGATGGCCTCTAGAAAAAATTGAATAAGAGCAGAAAGAAGTATGCCTACTCCTCAGCTTTGTGTGGCACATTCACAAAATTTGACTATGTATCAGGGAGTAAAATCCTCACAAACAAATGTAGGAAAGCAGAAATATCAAATGCATCTTTTACCAATCATAATTATAAAAACTATATCCAAAGCAAGGATTTAAAGGATTTGAAGCAAGGTTTTTAAATTAATTAGAAACTAAACCATTCTAAAAATAGGTAGGTCAGAGAACAAATTATAGAAACAATCAATAATTTCTTTAAAGAAAATGACAACAATGAAACAATACACTGAAAATTGTGGGATGCAGACCTACAATTTAAGGGAAATTTTATATCTCTAAATTTTTTCATCAAAAACAATAGAAAGAGCAGATTGAGGAATTGGATATTCAATTAAAAAACACCAACAACAAGAAAACCAACAAACTAAAAACCCCAAGTAAAAACAAAAATAGAAATCCTGAAAATCAAAGGAGAGATTAACAAAATTGAAAGTTAAAAAAGCATATTGAATTAATAATACTGAGCTATTTTTAAAATAAAATAAATAAATCATTTGATAATTTGATTTTTAAGAAGAAAGAAGAAAGTCAAGTTATCGGCACCAAAAATGGAAAATGTGAATTCATGACCAATAAAAAAGAAATAAAAGCAATTATTGGGAGCTATTTCACTGAAGGGTATGCCAATTCAAAATACAAATGCAAAGTAGAAATTTACAAAAATATAAATTTCCCAGACTCATAGAATAGAGATACTTAATACTTAAATAATACTTAATTATTTAATAGAATAATTATATTTTTATAATTTATAATTTATATATATAATATAAATATATTATATATTATATAAGTTATATAATATAAATATAAATGAATGTAAAATATATTGAATATAAAATAATTTATAATTATAAAATAATACTATCTTATATAAAAATAAATTGAACAAGCCATTAGTGAACTACCAAAGAAAAAAAAACCTAAGACCAAATGAATTTATAGAGGAACTCTACCAAATATTAAAAAAAACCAATTCATTACAATACTACATAAATTATTTGAAAAAAAAAAGATAAAAATATCCTACCAAATTCCTTCTTTTGCAACAAGTTTATCTGATGAAGGTTTCATTTCTAAGATTTTTAGGGAACTGAGTCGGGTTTACAAGAATAAAAGCCATTCCCCAATTGAAAAATGGTCAAAGGATATGAAAAGACAGAGCTTTGTTTTGTTTTTGTTTTTTACTGTATTGGGAGAAAGCTTAATGGGATCACTATGACAACAATAATGTTTAACTTATTTATATAAATAGTTTCATAGAATACTTTTGCAAGCCATAGCTTTCTAATATATTTATTTTACAATGCATAATATTTACCTAAATCATTGAAGGGAGGTGGAGAGAGGAGATTTAATTGCAAAATTAATTTTCTGTGTTGGCTATTTATTTAGAAATTTTTTCCATTTTATAGAAATTTGAAGGTATCTAGCTTTGACACATATTAAAAGGACAATGCACTAATTTAATGTAAAACTAGTACAATCAAATATATTGTTATCCAGATATCAAATTTCATTTTTTAAAGTACATTCAGATTCAAATATTAAACCAAAGTGATTATGGTTTTAAACTTTTAAAAGATAACTAAAATTTTATGTAATCTTAGATCTGCATAAGTTATATAAAAACAACCTGTGAGAGCCTCAATTTAGGAGAAAAAATCAATTTATTAATTTATGACACTGTCACCCAAAAATAAGTTTCCTGGGTAGAGGAGGATGGCAAACTTTGTTATATCAGCTATTAATTGGCTTACAATATTTTATATTATATATGTAAGTTTACAAAGACGTTTTCATTTAAAATGCTTAACATAGTCACTCCATCTTTAAAAGACCAATTACCATTGTCACAATAAGGCTTTCTACCCTTAGATTGAAAAAGCTCTTTTTTATGGTACCGAATCTTGCTTTTAACCAAAATTAATCTTCCACAATGACTAGAAGTATAAGGTAAAATAACAATCACCATGCTATTTTTCATAATTTTATTTTTGTATAGTTTTCAAGGCCTTATGAATCACAGATTATTCCACTAGGAAACAAACACTTAAAATACATCTTATATACATATATGTGTGTTTCAGTATATATATGTATGCAGTTTTATGTATACAAATATTTTTGCATGTGATATATATATGTTTTTATTGAAAAAATAATAATATGCAGCATTCAGCACAAGATATATCATGAAATTCGAGAGGAGCTCCCATTACCTTGCTTCACACCATTGGCTATGCCTCCATGGTGATTGCCCACTGACCACTTGTGGTCTTGGCCACTCTCCTGGTTAGGGGGTTTTGAGTGGAAGAAATCCAGAATCTTCATATGTATGTACATGCATATGCATGTGCATGTATATGTATATCCAGAACCTTCCAGTGTATGTGTATGTACACAATGCATATGTATACACATATACATACACATACATAAACACATATATGTATACATATCCACATACTTATGTAATAAACTTTTGAGTAGTTACATTATAAAAGGAGGCACACAATAAAGCCAACTTTGTCAATTTTTATTTTCCTTTCCCAGAAGAACTCATAAGACCTCCTAGCAGTTAGTCATAACTTCCTTATTTTCACCAGTTTCATTTATAGCCGGGATGTTAATATTAAAATATTGTCACTTGTCCTGTAATATGTCAATTCATTTATTTTTTAGATCAGGACCTTATATTTAAAGTAGCAACAGTTGAATTCATGTGTGTAGATGGCCTAAAAACTGTAGTTCTTAGCATAGTTTTTTGTTGTTGTTTTTGGTTTTTTTGCTTTTTAGTCACTGACTTTGTACAAAGTAGATAGGACCAGGACAAGAATCAAGGTTATTTTATATTTTTCTTTCATTTATGGAGTGCCATGGCCTGAGAATTCATTACCTCTTAGCCAACAAAATAATAAAGAATTCTTCCATACTCATCTAGACAGGTCCTCAATGAGACACAGATTGTCACCAGGGTGATACTCAAAGTCGTTCCAGTTTGGTAGAGAAAATCAGAGTTTGTGCCCTAATAGCTTAACCTTTGAGAATCCATGCTCATCTTCATATCCCAATGAAACATTAGAGTTGAACTTTGATGATTTGTAAATATTAAAGGATGTAACAGTCTCTATCCAGTGAATTAATTCAGTTTAACTCAATAATTGAGTTACTTATTGAACATCCACTATGTACCATATTGTGCTTATGTGCTGCAATACAAAAACCAAAATTAAAGTCTCTGCCTTCAAAGATCTCCTGGACTCATCATTTGGACAGGCAGAAAACTAAAAATATAAAATATTAACTGAAGGACACCAAAAGTAGGTTAGGCCAGAATTGGGGGCTGAGAATGACAATAATAACAAAAAACGCACAGAAGAAGAGACAAGGTTTATAGCCAAGAATTAGAAATTGAGTCAGAGGTCTATGACAAGGGTTGAATGTGCACAAAAGTCAAGAGAGATAACATGCAAGCCTGCAGGTATATAATTTTTCTTGATTTACTATGTTGCTTTTTTTTTTAAATACTGGAATCAAGGGAAAAGGAAGTATGGAGGAAAGTAAGGATGAAGAATAAATCTCATTTGCTTTTAGTTGGTGCTACCTTTTAAAAGTCAATGCAATAATCTTTTGTTAATTGGTAAATAATAGAATGATTATATAAACATTCATAAATTCTTTCATGTTGTTTTGCTTAATTGTTGATAGAGTTTTCAATTTTTTTGCATTTTGACATTTTTTTTTATTTATTCTATGATTAGTTTTGTTTTGGAAAATTAATGTCTGGGGCAGCTAGGTGGCACAGTGGATAGAGCACTGGCCCTGAAGTCAGGAGGACCTGAGTTCAAATCCAGCCTCAGACCAAACACTTGACACTTACTAGCTGTGTGACCCTGGGCAAGTCACTTAACCACAATTGCCTAAAAGAAAAAAACAAACAAGGAAAAAAGAAAATTAATTTCTTTTTAAAAAAAACTTATAAACTGGTTTTAATTTAAACATATTCTCCTTAGATCTTGAGCACAGAAAAATCTCTGCATATAAATCTAAGCAAAAAGGGAACCATTAAGGTAGTCAAAAAATAAAATAGTTGTTTATTCCCAATAGAGAAACACCAGTAGTAAACTGTCATTTAAAATATAAGGTTATGCTGTTTCATTTTTTGCCTCTTTTCTATTATTCAAGACACCTAAACTTGGGTTCTAATTGGATTAACCTATTGAAAGTATATGTCAGTTGCCCCTGTTTTATATAATTTTTTGCCCTTATATGTTGTGATTAAATTAAACTTTGGTTAAAAAAAACTAATCATTTCAAATTAACTAAAAGAGCTTACTATTCAAAGGAATCCCAGGATTAATCTTGTTGTAAAGAAAACTTACAAAGTGATCAATGATCTCCTTATTTTATCAGTTTTAGAAATGCACTGGATTCCTATACAGATGCCCCATTGTGACATGGAGGGAACTCTGGTCTCTTAATGGCTATGCAACAGCCTGGTAAATCTTACTAATCTGAAAGATTTTTCAGTATTGGCCCTGTAATGAGTGATCCAAGAACAGCCTAGCTAATTTTGGAGAGGCTCATTCATCTCAGAGTGATTTAACACAACAAAGTTGTCTGTGAAGGCATAGATGAGTTACCTATGTTCTGCCTTAGTGAAGTATCCTCAATGAAGAAAGCATGGACACAACAAATGAAAAGATAAGACTAGATATTTTTCTACTGAACTTCTTTGAATACAGGGGACATCAGAGGAAGTAGCAGGGTTCAATAGAAAGAATGTTTAATTTAGGGGCAGCTAGGTGGCACAGTGGATATAGCACAGGTCCTGGAGTCAGGAGGACTTAAGTTCAAATCCAGCCTCAGATACTTGCCACTTAATAGCCATGTGACTCTGGGCAAGTCACTTAACCCCAATTACCTCCAAAAAAAAAAAGAGGCAGTGAGCTGTTGCATAAAGAAAAATAATTAAAACAACATATGAGGTATTATCACTTTTACATGTAAACAGTTTGGGAATAACAAAGACTTTGTGCAAGAAAAAAGTAATAAAATTGAAGTTTTATGATAGTTTTTCTTTAAAATGTGAGGATGGATTGTAGGAGAACAGAGTAGACAACTGAGAGGATATATCGGAAGACAGAGAAATGACTATGGCTGCAGAGCATTGTGATCTCAGTTCATTTGCATGTAACTGTTTCTAGAATTTGAGAAGTTAAAACACAAAATGGTCAATCAAATAGTTATTTAGATTCTATGAGCTAATTACATACCTCATAAGGGAAAGATGAGTCACTGAACACAAGAAGGTTCTGATTTGAGCCGTTGATTATGCTGAAGAACCTAACAGGAACAGTTAAGAAGGCAGCAGGATCTGGGCAGCTAGGTGGCACAGTGGATAGAGCACGTGCCCTGGATTCAGGAGGACCTGAGTTCAAATCCGGCCTCAGACACATAACACTTACTAGCTGTGTGACCCTGGCCAAGTCACTTAACCCCATTGCCTAGCCAAAAAAAAAGGCAGCAGGAGCTGAGAAGCCATTACCATGAACAGTCTATTGTCACTGCCTCCAGATAGAAAGGTGATAGACTAAGACTGAAAAGAGAAAGGTGTAGAGAGAGAGTTAACATGGGATTTTGTGTTGCTTGACTGTACACAGTATAGCAGGTTGTGCTTTCCTTGCTTTACCAGTGATAAGAAGTAAATTGAAAATAAAATAAAATTGAATTAACAGTCAATTAATTAAAAGACTTCCACTGTTATACTTGGGAGATTGATGAATGTCTAAAGAAAGGCTGAAATTCATTGGAAAGTAACTGAATTCTACCTATTGCCCTTTAATTCCACTTCCATCTACAGTTTGAGAAAAGCAAAATATCTCCGAATTACCTAGCTGCTGTCTGCTGCCACTGTTTTAGAGAGAAAAACAGAGGAGAAAAAAAAGGGTTGTAGCTGTTTTGTTTTAAACACAGGCTGAAGCTAACTGGATGGCTTGTCATATTTTTAAGTGAATTGCTGCTGGGCTTGTTTGCATTGCCTAGAGGCCTAACTTGAATTTTTTTGTACATTCTGCTGTACTATTAGAAGCTTACTGGGGATAATCAGCATTAAGTTGAGAGAGGAGCTGTCTGGGCTCCTCTGCATCCTCCAAAGAGCTAACCTGAAGAGCTTTGCAGTTCTTTGGCTTAAGGGAACTCTTTGTCACTATGACATCATAGCCATGCCTCAGCATCCTTTTCAGGGTATTTGTGAGTTTAAAAAAGCTTGCTACTGCTTCATAATTTTGAGAATAAACCAGAAAGGAAGTAGTTAACAAAGAAGTGGACTCTTGTGATGCAGTTGGTTCAGGAAGGGACCAAGTATCAAGGCTTGAAGTCCAGAGTTTTGAATTTCACTAACCACATTGGTTATTTTTACTCATGTGTTTCCCTATGGGATTTTTGTAGGTATTTACCTACTCTTCCCCTATGGATACTCTACATATTGATGAGAGAATGTGGCCCAGGCTTATGGATTAACTGTAATATATTGATTATTCCTGCATTGCTTCATTTTGAGCAATTGTGGTGTATTGGTTATTGCTTCTGCTTTATCAGTAAATAAATGATTTACGATAAAGAGTTAACCTCATCATTGTACATAATTGAGCGATTTTATGTAGTGCATATTGATTGATTTAATGTAGATTGAGTGGTTTTCCCCACTGTACTCATAAGCCCTGTCTTTCCCCACACAAAGCCGGTGTGGGGAAGGGAAGGGCTCGAGAGTACAGTGGGGAGCAAAAAGGGCATATTCTCTCCAAAATAAAATCACCCCTATTACCTAGAAGAGTTTGTTACATGGTGGTTGTCCTTCTCTGGAGACCCACATAAGCCATTACAAAAACTAATTTGGTAAGTGACCCAGCCCAAAGGGCAAGTATATGGCCACATTCTTTAAATGTCTATATTGTTAAGAGTATATACCAAGCACCCCACACAGGTTACATGTACTCTTATCACTGATTCTGGAAAATGAGATTTGTGGATTCTGTGTAATTTCTTAAAAAAAAAAAAGGAAAAGTTTTTCTCCTTTAAACTTTAAAATTTAATGTGAAATAGTTTACTCTGACATTTTCCCCAAAAAGTTCTCTATGCAAATGAGAAAAAAAAGTACTGTCAGTGATGTTTGAAAGTGTTTCTTCATTAAAAGATTTTATAGATGAACTCAACATGAGCTTTATATAGCCTGCTTCAGAGGGGGAAAAAAGTGCTTGAGGTGGCAGAATATACAAAAACAAACAGAAAAATGCAAATGTGGAAAGTACTGACTGCAGGTATCAGGCAGCAGAGTTCTGCTTCTATATTCAAGGGCTAAATACAGTATATATTTACTTAGTGCTTGAACAGTCTCAGGTTGGAGTCTTAATCTAAGTCCAAGGCTGACTTCTCTTCCTTCGACAAATCTCCCTGGAAAGAGCTCAGCCTACTGCTTAAAGACTGATGGGCTTGGTTTGGATCTACAAAAATATTAGTGTCATTTTGTCATATGATGAAAAAAAGCTAATTTTGTAATTCAGGGGTCCAGTAATTTCAAAACATGAAAAAAAATTTCTTCTCCTTCCCCCAATCCCAAGAGTTCCAGTCAGAAAGAATCATAATTTAGATCTGAAAGGGACTTTTGGTTCATACCTCTCATTTTAAGGATGAAGAAACTGAGGCCTAGGGAGGAACTAGAGAGACCTTTTAAAGTTTTGGGGGTGTCTTCGAAGTTTAGAACAATAGTTACACTATACTTGAAGTAAACTGGATGTGAAGATAGAAGAGACATCAGTTTGAATCTAACCTCTGACACTCCTAGCTACACGACCACAGGCAAGTCATTTACCCTCTATGAACCTCAGTTTCCTCACCTTGAAGATGAAGATATTAATAGCTTGCCTCACAAGGTTATTGCAAGGATCAGATGAATGTCAAGCACTTCAGAAGCCTTAAAATGGTATACAAATGTCAGCTATTATTATTTTAAAGTTTCACATAAAATTATGTCACCATGACAGGAATATTTTATACTTCTAGAGATAAAACTTTGTTTTTCATTCTCCCTCTTCTAGCTTTTTTTAAGGTAGGTAATAAAAGAGAAATGTTTCAGTTCCAAAATTACAAGCCAGACCTGGGGCCTTTTTGGAAGTGGCATACTGTTCTCATGACATCCCAGAAGAAGGGTTAATTGGGGCACACAAATTCATTTGCAATAACTTTTATTAAGCACTTATTTCATGCAGAGAACTATGCTAGGCACTGAAAATGTAGGGATGAAAAACATCGTCCCTTCTCTCATAGTACTTATGGTCTATTGGGGGAGGGAGGAAGAGATATGCACACAAATAAGTGACGAGACTAGTAGAGAACCAGACAAAATGTAATAAGAAACTTAAAGACAGACCAACAGTCAGAGAATTGCTATTTAGATAGAAATTCTGTGATATCTGCTTATATCCATTCAATGGGCAAACATAATGAAAAAAAAAAATAATAAAATTCAATTGTTGGTGGAAAATGGAAACAATCCATGTGTCTGATGGGTGGAGAATGAGCTAATGAACTGCATGGTATGTGAGCATAATAGATTGAGACAAATAGGAAAAATTTGAAGAAATGAAAAAGACCTGTATGCAGTGATGCTGAATTAAAAAAAAAGAATCAGGACAATAATATGTATATAGACTATGACTGTTAAAAAGTATGATAATGATTGTGATATATATCAATGGTTTTATCATCTCATTGATGTGGCTATTCCTTCCAATGGAGCAGCAACTCACAATCAAACCATGCTTTTTCTTCTTGTGCCATTCTTTTCCCAGATCCTCCAACCAGTTCTTTACATAGAGGATCTATACAATATGTAGGTGGATTTTCTCCAGGCTTTTTTTTTCCAACTCAGTGAGCACCAGTGCATCAGTCAGGCTTTCCATCTATTATCTATCACTGCGTAACCCACATCTTCTCTAACCTAACATTTCCTAGATCATATCTTTTATTCAATTCAACAAGCAACTACCATGCCCCAAGTATTATACTAGGTCCTGAGAATAGTAAACTGCTTTTTAAATGCTTGTTGACTTGGCTTGACTTGAAGTGTAACAGATAGTTCATTTGCATTGGTTGAGGGACTTGGTCATACCATATGAGTATGACTAGCTAACTCATAAAACCAACTAAGTAGTTTAGAATCTCAGATTCAAACTATTAACAAGACAGGAGAGAGAAGTTCCAACCAAACCCCTGAAAAAGAATTACTTAGAACAATCTTGACCCTGGCCTTGTTAGTCTCTTTCCCCACACTCTTTGACCTAGAGAAATACCTTGCAAACTTCAAAGGAATAGAAAATTTGAATATTTTCATCAGCATCCTAGTTCTCGAAGTGTCCCTGGAAGACCTGCTGAAGTATCTACATTAGGAACCAAGGACAAACTAAATACAAGAAAAAAGACAGCTTCTAGAGTCTACAAAGTCCCGACAGAAATAGCACCTACCTCCTAAAGTTGTTGTAAGAATAAAATGAGATAACATTTGTAAAGAGCTTTGCAAACCTTAAAGGGCTATACAAATGCTAGCTATTATTATTATTAATATTATGCCACATTGATAAACACACCTCTTATTAAAAGCTAATTAGGTTGACCTGACTAATTAATATCAAGTGAAGCATACTGATTGAGGCTCATGAGCTATGTTGCATTAGCAAAGCACCTGCTCATTCCACTGGGTTAGTTCTAGAGCCCTTCGGAGAAGAACAGCTATGCTCTAGGAACCCAAACCACCAGTGTCCAATTCTACATTAGCTACACATATATCCCCAATTTGTACCTAGATTGATAGAGAAAACAAAGTTTTTTGGAAGAGAGCCTTTAAAGGCTCTATTTTATTCTGCTGAGTCAAACATAAGTTGTTGGGGTGTTTTTTTTTTATTATATCAACAAACAGTAAACAAACTGGGATGACATATTCTACACACTTTTCAGTCAATTATACAACTGAGAAGATGTGGCTTGCTGTAGAAAATCGCTTACAGAAGCCAGTCAGTTCCCTTATTACACTTCTATACTTACACAAATCATCCTCACGAAGATTTTATAACACAAGGGAAGTATATAGGTTGGTATCTTTTCATGTCTTTGTCATCTTTTTTGATAAATAATATCTATAATTCTTTTTTATCATTCAATATCTTCCCTTCTTTGAGAATTCTTGAAAATTAAATCTTCTTTGTTTTCAAATTTGTATTACCTTCAGCAAAGATTTCTTCTCTTCATATTTAGTGTGAGGCAGCTAGTCTTCCAGGTTTCATCTGCCTGACTGCCATTTCTTCAGCTTCATATAACACCTTGAGGACTGAGGGGTTAGAATCCAAATGGAAAGTTTCTACTGTCATGAATGATGAAAATAAATTGGCATAGAAATGCTGATAGGTCTGTTCTATTTATTGTTTGTTTTTCAGTTTCACCTTTAAGAGATTCTGGAGCAATCTGGTTTAATTGAATTTTATGCCAACTTTCTTCAGACTCATTATTCCTTTGATCATCCCTCACTGTTGTGTGAGCCAATCCTTTTCCTAACATTCCACCATTCTTTCCATAATGTTCTGCAAATGCGTTTTTATTCTAAACTCCCATTGCTCCTGACTGTCATGTTTCTGCATTTGGCAAGGAGATCAAGTGTTTGTTGGCTCTAATGATGCTTTTCTGGCCTCCTCTTTGTGAAGCTAATATCCATTAAAGTTGTGAAGAAAGCAGAAACTATAAGATAATGAATTTAGAACTGGAAGGGATCTTAGAGACTATTGAATCAAACTTTTCAATTTTATAGTTGAGAAACTGAAACCCATAGACAGGGACGAACTGTAGCTGACTCAACAGGTTTGAAAGAGCTGGTTGTTAAATTTTCAATATGAACATTTATACCTCAGAAACTGGCAAATACTATAAATCAGGGCTTGAATTATTGTTTTGTTGATTGTCTAGATCAGAGATTCCCAAATTTATTTGGCCTTACCACCCCCTTTAAAAAAAAAATTACTCAGTGCCCCATTGGAAATCTACATTTTTAACCCTTTGTTTGTTTGTTGTTGTTTTTTTTAATTTGGGTCATTTAAAAAAAAATACCACCCCCCCTGGGTTATTCCAGTGCCACCCATGGAGGTGGGGTATTGCCCACTTTGGGAACCTATGGTTCAAACTCTAGACTTAAGATGGAGAAAGTGCTCATAATGCATATGAAATTTAAAATGTGTCATGTGTACATTTTTTCAGAGAGCCAGTCATTAAACATTTATATTTATTTATATACCTATTTATATTATAAATTATATTATACATTTATATTTATTTATTTGTATACTTATTTGTGTCTAATGGTAGCCATCTCTAAGGAGGGGTGGGGGGAGAAGAGAAGAAAAAAAGAAATTTACAGGATAGTTTTGCCATATATTTGAAAGGAATAGCAAGTTGTTCATAGTAGATTTGCCGTTTCAAGTGCAATCATCATTTGTTTTGTACTATGTTATGGAAATGCTTGTTTTATTCCATAAATTTCTTTAAAAAAAAGACATTTATCAGAATACTCCTGCCTACAGAGGCTGTGACTTATATAAAGTCAGACAAGTAGTAAACTCAGGTCTTATAATTCCAAGTTCAGTGCTCTTTCTGCTGTGCCATACACAGGGGACAAAATACAAGAATGGAGTAATCATAAAATAAATCATCTCAATTATCTATACGCAAACCAACAGTGTATATTAACAAGTTAGAAAATTAGAGAACCTAATGCAAAAACGCACATTTATCACACTGTTGCAATTATCTTTATGGCATACTCATTCCTTGCATTCATTAGGAGTTCCAGAAGGCAAAATGACCAGATGCATCTTGAAACAATGTTTCATGTTGCCTCTGGGGGCTTGATCCACAGCCAGTACTGTCAACTTGTGTTTCTCTTTCCAAGAGACATCTTTCCTTTTTAGCTGCAACTTCTTTCTATCTCCTGGTATCATTTAGAATAAGAAAATAACAATGACTTTCTTCAGGATTACATCAACTCACTAGTCTTTAGACAAGGATCTCACATTTAGAGAAGCAATAGTTAAATTAATATTTGCAGGTGTGCTTTAAAAAAAAAACTGTATGAATCTTAGTATTCACTGCCTCCCTGGTCTGCCATCCTGCCATTGTCACTTCAAAAGACATCATGAGAATAAAGGATTTAGATATGCCAGGACTTGGAGTCAAAAAGATCAAAGTTAAAATTTGGCCTCAGGCACTTAGCAGGTGTGTGACCTTGGGCAAGTCTTAACCTTTATCAGCCTCAGTTTCCTATCTATAAAATAGAGATAATAAAAATAGCACCTACCTCACAAGGTTATTGTGGAGATCAAATGAGTTAGCATATGTAAAGCACGTAATAAACCTTGAAGTACTATATGAATGCTAGCTATTATGAGGGTCTTTTCCACAGCAGGGTGGGTCGCAGCTTCTCTTCCACCATAAGGCCATGTGTCCAAAGGTCTAAGTTCTCTCCTATTTGTCTGTCTCCTATTCCTTGACCTTTTAACAGAATTTGCCCTGGGTGCAAAAATTCCTAGTTATGGTTCTCACTGAAGGAACTAGGGATTTTTAACCTTGAAAAGAGAAGGTCAGGAATGGAAGAGGGGAGGATGATAATTGTCCTCAAGTCTTTGAAGAACTGCTATGTGGACTAGACTTGTTCTGTTAGGCCCCAGAAAACAGAATTAGGAACAATAATTGCAAAGAGGCAAATAGACTAAATATAGATTTTATGTTGGGGAAAACTTCCTAACAATTGGAGCTGTCCAAATATTGCTGCCTCAGGAAGAATCCACTACCTCACTCAAGGTCTTTGAGCAGAATTTAGATATCTACTTGTTTAGTCTGTTATAGAGGTGATTCTTATTCAGTTATTTTTTTTGGACTAGATGACTGAAAAAGCCCCTTCCAGCTTTGATTCTATGAAGAAGAGTTTCTTAAAACCTATTATAGTCTTTATTATAATGGTTTGTGTATACATTAGGAGTTTCACTGAATAAATTGGAAAACAGAACAAATAAATCCTTACAGACAATGTGATGCTCATAATTACATAACTGACTGAGAGATATAAAGGTACAAAATGCCTTCATGCCTGTTACTTACTGGGTTTTTTTTTTAAGTATTTGATCCAGTACAGCAAAATGCAACCTTAGAGTCTCTACTCCAACCCATTGGCTCTCATGCATATGTTAAGATTAGTCAAGATTCTTTAACAGATAAATCTACTCTAAGACAATTTGGTTCAATAATCCTCTAATTAACAAAACTTAGAAAGGAGGTTAAAGCATGAAATAATGGTATGAAATGAGGTCTTCTAATGAATGAGAGGGCCAAGGGCAAATAACTTGAAGAGAACTTAGTTTTGCAACACAGTGTGTGGAGAATGGGATAGAGTGTCAAACAGGAAAGAGTAAAAGGATTAGTTACAGCACTGAAGGATCAATTCAGTTATACAAAGGAAATCTATCAATACTCAAGTGGACTTGAGACAGTTTTGTTTTGTTTTGTTTTGTTTTGTTTTGTTTTACAAATGTATATGTTAGGTGTTTGTTTGTTTGTTTGTTTGTTTTGGGTTTGCCCTTAGCTTGGAGTGACTAAGAAGTGATGTCAACAGCCAGAACTTTTAGTTCCCTGAGCTAATCAAGTCTCCATTGTGGTTTCAATACTTTTTAAGGAAAAATTGACCTAACTTCACTAATTCATTGTTAGTAGAATTGTGAACTGCTCCAACAATTGTTGAAGAACAATCTGGAATTATGTCCATTAAACTAACTGTACCCTTTTGTCCAACAATAACACTACTTGGTCTATTTCCAAAGACAATTAAGGAAAAAGGAAAAGAAATTCTATGTTCTAAAATATTTACAGCAGCTCTCTTTGTGGTAGCAAAGAACTGGAAATTGCAGGGATGCCCATCAATTGGGGAATGGCTGAACAAGTTGTGGTACATGATTGTGATGGCATACTAAAGTCTTATAAGAAATGATGGGCTCAGTGATTTCAGAAAAACACGGAAAGACTTGCATGAAATAACAAAAAATGAAATGAGCAGAAACAACAGAACGTTTTATACAGTAATAGCAATGTTGTTTTAAGAATGATTTTGAGCAAATAAGTTATTTTGCCTATTTTAAATGCCCAAATTAACCATAAAGGACATATGTAGAAAGACATTATCTGCATCCAGAGAAAGAACTAATAGAAGTATGTATTAGAATAATTTTACCTATTTGTGTCTAATGGTAGCCATCTTGAGAGCAGTAGGGAGGGAAGAAAAAAGGGGCAAAAAAGAAATTTACATGACAATTTTGTTGTATATTTGAAAGGAATAGCAAGTTGTGCATAGTAGATTTGCAGTTTCATGTGCTATCATCTTTTTTGTTGTACTATGTTATGGAAATGCATTAAAAATAAAATAAATTAAAGTGTGGATATAGATATAGGTATCTGACTAGCTTGCATAGGAATGGAGAATGAGGGGAAATGATTGGGATATTACTTTCATCACACTTTCCATTAAAACTTTCTTTTTCTGAAGCAAAGCTGTCTATTTTCTGGGGTTTGGCATTTGGAGTACAGACAAAATCTTTCCAATTTTTAGGGTCTTGACCTCCCAACAGTTTTAGTGTCTAGTAAGCTCATTAACACAGTTCTGAGTAGCCTTCTCACATTCCAGACAAATGTCTTCCTTAATACAGTCTAGGGTTTATTTTATGAACTTTTTAAATTATGTGTTACTCTGTGGATTCACATTAAACTTTCAGTACACTAAAATTTCCAGATCATTTTTTTAAATGTAAATCTGTTTAATTGTAAATGATTGACATATTTTGTTTTTACATCAATGAATAAATCAATCAATAAACATTTATTAAGGGCTTAGTAGGGACAAGTAATGTGCTAAATGTTTGGAATGCAAAAAGAGGCAAAAGACATCCCTGTTCTCCAGGCATTTACAGTATTCATCTTTCCTCCTTACCCCACCCAGCAAAACTTTATAACAAAGAACAAAATGATAAACAGAGGAGGGAGGATGCAACTCATCACCAACACCTCAACTGAATCTGACAGTACATGTAATAGTTCACACTTATAAGTCCCTACCTCGGCAAAAAGACAAGAGACAGGCATTTTCTCAACTTCATTCAGGAGCCAAATTTGACTATATAATTACAAAGCAATGATGTTCTTTTCATTTAAATTATTATAGTCACTGCATTTTTTTTATTCTACTTCTTCATTCTGGATCAGTTCATGTAAGTCTCCTGCTCTTCTCTGAATTCTTCATATTCATCATTTCTTATGGAGCTGTGATATTCCAGTACATTCATATACCACAATTTATCAATTCTGTAATTGATGGAAAACTACTTTGTTTCCAATTATTTGTTACCATAAGTACTGCTATGAATATTTCTATTGTGTGAGAGAATCTTTCTATCTTTGACCCCTTTAGGATGGATGTTTATTAGTATGTCTGGATCAAAGAATACGGACATCTTAACCATTTGTTGCCTTCATTCCAAATTGACTTCCAGGATGGTTGGGCCATAACAGTGTATTTGAGTGACAGGTTTTCTACAGCTCCTCAAACACTATGTCCACTTTTGCCAATTTGCTGGGTGTGAGCAAAACCTCATAGTTGTTTTGATTTGCATTTTGCTTATTTGTATTGTTTTGTATCAATCACTTACAAGGTTGTTAATAATTTTCAAGATGTTTTTGAAAACTATTTCTTCATAACTTTTGACCACTTATCCACTGGAGAGCCATCCATTGAATGGCTCTTGGCTATATATATTTCTATTAAGTCACTAGGTATCTTAGATATCAGATCCTAATCAGAGATATTTTATGTAAATTTGTATTCATGTCACTTGACAGCTTCCTTTCAAATCTTAACTACCTTTATTTTAATAAGGTTTTTTCAGTTTTATTTAAATGAAATTTTTATAATTTATTATTGCTTCTATACCATGTTTGGTTAAGAATTTTCTTCATAGCCAGAGCAATGAACGGCACCTGATCTTGTTCTCATCTAATTTTATTTGAGATGTAAACTTTAACATTCAGGTCATGTATCTATTTTGTATAAGATGCTCATGTAAACTGAATTTCTGCCAAACTGCTTTCTATTTCTCCCAGAATTTTTTTGTCAAATAGGGAGTTCTTCTCCAAAGGAATTTATATTCTTGATTTTATTGAATGCTAAGTTGTTGAGTTAAATTGTTTCTGACTCTTTCTCATCCAAACTGTCCCAATGATCACCTTTTCTGTTTTTTTAAACCAATACAAAATACTTTTGATGATTACTGCTTTATAAGATAAAATTTGAGCTTGGCAAGTGCTTCATTCCTAGTTTTTCATTATTTTCCTTAAGTTTTAGACTTTTTATTCTTTCAAATGGATTTTGTTAGTATTTTGTCTAGCTCTACAAGGTACCCTGTTGGTAATTGGTTGGTTGGCATAAGCACTAAATCTCTGATTAATTTAGGTAATATAATCATTTTTATTGTATTGGTATAGCCCAAACACCAGCAATAAATATCTCTCCAAATATTTAAGCTGGTCTTTATTTCTTAAAAATGATTGCAATTGTATTTTTTGTCTTGAATATATCTTGAAAGACTGACTCCTAGATACTTTTTTCAGTTTTAGTTATTTTAAATGGGATTTCCCTTTCTGCTACTTTTGCCTATACAATATTTAATTTTTATTCAAAAGAAATGCTATAGGGGCATCTAGGTGGCACAGTGGATAGAACTCCAACCTTAGAGTCAGGAGGACCTGAGTTCAAATCTGATCTCAGACACAACACTTAGTAGCTGTGTGACCCTGGGCAAGACACTTGACCCCAATCACCTCACCAAAAGGAGAAAAAAAAAGAAATGCTATTTATTGCCTCAGATATATAGCTATAGATTGTCTCCTGTTACTTTACTGAAGATATTACTACAATTGCTACAATCTTTGCTGATTCCCTGAGGCTATATCATTTTCAGATGATTATTTATTTAGCTATTCCATCATGTAGTCTTGAAGCTGGTTTTTTGAACCAGTTTGAAGTTTTACATTTACCTCTATTAACTGTATTCTTATTTAGTTCATTGTTTCAACCTTTGAATTCTTTTGGGATCCTGATTATGTCATCCAGTAAGTATGCTCTTCCTCTTAGCTTTGCATCATTTTCAATTTGACATTCATGTTATTTATGCTTTTTATCCAAATCATCAAATATTAAATTTATTTGATATTAAATAAATGTTATATATTAATATTAAATATTAAAAATATTAAATGCTTCAGGACCAAGGACAGTTATCTGAAGCATGGCGCTATATACCTCCTTGTAAAGATTTTGAACCTTCAACTAGTTTGTAATAATCCACTTATAATCTATTTCACCTCTCTCAACCTTGTCCACAAGGATAGAATATAAGACTTTGTCCAATTATTTTCAAATTTAAGCATATTTTAACACCATTATTCTCTTATATACTAGTCTGTTATCTTTGTTTAAAACAAAGGCAATAAAGTCAGTCTGGTGTGATCTGTTTTTGAAGAAGCAATTCTGAATGCCTATGATTGCCATTTTCTTTCCTAGTTGTCCCTTAATCATCTCTTTAATAATTGTACTAGAATTTGGCCAGAAATGGAATCCAAGCCCATCTGCCTAAAATTCACAGGTTTCACTCTCTTCACTTTTTTGAAAATTGCCACATTTGCCTTTCTTTAGTTCTCTGGCATCTCTCCCAGACTCTATTATCTTTTAAAAATCACTAAGGATAGTTCAGTAATCACAATTGCAAGTTCTTTCAGTACCCTAGGAGGTAATTCATTCAGGCCAGGTGTCTTTGGTGACTTGAACTCATCAAGGGCAACTTGGTTCTCTCTTCTTCTCTCCTTACTTAGCTGTTAATCATTTCTATTATGTTCCTAATAAAACAAATGCAATTGTCCTTATCTGAAAAAAAAAAGCAAGCATCACTACATTATCATGATTCCTTCTACTTCAAGCAACAATTTTACCCTTCATTTGTTTCTTCTCTTTTGCCTCCAAATTTCAATGGTCCTGTGGACTATTTCCATTTTTCCATTGTATCACCGGCACATGAAACATAGCACATGTTTAATAAATGTTTTTTGAACTGAGTGTAGGCGTTCCTTCCAAAAGTTTAGATGTTAATTCATTCAAACCTTGTTATCCTCTGTGGCTTATATCAGTTGTTTCCCATTAAATTCTCCATCCAGGAATCTACCCAATGTATTTGTGGCCTCCCCTTTGGTTTTTAGAATTTGGTGAGATTCCATTGTAGCACTTTATCTATCTTTAATGACTCTCCCTCACCACCTGACTGAACTCCCTCATTCTCTTATCATTCATTTCCTGTATGATATATTTTATGGCATGTCTTTTCTAAAAGTCATCACTGATAATATGTTACAGACTATCACTGCCCATCATAGTCTCTGTTTCACTTTGAAGAAACTTCTTGTTTGATTCTTTAAAGATTGTGTTGTCCAATGATTTGTGGCCATCTAGCCTCACTAGAAGAGTACCAGTATTAGAAATTTGAGTTTCTGGGACAGCTAAGTGGCATAGTGGATAGAGCACCAGCTCTGGAGTCAGGAGGACCTGAGTTCAAATCCAGCCTCAGACACATAATACTCACTACCTGTGGGACCCTAGGCAAGTCACTTAACCCCAATTGCCTTGCAAAAAAAAAAGAAAGAAAGAAAAGAAAGAAATTTGAGTTTCATTGCAAGGAGCTGCTTATAAGCAATGCAAGTTGAAAATATTGCATAATTTATAAAAGCAATGCAGCCCACTTTCATTTTCCTATTCATTTCTCGGTGGAGCTCATTGTCTATTTGTAGTGCATTCAAGATTTTATTTATTTATTTTACTAAACGACCAACTAAATAGACTACCTTTCCAAAGGCATTAGTCTTGAAAATAAGTATTTTTCATCTATTGGTTTTTTTCTGTGTAGATTGTTAAACTGACCTTTGTTTAAGTTGTCATGGATCTCATTATGAAGACTACAGTGTGCATGCAGTCAAGACAATGTCATCTGCATTAAGGATCATATTGATAGCCTCAACTTCTAGGGAGAACCTTTCTCCTATTTGGATTCTACACTGGACACACTCCATGACAATGCTGAACACCTCAAACATATCTCCTGTTTTAGTCCTTACTTGGTATCAATAATCAGGTATCAGACATTGATAATCATTGAACAAAGTTATTTCTATTGTTGTATCTATCGAGGATCCTACATGATTTTAACACATACATAAAAATCACCTTTTTGGAGGAGAACATTTAGAGTTGAATTGTTCCCTTTTTTTGTATCATCTTTAGTCTGCATTACTAGTCTTACGTCACTATGAGCTTCAGTACTATTGGCACCATTTTTACACTCATCCTCCAATACCTGCTTTATTTCCATAATCTAAACATTTCTTTATAAATTTTTATTAGACTTTGCATCTACATTGGTTTCTTTAGGCACCTCCCCTTTCTCTTTGTCACTGGAATTATTTTGTTTTTGAATGCCTTCTTGAGAACTTCCTCCTGCAATGATTTCCTCTGCCTGGCATCATAGATCTATGACTTGGGAATCAGGAAGAACTGAGTTCAAATCCTTCTCTCAACTTATTTTCTTTGTGACCTTGGGCAAGTTACTTGTATCTGTAATATGGGGATAAAATAATAGCACTTACATCACAGAGTTGTTGTGAGGATAAAAGGAGACAATATATGAAGTGCTTTGCAGATTGAAAGAGTTATATTGAATTCTAGCTATTTTTATTATTATCCATCTTTTCCCTATACTCTGAAATTTGTTCTCTATAAATCTAGAGTGCATTAAAACTAAGCCCAACTTTCCTCTCCTTCTCTACCACAAATTCTGAGATTGAGTGGTAACTTCCTCCCAAAGTTCCAGTCATTTCCACTTAAGCCACCAATTCCCCTTTGCTGGTCTGACTCCATTCCACAATAACTCCTCTCCTCACTCTCACCACTAACATTGTGTTCTCCTCTTAAAAATCTAGGGAGTTTTGCATGCTTTTTTTTTCAATTCATCTCCTTTTTTCAATTTGATTCAACAGATATGCATTAAGCATGGCACTATGTTAGGCACTGAGTACTCCAGAGCACTTATGGCAGTAGGTTTTCTTGATGGGAGCTAAAAAAAAACAAAACAAAAATAGAAAAGCATCTTGAGTACAAAAGCTCAGAATGTTCTTTTCCATTCTCCTTTATATTTTAGATCACTCAGGGACAGCATCATTGCCTTAAACAATTTCCTTAGAAAATGGACAATCTTGAGGGTTTTTTCCCCCTGAGATTGAGTCAAGATTGACTCAGCCTGTGTCTGCTTTGGAGTCTGCTGCTGACCAGTCTGTTTCTTAGGGGAAAAAGGAGTAGGGAAGTAGAGCCTTTTCTGCCTGTCAGTTAATCCCAATCATTTGAATTACACTGTTACCTTATTGCCGAAGCTGTCTGACAGATGGGAAGACATTGATAAGCACCAATTTCCTACTGCTGAATGAAATGAAGGTGCTTATGCTCCCTTCACTCCAGTTCAGGGCCACCTTAGCTCAGGATTTACTTTTTGATGGATGTCATCTTTTTATTCTGAATTTTTTTCTTCCCGTTATTTCTGTTCATCCATTTATTGTTTTTATTTATTTTGAAGATTGCTGGCAGAAAGGGACAACATTTGAAGCTGAAATGTCAATCTTAATAAGCATTATTAAATGCCCCATATGTACCAGACACTGCTAAGTGATCAATATAAGATAATAATTGTAAAGTGCTTAGCACAGTGCCTGGCACAAAATAAGCACTATAAAAATGCTTATTCTCTTACTCCCTCCATAAGTATTGTGAAAGTAAATAGAAGTCAGAATAAAGGCAACTGCAATTTAGAAGCCTTCAAGTCCAATTCCTTCATTTTACATGAAGAAACTGAGGCCCAAGATTTTAAGTGACTTACCTAAGTTCACACAGGTAGTCAGGAGCAGAAGTGGGATTTGAACTTGGGTCTTGCAAATCCAAATCCATTGCTCTTCCCACTATACTACATACTTCTCTGTAAGCTAGCACCAATATCATGCCTTTAAACAATCACATTGATTGGGCTCAGATACTTTTCTTTTGCTGTATTAGCTAACTGAAGAACAAATCCACACTAAGGTCCTACTAGTTTAGAACGTTTCTCATCCTTTGCATCAGGAGTACTTAACCTAAAGTCCATAATCTTGTGGGTTTTTTTTTAAATGTGTATTTTGATAATTATATTTCAATATATTTGGTTTCATTTGTAATCCAAGTATTTTGTACATTTCAAAACATTGTTCTGAGAAGGAGTGTATAGGCTTCACCTGATTGCCAAAGAGGTCTAGGATATAACAAAGGTTTAGAAACCCATCTTTAAATTATATTTGATAAATAGTGATTTGGAGTCCAGAAAAGGCTTTGTAAGTTGGTTCTTCCCTTAATAGCAATGTCCTACTTTTCTTTTTTCCCAAGGATCCACCTTTAGCTGCTCTTCTCTTCTTATTTTTTAGTCTATTTCAAAGTTTTTGGCATTTGCATAAAAAGTAAATATGTTTTAGAAGCTTTGATCTGTGTCTATATGTACCCTGTGGTAAGATAATTTTTGCTGAATCACTCAATTCAGGTAAAAATAATCCAGAAGACCATGTCACCTCTCTGAACCTCAGTTTCCTTATCTGTAAAAAGGAATAACCTGATTTGCTAGTTAAGATAGTGACATGAAAGTACTTAGAGGAGCCCATATCTCTCATAAACATGCCCTCAGAATTCTTAAAATATACTAGAAGGAACAATGAAGAGTACAAATAAATAAGGAGAGAAAGGAGAGAGAGGAGAAAGAGAGAGAGAGAGAAAGTACTAAGCTATAAACTATTCCATCCAGTCCAAGGCTCCATAAGAAAACTGAGAGAAGCCTGATGATACTCTAAGGGGATGCAATCCAGAGGAGATGAAGACTGCGGTGCCTGGGCATCCTGCTCTAGAACCACAACAAGGGCCAGTATAGCAAATAATATAAGATCTTTCAGTAAGCCTGCTACGAGTGCAATTGACAACATTCATACAGGATCTGTCAAAACCATAGAAAGTGATGGATCCAATTCTTGGTTGTGTTCTCTACATGAAGAATGAAACAGATTGGACCAAGACCAAAGCTAGAGTCGAGCCACCAGAAGACTGAGACAGGAGCCCCAAGGATTCCTGAAGATGACGAGGTCTAGTCCTAGTAATCACATTCATTACAGCAGAGGCAGTAACATTGATACTACAGGGGGAATAGAACCATCCAGAACCTAACTACCCCTTTCAAGAATGCAGGGAGAAGGGGAGTCTGGCCCAAGCCCAAAGTTCCATTCCAGAAATTGAGTCTAGAGATATAAGTAAACAAATACTATTGGTTGAGAAAAACCCATGAGGTAAACCCACAAGTAAGGAGTAACTCCACAACAAATTCAAATAAAGCCTCAGGGAAAAGGATGGCTTGGCCACAAGAATTAGAAGAATTGCGAGAAAAAAATGATGCTAGATTTTTAAAAATAGATTTAGGATTGAGATAACAGCTTTAGAGGAAAAAGAAACTTGTAACAGAGAGTGGGAAGCATTAAATAAGTAGTGGACCCCATGAAAACAGAACAGTGTAATCACAAATCATTAGTAGTATGAGATAATATTAGAGAAAAGTCAAAATCTTTTTAATAGAAGAAAATGTAAAGTATCTAACAGTCAAAAACAACAGTTTGACAAACAAGTCAAGGAGAAATAGTTTAAGAATAATTGGACTCCCTGAAAATCATCACCCCACAAAAAATCTGGATAACATGTTTTGAGAAATAAAAGAAAACTGCCCAGATCAATTAGAACCAGAGGGCAAAGTAAAAATAGAAGGAATCCACCACTTACCTAAAAGAAACTCTAAATTTAAAACACCCAGAAATGCTGTAGCAAAAATCCAGAGTTCCTAGATCAAAGAAAAAATATTGCATGTAATCAGGAAAAAAAAAAAAAAAGAAGTTTAAGTAATAAGAAACCACAGTAAGGTACACAAAAGATTATGCTGCAAGATCTTGGAATATGATGTTTCAAAAGGCAAAAGACAAAAGTCTTACATCCAAAACAATTTACCCTACAAAATTGAATATAATTTTATAGAGTCAAAATAGGCCTCTTACAGAATAAAGGACTTTTGAGCATCCTTGATGGAAACACCAAAGTTGGGCAGATTCTTTGAAATGAAAACATAGGAGACAAGGGAAATTTTAAAAGATAAATATATTTGAGCACTGAGAAGGAAATAAATGATAATGATGTCCTTGCAAGGTAATGGGGGGGGGGGGAGAAGACAAATTTCCCTTCAGAATCCAGTAAGTTGCTAACAACAGAGAGGTAAAACACAAAGTTTTAGGTTTGGTTCTGGATATTGTTTCTAAGAAAGGAAAAAAGAGGGAGTAAGAAGAGAAGAGATGAGGAAAAAGGATGAGCTCTCCAATTCTCATAAGTGGAGTGGTTGAGAAGTAAAATATATAAATATTGAGAAGATTAAGAAGAGAGAGCTCATGAAACTCATTTGAACTGGGCAAAGAAGGGTTAAACACACAAACAAATAGTTTGTAATAGAAATATATTAAATTTGACAAAGAAACAAGTGGAGACAGGGGAAAAGAAGAGAGGAAGAGTAGAAGTGGGGAGAGGATAATAATATGCGAAACAAATTTTAATTTTGGATCACTGTGGGCAGGGAGGGTGATCAAAAGGAAAGAAAGTACAAGAACCAGTCATCAAAATCTGGAGTACATAAAGAGAAGAGTACTTCAGTTCTAGAATACTAATGCTAATCATGTTCCTTTTGCTACATCACCTTCTTCATTACAAAAATGGTGTATTGGGAGCAAAGGGGAG
The DNA here is from genome assembly GCF_900497805.2 of Vombatus ursinus. Classification (NCBI taxonomy): domain Eukaryota; kingdom Metazoa; phylum Chordata; class Mammalia; order Diprotodontia; family Vombatidae; genus Vombatus; species Vombatus ursinus. Next base: position 7,503,071 of record NW_020954610.1, on the reverse strand, counting down.
GGAAACATATAAAAGTTATAATGGAGGGGAAAATCATAATTATCAGTCATTAGTGTCAGTCATTTAATAAACATTTATTGAGTATCTACTATATGCCAAGCACTGTGTTAAGCACCAAGGATGCAAGAAAAGCAAAGGCAGTCCCTGCCCTCAAGAAGCTCACAATCTAATAGGTAAGGCAACAAGCAAATAAATATGTACAAACTATATACAAGATAAATAGAAACTAATTAACAGCAGGAAGTTCCTAGAAATAAGAGGGTTTAGGAAGGTTTTTTCTGTAGAAAGTGGTATTTTAGCTGGAACTTGAAGGAGGCTAGGGGAGTCAGGAGGTAAAGATAAGGAAGGAAAAAATTCCAGGTATGAGGCACAGCCAGAAAAAAAATACCTGGAGCTAAGGGATGGAGCACCTCTTCATGGAGCAGCAAGGAAGCAGTGTCACTGGATGAAAGAGTATTTGAGGTAGAGAGACATAAGGTGTAAGAAGACTAAAATATAGGGAGGAATCAAGTTATGAAGGGTTTTGAACACCAAACAGGCTTTTATATTTGATCTTGGAGGTGATAGGGAGACACTGAAGTTTGTAGAGTATGGAGGTGACATAAACAGACTGGCATTTCAGGAGAATCACTTTGGTGACTAACTGGATGATGACCTGAAGTGGAGAGAGACCTGTGGCAGAAGTCTATTTCAATAGTCAAGTTAATAAAGTGGTGAGAGCCTACACCAAGGTGGTGACAGTATCAAAGGACAGAAGGAAGTTAATTTGAGAGCTGTTGCAATGGTGAAATGAATAAACTTTGACAACAGATTGTTTATGTATGGACAATTGAGAGGGAAGGCTAGTGAGAGGCAGTGAGGAGTGTGTGAGCCTGGGGGACTGAGAAGAAAGCAATACCTTCAATAGTGAAAAAGAAAGTTGAAAGGTGAGAGGGGTAAGGGAGAAAGATAATGAGCTCAGTTTTGGACATGTTGAGCTTAAGATAGCTATTGGGTATTTAGTTTGAGATATATGAAAAGCAGTTGGAGATGTGAGAATGGAGGTCAGCAGAGAGTTTAGGACTGGATAAGTAAATTGGAGAAATGGAGAAAGGGAAGTAAGACAAACTCACTTTTAAAATGGAGGCAGGTAGCAAAACAGATTACAAAGCAGAATCCAATAATTTGTTGTTTGCAAGAAACACACTTTAAACATAAAGATTCACACAGATTTGAAATGAAGTATTGGAGAAGAATTTTTTATGCCTCAAGGGAATTCAAAAAAGCAGGTGTGGCAATCATGATATTGACAAGGCAAGAGTAAAAATAGAATTGGTTAAAAGAAATAATCAGATAAACTACATTATGTTTAAAAGCAACAAAGATAATGAAATGATAGCAGTATTTAACATTTATGCACTGAGTAGCTTGCCATCAAAGTACATAAAGGGAATATTAATGAAATCACGATAAGAAACAGTAAAATTGTATCATAGTGGGTTTAGTGTACTCCTTTCAGACCTACATAAATCCCATGAAAAGATGAACAAGAATGAATTTAAAGGCCCAAATAGAATTTTCAAAAATAGACAAGATAGCTATCTGGCAATTGTTGAATGTGAATCAAAAGGAGTATACATATTACTTTTTTATTAGCATTTTAATTAATTTTTTTATTTTTAGTTTTCAACAATCACTTCCATAAGCTTTTGAGTTTTAAATTTTCTCTCTCTCTCTCCCTCCCCAAGATAGCATGCAATCTGATATAGGCTCTACAAATACATTCCTATTAAACATATTTTCACATTTGTCATGTTGTAAAGAAGAATTGGAACCAATAGGAGGAACCACAAGAAAGAAGAAACAAAACGAAACAGAAAAAAAAAAAGAGCAAATAGTATACTTCGATCTTCATTAAAACTTTATAGTTCTTTCTCTGGATGTGGATAGCATTTTCCATCATGAAATTTTTGGAGATATCTTAGATCTTTACATTGCTGAGAAGAGCTAAGGCTATCAAAGTTAGTCATCAAACAACAAGGCTATTACTGTGTACGACATTCTCTGGTTCTGGTCACTTCACTCAGCATCAGTCCATACAAGATTTTCCAGGTTTTTCTGAAGTCCGTTTGCTCATCATTTATTATAGCACGATAATATTCCATTACATTCATATACCACAACTTATTCAGATAACATAAACTGCAATCATCGAAACAAATTGCTACTGGTTAAAAGAGAGAAAAGCTGAATGATAGACTAGATTAGCTATATAAGATCCAGGAGCAATTGTACCTAGCACCAGTGTTTGATAACCCATGGACACCAATTACTATAGTAATGACTTCCTATTCAACAGCAACTCCTCCAAAAAAAATTGCTGAGGAAATTTGAAAGTAATGCAGGGGAATATAGACTTAAACCCATATTTCCTACAAATACCACAATAACTTCCAAATAGATACATGACCTAGATATAAAATGTTACTTCATAGAGAAATTAAAGAAAAGGAGTTTTTGACCCAACACAGTTATAGGGGGTCACAGCAGCTAAAATGGACAATTCTGATTACATAAAGTTTAAAAGATTTTACACAACAAGATTAATGCAAATAGAATTAGAAAGAGAACAGTTAATTGGAGAAAGTCTTTGTGCAAATTGTCTGATAAAGGACTGATATCCAAGATGTTTAAGAAATTGATACAAATATATAAGAACAAAAGCCATTCCTCCATAGATAAATAATCAAAGGATGTATACAGGCAATTCTCTAAAGAATTGAAAAGCATCAAAAGTCATATGAAAAAATGTTCAAATTACTAGAAACACAACCTAAAATAACTCCAAGTCTCTACCTCATATCCATCAGATTGCTATAGATGACAAAAAATGAAAATAATAATTGTTAGAGGAACTGTGAGAGGACAGGCACACTGTTGTACTGCTGGTAGAACTGTGAAGTGGTACAATCATTACTAAAAACAAATTGGAATTATATCCCAAAAGTCACTAAACTGTGCATACTCTTTGATCCACATAATACCACCACTAAATTTATACCTTATGGAGATCAAAGACAGAGGAAAAGGACCAATATGTATAAAAATATTGGTAGCAGCATCTATTGTTGTAGCAAAAAAAATTAAAACAGATTGGGTGACCCTCAATGGGAAGAATGACTAATCAAATTATGGTATATGAAAATTATAAAATATTATTTTACCATAAGTCAAATCAAGTCAACACACATTTAGTAATAATAGTATTTATATAGCACTTACCTATACTAGGTACTGTGCTAAACACTGGGGATACAAAGAGAAGAAAAAAGCAGTCCCTGCTCTCAAGGACCTCCCAATCTAAAGAGGAAGATAACACATAAACAGTCATGTACAAATAAGATATATATAGGAAAAATGGAAATAATCTCAGAGGAAAGGCACTAGCATTAAGAAGGATCAAGAAAATCTTCTTGCAGGTGAAACGTTAGCTGAGACATGCAGGAAACCAGAGAAAGCAAATATGAAGAAAGCAGACGTGGAAGACAACCAGTGAAAATACACAGAGCTGGAGGGTAGAGAGTCTTGTGGGAAAAATAGCAATGAGGCCAATGCGACTGGATCCCAGAATACATGGAGGGAAGTAAGAAATAAGAAGACTGGAAAGGTAGGAAAGGGTCAAATTATGAAGGGTTTCAAAAGTCAAATAAGATTTTTTATTTGATCTTAGAGATAACAGGGATCCACTGGCACTTGTTGAATAGGGTTTGGGATGACATGGTCAGACCTACACTTTAGGAAGATCAATCTGACAGATGATTGGAGGGTGGCAGACTAGAGCGGGGAGACATTTGAATCAGGGAAGCCAACCAGAAGACTATTGCAATAATCCAGGTGAGAGAGGATGAGGGCCTGCACCAAGGTGGTCGAAACATCAGAGGAGAAGAGACATATACCAGAGACATTACAAAGGTACAGTCTACAAGACTTGACAACTTACCAGATATGAAGAGACAAAGGGGTTGAAAGAGCGAGGAGTCAAAGATGACATCTAGGTTGTGAGCCTGGATAACTGAGAAGATAGTAGTGCCATTGATAGTAACAGGGAAGTTAGGAAGAATTTTGGAGGGAAAGATAATGAGTTCAGTTTTGGACATGTTGAGTTTAAAATATCTATGGGATATCCAGTTGGAGATTCAAGACTAGAGGTCATGAGAAAAGTAATTATTGTGATAGAAAGTAAAATCTTCTGGAGAAGAGAAGATAGAATGAGATCATTTGTGCATTTAGAGGGTTTTGCCTTGGAAAGGAGAAAACCCACTTCTTTGTCTGAGAGAGAGGCAGAGAAGATAGGTGAGTGGCATCTGATAGATATGAAATTAAGATGAGGGGAGAAAAGAAAGTTCTTAGTGGATGATCTCAATTTTTCAGTGAAATATGAGACAAAGTTTTCATCCAAGAGGATTGGGGAAGAAGGATGCGTGAAAGATTTGAGGAGGAATGAAAAAGTTTGGGAAAGTTGCAGTAATGAATGGGATAGTGAATTGATTAAGGAGGTGTAAAAGAACTGCCTTGCTAAAGTGAGGGGCAGCTGTTATTGTGTAACAAATTTTTAGTGGACCCAGTTATAAGGGTTTTGTGATTTTTACTCCAGATTTATTCAGCAACATGTGAATAGAAGCAAAGAAATCTTAGGACGGGTTGCAATCCAAGGCTGAGGCTTGGCAAGGCAAGATTAACAATAGCATAAAGGAGGAAAAGACTCAGTAAAGAGGATGGTGTAGAGTTGGACTAAATCACTTACAGGTCAAGATGGGGACAGAAGATGAATGTAGATAGTGTAGGGTTGGTGGCCTGAGGGAAAAAACCTGATGGGCTAATGAATCAGAGGTCCTGGCAAGAATGAAAAACAGAGTTGGGGATTACAAGGCAGAGGGAAAAGTGGAGTAATAATAGATTTTGGTGAGATAAAGAGATTTCAGGATTCACAAACATGGAAGTAGAACATTTGTGAATGGCGGCAAGACCAAGTGTATGACCATCTCCGTGTGTAGCTAAGGTAAGATGGAGGAGTCAATAGGTCATGGGAAACGAGTAAACTGAGAAACTGGGAAGTTAAGATGTTTAAGGCAGTGTCACTATATATGTTAAAGTCCCCTGGTATAAAGTAAGACTTGGGGAGAAGAGAAAGACCATCTGACAGGCATAACTCACTGAGGAAGGAAGAACAATATCCTGGAGGTTGGAAGATAACAGCATGAATTGATGTAGAGTGAAGGAAGCGAAACGGGAAAGCAGGAGAACAATTTATACAACAAATAATACATTTATACAACAATTTATACAGGAGAACAATTTATACAATTTATACATATGCCTGTATATATTATACAACAATTTATACATCATAAAGGACAACAATTTTGAAAGACAGATTTCTGATCAATAACCAATGACCAATCACAACTCCAGAAGACTGATGATGATACATGCTTTCCACCTCTTGGCAAAGAAGGGATAGCATCTACGTACAGAATGAAATGTATGTATTTTCAGATGCAACCAAAACAACATAAATTTGTTTTGTGGGAGAGAGGGGTAGTTATATTGACGCAAAAAATGACAGGAAAAAGAAAAGACCATCAATGTAATGTATTTTGGTTCACAGGAAGAATGTAAGAAGAGAATACAAACAAGAAAGTCAATGATAGCATTTCCATGTTAAATTTAATGTAAAATTTTTTAAAACATTGAAGCTATTCATGGTAGATCCATGCTTCCATATGTAATCCTTTTTGTGGTCCTTTGTATATGGAAGTGTTCATGATTATTGATGTCTATTGTGGGGTCCCAACTGGGGAAAAGCCATAATACACAGTAAGAAGTGAAAAACCATAAAACTTGAACTCTGTGAAAGGTGGAACCCCAAACATGGTGACCTGTTAAACAAAATCATAATTTAGACACTGAGTCATAACTTAAATACTATGACTAATGAAAGTCATACCATGGACACAGTGACACTTTTATAACTTGCATGTGATCAATACACAAACCTGAGTTTGGGCATTTTACCCAACAACATTGGCTTAATGCCTAAGCTCAGAAATTAGCTCATTACTAAGCAGAAACCCAAAATATTCATCAATCAATAACAATGTGCTCTATTGCTCCTCCTCCCTTTGTCTGTTTTCTCCAGTACCACCGGGCTTTCCTGGGGTCTCTAAACTAGAATTGATCCACTATTGAGACTGTTTTCATCTAGGAGCTGCTCCAGATTGCCCCTTTTGATGTAAGTGATTCTATTGATTAAACTAATACAACTTGCAGTCAATCTGAATCTCTTAGCCTCTTTCTTCAGAATCCTCTGAATGGGGAAGCCAAGAATATCTCAGTGCATGAGGATATTGGCCCTTGGAAAAGTACAGTTTCCCAGTCAGGGGAATTCTGGACCTTTCAACTATCAAGTTTATAATTTAAAAAATTTTTAAAACAAAGTATATGGAAACTTCAATTGTTTGGGAATGGACTCTAACATTTGTATGTGGTTTGGATTGTCTGACTCTTTCAAAGATATGGCCAGTGCTGTCTAATGTATTGTAATATTTCAATTAGAGTCAATTTAAAGAAAAATTTATTATGAAGATTTATTTTCAGGATTTAAAAAATGAATTTCTTGAACTCAATGACATCTAAAGTCCTTCTCATCATAGTACAATTGAAAGAATTCTGGATTTGAAATCAGAGGACCTAGGTTCAAATCCTTCCTCTTCTACTTACTTAGCTCTGTGAATTCAGATAAGTCATTTATTTTCCCTATGCCTCAGTTTCTTCATCTGTAAAATGAGGGGGTTGACTAACTGACTTCTTATAGCTCTAAATTTATGGTCCTATGATCCTGTACTGAATGCCATGAAAATATGTCCTTCTACAGTTTTTTAAAAATTGAAAATATCTATTATACAGAGGTCAAGGGACAGTCATGTGTCACATTTGAATAGGCTACATCACCTAAGAAAAGTCAAAGAAGAACAGAAGTTAAGAGGTGCCATCAGGGAAATTATAATAGAGAGAGAATATGGAAGATTCAAAGACAGCTTTGAGATTTCAAGTCTTGATGATTGGGAGGGCTAGAAATAGAAAGTCCAAAAGAAATAGGGAAGGTGGGAAGGAGGGCGGGTTGGGGAGAAAGATGACATGTTTAATTTTAGATATGTCGAGTTTGAGGTATCAATGGGATGTTCAGCAGGAGTTGGAAATATGGGGCTGGAGCTCAGGGAAGAAATTGAGCTAGATACATTGATTTGTGTAGAGGTGATAATTAAAGTCCTGGAAGTATATAAATTCTCCAAGGGAGATTATAATGAGAGAATTAAGCAGAGCCTTAGGGATAATGATGCTAAGGTAACCAGAAATGAAAAATATGAACCAAAGAAACCAAGAAAGAAGAGTCAAACAAGTAGTGAACCAATAGAGAGGCAGAGAAGCCAAGGAAGGAGAGAGTATAAAGAAGAGATTGGCCACAGTATCAAATATTTGAGGCACTTGGGGATCCCGTGAAAGATACAGATGAGCACCACTCAGTGGATTTGGCAATTAAGAAGCTATTAGTGACCATCATTGGTCACTAGTCAGAAAGGACCTTAGAGATCCTTCATTTTACAAAGAAAGATTTTAAGACGTGCTCAAAGTCACAAAGGTAATGTCTAGCAAAGTTGCAATTTGAACACTGGTCCTCTGCCTTTAAAAATACAGTGCTCTTTCCACCTACCCTATATCACCTCTCTAAGAAATTGTGAAGCAAAAGGCTGGTGAGGATGTAGAAGTAGCAACTACAGACAACTCTTTATTGAAATTTAGCAATGAAGGAAGTAGAAAGATAGAACAATAGGTCAGGAGGGTAGCTGGATCAAGATGAAGAGTTAAGACACAGGAGACCTGAGCATGTTTGTAGATAGAGAGGAAGAAGCCAATAGAAAAGGGAGAGATCCTGGAAGAGATAAGAGAAAATGAAATCAAGATTGGTTTGCTGGTAAATGTTTAACAATCAGCTCTCTGGAGGGGAAAATGCACAACACACTTAAAGTTTAATATGAATTATTAATATTGTCTCCATAACTTTCTTAAGTCTAGACAGTCAACAAAAGAATAAATTAAGCCCTGATTTGTAGCATTGCCTGATTTCTAAGATGTAAATGTTCACATTGAAATTTAACAATTGCTTGTATGAGGCAGTTTAGCTAGTTCTAGCATATAACTAGATGCACAGATGAATTTTACTGAGGAAGAGGTCTACCTCTTAAAGCTAGAGGTGTGAAGGACTTCAATACCCCCTCCCATTTTATAGATGAGAAAACTGAATCCCAAGGGAGTGAAACAACTTACACACAGATCACAATAGAAAAGAATTGAACTTTAGATCCCTGGGACCAGGGTCAGTGCCCTTCCCACTGTACCACACTACTTCACCTAATTTTTCCTTTTCAAAAAAAAAAACCAAACAACAAAAAAAAAAAAAACAGGAGAATGATAAGATGGATGAATAAACAAAGGTATTTTAAGGTGTGGAGGAAAGATGGGGAAAACTCATTACAGATGGCCTCAGTCTTCAGAATCAAGGTGGAGGCAAGGTCATCCGCTAAGAGAGAGCAAGGTAGTGGTAAAGTTGGCTTGAACAGAGGATAGATTTGAAAGAGCTTTGAAACATTTTTAAAAGTGCTAGTCAAAAAGAGAGGAATAGAAGGAATGCAGTAAAACAGCAAGGGTCTTGTTGAGATTAGACGGCAGGCCCCTTCACCTCAAGTATGAGGTGAAAGAGTTGGTCAGGATGATCTCTAAGGGTCCTTCCAGCTCTCACATTTTGTGTTAATGGTGAGTAGATGATCTCTAGGGTTTCTCTCAATAGCTCTATGATCCCATGGTCCTTAAGGTAGCATGATGAGCTAACTTTGGTCTAACCCAGACAGCTTCGGTTCCCTCTTACCTTAGATCTTACCTCTACTTTAGTCATTCTTGATAACCTTGAGTTGAGTCATGTAGCTCTGCTAATAATTCTCAAAATGGGTGTGACCTGGGCAAATCACTTAACCCCAATTGCCTAAAAAAAGAAAAGAAAGAAAAGAAAAAGAAAAGAAAAAAATGAAAGATTTGGGGCAGCTAGGTGGCTCAGTAGATAGAGCTCTGGCCCTGGAGTCAGCAGGACTGAAGTTCAAATCCAGCCTCAGACACTTGACACTTACTAGCTGTGTGACCCTGGGCAAGTCACTTAACCCCGATTGCCTCACCAAAAACAAAAAAAAAACAAAAAAAAAAGAAAGAAAGAAAGAAATAGGGGGCAGCTACATGGTGCAGTGGGTAGAGCACTGGCCCTAAAGTCAAGAGGATCTAAGTTCAAATCCAACCTCAGACCAAACTTGACACTTACTACTGTGTGACCCCCCCAAAAAAACTAATAGAGAAATTTTATAAATAAAAAACTTAAAAAAAAATAATTCTCAAAATGGATGGCAGAGAACTACAAAAAAAAAAAGAAAAAAAGAAAGAAAAAATGTGTTTAGTATGAGAGGCCGTTATATGTATTCCTTATCTATTAGGCATTTCCCTCCAAAAAAAAAAAAACCCTCCTGTTTAGCCCAAGGGTATACTGGTAAACATTTAACAACTAGCTCGACAGGAAAAAAACGTACATGTGACACACTTTTAAACTTAATCTGAATTATTAACAATCAACAAAACAATAAATCAAGCCCTGTTTGTAGAATTTGCCAATTTCTGACATGCAAATACTCACACTGAAAATCTAATCATCAGCTCTTACAAGTTAGCACAAACTGGCTTACAAGTTGGCACAGAGTACACCTCTGTATCTCCCCCAACAAAACAGCCAGGTAGATAAACATTCTACTTTTATGCTGTTTTGTTCTAATAGCGCATTAAGTGTTATTGAGGACTGTTTTCACATTTTAATTAATGGTCTACTTTATTCTCTGAGCACACTCTGAGCATACTGAGTTTAAGTGGATGATAGCATTTTAAAAATGTTTGTAATTAAATATAAATAAATGGACTATTAGAACCAATGACACAAATGTTCTTGGGGGGTGGAGGGGATGGCTGAGAGACTACTTTTGTGTGCCAGTGCCTAATTTTCTGCCAAATATTTAAGACTTATTTTCAAAACTGCATGAAATTCAGCTTTGTGACAAGAGGGATGAAGGATATATTTGTCAATACATATAAATAAATGAGAAAATGAGTAGAATTGTGGCCACAAAAACATAAAAATATTATGGAGACTCAGTCATTTGTTTTTTACTTAGAAAACTAAACCTTCCAGAGTAGAAACATTATATAAATTGTACTGTTTAGTAATAGCAATGTTCATTATGAGAGGCTTAATTATGGCCATCATTTACTTAAAAAAAAAATCAAAGCCTTGTCACACAAAGTATAATAAAGAATGTGTCTTGTTTAAAAATTAATGAACCATTTTTTCTGAAGGTATAGTCTTCTAGTCTGTAGGGTGTCATCATTTTATTCTTTTATTTAAAAGAATTAATATTCATGCAAGATATAATACAAATCACTGTGTGGGGCATACTATTCAGAGTTATAGTTTATGAATACCATCAGTTTATTTACACAGAAAGCAACATAAATGCCAAAAGGAAGACACTTGGGGGAAAACCATGCTAATTTCAGCTGTACTAGGATTATCTGGTTAATGTTGGGGGGGGTGGGGCATAATGTTCTGGAACACAAGCATAATGAGCTATTCATCTGTAGATCTGTTTGTTTTTAAAGGCAGCTCCTAGTTCTCTAAGCTGGTGATATTATTGTCATTATAAGTATGATTCTTTTGATATTAGGATAATTGCCTGCTGTTAAAAAAATACTTTGAAACTGCAGCAAAGGAGACATTTTATAAGACCCATATCTCTAAAGAAAACAGAGGAAGTCATTTCTTCTAGTGCACGGTCCATGAACTTGGAAAAAAAAACATTTTTGATAACTAAATTTCCACATACTTGGTTTCCTTTGTAATCCTATGTATCTTAATTTTATGCATTTAAAAAAAAAACAAAAAACATGATTCTGAGAAAAGGTGTATAGGTCTCACCAGATCCAAAAAAGTCCATGATGCCAAAAAAAAAAAAAGTTAAGAAGCCTTGCTCTAGTGTGAGATTAAAAATGACCCTGGTAAAACAACATTCATCAGACTAATACTCTGTTCTGTTAAAGTCAGAAGCAAGAGCCTCTCACAGCCCGGTTTAACCAGGCTCCAAAGGGAGAGCTGAGGGTTCTGATGGCTTGTTTGAGAGCACATACAAACCTGCTTGCAAATTCTTCTTCATCTCCACTATAAAATAGCAAATAACTGAAGGGCCAAGTTAATTAAATGCATATTTTAACAGCATTTATCTGGCATTGATTGGCTGAAGCCACTTGCTGTGAAGGGTTGAATAGTTGATTCAAGTGTTAGCCATCTCCTGATGGAGATGACCTGAAGGTCATATAATTGTAGCCGTAATTTATTTAGATAAAAATGAATGTGTTCTCAATTAGCTTGGCAGGCTTTATAATAACACAAGTGGGATTTATATTTGCTTATGTCTTGGCTGTAAGGGTATAGTTATTGGATTTGTTTGCCTATATTTAGTCCTCCGATCCATGATTCCTTGTAATAAAGGTCTGAAGGTTTGTTCATTCTGATTAATAGGGGTCTAATCCTAATGTTGTAGATATTGGGATAATCACACCAATGGGACCAGGGGGATGCATACACATACACACACACACACACACACACACACACACACAATACACATAACAGAAAGCAACATTGCCTGTTTGGTGCTACTAGTGATTTTTTTTCTCCTATTTTACATATTACTAGGCATCTTTAAGTTTGCCCCATAAATTGTTTCCTGATGTGAGAATATACCACTACGGGGATACTTGAAGATTTATCACTAATACTGTTCAGAAAAAATGTATGTTTTACACATACATACACACACACACATCTCCCTTCTAATCTGCTGTCATCATAAGACAAGGAGGCAATAATTTGTTATACTCCGCTCTAGCCTAGCATGGGGGCTAGTCTCTAATTTTTTTTTAAATCCACATCTCTAACAATACCTGTATATCTATATCTACACATACATTTTCCAGAAATCTGATGCATTTTTGCCATTCATTGGTCAAAAGTTCTCTCTCGCAAAATGCAATGGTTGACTTCTATTGATTCTAGCTAAGACAGTGCCTGTGATTTAACCACCCAAGGATAACAGAACTAAAGATGGAAGAAACCTAGGAAATCATCTAGTCCAGAGGTTCACAAATTTATTTAGCTTATCACCTCCTTTTCAAAAAAATTACTCAGTAACTCCCTGAAAATCTACTTTATTTAACCCTTTAATGGTTTTTTTGAAATTTGCATCATTTAAAAAAATATATTTTTTCTTAAAATGACACATCTTAAATTTAATAATTTATTATAAATTTGTGGTTTTTTTCCTGCATTGAAATTTGAATGATGCAACATTGGTCACATAAGCATATAATATTGTATTGTAAGCAAGTCATTACACAAACATATTCCTGCCTATATATGCTGGACTTCCCAACAATGTGTGACACGCTCACCTGCCAACACTTGCTTGTTAAGATCTATCAGCAAACTTGACTACTGATTGGTTATAACTTGCATTTTGTGTGTTTATTTAGAAAATACTGTAATCACTAAAACTTTAACTCTGTTACACAACACATGAAACATGTACAAAGTTTTTCAAAATTTTCTTCTCTTCTTTCCTTATGCTTCCACCACCCCTTTATTTTTATTTAATGTCCCTCAATTCCACCAAGGCTACTACCACCCCCCTGGATCATTCCAGCACCCCCCACGGGATGGTATCACCCACTTTGGGAACCTCTGAGTCCAACCTCCTCATTAGAGACATCAGAGGCAGCCTGTGGTATAGTAGACAGAGTGCTAAGCCTAAGCTCAAGAAGACCTGAGTTCAAATCCAGCCACAGATACTTATGCTCTGTGTGACTCTGGGCAAATGGGGATAATAATAGCACCTACCTCACAGGGTTATTGTGACGATCAAATAAAATAACATTTATAAAAAGCAATTAACACAGTAGGGGCTACATAAATGCTTATCTTCTTCCCTTCTCTTCATTTTACAGATAAGGAAAGTGGTTCAGAGAAAATCAATGACTTGCCTCAGATCACACAGATAATAGCAGAGATAGGGTTTGAAAGCTTGTCCTTTGACTTCAGAACCATTACTCTTTACAGCGTCTGATGTTGCCCCCAAACAATTTTGCTCTGAATTGAGGGGGAAAATCATTGATTTTTTTTTTTCAATCTGGATTATGTGTTTATTTATTTGGAAGTGATCTTCCCACAGAGTTTTGACTAAGAGGTGCTTTCAACCTGGAATTTGCTTAAGATCTAGGAAAGGTAGGAAGGTCCATCACTGCTGACCTGGAGAAGTTAGATTGGAAACACAAAGCTCAGCCAGTAGATGTCTCTGTACATTCATGACAGTGAGGTGCTCTCACCCCTTGGGAAGGAGCCAAAACTTGGAGTCTTCAGTCTGTTGGATGCTTACTAGAGATGATGCATATTCCTGGTGTTTAAAAAAATAAAAATCTGGCACTAGTTGGTTCATGTGATCCAATTTATGCTGTCAGCTTCATAGCATAGTCTCAGGTGAAAACATTTAAAGGGAACACTGATTCTTACGGTGAAGGGACATTGTTGTATTGTGGATTTGTTTTATTTTAAATCTTTACACAAACTGTGACAGCACCCCGACATGCATCACTTTTCTCTAGGGAAAAGTGATTGTCTTCTCTGAAGCCATCTGCTTTGCTATATAGCCTTTCACCAGTACAAATTTATGTTCCTCTGACAATAAGGCTTTTTTTTTCCTTTATTCAGTAAGATCAAGAAAGTCATCCAATCTACATAACATTCTGTAGATAAGAATAGCCATCAATAAGGACCTGTGTAGATTTTTACCCATGACTATGGAAGACACCTTTTTACAGTGAGTTATCTTTCCTTTCTATCCTGGCAAAAACTAAGGTTTTGCAGTAGAGACAAATAGTTCTTTCTTGTAAAAATAATTTTGGGGGCAGCTAGGTGACGCAGCAGATAGAGCACTGGCTCTAGAGTCAGGAGGACCTGAGTTCAAATCCAGCCTCAGAAACATAAAAACCTCGCTAGCTGTGTGACTCTGGGCAAGTCGCTTAACCCCATTTGCCTTACAAAAAAAATTCATTTTGGCCTTAATGAAAGATGATCGACTGTATGGGATGTGAAGACAAGGTAAACATTGAAATACTGAAGTAGTGTTACTGAAGGCTGCACAGGCAACTCTCTTATATTCAGAGGTTTATTATCTGATACCATGTTGTAGTCCAGAGGTGTCAGACTCATGGCCTGAAAAATTCCAGAATGCCCACCAACCAGATTAAAATGTAATTGGGAAATTTTTAACAAAATAAATAAAACTATAATACAATATAAATAACATTAATTTTTGGTTTTCTAAGTCAACATGGGGCCCACAAGCGTCTGTTTCTATTTGAGTCTGATGCCACTGTTGTAGAGGAATGAGTGATGAATTAGAGGTCAGGAGCCTTGAGGTTTATCTAGTTCCAGCTTGGCTGCAAACTGGCTATGAGACCTCAGGCAAGTGACTTAATTTATCCAAGACTGAGAATACTCATCTGTAAAATCTCAAGGACTAGACTAGATCATGCCTGTGGTGCCTTACGGCTCTGACCCACTAAGATTCTATCTAGTTTGTAGATTATCTAGAACATGCTATTTCTTCTTTTTCTCCCTTTGGGAGCATATGTTTTGAGTATTTCTACATGAATCACAAGAAGAGCTACAAATGACTTTTAAAAAAGAAGGAAGGTTGAAAGAGGGTAGTTCAGAATTGGCCATGAAATAAAATTGCTAAAATAAAGCCTTTAGATATTGGTAAGTTTCTATGATTTCCATCAGTGCTACTCCCACTCCTCACCTCCATTACCATGGACATGTGGAAAATGTTGGAAGTCAAATCAATAGAATTCATATTTTCTTTATATGAGATGGCTTAAATGCTACCCTTTGATTAACAGAGTTGGTAGGGAGGTTTTCAGACTCTTTTCTATTGTACCAGCCCCCTAATTGGTCTCCCTTCCATTCTCTCCATGTAGCTGCTGCAGTGATTTTCTTAAAGTTCAGGGCTAACAATGTCTTGGCCCTACTCAATAAATCTTAATAACATATTATTTCTGGGATGACGCATAAACTCCTTAGTTTGGCTTTTAAAACCTTTCACAACCTGTTCTCAACCTAGCCTTCCAGTTTTATACATCACTCCCCTTATCACCATCTACAATCCAGCCCAAATGGTTTTCTTATTATTACTCATACATGACCCTCCATATCCTGTTTCTTTTGCTCTCTTGTCCCCCTTGGCTAAAATGTACTTTATCTTCACTTTTGCCTCTTAGAATCTCTAGTTCCCTTCAAGATTCAGCTCAAGCACAACCATCTATATGAAGCTTTTTCTGATGCCTAGATGCTATTACCTCCCTTCCCCCACTGGTATCTATTTTGTGTGTGTGTATTATGTAAGTATAGGGATAGATAAATAGATAAATAGATAGATAGATAGACAGACAGACAGACAACTATATAATAGATTGCTCTGTGTGTATATATATATACATACATAATAGAAAGGTGTATATATATATGTGTAATATATGTATGTCTCTATAGTGTGTATACATGCTGTTGTATGTAGATATATGCAATAAATAGATGTGTATGTTTATGTGTGTATACATACACATTCTGTAGGGAGACATACATGTGTCTGTATGTGTGTAGACACCTACGTTTTGTCTTTTCCCATAGAATGTAAGCTCTTTGAGGGCAGGTACCATTTCACTTTTGTATTTGTGAAAGTCAATATTAACAGTGTTTGTATCTAGGGGCTGGTCTCCCACCATATCTCTCCTTTTGCCATTACTTTCCATTGTGTGATTTAGTAACAGGCTGCCCAGGTTGTGTGGGTTATTTCTTATACCTTTCTTCCTCCATCCTCTCTTACCTTGCAACCCATTCTAGTACCTCTAGGTTTTGGTTTTGGTTTTCATTTGATTGAGGGCCAAAAGACGCTACCAAAGAAATGCCCATCTTTCAATTTGGGCTTTCACTAAATATATTTTCCAGTCTGCAATAAGTAATTCCATAAATTATCCTTTGAAAATTGATCTGTCACAAAACAAACCATCTTTGATTGTGAAGCATGTCTTTTCAAGTGGCTGCAACATGAAATACTTCCACAAAGGCATGCATGGTAATAGTCTAAGAATGGCTTTGAAAAGCCATTGCTGAGAGGTTAGCACTAGCTATGATGATAAGAATTTAATCAAGAAGTACTCATTGAGTGTGGAGATAGAAGGACCGTAAAGTTTAAGCTAGAATCTACCTGACCATCCATTTAGTTCAACCCCTTCATCTCACAGAGGAGATAATTGAAGCCCAGGGAGTTGAAATGACCTGCCCAAGTCGCCCAGGTTGTGAGTGCAGAGGCAGAATTCAAACCCAGGCTGTCTGACTACAAAGTCAGTGTTCTTTCTACTTCATCACTGGTGTAGAACCAAAGGTGGATTCTAGCCTAGGCCCTCTTTACAGGATGGTCTGATTTAACCATAAGGTTCACACATCACGGGTGAATGACTTGCTCCTTGACTTCATATGTGAAATGGGTGTAAGCTATGAAGTGATAATAAAGCAGAAGGAGCCATAAGGAAAGTCCAGTGTCTTCTTTAGGTGTTTTGAGGCATGTACTGTTCAATTGTTCTCTCCTCATACAACAACTGGAAGGTGTCTGCTAGGAGGCCATATCCTTGGATTGCACATTTCTTGATATTAAAGGCACAAATATTTCCATTTCTTTTATTTGTTCAGAAATATCTCACGAAATAAGAGCAATTACAACTCACATGGATATGTCTGGTGCTTTAAGGCTTACAAAGTCCTTTCTTCTCAACAATTCTATGAAATGATTTCATCAGTAGAGGGAATCCCTGGTATGAAAACTCCTTACAAAAAAAAACAAAAACAAAAACAAACTCCTTACATCAATATAGATTAGCAACCTGTCCTTAATTTATAGTCTTAGAGAATTGCCTAGAGTAGCTGAGAGATGAAGGAACTTGCAGCCCATGGTCAAACAACTACTATTTGTCAATGGCAAGACTTGAATCCAGGCCTTGCAGGCTCCATGGCTGGCCCTCTGGTTGCAGCACAACTGCCTCTCACAGGTTCTGACTCACCTCAACCCAATTCACAACATCATCACCACTAACAATAGCAACAAACCCTCTGAGGTAGCTAGTGAACATTTTATAGAAATGAAAACTGAGACTCTCCCACGGTCACACATCTAGCACAAAGGAAAGACTAGGTTGAATCCAGCTCTTCTGACTCCAAATTTAACACACCATGATACCTTACACAAAATGAAACTTAATCAATGCTTATTAACTAACTGGCAATCTGTGGCTTGGCCTAGCCCTATTAAATAAGAAATGCACAAATGACAAAAAATTATTCTCACTCTCTCTCTCTATCTCTCTCTCCTCTTTCTTTTTCTCTCTCTTTCTCTCTTTTCTCTCTTCTTTCTCTCTTCTCTCCTCTTCTCTCTCTCTCTCTCTGTCTCTGTATCTCTCAGGTTTTATAGAATAATTTCAATGAATCTCAATTTTAAATGTGGTTTCCTCCCTTTTTAAGAATATTAACATTTGAATTCTGCCATGAAAAGTGATGTACATGTGATATAGATACATGTGTGTGTTCATATACATACATACATGTATGTATATGATTTGCACACTTTGTGAGTCCTTTTAATATGCTGCAAAGGGACAACGGGTATATATGTGCTTTTGACTCACATGGTATCAGAAACAAACTCCTCTAGATTAAGAGAGGGAAAAGTCCTAATTCTATTCCATCACCAATTTTGGAATAACTCCTGCATCACTTTAGTGTGCACTTGTGGTGTTACTAGTATAATCTATAGCTATTGCTGAGCCCCAACCCTATGATAAAATAGATTGAATTATGCAATTGAATAACTTTAGCAATAGCTTTAATGTGGTATTGAATGTGTCCAGGGGCTTTTACATGGCACAGACCTCTTGTAGATTGTTTTTCTGACACTATTTCTATGGTCTTATAAAACTGCTTATGTGTTTGACCCAAAAGTATGAAACTCAGATGAGATGAAAGCCCAGGGTTGTTAAGGTGGCCTTGCTTCCTCTATGGTCAAGACCTTATGTTCACATACATCTTAAAGACAAAACAAAATTGTATATTTTTTCTTTTGCTCAAGAAATATATAAGATGTATCCTCAAGCTATACTATATATATATACACATATATACATATATGTATATATGTATATGTATGTATATATATGTATATATATATGTGTGTGTGCAGGAAATTGAATAATTTTCAAAGACACGATAACATTCTGGCCACCCATTGATTTCTAGGTTTTGTTTTGTTTTGTTTGTTGTTGCTGTTCCAGATTCCATCAGTGAAGGGAAACTCCACTCACGCCTATTAATAACTTATTGGTAACTTGTAGATTTAAGAACTTGCCTGAGGCTGATCATAGTGATTCATATGCTTAATCCCTGATACCTGAGAGATTGAGGTTGGTGGATTTCTTCGAGTTTAGGAATTTTGGGTTATAGTGAACTAAGCCAATCATCCATGCTAAGTACAGCACCAATATGATGAGCTCCCTCGAGCAAGCAGCCACTAGGCTGCCTTAGGAAGGGTGAACCAGCCCAGGAGTGGGTCAAAGTTCCCGTGCTGATCAGTAGTGGTATTGGGCCTGTGAGTAATCAGTGTTCTTCTAACCAGGACAAGATAGGAAGAACCAGTCTCCAAAAACAAACAAATAAAAAGTTGTCTGGGGCATTGAGAGATTAGTTTATGTGCCCATGGTCACAGTGTTAGTTGTGCATCACAGACAAGGCTTGAATCCAGTAGGCTTGACTTTAAGGTCAGCCTACTATCCACTAGCCCATGCTACCCCTTCCTAATAATATACTAACTTTAAGAAGTGTGTCCATGAGAAAAAAAATGGGCCCTGTGAGTTTTAACAGGCCAATTCAAAAAGCAATTTTAGGCCGTTATGAGTTGTCTTCATCCTGTGGACTTTAAAACAACCAGACGAAGGATAAGCATCCTGTATGTCCCTAGGAGGGAAAAAAAAAATCACTACACCTGTGTTGCCTTGGGCAATTCACTTCTCTCTGGACCTCAGTTTCCCCTTTTGTAAACTGAGGAAGTTGGATTAGATTATCTCTGAGAGCACTTTCAGCTTTAATTCTGTGGACTGGACCAACTCTTTCAGAAGACAAACCTCATCTATGGGAATTCCACAAAGCAGCCTGGTTGGAATGAACATGTCACAGATGACAGTGCCTTTTTAATAAAACTCTCCTACCTTGATCAATCCATGCCCTTCCATTTAAAGCTGAGATTAATTCTCCTAGACACACCACAGTACAGTATTAACACTTGAAATCATCTTATAAATGCTTCCTTTCATATCTGGCATGACTATTGTCACACTTTAGAAACTGCTTCTATTGACCTTTAGATTAAAAAATATGTTGGATTATCATGATTGACACATGGAAAATGATTCATTTTTGCCAAACACAGCCTAACAACTTTTTAACATTCCCTTTTCTTTACAACTGCCTCCACTTTCATTATATGAAATATGGCTGTATTATACACCACTTCTCATTGCCTAACATGCTTTTTTTTTTCCCTGAGTTCAAGAAGATTTACATTTGGAGCTAAATGTTTCAGTGATTGCTCTGTTGGATTTCATTATACCAGTGTAGTTAATCAAAGCAAGTCTGGCCTTGCAACCATGATTCATTGTATGGTTTTTTGAACTTAGTCATTTACACAGAATGAATATACACATTATCACCAGAGTGCTGGATTTTCTTTAACAGCCGGCATGACATGGTACTATAATGCCTCTGTAAACTGCTTGGGCCAGGGAGTTCGACAAAATGCTAGATTTACCACCAAAAAAAAAAAGAAATGTGTATGCGTGTGTGTATGCATATATGGATGGATGGATGTATATATGGAGTTTGCATGCATATGCATGTGTGTATACATGTGTGTATGTGTATGGATAGATACATGCATGTATATATAGTATGTGTGTATTGTGTATGTGTGCTTGTAACTCATTGATAGTCTTGCGGTAGGAGGCCAAAAGGAAGCCACTGGGGGAAGTTGAAGGAAGAGGAGAGCGTGGATACATCCTGAGGGACAAGCTTATCAGCCTGTCACTTTAAATGGGAGTGCTTTCAATTTCACATAATTTTCCTTTTCGGGTTATATGGTCTTCACCATAGTAATTACTAATTCACTCTCAAATAAGTCAAATAAGTGGGACTTGGTGAGTTCGGATTTTAAGTATGGCTTGAGGGAACAGAGCAGGCCAGGTTGTTGTTTGGGTTGAGTTTGTTTTTCTTTTAAGCTGGAGAAGTTAATTACATTGATTTAAACAGCCATTTCTGAGTAGGAAAAGCAGTGATGTTCCCATTTACACCTTTTCACTTAATCATATTAACTCAGAGTCCAAAATAAAATCTGATTCCCTACTAATCTATCCAATGTGGATAATCTTAAAGCTATTCCAGGAGATAAAACATGGTAGTAGATGAAGACAGTGGAAATAGCACAAGATTTGGAGTCAGATCAAGTCCCAGATCTTCTATTTTTTACCTGTGTGACCTTGGACAAGTCACTTAACTTCTCTGTGCCTCAGTTTCTTCATCGGAAAAAAAAGTGAGTTGAACTAGATAACCTTTGAGTTTTCTTCCACTTCTGAATCTTTGAGCTATTAGATCAAGACTCAAATCCCTTTCAGGAAGCTTACTAGACACTGAGTGTGGACAAGTCACTAAACCTCACTGATCTTAGGTTTCCTCATCAATAAAGTGGGCAGGGCCTGGAATCAGGAAGACTCATCTTCCTGAGTTCAAATCTAACTTTAGAAACTTTAACTATATGACCCTGGGCAAGTCACTTAACCCTGTTTGCCTCAGTTTCCTCATCTGTAAAATGAGCTGGAGAAGGAAATGGCAAACTACTCCAATATCTTTGCCAAGAAGACCACAAACGGAGTCACAAAGAGTCAGACATAACTGAAAAACAATATAACAACAAAGTGGGGACAATACTCCCTACAGTACTCACTTGGTTTTCATAAGACTAAAGTGAGATAATACATGTAAAGGACTTGGTTAACTTCTGATAGAACAGAGGGGAGCCTCTACCAACTGTTGATTCTTTGGAGGGGTCAGCATTTAACTTGTAGTGGAATTATCTAATCTCTTGCTTTTGAAGGACAATCATCCTGTAACTTTTTTTAAGGAATAGAGTCAGAAAGAACTAACAAATACTTTGAGAAATGGGCTCTCTGAGTAGTTATAACACAGCTATGAAAATGAATAATAAGGCTTCATCAAGGAAAGAGAGTAACAGAATTCATCAAACTATAAAACCTAAAATGAGAACCAAAAGCAGCAAATCACCAAGTTGCTTTTAATCTTTCTTTTTATTGCTTTGAAAAAAATGCAACTCTCTCATATACAAATGCAGCATAATACTCACATATATATAAATATAACATTCATATCTATACATTTAATTATATAATTATTATTATATAATATATTACATAATTAATTATATAACACAATCAAAAAATGCAGCATTTTATAATTTGTTGTTGTTCCTTGTTTCAGTCACATCCTACTTGCAGTAACCTCATTTGGGGTTCTCTTGGCAGAGATATAGAGTGATTTGCCATTTCTTTCTCCAGTTCATTTTACAACTCTTCCATATCCCTGTAATCTGTCAAACAGGGTTAAGAGACTTGCCCAGGGTCACATAGCTAGTAAGTGCTCGAGGCCAGATTTGAATTCATTAAGATGAGTCTTCCCGACTGCAGGCCCAGTACTGGTACTTTACCCACTGCACCACCTAGCTGCATTTTATAGTACCTATATACATAATATAGATGAATGTTTGTATAGATATATGTATGTGTATGTATATGTATATATAAAATATATTAAATTAATGTATATTTGATAAATACACATTTAAAAATATATCATCTACATAAGATTGTTTTTATGTTCCATATGTGAACACATAACTATAGAGACGAGTTATATTACATTTTAATATGTCATGAAAATATTTACAAGCATTTTTCCATCTTCCATTAGATTAGGAGTAAAGTGCTTTGCAAACAGCAGGTGCCCAATAATGCATGTTGACAGATTGGCTTCAGAAACTCTAAGAATCTGCAAATTAACCCACCAAATAGCTATTTCCAGCCCAAAGTCAGTCATTTCAACACTAAAATTCAAGGTTAGACCTCATGTAAGTGCAACCACAATTTCACCTATTGTTTAAATCCCACATGTCACAGTTCCAGATTGGCAGCAGAAGACTGGGCAGAGGAGTGGGGAGGTTACTATAGATTTGACGTCACCACCTACTCTGTTAAGAAAAGTTTCTGACTCACTGACCTTGTGGGTGAATTGGTGGAAAATGAGCTCTGGTTACAACTACCAGTAAATGTTTAGGAGGGAAAATAAAAGAACAACAAAACTAGGAAGCCTTTGCTGTGATGCAATTTGGTCAATTTCTCTTCTGGAGTTTCTGAACTTTGTAGTTTTCAGGGCCCCCGGTGACCTTGGCCAAGTCACTTAAACTAGTGAAATGAGGGAGATAATACCTACTCCAGAGGAGTGTGGAGGGGTGGTTCAATCCTGGAATTCTCTTAGGTAGTTACAAAGAAGGAGAATTCAGCCTATTGTGTTTGCAGAGTATTCAGAGAGCTTGGGATAGAAGGGTCCTACATGTGTCCTCAGCAGTATAATTGGCAGAAGCTAAGCAGGTCAAGGCTCAGGTCATTTGGCGCAATGGTAAGGGAAACCTTGCCCACCTGTTCCTAGCAGGTCTCCTGCACCCTCCTCTCTTCTAAACAGTAACATTTACTGAACACTTACTGTGGAAGAGAGGGGAAATATTGATCTACTTGCTGGGGCTTAAAAATGGGTCATTATGTGCTACTTCCTTTGCACTAATCCATGCCCTGTTTTCTTCTGCTGTGTAAATCCTATCTTTGATATAGGCAGAGGAATTTGAAAAAAGAAATGTGACTTTAACTAGAAGAAGAGGAAAAAAATCAATGAGATATAGTACCACCTACACTAAGAAAGACTCGAGATGCTATTTGCCAAACATTAAGAGATGTGTGCCTGCTAGCTGAGGGATAGAGAGATGTTTTCAGAGTTTTTTTCTTTTTCTTTTTTAAAGTTCTATGGCCAAGGAGAGAAAGGGAAAAAAAAAGTAACATTTCCTTTTTATAATAGTGGCTGTCATTCAACTTACGAAGAATGTATCTTGCTGATGGTTTGAAAACAGCTTCCATATGTGCTTGATGATTTCAAAACATTTTTTTGGACTGTCACTTGGCTGGCTGTGACTTTGAACAAATCTCTTACCCTCTGTGGCCATCAGTTTTCTCATCTTTAAAATGGGGGGGGTGTAAGACTAGATCAGGGGTTTTGTAGCTTTTTTTTGTATCATGGACCCCTTCAGAGTTTAGTCAAACCCATGGATCACTTTTCAAAATTATCAGGGGTTTTTTAATATTTGAAAAATTGCTAAATATCAATTAGAGGAGAGTGAAAATAAAGATGATTTTTTCCTTCATCTAAGTTCACGTGCCCCCTGAAATCTACCCACCAAGGTTAAGAACCCCTGGACTAAATTTTCACTCAGGTCCCTTAAAGCTCAGCACTGGATCTATGATTTTATGTGAAGGGCTAAGTATCGAACTTGCCCTTCATCCATACTATGAACTAAGGGGAAGTGAGTCTTGTTTTCTCTTCTTTTACCCCTTCCTTTACCCCACTTCCTCCACAAAAGGTCTGGGTTCATCTCTTTTCCCATGTCAGAACTAAGCACGTGCAATGGAAAAAAACAAAGACCGCACAATTCCAAGAGCTGACTATTTCATACAAAGAATTCTCAAGAGAGAGCAGTGTTAGGCTGCCTATGGGCACTCCAGAATAAATACTTCTTGGCTCTGCGAGAAGTTAGAGAAAAGAGAGAGAGAAAGAGGAGAGGGCAAGGAAAGGAAGAGTGAGAGAGGAGGAACAGAGGAAGAAAGAGGACAGACACAAAGACAGAGTCAAGGAGAGGCAGAGAATACCTTTGGTTAGGACTGAACACAAAGCAATTCAGACAACCATTGCTAGTCCATAAGCCATGTACAAGTCAGAGAGTACTAAAACAAACCTAACGAATTGGTTAATGTCTATCAAGGACCGGGAAATCAGTAGACTCTTGCCTGTAGGGATACTTCTGTTCTCCAGCTACCGGTTTGTTTATTTAACTGCAGGCAGAAACATTCATTAGGGACCATTAGTACATCAAAACAGCATGCCTAGAGTTTGGCAAGGTGATACTCTGTGTTTCTGTTTACTTTTTTACCCCAAAAGCTAATTGAGGTATTTCTCTTTAGTGACTTTAGATGACTATGTTATCTTTCTGTGTATTGCTGTGCATTGCTGCCCATGGTCTGAGGGTGTGGTTGAGAACACCAAATCCTTCTTTCCACATTGCTCCAGCAAACATCTCAGGACTATTGAGTTCCTTCTCCTTTTTATGACTTTTTCCAAGTCTATTATTCTTCCCACTGCTGTTGTTCAAAATTTGTTACCCCATTTCTTACAGCCAAAGGCTAAGTTAATGTGTATGCTATAATGAATACAATACCAACACAACCCAGCACAACCCAAACCAATGCAACACAACACAATAAAAGCAACATTTATTAAGCTTACTGTGTAGTAAGAGCCCTGTGCCAGGCACACTGGGGAAAATTATGAAGTTCAGAAAGGACATGACTCCTACCCTTGAGGAATTTGCAATCCAATAGTATTTGAAATTATGTTTTGTTGGGTCCTTACAGTATTTCCTTCTGACTATCCCAATTGTGGTTGCCCCTTTCCAGCTTTAATATTGCACTCACACAGCTTCCCCTTTGAGTGGCCTCTTATCATTCATTTTTCCAAAATGTTAATGCCAGTGTGGTCGTGCCACAACAAGAGAGTCTTGTTCTGCATTGCTTCCATATTAGTCAACTTGACTGTGTTCTTGGGCCAATCCTCTGGTAATACTGATTGCCATTTAAGTTTAACTATGACTGGTGGAGGCAGGGGATAAAAATGTCATTGCCCAATATTAGTTTCCTCCACATGGAAGTTGTTGATTAATTCAATGCATATTTGTTGAAATAAAATTTTTAAAAATGAGGGAAAAGGAAACATTCTTACTACCTGTGTGACCCTAGGCAAATCACTTGACTCCATGGTCTTCAGTTTCCTAATCTATAAAATGAATGGGGTTAGATTACATGACCTGTGAGGTCCTTTCCAGATCTAGAAAAGAAAGAAGGAAGGAAGGAAGGAAGGAAAGAAGGAAGGAAGGAAAGAAGGAAGGAAGGAAGGGTCATTGTAAAACTCAAATGAATTTAAAAATACTAAAAAGTTAAAACTCCTGGATAAATAGGGAGATGTAACTGTTATACCTGGCAGAGACAATTCTGCCTCTGCAGAAGCCAGCACATCTGTAATGGAGAACAGATGTGGAAAAGGAGAAGGCTGGGAGTCAGTAGACTTGAGAGGAATAGTAGCAGCCACGAGGATTTTCACATTCCTTCAGAAGTCAGGGCTCAGAGACAACGCCTAGATTTTTACTTTAAAAATGACAAAGGTGGGGTGACGGAAGTGCCTACTTCTTTGCCTGTGTTGCTGTAAGCTCAAAAGTTGGTTTGGGGAAGGAAAAGGAGCCTTGAATCAAATTTACAGGCTTAAAAATGTATTGATTTAACTTGGATTGTGTAGTATCTCTTTTAAATTCCACTTTCCTGTGATTTTACTTCTAATGGATTTTGGTCAGAAAGAATCTTGTGAAATGCTTTGAACCCTGATTAAAATGCATCATGTATAATAGCAAGGAGGAAGAAAGAATAGAGAGATGCTGATGTGAATAAAGAATAAACAAAAACACAGAATAATTAAATGTAATTATCACCCAAAGAGCACCTGACTGTTAGGGAAAATAAAGTTCTGGAGTCAGAGTGACACAAATGACTGCTCACTTATTCAGAGAAGAGGGAGCCGTGAGGCAAAGTTGCACAGCAGATGGAAAGCTGACCTCCAAGTCAAGACGACAGGGGACCAGGGCTCAGATCCAGTTACCAGTGTATACTGACTCTGAAACCTGGGACAGGTCATTTAATTTCTCGGTGCTCTAGGAAACTACCTAAGAGTATAATTAGCAGAACACTTGTTCCGCTTTGGTTTCTTCACTAAAATTTCTCTATTTCAATGGCTAGGACAAGAAAAAAAATGGGAGTAAGGGTGGGAAGATTTGTCCAGAAAGAGAAAAAAGAAAGAAGCTCAATTTAGCTACATCTTAACTTAGGAAATCTTCTTTAGAACAGTCCCCTCAACCAATCTCCATCCCTTCACTCCACCTCCTTGTAATTACCATCATGCTTTTATCTCTAGTCCACGATCCAATCATACACTCTCCTGACTTTCCACTTTATTACATTATTCTACATTCTTTTAAAACCATTGGAAACACTGTTTCATGGAGATCACAACATTCTGGAAAGAGAGTATTAAATTATAGTAAATACACTTCAGAATGCTACTACCCTGGCTGGAGCCACTTTGATTCTTTCATCTAGAGTTGCCTTCATGAGACTAGACCACCTTATGATAAAAACAATAGCTCACATTTCTATGTTTTATTGATGATAGAGATAAGGACGAGGCTTATGATTTCACTAATATGGGAAACTCCTTCTACCAGGTCAGCACCTTCTCTATAACTTACAGTATTAGAGTTACCTAGAGTATGGTGAGGTTAAGTTATTTTCCCAGGGTCACATGGAACATGTGTCAAAGGCACATAATTTAAAAAAATAACTATATAGCTAAATATATAGCTATATAAATATATATAGTTATATGAAAACATAACTATATATATATATAACTCTAAAATAATAGTTAACATATATATAGTACTTTAATATCCTCGAAGTACTTTTATCTATGCAAGTGGGTGCCCCTTTGAGATGTGGACAGTTTTACTAATGGAAAGGGACAGAAACAAAGGAGGTTTTTAGAGAAACAATAAAAAAGCAGTCTCTCAGTGAAAAGGCACTTACCCAAGATAAAGATAGTAGAAATAGTGTCTTGTTTCCCAGCATATAATTTGCATATGATTTATTTAAGAATTTTGAAATAAATAGCTAGGAAATCTGGTCCCTAGAACTGTTTGTTGACTATTGGACAAATATGTATTGCTTAGTTATGGTATAAGTGGGAAAAAAAATGTGGATTTTGGTTTACTACCATGAGTTAAAAGTGAGACATCTCACTGCAGAGACCCTGCTGTGATCCTGAGCACTCAGGTTCCCAAGAGTTCCAAATAGCTGAGCACAGAAGCAGAATTGATCCCAGAAAAGACCTCTAGTCAGGTCTAAGAAGAGACCTCAGAGCTTGCAATGCTATTGGCTGCTTGGAAAAGCAAACTGGAAGAAGATAGGCTTAACTTGTACCACTTCTTGAGAAAAAGACATCCTTCACAGACCATCCAAGGTCCAAGGGACCTTGAAAAGTTCTGCAAATTTCAAGCTTTAAGGTCTCTGCTTTTGTTAATAAAAAGAGCTCAATACTACCTCAGTACCCCAGGAGGAGAGTAGACAGAGGAAAAGAGAGTAGACCAACAGGACAATAGAGAGTGGTCAATAAAAGTAATGGTTCCTCCCAACAAGGAATTGTGTTCCTGAAGCATCCTGGCCCATAGCCCAGAGTTGTGAATTGACCTTAATGTATGTATTCCCTACGCATATTCATCTCTGCTATGGTTCTGTAAATCTGTGCTCATTTGCCTCAGGTACACTTCATATCCCGATGAGAGTGTCCCAGGTTTAGGGGTAGAACGGTAGTTTTATTGTCACTTTGCCTTATACTTACTAAAAGTTTCTTATTAATAGTTAATGGATGGGGCAGCTAGGTGGTGCAGTGGATAGAGCACTAATGGAAAGGGATGGAAACAAAGGAGGTTTTTAGAAAAACAATAAAAAAGCAGTCTCAGTGAAAAGGCACTTACCTGAAGTCAGTAGGACCTGAGTTCAAATCTAGCCTCAGACCAAACAGTTGACACTTACTAGCTGTGTGGCCCTGGGCAAGTCACTTCACCCCATTGCCTGGTGGGGGGGGGGGAAGTGTTAATGGAACCAACAGAGATTCCATTTCATATATAATCATCTAATCTATTCTATTTTATATGTGGAAATATTCATTTTGGTTTTGGTGTTGAGGTCAGAATAAAAAAAAGTTATTTTGGCTGATTTTTGAAATAGAAAGCACAGCAAGGAGATTTCAGGATCTAGAGCATATGTTAGTAGGGGAGTAATCCCTTCATCAGTACTGCCTCTAGAACCCTGTGACTGTTAGTTGTAACTATATGGTTACCCCCTCTTGGGATCCCCAACCTGTTAGAATAACAAGCTTATCTAGAGAGAGAAGTGTATTTCTACTGCATGCACATGTTACACATAGAGCATCTCATTTGCTCCTCACAACCAGTGTTTGAGGTATATATCGTTATTATTCCTCATTTTATAGGTAAAGAAACTGAGGCAGGGAGAGGATAAATGACATGCATGGGGTCACACAGCTGGTGAGTATCTGAAGCAGGATTTAAACTCAGATCTTCCTAACTTCAAAACCACGATTCTATCCCCTATAACAATTAGGTTCTCCTGGCTGTGAGGCCAGCCCTCTATCTACTACAGCACACTGCTGCTTCTTCTCTGTGAAGCAGGCAAAACAGCCCTACAATGAAATTCTTTAGGTACTTAAGTAACTAAGGTCCTTGAATTGATCTATATGACAGTAAGTATACTGAAAATTCAGTATAATTGAGACCTTTCTAGCAGTGGCAGGGGAAACCCAAAGTCCAGCTCAGGTGCTATCTGAGATTCTAGGGATGCGCTTTCTGATCCCTAACCCCACCCCCATGCCCCATCCCCAATGATTAGCATAATGATGTGCAAGTCTCTTTAAATAGTTACTTTGTGTTCTTCTGTGCATAACTTGTATTTATTTCCTTGTGATCCTGTTGTATCCCAGATGAGAATGTAAGCTCCTTGAGGGCAGCGACTGGTTTGGTTTTTGTATCCCTAGTCCTTCATACATATTTAGAGTTGAATAAATGTTTGTTGCATGGAATTAAAACATTCAAAGATGTAGTCAGTCGCTAAAGCCACGACATTATTTTACATAGCAAACAAAATATCCCCATTGAAAGTTAACTTCTCCTAGGCTTCTTCTTGGGGCAGCCTCATTTGCACCCTGAAAAAAAAATTCCACACTGGTCCCATTATTCTTGTTCTCTAGGAATAACAAGTGCATTTGGTCTGACTAAGAAACAAAATGCTTGGAGCTGAACTGTTGTGTGGACTACTTAACCTTCTGGCAGTGTTCTATTGACATGCTAACACTGAACAGAAGATAGGAGAATCAGCAGTACTTAGTTAATATGCAAAAGTTTCCTACAATGACCTAGAAGGTCTCTGTGCAACAAAGAAAACTAAAGTCCACGGTGGTAAGCTGCCCTCTGGGAAAAAGGAGGAGGAATTTGGAATGGGGGAAGGGGAAAGTGGAAGGAGGGAGGAGACAAATAAATTTCCACCCCCTCATGACTAAAACAAGAACCATAAATGACTACTGGCTCCTTTAGTTTTCAAACTGGTTTCCCTTCTCTCTATTTGTTTTTCTTTAAATATCTTGGGACTTGCACATCATTATCTTTTGTGAACATCTTTAGTAAACAGGGATCTTAAGCATGTTTGCATTGTTCTGGCTTGTTGTAGTTGTTGACCTGATTGGATCACGCGCTCCTTTGATCACTTAAAAATGAAAGTAGTTTTTGTTTTGTTTTGGTTTTAAACTGCAAATTGTGCTGGAATGATTTGGAAAATAAACAAACTAGAGGGACATGTGCTATTTTTTCTTTATTAGTTACACACTTAGAGGAACATTCAGACCTCCTTCCTTATCCACCCCCTCCCTTTCCCCCTCTCCCCCCGGAAAATTTAGATTTAAATCATACTGGGTTCAAACAAGATCCTCCTCTTTCACATCCTGGTTAGTTCTTACATTCTGGCTGGTTCTAAACAAAGGAGCTAGGAAGAACTTCTGCTTGGGTGTTTGGAGTCTACACTAGAGGAAAAATAGGTGTCTTGAGGGAAATAAGAGAGAAATGATCTAGAAAACCTTCTAGAGACAGTCATAAAGCTGATTGTTGCTAGCAGAACTATACTTGGGTTTGGATAGCAAGTAATCTTTACAGAACATGAGACTATTGATTGATCTATTAAACAGGGTTGGCAACCTTGGACTTACATGGCTTTTATCTAGTAGGCATAAGAACTAGATGTGAGGCCTTTTGTGCAGACATTCTGTCAGGGGCACACAGATTCCATCTTCTGGGGTTTCTAAGTACAGTCCTAGTTCCTGACAATGCCTTCAAAATATAAGCAGTTTCACTTGTTTCTATAAAATTGTAGATGGCTTTGCAAAAAGACATAGTGTGGTTGCTAACCTTTTCATTTTAATGTTTCTTTCTCTGGACCTCCCCAAAATTACTTTCCCAGAGCCCTAACCAGAACAACAAAAAAAAAGTTAGGAGCAAAGAAAGGCTATGAGAAGGTGGGAATGAAAGGTCAAACCTTCTGAGGCTAACTTCCTGAAAGTAGACATCCTAGTACCATTTCTGGGGTCATAGACCTTTAGGAAGTCTGCTCTAGGGTCCACTGCCCAAGTATTGCTCACTCAGCTAAGGGACTGGAAGAGACCCAGCTGAGGAGGAATCAGAACACTTAGGCTTGAATCCTACCTGCTACTTACTAACTACTGTGTGATCTCAGGCAAATCACTTAACCTTTGCAAATCACAGTTTCCTTACCTCTAATATTAGGGCACTGGACTAGATGACTTCTCAGACTCCTTCCATCTGTGAGCTTATGATCACCTTATAATCAACATGGTGCTTGGTCTCTGGGGTGTTTAACTAACTTAAATACAATCTAGAAGTTATCTTGAGAGAAAACAAAAGCAGTATCTTAAGGCAGGTAATGACATGATCTGAAAGTTACTGGAAGAAGTTGAAATGCTTAGCAAGGTGCCAGGCACATAGTAGGCACATAATAAATGTTTGTTCACTTGACTTGCAACTTTGGCACTGACTGAATATAGTTTCAGCCTCTATAAAATGGTGGATAAGTTTTGTCAAAAGACATAGCAACAAATATTTGACTGATTAAGAAAAATGAACACAACTGTGGAAAAGTGGATCTTTACCAAAAACCCAGTGAATTTCTCCAATATTGGAGTAACTGTTTTTTGCTAAAAAGCAACAGGGGAATCTGAACAGTGAGTCTGATGCTTTGTATAATTATATATATATATTTTAAGGCTGGGAAGGTCTATATAATATAACAGCTCACTAAGCTTCCATGATCTTTGGTTCCTTTTGGAAAACACAAAGGTATTGGAGACTTGGTGAATGAGGTTGCATTGAACTGAGAAAAAAAGTTGATATCACTTCTTTCCTGAAGGATCTTTGGGAATACTAATAATTACATAACTGTTTAGGCACAGCCTTGTTTGAAGATGAGATACTAGACTAGAAGTTCTCATCAAGTCTTTTCCATTTCTCTGTGATCTGTCCTCTTCTCTAAACCTTGAGGACTTTTCCCCTATGGTTTTCTAGAAACTGCATAGTGTCTCTGTGGTTCAAAATATAGTTCAACCAAGAGCAGACATGTCATTAGGAATTTTAGTAGCTGGAATAAATTCAATTGGGAAGAGAATGGGAAGAGAGGTAAGAGGGCAGTTGGATGTTGTGAGACCAGGACAATGACTCAACTGTCCTGTCCTTTCCCCCAAAAGTCTGCCTGGCCCCTAACATACAACTGATGACCCCTAATTCTGGAAAGGAGACAAAATAAGGCAAAGTAGTAGGTGGGGGCATGTATCCATAGTGGCCTTGGGACAATGGCAGGACCTTGGAGGATGGCACTACACTGTGTTGCTGGCAGAGGATAATATTGCTTTCTGGAATTAAACATGACCCTCTCCCTATATATTATTGCCCTAGGGACAAAGCCCCAATTGTCCTGCCTTGATTTTATGATTTATTTTCTTCTTTTCCTTTCAAGAATTCTAATATACAAAAGATACATCATATCATTTAGAATTAAATCTTCCATGCCCTCTCTCCCTATATCCATCACCATTTTGTGGATTGCTACCTTCACATCACTGACTGATTTCAAAGATGTGTAGACTTTTGATTACACTACATTCTCTATACATTTAGTATGAGATAGATCTTTATCAATCCTGGCTTCAGTGATAAAAGTAAAAGTAAATAAAAGTTAAAAAAAATAAAATAAATTCTTTCCTTAATTCATCTATCTTCTTATTCCTGGGTGTCTCAGAGCTAAAGTGCATGTGTTTTGATCGTTTCTACATAAGAGAATTTTGGAAATAGTATATGAACAGGATAAGAAAAGATGAAGTTTCTTCTCATTCCACAATGAGAAAATTTTCCTTTACATTATTGAATATGGATCCTCCATAGGGAGGGGGGAAAAAAGACTTGTCTTTAAAGGAATAATAATAAGAAATAGTTAGCATTGATATAAAACTTTAATGTTGATGAAACACTTTACAAATATTATCTCATTTGATCCTACCAACAATCCTAGAAAGTATGTGTTATCCTGATTTTACAGCTGAGAAACCGAGGCAGATAGAGGATAAGTGACTTGTCCAGTGCCACACAACTAGCAAGTGTCTGAGTCCAGATTTAAACTTCGGTCTTCCTGACTCCAGGTCCAGGACGCTATCTCTGCTTCTTGGAATCTCCTAAAGAAAGAAAGGAAGACTAGAAATCTCCTAAA
This sequence comes from Vombatus ursinus, assembly GCF_900497805.2. Lineage (NCBI taxonomy): Eukaryota > Metazoa > Chordata > Mammalia > Diprotodontia > Vombatidae > Vombatus > Vombatus ursinus. The sequence continues at coordinate 7,469,852 of NW_020954610.1, read as the reverse complement.
CACAGGAGAGGAAAACTTCTACTATAAGACAGGTTTTTCAGTTATATTATAGGACAAATTATGATCCTCCAAATATGGAAACAAAAATAGCAAAAATCAAACCTCACAAAGTCAATCAAACAGATTTTAACCCAACCCCTTGGAACAAGGGTTTCAACTGTAGCAGGAACATGCTGCTTCAAAATATCAGAAATTGTAACATTCATTATTGTCATTTGGTGTTTCGATTTACAAATCCAACTGATGGAGGCAGTGTGGTACTGTGAAAAATGGGCCAGAAATCAGGGAGATCTTGCTCTGTTGCTAGCTAAATGACCATGGACAAATAAAGCCATCTCTCTGAATTTCTGGATCAAGCAAAGAGGTTGTACAGTGGATGAAGTGCTGGACTTTATCAGGTTCAGGAAGACTTGAGTTCAAATTCTGCATTGCAAACTTTAAAGCTGTATATAAATGTCAGCTATTATACTAGCTATGTCATTTTCTTCATCTGTCAAATGAAGATGATAATACTTATTGGGAAGGCCTGAGTTCAAATTCAGCCTCAGAAACTCACTAGCTGTGTGACCCAGGACAAGTCACTTAACTTCTGTCTGCCTCAGTTCCTTTATCTGTCCAATGGAGATAAGAATAACATCTACCTCTCAGAGTTGTGAGGATCAAATTAGATAACATTTGTAAAGCATTTTGCAAACCTTGAAGCGCTATGTGAATGATAGTTATTTTTTTTTAATGAACAATTTTGAAAATCTAAAGCAGGATGTAAATGTCTGTTGCTTACCTATAATATAAGACAGCAAGATGATCTCTAAGCTCCCTTCTTGTTCTAGATTTATTTGATTCTATGATTCAAGAGGATTTTACCACAAAGGAAGCCTATAGTTAAGGTACAGTGAGTGCCACCATGTAGCAGTGCTTCCTGGATCTTGGCCAGGGGGTCAAATTAGCAAGTCTTATGCCAGATATGGCATAAGGAATAGAAGTAAATACTTTGGGGAATAGGGACTAGACCCTATGAGTTTTATTGATGTAGGGAATTCCCAGATGTGGAAACTCCCTTCACACAAGCAGATAAGCACCTTCTTTGTAACTGATAGTCTTGAAAAGTTTTCAAGAGCACTGAGATGTTAAATGACTTCTCCCACAACCAGTATGTGTCAACAGCGAGGTTTCAATGCATGCCTCTTGGTTCTGAGGTTGGCTTTCTACCCATTAGGCCATGCTGCCTTTATATTTTCAAATACAAAATATAAATCTTTCCTCCTTCCCTCTTAAGTAAATAAATTTTACCAATAAATTTTCATTAACAAATGGTACATTTAAAAAAGAACTGGTGTATATATATATATATATGTGTGTGTGTATGTATGCATATATGTATGTGTGTATGTTTGTATGTATGCATATATTATATATACATATGTGTATATGTATGTATGTGTACACATATACATATACTTTTACGTTTATGTATATGTGTATCTATATATGTATATAAATTAGGTTATCCTGGGCAAACCTCTCAATGGTCTAGGGCATTGTTTCTCAGACTGTGTTTCAAGGAATCCTAAAATACCCCATGTTTTGTGTACGTGTGTGTGTGTGTATGCATGTGTGTGTGTACATGTGTATGTGAGTGTATGTATGTTTTAATGAGCTATATGTTGTTTGCTAATGTGTATTAAAAATAATAATGTTTAGGGATATTACCAAAAGGGTTCTGCCAAAGTTTTGTTTAAACTGAAGGGTTCTACCATTGTGAGAACCACTGCTCTAAGTAATTCTTTAAGACAATAAATTGCCGAGAAGTTGCCAACCCTAGGAGTTCCCTATGCCAGTAAAATCAAAGATCTAATCCCTAACTTTAAACTTTAAAATAGGCATATAAATTTGTAGAGGCTCTTATTCTGGTATCTGTGAACTTTTTTTCCTTTGGTAACTATTTCAATATAATTTGTTTCCTTTGTACCCTTATGTACTTTATCTTATGCAATTAAAAGCATTATTCTGAGAAGGGATTCATAGACTTCAGTAGACTGCCCAAGGGTTCCATGATACAAAAAAAAAAAAAAAAAAAAGTTAAAACCCCCTGATATAAAAGAATATTTTAAAGAAATAAAAGTCTAGGGAACACTCGCTTCTGTTGTGATCTGTCGGACAAGTTGAAGCCCTCATGCCCTCTAGCCCAGACTATTATAATTGTCTCTTGCTTAGTCTCCTTAACTGTAGTCTCAGTCTCTAATCCATTGTCCCCAGAGTTGTGGAAATAACTTTTAAGAGGAATGTCTGGCCATGCCTACCTCCTGCTCAAGAAGTATCCATGGCTCCCTCTCCCCTTCTAGGTTTAAATATAAACTCCTCCTTCAAGGGCCTCTGAAATCTGACTCCTACCCACCCATCCAGCCTCTTTTCATATTATGCCCCTTCCTGCCATCTATAGTACAGCCAGACTGAGCTAATAGCTGATCTTTGAGCTCAACACATCTCTTGCCTTCGGGCCTTCATACAAAGCCACTCCCCGTGTCTGGAATGCACTACCTTCTCATCTTTGCCTCTTAAAAGCCTTATCTCTTTTCAAAGCTCAGCTCAGGTACCACCTACCTACTCATGAAGTCTTCTGTTATGGTGGCACCCCACTCACCCAGTTGCTAGTGAGTTGTCCCTTCTCATTAACCCTGTAACCTCCCAGTAAAATTTAAGCTTCTTGAGATCAAAGACTGTCTTGCTTTTTTGTTTTTGCATCTCTAGTGCCTAACTCATTATCTTGTACACAGTAAGTACTTAATAAAGATTTATTGAATTGAATTAGGCCTATGTTGTCCAGCAAAACAAGTCCAAACAAATCTGCCTGGCATCTAAAACACAACATTCTGTGTTTTAGAAACTCAAGGGAAATATCACTATTTTAGTCACTCTTCAATGAGTGATGGAAATCCCTTCAGAGAATACTAAATTTTGTAAATGTGTCCCTTCCTCCTCTTCTGTCTTCCTCTGCTTTTCTTCTATTTTCCTGTGAGCTCTTTGAGAGCAGGGACTAGTTGTTTTTTTGTTTTGTTTTGTTTTGTTTTGTTTGCCTTTCTTTGTATCCCCAGAACTTAGCACAGTATAAACACAATGCTAGTTGACAAGCTGATTGACACACAAGTCAGGTAATCAAGCGTTTATTTAAGGACTACTAAGCATTCAATACTGTGGTAGTAGAACATAAAGAGGTAGAACATGATTCCTGTCCTTTAGGAACTCCCAATCTATTTGGTTAGACAAGAATTCCATATGTAAAAATAATAATAATAATTTGTTGGAAATGTACTATGTGTAAGACATTTTACTGGGTCAGGACAAGATACAAAGTCAAACAAAATAGCCTCACCCACAAATAGTTTGTAGTAACAAATAGAAAACAATATAAAACTACCATCAAGTGCTAGGAGTTGATAATGACAATGACTCCAAGTGAAATAAGAGTTAAAGAGAGAAGGGAAAGATTGAAGTGGGCAGGTATCAGTAGGAAAGGTTTAATTTGGAAGGTAGAGCTTGACTTAGGGCTTGAAGGAAATATAGGTCAGTGTTTCTCAAAGGGTGTGCAAGTTTTCACTAGTTGTGAAATTTCCCCCAGCCCCTGTCCCCAGCTGCAGTTTGCTGCCTGCTCTTTCAGAAATTAGCAAAATGTCTATCATACAGTAGATACTTAATAAATGCTTATTGCCTGACCTACTGACTGATTTCCTGGCTTGGCAGTAGAAAGGTCACAATAGTAACTCTATCACCCTCCAGGTCCTAGGGAAGAGAAGAAAGGGGAAGAGGAAGAGGTGGAATAGAAAAGAAGGAGGAGGGATTTGAGACGGGAAGGAAAGGAAGCAGAATCTCAAATCCTGGGTAATGGGATCTAGAAGTCCATCTATTTGAGGAAATGTTCAATGAGCCATGATTTCTCAAGGCAAGTAATACTATACTGTGAGCAAAAAAGTATGAGAAGCACTATTTTGGATTTATAGAGAGGAGGAGCAAGGCATTTCAGATTGAAGAAATGACGTAAGGAAAGATATAGGAAAGGAATTATCATGTACATGTATAAACCATAATATATGTGTGTAGAAATATGTATGTATGTATTTTAGAGAAATTAACCTAGAAGACTTATGAAGATGACTGAAAGAGATAGAACATGGAGTCAGGGACATTAGTTAAGATATTACAATGCCAGGTGATGAGAGCTTGACCAGGATTTTATCCATGAGAAGGGAAAGGAAAGAATGAGAAAATGGAGAGTTCAGAGTTTCAAAAAGGTAAAAAATCATTTGTATTTTAGATATTTCAACACAATCCTTTTAACATCAAAGATTTAGAACTGGAATCTCATCTAGTCCAACCCTCTTGTTTTACAGATGAGGAAAATGAAGCCCAGGGATGTTGAAGTAACCTGCCCAAGGTCACATAGATTGTAAGTGGCAGACCTAGGATTTGAACCTAGGTCCTTTGACTACCAATCCATCACTCTGTATACTCAGGAGCATGGTGCAGAGGCAGGATTGAGTAATGGAACCAAAGATTGGAAGACAGAGATTCAAGAGTTCTATAATTTCTTAGTTATGTGAAAATGAGAACCAGCTCTCTAATGTTTTTTTCTTCATCTGTAAAATTTGTTGGTGTTTTGCTATTTTTAGTAATGTCCAACTCTTTGTGATCCTATTCGGGGTTTTCTTGGTATAGATACTGGAGTGGTTTGACATTTCCTTCTCCAGCTCATTTTTATAGATGAGGAAACTGAGGCATATAGGATCAAGTGACTTGCCCACGGTCACACAGCTAGTAAGTGTCTGAGGGCAGATTTAAATTTAGGAAGATGAGTCTTCCTGACTGCAGGCCCAGCACTCTAGCCACTGAGCCACCTATCTGCCCTCATCTGTAAAACAGAGATAATGAAACTTCACAGTAATGCTGTGAAGTGCTTTGTAAATTATTAAGCAACATACAAATGTGAACAATTGTTATTCTTAGCATTAGGATAGCATGGCTGCCTATAGAACCCATGCCTTTTCTACCTTCCCATTCCTAATTTACAGTATGGCAGTGGCGCCTAACTTCCCTGCTCAAATGGGACAAGGTAGATTAAATGATTTTATACCCAATGAAGTGGTCCTGAAAACAAACAACTTCTAACTATACAGAGACTGATAAAAATTAGACAAAATTTATCAGAAATATCAATACAAGTGGAGAGCATGATCCCTCCCCCAGAGGGGGTAATGATAATAGATTGCCAATCTTCTAGATGTGGCAGCTGGATTACCAACTGCCCACTAGGGAAAATGAGCTCTTGAGTTCTCTTATCACTTAAATTGTTTAAATTGTAAGAAGAGGGTAGTGTTGTATGAGCATAAAAGATATGAATTTGGAGCATATATGGACAGAGTTGATTGATCTGAAAAATCAGAGGGTTGAATTGGATAGCCTCCAAGGTCTCGTTCAGCTCCAACATTCTACAAACCTATATACTCTACAAGATTAGCATTATAATCAAATAAAACTTACAACAAAACTAATCTAGCATATTTAATAACATGTTTCACAGTTATCATGCTATGTGGAATTAGGCATAGATGATGAGCAGTTCAGATTGTAATCGTTGTTGTTAAGGCATTTCAGTTGGATCCAACTCTTTGTGATCCCATTTGGGGTTTTCTTGGCAAAGATACTGTCACATACCTGTCTGCATCACCAGAGTTGTTTCTGCTGTGGGGCTCCAAGCTTTTCTGTGTCATGATCTCTCTGCAATATTCTCCTCTGCTAGTGGATAGCTTAGAGACAATTGCTTTGACTATTTTTTTCCCTGATACTCTGTATTGGTTTATCCAGACTCACTTTCATTTCTGGGCCAAGTTTCCACCTCCAAAGAGGGAAAAGGATGAAGAAAGGTTTGTCATTTCCTTCTCCAGCTTATTTTACAGATGAGGAAACTGAAGCAAACAGGGTTAAGTGATTTACCTAGGGTCACAAAGTTAGTAAATGTCTGAGGTCATATTTGAACTCAGGTCCTCCTGACTCTAGGGCCAGAACTCTATTTATTGCCCCCCCCAGCCTCCCCTAAATAATTGTAGACTTATTTTCTACAGAGCTAATCTAAATTTTCTTTATTCTTTAATTTTATAGTTAGATGTAGCATTTTAGAGATAGAAGGGACCTTAGAGGTCTTTTAGTGTAACTCACTCATTTAATAGATGAGGAAACAGGATCAGAGAATGACTATGCAGGGTTTCCTGTCCAGTCCCCTCCCACCCCCCCAGGAAATAAGTGTAGGAAAAGACTATATTAGTTTTTGTCTTTGCATCTTCACTGCCAAGCACAGTGCCTGGAACATAGCAGACACTGAATAAATGCTTCCTGAGTGAAAGACTATCCCAACTCAGGCAATATATTTAGTCAGCATCAGTGTTAACAGTCTTCCCTGATTCCATGTTCGGTTTAATCTTCATCAAACACTCATATTGACATTGACAATCATTAAAAGCAAAGGTCATGGATCCAGTTCTCCAACAGCGAGCATTGCCTTCATTTTCTCCCCCTATTCCATGGCAAAGATCTGAGGCTCTTTGGCCTCCTTACCCCTCCACCTTCACGTCCTCCAATTCTACCCCTTCTCCCACCATTCACATATCTGTCTGTGTCACCTGTGTTGTTTCTACTGTGGGGCTCCAAGCTCTCTGTGTTGTGATTTCTCTGTAGTATTCTCCTCTGCTAGTAGATGACTTAGAGTCAGTTTCTTGGACCATTTTTTTCTTGATACTCTGTATTGGCTTATCCAGACTTATTTTCATTTCTGGGCCCAGTGGCTGCCACTGAAGGTGGAAAAGATGCAGAAAAAAAAGATACACTTTTCCTGCTTTGCAATTTTGCCAGAACTAGCCTTGTTTACCTTCAATGCTAAGCTGACAGATAAAATCTGCGTGCAGAAGTATTTGTCTTCTGCTTGGATGGCCATACACACACACACACACATACACACACACACACACACACCTGCAACATAGAATGAATGTTGCTTCCAACAGGGCAGAGATAGAAAATGGAAGATTTCTGGAGGAAATTGATGAAGTAGGACGCGAGAGAACCGGGAGGGCAAGGGTCCCATGCACTTTCTTTTTTTCTTAATTCATCCTTCTTGTTTTTGCATCACAGTCATTTTCAGATAACACATTCCCCAAATAAACCTTCCCTCATTAAAAAAAAAAACAAGTTAAGCAGATGCAAGTAACACAGTGACTATCGGACAGCATATGAAACATTCTGTATCTGTAATTTTGCATCTCTTTACTGCAAGGAGGCAGGTATTTCCTCTTAGACAGCTCCTTGGCCTAAAGACAGTTGACAATTATAAGCAGGATTTTTTTAAAATTTGAGGAATCCTTCCTTCAAGAACACACTAAAGTTTTTACTCCTATACAGTGACTGGCCCACTGCTCTTCTTAGGAAGGCTGAAATTAAATGCAGGCAGAATACATGGTATAATTGCAAGGGAAATTCAACAATTCAATTAAACATGTATTAAGCACCTACTGTATACTGAACATTCTGCTTATGTTGAGGAGTAATCTATACAGCTTGGATAAAATGAAAGTTTATAAGTTTATAGTCCAGTAAGGAGAATATACTATAAAGATTTAAAAATAAAACTATAATACACAGTTGAAAGTTGTAAATTTTTCTGATACTCCTTTCCCCCACAAAATACTTCCTCACCTTAAAGACAGCATAGTATGTTGGAAGAAGAACTGGACTTGTAGTTAAAACTAGGTTCAAGTTCCTGTTCAAGCAATTACTAACTGTATGAACTGAGGGAAATGTCTTAATCTATCTTAATCTCAGATATACTATAAGGGAGCTAGATAACATGCAGGGGTGTGCTGGAGCCAGCTCTAACAAAATTCATGAACTTTTCAGAATGGGCACGTATATCTCAGAAATCAGCTTGTCTCCAAATTTCTGCTTGATTGACTATTTTATTGATTGTCTAGACTTAAGAAAATGTTATTAATGCATATTAAATTTACATGTGTATATGCATACATTGTTCTTTTTTTCCCCAAGAGAGCTTGGTTGTTCAACATTTGCCAGCAATCCTCTGTTTTGCTTTATGAATATTGCTTGAACTCAACAGGAGTGTCATAGAAGGCTTAGAGAATTAAATTATCACTGGTCTGGAGGCCTGGTGCCTGGAGGCTAATAGTAATAGCAATAATAAGAACTGGTATTTATATAGCACTATAAGGTCTGCAAGATGCTTTACACTCATTATTTCATTTGAGCCTCACAATACCCCTGATTACATACTTTCTGTGGTCTCTTCCATCTTGAAAAGACTATAATTCTATAATTCATCGATGCCTGAAATTAAGATGCAAACAGCCCAGAAAGTTGTATGTTGACTGAAGCCCATAATAAGATATGTCACTAACATTAGAACCTATCCTAAGAGCTGGTTTTGATAGAAGGAAGAGGGAGAACTCACGAGACTCTTCATTGTCTAAGGGAGAAGGAAGAAGGGAGAAAAAGCAGAATCCAGGAATGCTAAGTATAAAGTTTACCTCCTCATAATTGGAAGGAGGACTTCTCTTGTCTATATATAACCAAAGTAAGTCAAAAGATGTTGCTCCCCTTAAGTGAGTAGGTGTGAAAAAGATGCTTGAACGTATTCCTTTGTGAAGCTTCATCTGAAGGAGAAAATGATCTTATTGTTTTAGCTGAAAATTTAAGTTGTTATTGCTAGTTTCTTGTTTCGTATTTGTTGGGAGTCTGGAGATGGGGAGGTTCAAACTTGAGATTTCAAAGAGGTCCTGGGAAACTTTTACCTAGAATCTCTCTGTATTCATGCAGATAAATCATTTTCCTATAACTTGTAGTTTTGGAGATTTTCCTGGAAACTAAGCAGTTAAATGACTTGCCCAGGACCCCACAACTAGTAGGTTCATTATAGATTTAGCATTGGAAGGGAACCCAGAAGTCACCTAGTCCAATATCCTCATTTTACAAATGAGAAAACTAAAGGCTAAAAAGCAAAGTAGTTCAACAGGAAGAGAGCTGGATTGGTAGTCAGAAGACCTCACAACACCCTTGATTCAAATCCCAGTTATGTCATTTGTTACCTGTGCGACTTTAAACAGATTATTTAACTTATCTGGGCCTCAGTTTTCTCATCTGTGAAATTAGCAGATTATACTGAATTGATTTTAAGGTACCTTTCAACTCTAATTCTATGCTTTTATGAACCTATGAGACTGAGGCCAAGGACAGTTAGGTGGCACAGTGGATAAAAGGCCTGAAGTCAGGAAGACTCATCTTTCTGAGTTCAAATCTGGCCTCAGATACTTACTAGCTGTGTGCCCCCAGGTTAGTCATTTAACCCTGTTTGCTTCCATTTCCTCATCTGTAAAATGAGCTGGAGAAGGAAATAGCAAACCATTCCAGTATCTTTGCCAGGAAAACCCCAAAAGGGGAAATGAAGGGTTGGATACAACTGAAACAACTCAACAACAACAACAACAACAAAATCAATTCCAGCTCAGATTCCTCTTAAATCAACCGCTCTTTAGGTTCCACAGTCAATTAGAAAACTTGTTATCACAAAATACCAATACTTGACTTACCACGATCAGAAAACTAGGCCACCAAAGTTTCCATAAGGATGGATTGGACATAGACAAAGGATATTTGTGCATGTTCTAAGAACTGAAATAAGGCAAATGATATCTGTATATGTTTTAGGGACTAGCACTCTCATGAAACCCAACATGAACCAGGATCAGTCCAATTATACATCGATTAAGTGCAAGACATGGTATTAGAATAGGAATATTTAACAAAAAAAACAGCATTTACCACCAAGAAACTCACACAACAGAAGGTAATCTGAGGAAGAAGAAAGGATGAGCAGTTAAGGAAAGCACCAAAAAAAGTTGCATTTTACCTGAGTTTTGAAAAGAAGATGAGGATTTGAGAAACAAAGCTGAGGAGGGTGCAAATTCCAAGCATGGTGGACGATTTTGGGGAATGTATGAAGACAGGATAAGGCATGATGAATTCAAAGAAAAAGTAGTCCAATTTGATTGGAAACTAGAGTATATGAAGGGACATAAGGAAAAGTAAGATAATGAAGGAAGATAAGGTAGCCTAGAGTCAGACTAGAGCTTCCTGAAGTGCTAGACTTAGGAGCCTATATTTTATCTAGAGCCAATAGGGAGAGCTTGAAGGGATTTTAACAAGGGACTTGACATAGTTAGATCTGAACCTTATGAAGATTTTTTTAATTGAAAGTTAGTTTTATTTTCCACTGACACATAAAAGCATTCAAATAAATATATATGTATGAATAAGAATGGAAGAAAGACAATTTAAGTAAAATAATAAGCAAGAACAAAAAGAAAGAGAAAGAAAGAAATCACTAACTTGCAAATGAAAGCCCTCAGAAGAATAAAAACAAAAGGAACAAACAAAACAAAGTAGTTATACATTTTGGGCTCAAACCTCTCATTATCTGTATCATTCTGTTATTTAGTGATTAATATAAGAAATGAAAGTACATACATTAATTTTCACAAGGCAACTCCTATATTTTCATCTGTAGTTATCATGAGTTTTGTTGTTTGATGTTATCCTCAATCAGGAAGCATTTATTAAATGCCGGGCATTATGCTTGTCTCTGGAAATATAAATACAAAGGAGAAACCATTCTTATTCCCAAAAAGGTTACCTTAGGAATGTTATTTTGGCAGATTTATAAATTGTCAAGGAGAGGCACTAGAGGAAGAAATGCCAATTAGGAGTTTATTAACATAATTAAGATGAGAGGTAATGAAAGCCTCAATTAGAGTGGTGACCCCAACAACAGAGAGAAAAGAATGACTATGAGGGATGTTATGAATGGAGAATGAATGAACAGGGCTTGGTAACTGATCTGAGAAGAAAGAGGAGAATGGAAAGTCAAAGATGCTTTCAGAGTGATGAACCAGGGTGTATTAGTAGATGATTTTGCAATCAACATGGAGAAGTTTGAAGAAATCCTGGGCTTAGAAATAAGGTCTCAAGTTGTCTGTGGGTTTTTTGGACATGTTGGATTTGAGATTTATGCGACTTCTATGTAGTAATCATTGAACCCACTTTGCCTGATGAGATAACTAGGGGAGAATATAAAGAGAAAAGACAAGAGAACTTAGAAAAAAGCCTTCAGGTACAGTCGTCTTAAAAGAGCAGGAGTTTAATGAACCAGAAAAGCAGAGAACGAAGGAGTGGTAAGACAGACAGGAGGAGAAATATGAGAAAGCCTTGTCATGGAGGAGAGAGTATCTGGAAGGTAGTCAACAGTGTGAAAAACTGCAATCATCAAGGAAGATGAAGACTAAGATAAAGACATCAGATTTAGCATTTATGAGATCATTGGTAACCTTTGAGAGAGTAGTTTCAGTAAAGTGGGGTGTTGGACATCATATTACAAGGGATTAAACTCCCCTCCCATTCACCCTATGGCATATCTGCCAAACTATCTTATTAAAATACTGATTTGATCATGTCAGTCCCTGCCACCAAAAAAAAAAAAAAAAAATTCAATTGCTACCCCTTAGTTAGAGGACATGTAGAAATAGATTACTTTCCAGTTTTAACTCCCATCATCCTCCAGTAGAAAGTACTCTGCTCCCACAAAAAAATATGCCACTTACTTTTCTAGGACCATAACTTTGTTCATACCAATCCCCCATGTGGACTGTCCTGGCCCCCTTCTATTAAAATACTTCCCAGTCTTCAAAACCCAGCCTCAAAGGATCTTGCTTTTTTTCTCAACTCAGAAAACACTTTGTCTGGAGCCCTTATTTGGTACTAGCCATTCAGTGGCTTGTATCTTTGCCTGTCTTTTCATATGCTTATATTTTATTTCAGGAACTAGATTGTAAACTCTTGGAGAGAGAGATGCTGCCTAGGAACTCAATAAATATTTGCTGATTGATTGATTAATCTTTTTAATTAAAACATTGCACTTGGGAATTACACATGCCACATATTACATTTAATGGAAGGTGATCATCAAACCTCTAGATTTCGTTTTGAAAATTAATACTGTAAGGGCTCAGATATTAACTTTGGTACCATTACACCTCCCACCTCTCCCCCCCCCTCAATTCTCCTCTTTCCCTCAGTAGACTATAACCTCTTTGTGGGTAGGGGCTATTTGTCATTTTTTCTCTGTACCATTGTCACCTAGTACAGTGTCTAGCATATAGTAGACATGCTAATCACTGCGTCTTCAATTTAGTTCAGTTATTGTTTTCTCTTCCTTATTTAGCATGATTTAGAATTATAAATTGCCAACTTGTGAGTCAAGGCAACAGCACTACACCTTCCCATTGCATACACAGAGGTGTTTTGTGTGTGTGTGTGTGTGTGTGTGTGTGTGTGTGTGTGTGTGTGCGTGTTATCTTTAATGCTTACAAAGATAAATCTATTGTCGGGCTTATTTAATTTTGTTAAGCGGATTTTGGTTTTTAAAAATTGAGTTGGGGGGAGGGGTTGGGAGAACCCTTAATCGAACTGATGTGAGACCCACAAGATCTGAGATAAAAATCCTCCCCTAACCTTCTTGTGAAGGCTGTACCTCTGCATTACTAGCCATTATGGAATGACATGGTGCAGAAAGACTGTTAGTGAAGCCTAATGCCTATACAGCTGGTGTAATGAAGAAATGGGAGGTTTAGGCACGGGAAACCACAGCTCCAACAGAAGGAGCTGAAAAGATATAGATAAGATTAGTGACATATGTAAAGCCACAGATACTGTGTGACAAAGTCTACCCAGCTGAATAGGCTGAAGCCAGAAGTAATAGGAAGCCCATGTTCTCCCTAATCCTCCAAGATAAGCTGTTCCATCCAAAATTATCAGCCAACAATCTTCAGGGTATCAGGCTGAAAATGAAGTTTCAGACTGCTTTGATTCCTCATCCATAAATGAGAAAGTGCCTGAAGGATCTTTATTTATTCTCGCTCCCACCGAAACACTCTTCAAAAAGTGCCAATATACTAGCAACAGATGCATAAAGCCTCCCTCCCTTTGATTGACAGAACATGATATAAAGTAACCCTCACTTGACATTTCAGTTTCATAAGGCTTATAGCAGGGGGAGGGGAGAAAAACCCTAAAAAAATCCACTAGAAAATAAAGGGGATTTATGCAAACTCACAGGAATGTTTTCAGAATCAAATTTAACATTTCTCTCCTTTCAAGTCCTTACCTTGTGTTACTGATGACTAATTTCAGCAGGGGCAATTTCAGTCATGTGCTTATTAATGTTTATGGCTTATTAAAAGAAAGTATTTACATGTTAATGTTTGTTGATTACTAGTTGTTTAAGTTGTTCAGTTATAAAATGATTGGTATATTCACTCCTGGAAGGAGGCATTTAATTTGAAGAAAGGAGCATTGGTATGTTATGTGTATTTGTGCATGTGTCAGTTTTTTTTCTTAAATTTCAACTTCAAAATAAGTAATTGAATGAGAAAAATGTCACTCATACCAGTGCATTTCAATTTTGAAAGGTCAATAATTGGTTTAGTTTTTATATTTTTATACTCATGTTGCATACATATACAGCGGACCACATAAGAAATTAAAAGATGCCACGCCTTTATTTTAACCTCTCTCTATAAATATAACTACAGGTTATGCTTACATAGTGCTTTTTAGTTTGCAAAGCACTTTCATATAAAGTATCATTTTGATCCTCATAATAACTTTACGGAGTAAGCCGAGTAAGCTTTACTCTGCTTTACAAATGAGAAAATAGACCAGGGGCGGTTAAGTAACTTGCCCAAAGTCTAGTGGCTAGTGAGTATAGAGATGAGAGTAGAAACTGGGTCTTCTGACTTCAGTCATGGTCATAATCATAAACTTAGAGCCAGAAGGGACCTTAGAACTTGAACATTTGAAACTACGGCCTAGACAGGTGAACTAATATGTGATGTTATACATACGCACACATACATAAGCATACATATACATTATATATACATATATGTATCTATTATATTGCATAAATTTTAACTAATGTTTATATAGCACTTACTGTGTGTCAATCACTATGCTAAATGCTTTACAATTATCATCTTGTTTGATTCTCACAGTGCTGGTGTTATATAATAATATAATTAAATTATTGTAGGTGCTATTATTATCCTCTTTTACAAATAAGGGAACTGAAGCAAACAGATGTTAAGTGACTTGCCCAGGTTCATACAGCCAGTAAATGTCAGAGGCCAGATTTGGACTTATATCTTCTTGATGCTAGGCCCAGAGCTCTATACACTGTCACTTAACTGCCAAATATTTGTATATTTATATTTTTATTGAGCTTCATAATTCCAACTAGGCTAAGTCATGTAGAGAATACAAAAAAGTTCAGTTCCTAATGACCTATATGACCTTGAGCAAGTAACTTTCCTTCTCTGGCCTACATTTCTTCACCTATAAAGAAGAGGCCTGGACTAGATGACTTCTAAAGTCCTTTCCAATGCAGAGTTTCTATATTTATATTAGTCTATGTCCAACATTCTTTTCTATATTAATTTTTGCCATGTTGCTGAGTAGTATGGAAACTTTCCTCTTCACACAAGAAAGAATTCAATGCTGATGAGAAAACAGAGCTAAAAAATGGTTCAGGGCAGCTAGGTGGCACAGTGGATACAGCACCAGCCCTGGAGTCAGGAGGAGCTGAGTTCAAATCCAGTCTCAGACCAGACACTTGACACTTACTAGCTGTGTGACCCTGGGCAAGTCATTTAATCCTATTCCCTAGCCAAAAAAAAAAAAAAAAAGGTTCAACTGAGGCCAGAAAGCACTTGTACCTCTATTTTCATTTCACATTTACATTTCTTTTTCAATGTGTTTCTTTGATTATTGGTTGCTACTGTTGGACATTGTTCCTATCATGTAAAAGATACAGCATCCTGTAACTATAACATCTCATCATCCTTTCGTTCAACATGCAATAAAATATCAATATATAGAATCACCTAGCTATTGTATTACAGGATGTGAATTAGGACAGAGTACATAATCTGATGAATTTGAAAATTCAGGATAAATACAAAGCTAGGGGCATGGAAGGGGAGATGTGAGAATACATTGATTTTGAAAGGTCTTTGATGCTAGTTAGCCTTATTTCAATGTAATCTACTTACTCATTTAACATCTGTGTTTTCTACTTTTCTACAACCTGGACAAAAAGATGTTTAATTAGAATTTATCATTGTGATTGCCCATAGTAAGTACTTAATAAATGTTTTTTTCAATCATTCACAAGTATATATAATGGAAAGAAGGAATTTTGTCCATCCTCCCCCAGTTGATGTAATCACAGAAATGAAGGGGCAAATAGTGAAATATTGATGTTAACAGGGTATAAATATGTGTTGATAAGAGAAAGACTTTTTCCTGATGGAATTATAAGGGGAGCTGTCTGTCACTAGGAAAAAAGATTGGCTACACCATTGGAGGTCTTTAAAAAGCTAAGCCTGCTAAGCCCTGCAGACAATCTAGCATTCAGGGAGCAGCTTTGTGGAATGTGACCCCTGCACTTTTACCTAGGAACAGCACAGGGAGGAGGGGATTTCTCTCTCGACTAGCAATTGCATCTTGCAGTAGAACTACTTGCTGAATAGGAAGAGAGAGAGAGAGAGAGAGAGAGAGAGAGAGAGAGAGAGAGAGGAATGGTTGAGTGTATGGATATATACATATGTAAATATGTGTGGATATATACATATGTGGATATATATCCACATATGTATATGTTGTATATGTCCACACACACATGTGTCTATATGCTATACACTAACAACTAGGAAGTTCAGGAATGCCTTTTCTGTGGGAAAAGAAACATGAATTCAACCTTTTAAAGAAGATTTTTCAAGCATAAAGGACAGCTTACACTAAGCATTAAGGATATAGATACAATGGCCAGTTCAGGTAAGGCTACCAGTCTGCTGGAACATAGGATATGTTAAAAGGACTAATGTATAGTGAGCCCAGAAACGTAAGCTAGAGATTCAAATTATGAAGTTTTTGACCAAAACAGCTAAGGTACTTATATCCAAGCAATTAGAAATTTAAGTTGTCATACATTTTTAGTGTAAGTTTGCTATTGTAGAACTGATCATGAGTATATAAAATAAATATAGACTCTGGGAGGTGGAGGACAAAGGCTATTAAACCATTTTTTGAAAAGAGAAGTATTTTATGTTGTAGAAATGATGTATATTATGAAGCAATATAGATATTCACCCCGTCATACTTTTAACCTAATAATTTGGTATTTGGAGGTCCTTAATCAATTCATGGAATTATCTTATGGGTCTGTAGAGTGACAAACATTTGAATAAGAAATGAAAAATTACATCAAAAATATATTTCAAATATCTAGATATTTGGTAATATACCCACAAAAAAATCTGGATAATTGATGGAATTTCTTTGGTTTCTATTTGTTGTTATTGACACATGTTATTGACACAGCCTGAATAGATATCTTTTTAGTTGCC
Organism: Vombatus ursinus; assembly: GCF_900497805.2. Lineage (NCBI taxonomy): Eukaryota > Metazoa > Chordata > Mammalia > Diprotodontia > Vombatidae > Vombatus > Vombatus ursinus. The sequence continues at coordinate 7,453,281 of NW_020954610.1, read as the reverse complement.
ATCTTCTGCCTCTTTTTGTTGTAAGGCAGCTGGTGAGTGGACAGAGCTCTGGGCATGGAGTCAGGAAGACCTGAGTTCAAATCCAGCCTCAGATACTTATTATGTGTGTTACTCTGAGAAAATTACTAACCTCTAGTTGTTCCAGTTTCCTTATGTCTAAAAAGCAGGTAATAATAGCAAAGTACCTGGCACATAGTAAGCACTATATATAAATGTCAGCTAGTATATAAGCACTATATTTAAATGTTAGTAATAACAAAGGTTAACCCTGGAGGAAATCAAATAGAAATGGTTTTGCTATTTAAACAAACAGGGCAATTCAGGTACAATTTGGGATCTTCCAGCTCCAAGTGAGCTTCATGAATGACCAATAGAATTACCCTCTAGCTAGGAGGTAAATTCCATATTTGTGTTATTTCAGTATGATTTTTGCATTATTTTACATTATTATTTTAAATTATTTTACATTTTTAGTATTATTATACATTGTTTGTGGACGTAAAGAAGACCATCAGGGCTAAGAAATTGGTCAGAGTAAATGATTTCTTCCAATGTTCCCTTTTTGTTGAATTACTATAGATAAATAAGTCAACTATGAATTTAATTCTTCTGTCATTCTGAGAAGTAAAATTGATAGTTCTCTTTGTGTAATCTAGGCATTCATTGCTTTAGGTCAGAAATGGCCTTCTCCAACCAGTTCTGCATGCCCCAAGCTCAAGCCAAAAAAAGCATGAGGTAGAACAGAATGTATTATACAAACAAATATTAGTATTGTGAATTACAACACCATTTTAGTTAGGATGCGGTCAGCTTTTCCTATTTTCAGTGGCTACTATTACAGCTCTGTGTAAAGTGTTGTGCACTAAGAAAAATTTATGTTTTTCCTGGGTTTGCAAAGGGAAACCATTTTACTACCTGTGAGTAACATGCTTTTGCTTTTTTTCCAAAAAAAAAATCACTTCCAGAGAATATCATTATGCAAGACTCTATCTTAAAGCCTAGTATTGCACATATTCCTAATGCAGATTTAGAAAAGAAAACAAAATTAATTATTCCTTCCTCAACTCCTTAATCCTTTACATGGGTGTCATTTTCTAATATCTTTTTTTTACTAATCCCACGTTTTGTCTGTCTGATTGCCTTGCCAAATTCTAAATCTCTTGTTGCTTAAACAATAGTATATCACTCTACTAATACTTTGGAATATGTTGGGCATTTTGTTGTTATCGTTGTTTGATCGGATCTGTGATTCAATTGGTTTAAGGAACTTGTAATAAATAAACTCCCTCAACCAATGCAGATGGGTTCCTGCTATGCAACTTGCAGTCTTGGAGACTTGCATAAGACAAGAAGTTAAGCATCTTGTCCAGGATCACAAATATGTGTCAGAACACAATTGTAATGTATTGTAATAATGTAATGCCCCTCACCCTAAGAACAGTTCTCTCTTATCCTACCTTTTGGGTACATATTGCTATACTGAATTAGTGATGATCTACCTTATTCTTTGTTGGGATTTTCCTATACCAATGAAGCTATTCCAGGAAAGCTATCTATCACCAAAAGATTTAAGACACAATATTTTTAAAGTGACTGTCCAGAGAATTTGTATGGTGCTTAAGAGGATTTTAAACACACACACACACACACACATCACACACACACACACATCACACACACACACACACACACACACACCCCTATAGGATTTTGCATCCATGGTAAAAGATAGATGTCTAAACTCCACTGGTATTTGCATGGCTATTTTCACTAAGACCTTCAGTTATGATTTTCTATCAGTCAGTCAGGAAGCATTTATAAGCAGCTACTATGTGCCAGACACTGGGCTAAATGCTGGGGGTGCAAAGAAATGGGATTGGGGAGGAGGGGAAACAGTCCCTGCCCTCAAATAGTTCACAGTCTAATGGGGATGATACCATGTAAGCAACTATATACAAACAAGATATAACCAGGATAAACTACAGATAATCACAGAGGTACTTAATGCACTAACATTAAGGGAGATTGGGAAAGGCTTCTTGTTGAAGGTGCGATTTTAGCTGAGACTCGAAGGAAGCTAAAGAGGCCAGAAGGGAGAGTATTTCAGGCATGGGAGAAATCCAATGAAAATGCACAGAGCTGAGTATCTCGTTCAAGAAGCAGAAAAGAGACCAGTGTCACTGGATCGCAGAACACTTGGTGGGGAACAAGGTATAAGAAGACTGGGAAGGTAGGAGAGGACCAGGTTGTGAAGGGTTTTGAAGGCTAATCCTGGAGGTGATAGAAGTTTATTAGATAGGTGGGGTGACATGGTCAGACCTTTGCTTTAGGAAGATCAATTTGACAGCTGAATAGAAGGTGGACTCGAATGGGGGGAAACTGAAGGCAGGGAGAACAGACAGCAGACTATTGTAATAGTCCAGGTATGAGATGATGAGAAACAGAATTACAATATAGAAATCCAATGGACTTTTCAGTATATAGGAAAATGCATAAAAAGTCAACTACTATAATAACAGTCTCACAACAATGTTCACTTCTATTCTGCAGACTCAGTGAATTCCTAGATTTTACTGGAAAAAAATAGTATCCAATGCAAATATTTGCAAACACAATTATAATAGCATGGGGGGAAAAACCCAAGCCAGTGAGGTCTATAAAGACCCCTAAAGATACCAAAATGAAAAGGAAACACTGGATCTTGTGATTCTATTGCTAAAAATAACAAAATTGAAATGGTGTATACATATTGAAATTCTGAAAACTATGTTCTGTAAGAAGAAATGTTTTGAGTGCCATGGTGTCTATATGTAGGCTTATTGTGCTGAGATACTCCATTGCATTATGACTCTAACTTGGTAAGTCAGGAATGTAGAAAATATTTACTACCTAGAATTGCCTATGTATCATATAATGATTTATTTACATAAGGTCATTCTTTTGCCCATGATGCTCACTCTAAATACTTAGAGATAAATCAGAAATGCTGTACATGTAGATTATAGATATTTGCTTTAAGAAAAGAGTGAAAAGGCATTGGACATAGGATTAAAATTGTATACATCTTGACAAAGAGACAGGATGACCTAGTGACTTCACTCATCTCCAGTACTTGCTAGCTATGTGCCCATAGGTAAATTACTTAACCTCAGTAAACCTCAGTTTCCTCATCTGTAAAATGGGAATAATAGTATATTTTTATCCTTTACCTCCCAGAGTGGTTGTGAAGCTCAAATGATACAGTACATGCAAAGCCCTTTGCAAACTTCAAAGAGATACAGAAATGTTAGCTATTAAAGAGAGGAATCTACTAGTTACTGACCTGGATGTCTCTTCAGAACCAGCTCTGTCTGTGTGTGTACAGGCTGGTTTGTATAAACATCCAAACCAATATCAAATTAGAAGAAAAGGTAAAAGTAAGACAAAATTGCCTGCAAGTACAACAGCTCCCACAACTTACTTAAACAAGCAGTTGTTTCTGAAAATACTAAGAAAGTAATAAAAGTAAAGACATTGGCTCTGATTATCAATATTTCTTATGGAAACTTAGTCAATGTAAAAATTCACAACAATGAAGAAGCCAAAAGAGCCAGCAAACATTTCTCTCTTTGCTAAGCAGATGGACACGAACAGCAAAGAATAGTACAAGTTCATTTCCAAAACATTACAAAGAAAGAGAATGAACAATTAATTATGAGAAATATTGCCTTGAAAGACAATAAAATATAGTAGAGGTTAAGAAAACAAGCAAAAACCCATAGTATGGGGGCAGCTAGATGGTGCGGTGGACAGAGCACCAGCCCTGAAGTCAGGAGGACCCGAGTTCAAATTTGGCCTCAGACCAAACACTTGACGTTTACTAGCTGTGTGACCCTGGGCAAGTCACTTAACCCCAATTGCCTAAAAATTAAAAAAAAAATTTAAAAATTAAAAAAAATAAAAATAAAAACCCATCGTATGTGAGCCAACCAAGAATGCTGGTCCAAGAAATTACAAGGAAGACAATAAAGAGGAGTGAAATTAAGGAACAGATTTCTATAGTGGTATATTGTCATTATTAATGACAGTGGAATGATTACAATTTGAACTCCAACAACACTGAAAAAAAAATGGCACTCAAAATGAAATCTGGAATAGTGATTGGGCCTAATCAAATTCATACATAAGAAATCTGTGATGGAAATAACACAATCTTCAAGGTACTAAGGGAGTAATTTTATTAAATTCTAAGACGGGATGATTTCAAAAGAGTGCAAATAAACATAGTGTTATTACTACCAAAAAAGGTAACTTAGAAGATGTCAGCAACCACTGATCCATGTACCTAATCACTCATTTTTATAAAATATTTATGAGAATGGTTTACACATACATTGAGGGCATCCTTGATAAAAATATGAAAAGGGAATAAACAGGTGTTCACAGGTGATGCTCTATTGCAGACCACTATTACTGAGAACTACAGAGAATATACACTACTGTTATGTTAATTTTTTTAAATACATTTGATATGGTAGAGAAAAGTACAGCTTAAAGGCTCTTCAACAAAGCAACTCCCATGTATATGTTAAGATACCACAAAAATTTTTGATGGATGTAACCACTGAGATAATTGCAATTTGCTTTGACTCTTTGATTATTAATATCAACTACATCAAAAAATAGGCAGATATATGTTCAACAAAGATATTCACTACGGTCATAGATGATGTCATGCTCAAGATCCAAATGAAAATGGATTCTCTATAGATAATACTGTTCCCAGATGCTTTTCTTTTCCAATGACCTTTTTTTACCTCAATCCTTTAACACCACAAGGCCTCCTCAATGATATCAGTGCTCACTCAAAAAAGATTAGTCTAACACTCTACCCCAGAAAAACATAAAATACTCAGGTTGGCTTTTAAAGTCTTTCATAACCTGTCCCCTTACTACATTTCCAGTCTTCTTACACCTCACTGCCCTCCGCATAATCTGTGAACTAATGACATTGGCTTCCTTGCTGTTTCTAGCACAGGACATTCTTTCTCCCTGCTCATCTCTGCCTCCTGTCTTCCCCAGCTCCCTTCAAGTCTCTAGTAAAGTCTCACCTTCTGCAAGAAGCCTTCCCAACCTACATGTACAATCTACATTTATGGCAGCTCCTTTTGTGGTGGCCAAGAATTGGAAATTGAGGGGATGCCCATCAATTGGGGAATGCCTGAACCAGTTGTGGTATATGAATGTAATGGAATATTATTGTTCCATAAGAAATGATGAGCAGGTGGACTTGAGAAAAACCTGGAAAGATTTGTATGAATTGATGCTGAGTGAAGTATGCAGAACCCGGATTGTACACAGTAACAGCAACATAGTGTAATGACCAACTTTGATAGACTTGGCTCTTCTCAGCAATGCAAGGATCTAAGACAACTCCAAAAGACTCATGATGGAAAATGCTATCCACATCCAGAGAAAGAACTATAGAGTCTGAATGCAGACTGAAACATACTATTTGATCTCTTTTTTCTTTCGTTGTTTTGTTTTGTTTCCCTGTCTTGTGGTTCCTCCCATTGTTTCTAATACTTCTTTACAACAGGATTAATGTGAAAATGTGTTTAATATGAATGCATATGTATAGCCTATATCACATTGCACACTGTCTTGGGGAGGGGGGAGGAGAAAGAGAGAAAAAATTGAGAACTCAAAAGTTTATGGAAGTGAATGTTGAAAACTAAAAATAAATTAATTAATTAAAATTTAAAAAAATAAGAAGCCTTTCCCAGGTCTCCTTACCCTTAGTGCCTTTCCTCCAAGATTATCTCTAATTTGTCTCCTCATTACAATGTGAGCTCCTTGAGAACAGGACCTTTTTTTTTCCTTTCTATCTCCAGTGTTTAGTATAGTTCCTCATAGTAAAAGCACAAAGCAGGTGCTTAATACTGCTTGTTGACTTGAAAAAAAAGATAAAGTGGATGAAGAATGTATGTTGCTCAGCCCATGAGAGGCAGTTTGATGGACAATTCATCAAGTTATAGGTAGGCACTATAGAGAAACAGTGAAATTGATCAAGAATTCAACAGGAGAATTGACTGGATACATTTGTGGAATTGTGTAGTGTTTTCAATAATCCCAAGCACCAACCCACTTCAAACCCTATCATTTAAACACCCAAATTCTCCCACTGATGCTGCATAGTAAAGTATTTTTTGGGGGGAATGGTGTAATAATAGACATAAAGCCCAATGTTGCACCTTTATGCATGAAATATATAAAAACCAAGAATGCCTCTCATGTGTTAGGTAGAATCTCTATGAAGAACTTATGGAATTTCAACAACCAACTGGCATCGATAGCCGCTATTCCAATCCTCATCAACAGGAAGGAGGAAGCTTTTGATGGTTCCACTTCTACCCAACAGTTATGTCTTCCTGGCAGGGAGACAAACTGAGGAAGTGTTGCACTTTTAACTGTTCCCAGAGAGCAGACAACCTGCTATCCCTCAATTCCATCTCTCCACTCCAGAGAGCACCACCCCACTATCTAGGGAAGTATGAATTATTGTGGATTTACTGAATCAGATGAAGCTTTTAAGTCTCCATCCTCCCCCAAACCTGACAAACACTGACTCGTCTGTCCTTGTCACATGACTTTGGCATAATAGTGTCAGTGTCCCACAGTGAGCAGAAAAAAAACATATTTAATTGTGTACAGTATTTACTCTTGGCCTAAAATCAATAAAAAATAAATAAACAAATGTGGAGGATAAAACAACATATAATAAAACATCTATTATACAACTGGATGTCTTCAGCCTCTCCCAGACTCAAGAAATCCCCAAATATTGTGTAAAGCATTTCAAACTTAAGAGTCCTAAAAAATGCACAATTGAATTTGCATAGCTCCCATGGCCCTACTTCCCTTGAGCAGGCAAAGGAGTATAGTATAGACCACACATATTGTATAGACCATTTTGAAACTGATGATCAACTCACACATTTAGCTGGACCAGTTATAGAATCATATAATTAGAGCTAGAAGAGATCCTACAGGTCATATAGTCCAATCCCCTCATATGAGGCCCAAATAGGTTAAGTGGCTTTCTCAAAATTACACAAATCCTAGATGACAAAGCCAAGATTCAAGCCCAGGTCCTCTGACTCCAGATCAATGTTTATTCCACAGCTCTACTCTGCCTCAGCAAGAGTTTTATTAATTCCAGAAGAACTCTGGACCCCGGGCCCCTCCCATAACAGTGGGGCCAAATGGGTATTGAATGTGCTTTCAATAACTGGCAGGGACCTTCAAACAATTCTCACGTCCTAGTTCGTGGACATCAAGAAGTTTATGTGAGGGCATGCTCGCTCTCTCTCTCTCTCTTTCTCTCTCTCTCTCTCCCTCTCTCTCGTTCTCATTCTCTGTCTCTCTCTGTCTCTCCTCTTTCTCTCTTTCTCTTTCTGTCTCTGTTTCTGCTAAAATCTCAAATGTTGGGGTGGATAGAGATACACTGGTCAAACATCTATGTACTTTCAACATTGGGGAGCTGGAGAAAGAAATGACATTGGAGCTCAGTGAAAGACCACTGGAAAGGGTAGAGAGGAAAGTGCTCTTTTGTGCCAACCCTCCCCTTCACTCCAACTAGTAGCACAGATCCATCTCTTCTTTTACTTTAATCTGCTTTCCTTCCAGGCAAGGACAAAATATATTCTATTTCAAATATGAACAAATAAAAAGAGAGGAGAAAGGAAGGTGAGAATTAATCAAGGGAATATTTTCTTAACTTTTCCCCCCTCAAAATGGGGCAGAGGAGAAAGAAATATAGGAAGGGGAAAATATGAAGATAACTATGATAGATGACATGCCATAATTTTCACAGAGCTACATTTCTTGGTCTCTTTTTGTTTTGACTCCAAGAATAGTTATATTTTGCTCCTGTTGAAATGAACTAATTGTTTTGCTTTGTACACAACTAATACATGGTAAGCAATGCTGCAACAATCACAAAAGCATCCCCTCATCCATGGTGACATTTTAATTCAAAGTCCTCTCAGTTTATTTCTAATTTGATATGTTACAACAGTCAATTCTTAATTATTTAAAGCAAAAGAATACTGGGTTTGATTGAATGCCAAACAATTAGAACATTGATCAGGCTAAGTAAAGGAATATTTTCAATGTTACTGATGTGAAATGTTGTGGAGAAGAAAAAAAACTTGACTTGTAGTTGAAGAGTTCAAGTAAACTATCTGACCTTGAACAAATGACTTCACTTCTGTGATTCAGTTTCCTCATCGATAAAATGGGGACAGTCATATTTGAGACTCCATGTTCTCATCTGTAGAATTAGGGAATTTGACTTGACCATTTAAGTCCCTCCTAGAGGTATATTTATGAAACCATAAAATTTGAACTACCTAGTGCTTGATAAATGTGAGCTAATGGAATTATTATTATTCCTCAATATATAGAAATATTTCAATAGGCCTATTACCTAATCAATGTTGACACTCCCTCTCCACTGAAAAACTATTTCTTCTCATACTGTGACACTCTTGTCTATGTCCTTTCATAAATCCTCTATGGAGGGTCCACCCAACATGCTGGAAACCTGCTCCTAGGTCTTTTAGTATTTTGTGGATATCAGTACAACATTCTGGTTATTTCTCTGTTCTCCCTCACTCTTAGTATGTAACTTGCCCACTTCATTATCTAGTCATGTATTTCCTTGGTGATATCTTTTATGACATTTCACATATACAAATCACAACTGGCAGCAGATGGCAGTCTAATTATGCCCATCATGTGTCTTCCATTGCCCTTTGGATCATCTGTAATTTCAACTCTTCTGAAAATCATGATGGCCCATAATGTATAACCACATGGCATCACTAAGAAAATATACACATGAAAAAGATGGGCTTTTGTGTCAAGGATACTCTTGTGGAAACACTATGCAGCTTCCCAATTGGAATCCAACTATTTCTTTCTCTTATATAATATAACTCAATGTACACTTGTAACACCTTTCCAAGATGTAGATAATGATTAATTAATTCAACAAGCTAATAGCATCATTGATTTAGATCTGAAAGTGACCTTAGGGATCTCCTAAAACAGACCTCAGGGTACAGAAGTGGCAGACACCCATCCAACTCCATTTTATAATCTGGGCAATGTACATTTCTCATCGATTCTAAGCTAATCTTTTTGGAAGACCTCTGAGTCTCACTGAAAAGGCCCTGCATTGTTCTGGAACCTCATATCATCTATAGAAAGGAGCCTTTAAAATATCTTATCACCTTTCAAGAATCATTCTTAATTTGGACTTCAACTAAGATATCCCCACAAGGGTGGAAAACATCTCTGGTGAGCATATATTTCCATATAGCACACCTCACATATACCTCCCCATGTTGTACTTCACATGAGGTTCATAACTAAAGAATTGCTGAAAGTTTTCTTTGTTTACATCTGTCACATAACCTTTATGGGAGTTAGTTCACAGTAGATCTTCCAGTACTTCAATAAACGTTTGATTTTGAATACTGTGCCAGCAGAGCATATACTGTGACAAGTTCTACTGTGTTGTACCATAGGAAAATAGATTTAAAGATAGAAGGGATTTTAAGACTATCTGTCTGACCCCCTCCTCCATTTGGAGATGAGAAACTGGCCTCTTCCTACTAACCTGGCCCCTTCCTATACTCCTAGTCTTCTTATACTTTGTACCCCTACAAGTACTCTATAATCCAGCTACCCTGGCCTCTCTGTAGCTCCTTTAACATAATACTTCATTTCCCATCTTTGCGCCTTTGTTCCAGCTATCCATTCATACCTGGAATGCTCTGCCCTCTTAAGTTACCTGACTTCATTTCCCATCTCTGTGCCTTTGTCCCAGCTGTCCCCCCATCTGGAATGCTCTGCCCTCTTAAGTTAACTCAATTTCCTTCAAGACTCATTTCATATGCCACCATCTGCAAGGAATCTTTCCCAGACTCCTCAGATGTTAGTGCCTTCCCCTTTCAGATTACCTCCCATCTGCTCTGTTCATATCTTATGTTACCTAGTTATTTAGCTTTTGTCTCCTCCATTAGAATGTAAACTCCTTGAAGGTAGGAATTGTTTTTGCCATTCTTCGTATTCCCAGTGCTTGACACATACAGATTTATCAATCTGTGGCACAGTGAAGTGTCCTGAGTTCAAATCCTTTCTCAGACACTCAATAGTTATGTGACCCTAAGAAAGTGATTTAATCACTCCATGTGTCATCTTTGTCATCTGAAAAATGAGAATAATGAGTCACTACCTTACAGCTGAGGCAGCTACGTGGTGCCATAGTGCACAGAATACTGGGTCTGGAGTCAGGGAGACTCATCCTCCTGAGTTCAAATGTGGCCTCAAGCACTTACTAGCTCTGTGACTCTGGGCAAGTCACTTAACCCTGTTTGCCTCTGTTTCTTTACCTGTAAAATGAGCTGAAGAAGGAAATGGCAAACTACTCCAGTATCTCTGGCAAGAAAACCCCAAATGGGGTCACAAAGATTCAGAAGACATGACTGAAACGATTGAACACATACCTTATAGCATTGCTGTAAGGATCAAATGAGGTATATAAAGCACTACAAATTCTGATGTGTTGTATAAATGCTAGTTGTTGTCATTATGTAAACACTTAATAAAGGCTTATTTTTTTTTGTGAGGCAATTGGGGTTAAGTGACTTGCCCAGAGTCACACAGCTAGTAAGTATTATGTGTCTGAGGTTGGATTTGAACTCAGATCCTCCTGACTCCAAGGCCAGAGCTCTGTACACTGCGCCACCTAGCTGCCCCTAATAAAGGCTTATTGACAGATAGAAACTGAGGCATGGCTCAAATTAAATGACTTGCCTAAGGTCCCACTGGTTTTAGCAAGAGATGATATCTAATTTCTGAGGATCAACCTAGTTAAATCTGGAGAGGCTCACCCAAAGTAGGCAGGCCATTAGGTGATGCATTCTTAGGCCACGGCAACCCATGAAACAAATAATGGAAAGTGGTCTTTAATTCTTCTGTTTCTGCAGGGACAGTAGCATCAAAGAGGTAGAAGGTGCTAAGAATCATAGTTTTTAGGCATTATCTTAGTTGTTCATAGACCACATATGAGATGCTGGCTCAGTAAAGAATGAGCAGACATTCTACTGAGGCAACTGAATTGTACTAGTATTACACTTAGTGTAAACAAAACTGGAAGAGAAAAAGAAGTTGTAGCCAAGGATGACTCACAAGTCCCCTTGGAGAGGCAAAATAAAGGAACAGTTGCAGTTGGTTTTACCATGGACACAGAAGCAATAAGTAACAATCATTTCATGGGACATTTGGTCATCTCACACTGCTGTGCTCATAAAAAAGTAGTGGCAAAACTATCACCATGAAAATAATTCCAGTTTACATACCAACAACATCTGATGCAGAGGATGAGGAAGCAGAGAAATTCTAGGTAGAACTCAATAAAACCTCCCAGCTTAAATAATCGTTTACTTTGCTACTGAGGGACTTCATTGGAAATGTGAGCATAAGGAAGGATGGCAAAAAAAAATATGTTGGAAAATATGCTTCAGGAGTAAGAAATGAGACAGGCCAAAGGTTTATATGCTACACAGAATAATCATACTTTTAAATCATGAATACTTTCTCTAAGAAAAGAGTTGAGTGGTACACACACACACACACACACACACACACACACACACACACACACATACAGATATTAACTATATTATAACCAACAGGAAACTAGTCCTAACTGATGTGGGAGTCATTCCTGAATCAACTGCCTATGTACAGTGAGTCCACTGACAATGAAATCTATGGTCATTCCAAAAAGATTGGCCTAGAATCTAAACAGGAAAATTCCAATGGAAGAAAAAGGCACATTACCCAGATAATGAAAGGCAGTTCAAGCAAAGACCAAAAGTATTTAAAATTAGAAGAAAGAATTTTTTAAAAATGGAGAGAAAGGTCTTTAATTATTATTAATTAAAATGCAAATTTTATAGCATTTGTCAAATTAGAATAGAATCAAGGTATAGACTGAACAGTTGAAATCCCACACTATGTAGATGAGTTACATAAAAGAAAATGGCATTTGGGGCATTTTAGGTCTGATATAAGAAGTCAGGAATCAGCACCTGAAAATGATAAATTAGCATCTTGTCTTTACCCTTCATGTTCTAAGGAATGCTAATGAGGATGCTAATGAATAATGAAATGGTCATGAGAATGAGAGAAAGAAAAGTGACAAACAAAAGAAGCAAAAAGTTCATGGTCCCCATAAATTAGATAATGCCCCAAGAATAAGCAAGAGTTTATACTACATTACATTAACCTGTAAAAATATGACAAACAGAAACAATCATCCATTTCATCTACTTCTGCCTTCTAGGGAGAAAATCTCAAAGTTTAGTTTTCAAATGAAAGTCTACTTTTCTCTATTCCTAATTATTTATTTATTTGTTTGTTTGTTTACTTTAAGATTTCTTACAGAAATCACATGGCATTTTCCCATTCTAATGTTTATCAGACAGCATTCCAAGTACCCAGGTTAAAGTTTTCTTTCTGAATTTTCTCAACATGAACATGCATCATGCACCTGCCTGTAGGTTAGATTGATTTTTTTCTATCCTTAGACAATATATTCATTTTAGGTACTATACCTGAAATCTATCATATGGTCATTTCTTAATTGGTTCATGGGGGAGTGGTATAGAGGGATGGAGGTTGGGCTGGGGCAGAAGAAAACTTTTCTTTGTATGACATAATTTCAATAGCACAGATCAATCTTATTTTCTTCCTCTAATGTTCTGTCTTGAGTTAAAGCATTAAAATTTTAAAATGTATTGTAGATGTGGCTTTTTAAAGGTGAACATTGTTGAATTTATTTCTGCTAAGCATTGGAATCCTTTTTCCTTAAAGTCACTTCCTTCTACCTTAAGGTCAAGTAATGGTTGTTGGAAGCTGAAGATTGTTTCAATTACAAATTGATTTTTGCGTTAGCTAACATTTGGATAGTTAGGCATATAAGAGGCAGAATATTTATTGATATTTAGTTTAACCCGTGGTCCAGGATCCCTTAAGCATTGGACCCCCTCAGATATAAGTTTAGTTAGGAGAGGCTAACTCAAAGGATAATTTTTCTCCTTACTTCTTTACCACAAAAAAGAGTTTAGTACATGAAAATGTTCAACCAGAGCTTATTATCTAGGTTTCCATGAACACAGGCAAATCAATCAGCCAAAAAGCATTTATTTAATATGCTCTACCTAGATCCCAATTAGTGCTATCCTAATTCGCACTACATATTTCCATTGGACTGGAACTGTTTGCCATATTTTACAAATTTATAATATTGAATGGTATGGATTTGAATACATGCAACCACATTACAAGATTCATTATTGACACTAACTGGAACTTAGCTGTGCTATGCACCAAGCACCATGCAAAGCAGTGGGAGTTCGATAAAATAAATGAAATTGTCCCTGTCCTCAAAGAGTTTAATTCTATTGAGGGAAATAAGCAGTAAATAAATGTTGTTCTTCAGTTGTTTTTTAGTTGTGTCCAACTCTTTGTGACCCTATTTGGGGTTTTCTTGGCAAAGATACTGGAGTGGTTTGCCATTTCCTTCTCTAGCTCATTTTACAGATGAAGAACTGAGGCAAACAGAGGTTAAGTGACTTGCCCAGGATCACACAGCTAGTAAGTGTCTGAGGCCAGATTTGACTCAGGAAGATGAGTCTTCTTGACTTCAGGCCCAGCACTCTATCTACTGTGCCATTTAGCTGCCCTAGTATATAAGTGTATATGTATATAAACATAAATGACATGTATACACAGCATGTACATAAAATAAATACAAGGTAAATTGAATGGTTAGGGAAGGCATTAGCAGCTGTGAGGATTAGGGAAGGCATCATGTATGAGGTATCACTTGAACAGAGTTTTGAAAGAAACAAGAGATTCTAAGAGGCAGAGAATGTAGTAGTGCATTCCAGGCATGGGAGACAACCAGTATAAAGGCATAGGGATAGACAATACAGTGTTGTATGTGAGGAACAGCAAGAAGTCCAGTTTGCCTGAACAGTAGAGTGCATGAAGGAGAGTAAAGAACAACTAAATTGGAAAGGTAGATTGGGGTCAGGATGTAAAGAGCTTTAATATTAAATAAGAGAACTTATATTTGATCCTAGAAGCAATAAGGAATTCACCGAGTAGACAAGGTGGCATGCTTTCAGAGGAGCACATTGGCAAATACATAGAGGATGGACTGGAAAGGGGAGAGACTTGAGGCAAGGAGAATAATTAGGAGGTTATTGAAATAGATGAAGACCTGAGCTAGGGTGGTAGCCATTTGAATAAAGGAAAAGAGATGGATTTGAGAAACATTGTATGGGTAAAAAAAATAAAAAGATTAGACAACTGATTAGATTTATGTGGTGTGAGAAAATGAGGAATCAAGGATAACACTTAGGTTACAAACCTGGATGACTGGAAAGTTGGAAATATCCTTAATAGAAATGGGGAAATTTTGAAAAGGGGATTTTGAGGTGAAAGATGAGTTCAGTTTTGGACATATTGAGTTTAAGTTTGAAATATCTAATAGGCAGTTGGGGGTATGTGATTGGGGGACAGGTAATAGACTAAGGTTGTATGTACAGATTTGAGAGTCGTCTGTGTAGATATTATAATTAAGCCCATGGGTGCAGATGAGATCACCAAGTGAGATAGTGTAGAGGGGGAATAGAAGAGGGCCCAGGATAGAACCTTGGGGTTCACGCACAGTTAGGAAGTTTGATATGAGTGATGAACTAATAAATATTGAGAAAGAACAATCAGATAGGTAGAAGATGGATCCAAAGAGAGCAGAATCATGAAAACCCAGAGAAGATAGAATATCCTGGAGAACAGAGTCTTCAACAGTGCCTAAAGCTTCATAGAAGTTAAAAAATGAAGACTAAGAGAACCATCAGGTCTGGTATCAAGAAGTCATTGGTAACTTTGAATAGGGTAGTTTCAGTTGAATAATGAAGTTAGAAGCCAGAAGAGAAAGAGTTAAAAGAGGCACAAAGTATAACAAAAGGCAATGGATATGGTTGTGAGAGGAGAGGAAAAAGCAAAGTCCCTTGATCCCCTATAAGTAATTAAAGTAGCAAATGTATATTGTGTATAGGACAGCCTTTATGTTGCCCCACAGAAAATGCAGAAGATACAAAAGGCCCACTAGAGCCATAAACCTATACAGAAAATGCAGAGGACACATAGGAGCTCATAAACAGATTCAGAAAACATATAAAGCACTCAGAGCAGTTACTTTCAAAAGGTACTGAATTCAGAGTTGCCATTGGGACAAGCGACATTCCAGTGAATCCCTGGCTCTTTCACGTGGTCTTAAACAATCCTTGCCAGACTCATAGCTTCCTCTGTGGTTTGGACTTCCCCAAAAGACAAACACATTTTGGAACTGTTATATGGGCAACCTGATTTTATATCAGACTTGCGCTCTTCAAATAATAACTGCGGAAAGGTCCAGATTCCTTGTTCCCCCATATTACTGTTCCTCTGACTACAAAGACCACGTGTGTTATTCTCATATCTCTCCAAGAAGCGTCCTACTCAAGAACTACTTCCCCTTATAAATTTCATTCAAGAATTCCTGATCTTGAGCTGTGAGCTCTTCCACTCAGCATGTATTTGCCTCCTCCCGCCTTCAGGTGCACCACCTCCTCTCTCTCTCTTTCTCTTAAGGATTTAAACTTGCCACTTCAAAGTTTGCCATGGATGATGATATTGCTGCACTTTTTGACAATGGCTCTAGAATGTGCAAAGCTGGCTTTGCAGGAGATGATGTCTCTTGGGCTGTCTTCTTTTCCATTATTGGGTGCCCCAGACATCAGGGTGTGATGGTGGGTATGGGCCAGAATGAGAGCTATGTGGGGGATGAGGCCCAGAACAGGAAAGGTATTCTGACCCCAAAGTACTCCCATTAAGCATGGTATTGTCACCATCTATGATGACATGGAGAAGATCTGGAATCATACTTTCTACAATGAGCTCCATGTGGCCCCTGAAGAGCATACTGTGCTGTTCACAGAAGCCCCCTTGAATCCCAAAATAAACAGAGAAAAAATGACACATATTATGTTTGAGACTTTCAGCACTTCAGCCACGTATGTTGCCATCTAGGCTATGTTGTCCTTGTATGCCTCTGGTTGTACCACTGGTATTGTAACGGACTCTAGTGATGGTGTAATAACTGTGCCCATCGGTGAAGGTTATGCTCTTCCCTATGCCATCTTCCTTCTGGATCTGGTTGACCATGATCTGATGGACTACCTCATGAAGATCCTGGCCAAGAGAGGAGATAGTTTCACTACCACAGCTGAGACGGAAATTGTGCATGACATCAAGGAGAAACTGTGTTACTTAGTCCTAGACGTGGAGCAGGAGATGGCCACTGCTGCATCTAGCTCTTCTCTAGAAAAGAGCTATGAGCTCCCTGATGGTAAGGTTATCACCATTTGCCACGAGAGTTTCTGGTGCCCAGAAGCACTCTTCCAACCATCTTTCCTAAGTATGGAATCCTGAATCCATAAAACTACCTTCACTGTGTGATGCTGACATCTGTAAAGGTTTGCATGCCAGTACCATATTATCTTATCTGGTGGTACCACCACTTATCCAAACATCGCTGACCTGTTGCAGAAGGAGATTACAGCTCTAGCCCCCAGCACAATGAAAATCAAGATCTTGCCCCACCTGAGCACAAATACTCTGTCTGGATTAGAGACTCCATTCTGGTTTCTTTCTCCACCTCCTAGCAGATGTGAATCAGCGAATAGGAGTATGATGAATTTGGGTCCTCCACTGTCCACCACAAATGCTTCTAGATAAATTGTTTGTGGGTTGTTGTTGTGGGTTTTTGTTTGTTTGTTTGTTTTTGGTCAGAGGGTATACATGATAATCCCCTTCCAAAAAGAAATGAAATTGGCATGGCTTTATTTGTTTGTTTGTTTGTTTTTGGCACTTGACTCAGGATTTAAAAATCTGAATGGTGAAGGTGATGAGCAGTCTAAGTATGTTGGAGGCAAACAACCCCAGAGTTCTACAGTGTGTCTTTGGGGATCTGGTTGTACATTTGAGATTTTTGTTCATTTTTTTAAATAGTCATTCCAAACATTGTATGATGCATTGTTACAAAGAGTTACTTGCCTCTATGAAGGCTGTCCTGCTTGACACAAGGGAACTACTTAACATAAATCCAGAGTAGGGAGAGAGGAAAGGTAGTGGTATTACTTTACATGAAAATTATATAATCCTTTTAAAAAAAAGGAAACAACCTTTTTGTATTTCCCACCTTAATACTTGTTCCTTTTTTTTTTGTCAGAGCCATAATTTTGTCAGATTCCTAATTTCCCTTCCTGCCCCCACCATAGATGTGAATGAGAACTTTTACAGTCTCCCTGGGTGTCCCATGAGATAGGTGCCAGTAGTTGGGGAACTTTACCTGTCCACTGACAAGACCAGTTCAAATTAAAGAACACATGTCAAGGCGGGGGGGAGAATTCCTGATTTGGGGATTCCTTGAATCAACACCCAGAGCTGGTGCTGCTCAAAAAATGTCCGTTCTCTGCTAGAGGACTAGATTCTGGGGTCACATGACTTAGGAAATTTCCTTCATCTACACAAGAAGCTGGGGCTCAGGAACATTGTCTATAAACTCCCCTCTTGGTCCAAGTTGGCAAATACATATTTATTTCCATTTTCTACTTCTGCAGGAAGCCTTGCCTATCTTTATCCTGGTTCTGAAGATGGGGGTAGTGATACAATCTGGCTAAAGCAGGCTGCACAACCACCCCTACCACCCCAAACAGGGATAAAGGGGGAAAGAGAGGAACATGTGGATAAAAAATAAATGATAAATCCATAATTGTACTCCCCTACCCCCAACACTAAAAGAATTATACCAACTCCTGTGTTTGAGCTTTGCTAACTCGTTCATAGTTGGTGTATTCAAAAGGTGCCTGGGGTCGCCTTAGCCTATTAAGTGCCTTTGAAAACAGCTACAGCTATTTCTGTGGTAGCTAGGTGGTACAGTGGGTAGAGTGGCAGGTCTGGAGTTAGGAAGGCTCATTTTCCTGAGTTCAAATCTGGTCTCAGGCACTTGTGAGCTGTGTGACCTTGGACAAGTCAATTAACCCTATTTGCCTCAGTTTCCTCATTTGTAAAATGAGCAGAAGAAGGAAATAGCAAACCAGTTCAGTATTTTTTAAATTAATTAATTAATTTTTAATTTTCAGCATTCACTTCCATAAGATTTTGAGTTCCAAATTTTCTCTCACTCCTTTCCCGCCTCCCTCACCAAGATGGCATGCAATCTGATATAGGTTCTACATACACATTCCTAGTAAATATATTTTCACATTAGTCATGTTGTAAAGAAGAATTAGAACCAATGGGAGAAACTATGAGAAAGAAGAAACAAAAAAAAGAGAGAGAGCAAATAATATGCTTCGATCTGCATTCAGACTCCATAGTTCTCTTTCTGAATGTGGACAGCATTTTCCATCATGAGTCTTTTGGAGTTGTCTTAGATCCTTGCATTGTTAAGAAGAGATAAGTCTGTCAAAGTTAGTCATCACACAGTATTGCTATTAACCAGTCCAGTATCTTTGCCAAGAAAATCCCAACAAAATGAAGAGGTAGACACAATTGAAAACAACTGAACAACAGCTCTATCTGGCCTACCAAGGATAAAAAAAAAAAAATGGGGATACAGACACCAGTTCTGAGAAGGTCTGGTTCCTTAGAACTAACAATCGTATAGTTTT
Source organism: Vombatus ursinus (assembly GCF_900497805.2). Classification (NCBI taxonomy): domain Eukaryota; kingdom Metazoa; phylum Chordata; class Mammalia; order Diprotodontia; family Vombatidae; genus Vombatus; species Vombatus ursinus. Next base: position 7,434,439 of record NW_020954610.1, on the reverse strand, counting down.
GCCTCTCAGAGATCAGAATGTGCTTCTTTTTATATGTATTTACCACTGGTGATTCATATGCCATCAATAAGTATTCTAATTATATTTAAAGCAATGTTTACTGTTACTTGAGGTCAAAAACCTTCTAAACTGAAGTAGATTTCTATGGTATCTAGTATTGCAATAGATACTCATGGTATTTTGTAGATATCTAGGCGAGTTCTCCACAACTGTGTTCTTAGACTTTTTCCTTTCATTTCTGTTTTTAAGACTTGGTCAGTAGAAAGTACATTACTCTGCATTTCCTTGATAAACTTTCTAGTCATTTAAATGTTAAGACTGATTATTTGCCATGTTTTTCATATCATTCTCCAAATCCCTTAGTAGAATGTTATCAAAGGTTCTTTCTGACATTTAGGTAAATGAGAATCACTGTCCTGGTTTTCATGAATAGATATGATATATTTAAAGGAACTAATCAGAAATGTTTATTCCTGGTTATATTTAAAGTAACCTATTTCTACATGTCCAAAATTGCTCTGACTGGAAATTTTAATTTGACTCATCATTCATTCATTCAATCATTCATACTTTCATTCGGTAAATATTTGTTAAGAAGCTGCTAGGTACAAAGCAACTGTGCTCAGTGGTGAGAATACAAAGATATAACACAATAGAGTAGTAACTATGGAGCAGGGTTTTTTCTTGGGTGGGAAGGGACTGGTAAGGGTTGAATTAGATGATTGCTGAGCTCTCTTCCAACTCTGAAATTCTAGGATTATGGAATATGCATAGCATGTGAGTAACATAGAAATAATGGATTATTTAAGTTACCTCAATTCAGTACTTGATTATTTTAAAGATTGAATATTACATTTTTAACACACAAAATTTGAATTTCTATGTTTCTTGTGGCTAAAATCAACATCATCAGGCATGAACAAAAAAGTTAAGCTATTCATCAACTTTTATCTCTCAGAATATATGTATATACATTGAATGAGTGAAATTGATTTTTTCTTTTTCAGAATACTCTGTATTTTGACCCAAGAGAATAAGAAGTGAATGACAAAACTCAGGCATGATTCAATGTCAGAAACAGAATTTGTCAGCTCACATGCTGTATGAGAAAATAATATAAGGGAAGAAAGGGAGAAGAATGCAGAGAGGTATCCAACATAAAATCAACTGGGAGTGCTATGGAGAAATAATACAAGTATCAGGGGAGGCTCTCCCTCATTGGAAAAATCCTCAAAGCAAGATGAATGTGGCCAGATTACAGATTCCTGGGCACTATGTTATACATATGTTGAAAAGTTGGACAGTCATTTTCTCCATTAATCAAAAGAAATAAAATATATGAACCAATATACATATAACACAGAAATATTGGATGGGGACATGGCAAGAAGCCACCACTGAATATGTAGTAAGTTTATTGGAAAAACAAATGTTCATAAATGAATTGTACACCTTTAAAATTCTTCTTGACAACATGTGGACAGTTGTGAACTCCAAGGGTGATAAAATGGAAGACAACTCAGGTCTTACTTATTCACACAGGATGATCTCAAGGTCATTATGTCCCTTTCTCCAGCTTCCATCCTACTTAACCTGTTTCTTCAAAGCCACCTCCTACTTTGTCATTATCAGGACACTACTTGCTTTTAAGGAGAGAGAAGACCTAGAAAAGATGCTAGGTTGCAGTAATTAGGTTTGTGCCTTTGAGGCATGGACTCTCCCTATGAATGCTTTGTGAGGCTTCATAGGGTTCCAGTAAAACTACACACCCACAGTGGGGCTCCCTGATGCCTCATAGTAAGGAAAATGAAGGCAACTGTGGTCTGTCACACAATCAAAATAGTTATGGGGGGAGAGGAGAAAGGGAGCTAATTTTAAATGAGAAGGCGTGCGTGTATTCAATTCCTTTTGCTCAGACATGAAAGTCCAGCAATAAAGGTGAGAGGACTTTTTAAAAATAAATGCAATAATAAGCTGGTTGTTATTTTCAAAAATGCATTGCCTGACTATCTGTACAGGTCAGACTTTCAGGAGTGCCTTAAAAGGTTGCTTTCCCAAATTTGACTCTTTTCAACCTAAATTACATCATAATTATTTTCTTACTACATGCCAACTAAACACCCAGAACCAGGTACTGACCTAGGTAGCACATACACTCATGGGAAAGATCTGTGTTTAAATTTAATTGCAAGAAAAGTAAAATCATTTGGCCATTAGTCACATTTTTATAGCTGAACTTCCAACAGTGTCCAAACTAATATTTTATCCAATATTTTATCTCAAAATAGATTCCTTTATGTCAATATTCTTACCTTAGTTGTTTTTTTTAACTTCAATTTTAAGTTATTTTGTTTTTAATTGTCAAAAGGGGATGATGATAATAAAAATATGTAGAGTACTAGTAGTTTTATTAAAATTATAATAAGAAATAAGGCGGAAGGACTACACAACATTTTAAAGTATTTGTATAACAGTTCTTTACAATTATATCTCACTATACAAAATAAATCCATTCCTCAACAGTTGACTATAGAGCAAATATTTGTGAATCAAAAGTTTTTCCATTGATTAAATGTGGAGAACAATAAATAATATAAATAATGCTCATAAAATGCTGCATAGTTTCGGGGCTTACATGTTTAAAGGAATAAATGAAGCTACTGATAAAATAATAAAAAGCGAAATGCCACAAAATTCAAATAGTGTATTGAAATGGTTAATATTTTTGTTGTTGTTCAGTCATTTCAGTATTGTCCAATTCTTCATGACCCATTTAGGGTTTTCTTGGCAAAGATACTGGAGTGGTTTGCCATCTTCTTCTACAGCTCATTTTACAGACAAGGAAACCAAAGCAAACTGGGTTAAGTGATTTGGCCAGGGTCACAATGCTAGTAAGTGTCGGAGGCCAGATTTGCACGCAGGAAGACGAGTCTTTCTGATTTTAGGCCTGGTGTTCATAAATAATTATGTATCAGATGCAAAACTCTTTGGAGATGGGAGGTTGCTCCTATGAGAGAGATAAACTAAATTTATTGGTTGGCTTTAAATTTGGTGGGAAAAAAATCCCATGATACAGAGGGGGAGAGCATTAGATTTGGAGACAGAAGACCTGAGTCTAAATTCCAGGTCTGATCCTATGTGATCTTTTGCAATTCATTTCACTTCTCTGTGGATTTTTCATCATCTGTCCAAAGAAGATATTAATGCATACACTCCTTACCTCCCAGCATTCTTATAAGAAAAAAGGCTTTGTAAACATAAAATATTATAGAAATTACTACTGATCAGACTCACTGAGCCCCAGTTTCCTCTTCTATCTAATGGGGATAATAATACTTATATTATCTACCCCACAGAGTTTTTATAAGGAAAAAGTCATATAAATATGAGGTATAGTTATTTAAATTTAATCTATAACTCTAACTCTGTGCCAATGCTTCCAAAGTATGGAAAAGCCTTTCTCCTCAGGGGATTTATCATATCCCCAAATGGTTAGAGGTTATGTCATGCAAATGTTACATACTGTACATAAAGCTTGCTGTTTAATGCATTTGCATGAAAGGATTTTGTTTGTTTGAAAAAAATTTCTCTACAGTGAACCTCCTTCTGCTCAGCTGGCTTCAGATACTTATTTGAGGCCTCTTTTTGTAATTAATTATTTCGATAAGAGTAGATTTTCAGGAGCTAATTTCATTGCCAAATTATACATTTCCAAAAATACATAAAATAATCATACTGAAAATTATATTTTATTTCCCCAAGTGGTAGGTTATAATTTTCTACCTCCCCTGAAAGTTATAGACAAATGTCGATATTTAAATCCAAAAGACCTCAGGGAAACTCTAAAATACATAGGTGAACCTAGGAAACTATGTCAAGAGGAAAACTGGCCTTATTCTTTTGGGGAAATCATCCTTCACAAATAAGTGACTCCATGTAAGATAACATAAGCAACGTAGGAGCAAAGGCTCCCCGGGCTTTAGAGATATAACAAATGCTAGTGATCATCCAGGTTCTCTAATCTAACATCAACCCAGATAAAAGGTTTCAATAAAAGATCAGAAAGGTTTTGAAGGCTAAGTTCAGAATAAAATAAATAAAAAATTTTTAAATGAAATCTTTCATGTTCTTAGAGAAAAACAAAATGAAGTTTCCTCAAAAGGAGGCTTTATATCAATATTTGCAACATTTTGGATTAGAGGCTTTGAGTAAAATATTTCAAGCTGTAAAAATTTCACCTTTCAAACATCAACAACAACAAAAGGGCACAAAGATATTTTGGGAAGATATGTTAATATTAATAGTGCATTAATATATAACATAACATTATTCAATAATGATACCCTATATGTAATATAGTCTGAATGTAGGTCCAATTTAAAATCTATCCAATTTAATTTGCTGTCTCTTGAAATGGAATGTGTTTAAAATAGACTGACTTCTGTGCATGTGTTTGTAAACAGAATTTTTGTGTATTGCTACTGTATATTTTTTCTATTGCATTTTCATAATATATACATACAATATAACATGCAGTTTTTTTTAAGAGCAAAGCTTCAGTATGTTGTCTTGAATTTTATTCTGTCATTTGACTACATTATTTTTCTGATGTTCAATTTTCATGGAACACATTACGGACTTCTCTAGGGAGCAGAAAATATGTGCTTTTTAAAGTAAATATAAAGTGCTTTGACAAATCAAAACATTTGAATGAGTTTTCCATTTTAAAAATGTTCCATTCTGTTTTGAGTCTTGAAGCAAAGCTCTGTCTTTAACATGACAATAATAAAAACTGGTTTCCCAAAAGGAGAAAGATAAATGCTCATTTGTTGAAGCAGTCAGTGCACAAGTCTTGCTAAAAAAAAAAATAATAAGTCATTAAAGTAAATGTAAATAATGCCTTTCTATAAGCTAAAGAAAAGGATTTGGAAAGCGAGCGGGACAAATTGTTGCTTTTTTTCTCTTCAATATTTTAATATACCTATTAAGAAGTGTGGGTTGCTTGTATATTTAAAAATAAGTCCCTGGACCAAAGATAAATAATAAATGTATCATCCACAGAAAATTCAGTTGAATCTGTAATAGTACAGAACTGCCCTGATTGAAGATAACCCAATATAAAATAATCCAAATGTATAAAACTAAAAAAAAAATAGGGGATAAGTATTTGCAATGACAAAACATTGCTCTGAGTATTCAGCTTTCCTGAGGACATTTATATTTGCTTACTGACCATTAAGCACCTACCTGTCTGAGAGTCTTGGCTGGGGAAACCATAATCATCGTAAAGCTAAAATATTCCTGCTGCATGGCAGAAGTCATGGAATTTTAGATCTAAGAGGGAATTTAAAGATTATTTATTTGTAGCTGAGATTGGAATATGCAAGAGAATTGGCCTATAGGGGGCATGCTAGGGAGCAGGTAACAAGAGACCTCCTGGAAAAATCTAGGAACATGCATGACTCCAGGCTGAAGGCCTTGTGTTTTGAGGTGGGTTTGTTAGGTCAAAGTATAAGACCTTCAGCACTGAGCCTGGTGCCAACCTGCAAGGATTTAGGAGGGAACCTGTTACTGGAAGCACTTGACGTGGAATGGATGGCCCTTCCAGCCACTTCAGAGCATACACAGGTATTCTGTGACTATTTTCCAGTTGGCTAACTATATGATGATAGACAGCATGTTAATTGGCTGCTGAGGTGAAATAAAGTATGAATACTAGAGGCATTAACAAGCCAAATCTCTTTATCTCTTTCCTGTTGACTACAAGGTATAAAGATGACCCTTAGAGGACTAGTGGAGGGTGCCCTTTCCTCTCCTTCTCCTCCAAGGTCAGGTCCTGAGCACATGGCTTCCATGGCCCCTAGAATGGGGCCACCTTTTATTTCCATCTTCTTTTTTTTTGGTACAGGTGCTTGGGAGATCTCAAAAGGTCAAAAAAGCCACAAGATGCTGAATCACACAATTTACATGTTTTTAGTATTATTGTTACTATTAATAATAATATTGCTATTAATAGATGGCATTTATATAGTGATTTAAGATTTACAAAACAATTTGCATATATTATCTCTTTTGAGTCTTACAACAATTCCTTGAAGTATAATATAGGCATTATTATTCCCATTTTACAGAAGAGCAAATTAAGTCTTTGCTTAAGTTTCCCATGTTTGTTACTTATGGCTATATGGCTAGTAAGTGTCAAAAATGGTATTTGAATTCAGGTCTTCCTGACTCCAAGTCCAGTAATTTGTTACTATTTCTAGAATTTGGCCTTGGATCCAATCATTCTAAAGCAAAGAATGTTTTAGTCTCCATTAAGGCTAGTATGTTTTGGTTACATTTCTGCTACAGAATACTTTTCTATTTGTATTATGATCTAAAAAAAAAAAAAAAGTAATGCTTTTAGATTTTGCACATCAAAGTGTTCAGGAAGGCTTTTTTCCCTTCTAGAAATATTTAAAAAGGTGGTAGAGAGTGTTTAAAAATGTACTTTTTCTTTTGTAATATTGAAATGTCACAATCTCTGAAGAATCACAGTTGTCAGTTACCCAGAGGGCAATAGGTACAAGTTGGTTATAGTATATTTCCAATGATGACTTATTTGCAAGAAGTTCCAGATGGAATATCATTGAGCAAGACCAAGTAAGGTGATCAAATAAGATCTGAAAAGAAGGTAGACCAGTCATGTGATAAAAGCCAAGAAGATGAACAGTTTGAGTACTGCACTGCTACTACACATTGTAAAAAGATGTAGCAAATGCCTCCAGCACACTGGACAGTCCTCTAGGGTAGATATGTAACAGAACACGGATAAGAAGGAGGAAGTATGGAAAGAAGACATCAATGAAACCACAGCTTCACTACAGTTTGACTGTGCTCTTGGATTAATTAGGTAGAAGATTCTGTGGAGTGGTCCAATTTCTCTGGACTCTCCGTATGTCATGTGTCACATTCTTCTCCATTTCCTCATAACAGAAGAATATTTCCCAGACTTGATATGGAACTCGTATTGGAGTTCTTTTGATAAATGATGTTTTTCTTCTGAGTTACTTGTAAATCCTCTTTATCAAGGAAAGTTCTAGAGTTTGGCAATAATGTGTCTAAGTGAGCTGAATTTCATATTTCTCTCTCAGGGTGTCTGATGAATTCAACCAATGTGTAGTTTTTGATCTTACTTGTTTTAAAAAAAAATTTTCTTGATCAGTTTCCTGAAAAACTAATTCCAATAATTCTTTTGGAGTATTTCTCCAACCTCTTATTTTTCTAGTAGAATTGTCCTGTAAGCATTTTTCACCACATCTTCCGCTGCTTCTGCCAATTTGTTTTCTAGCCTGGGAATTTTATTGCTCATTGATTCTATATTTTCCATTACTTTCTCCATCTTACTGATTCTTGCTATCAATTTGTCTTATTTCATTTTTACTGATAATAGATTTCTCATTGCAGTTGCCAGATCTTTCTTGAGTGAAACCAGATCTTTCTTTACCAACTCCAGATCCTCTCTGTTTCTTTGGGACTGTTTGTTATTTAATTTGAGGTATGTTGTGCTAGGTCCAGCTTTGTTCCTTGGGCCATTATGAAAGTTGATTTGTTATTTCTTCCTTATGGTGACTTCTCTTTTGGATATTTTAATTCAAAATATTTTCTCACCATATTGGAATATTTTTAAATGTTTGCTCCTTCCCTTATTCTTTCCTTTTCTATATTTGAGGGATTATTCACTTTTCAACCTCTTTGCTTATATTTCTTCTGCTCTCCCTTTTTCTCCTTTATTTCTTTGTTCTTTTATTTGGGGGAAAATTTTTATCTGTACATTTGGGGTTGAGAATTGGGGAGCTTTGCTCTTTTGTGACCTCTCCTCTATCTTGCAAGAATAGTCTCCTAAATTCATTTTATTGAGTTTCATTTCCACATCTCCATAGAGTCTATCAGGTACTGTGGTAGGCATGCTGTCATTGACAGTCAAAATACACCACTACAAAAAAAGTAGCAAATATCTTCTATTTCACATCTATTTGTTGTCCTTCCATTTTAATTTAAAAGTGATTTGAGGATCATCTGGACAAGTTAGTCTCATGATAACCTTTCTATGGGCTTACTTCTCCCTCCATTACTTTTTTCTCTTTTGTAAGATAATACAACTCTACTTTTCCATCATTTTCTTTCATAGCCATATATCAGTGTGGCAAGAACATCAGTTGCTTATTGAATAAGGCAATTGTTGGACCCTTTGGTTCTTTCTTGTGGCAACTTTTATTGATGTAAAACTTCTTTAAGAAATGGAGCTAAATAGTTCAATGTTTTTACTTTTATCCATTTCCTATTTTTCAGCAGCAAGATATTTAAACAGGTCGGGTGAAAACTCTCACAATTATATTCCTTGTCTTCTAATTTTTATCCTTTCTTGCAATTTAATATTAATTTTGGCATTGCTCTAACAAGTCAATAATCTGGCTGCACATAAACAGCTGATTGTGAAAATGATTCCCAGGTGAATAACCCATCATTTCCTGTCTGATAAGATATAATCAACCACATAGCCATGCCTACCATGCGTTTACCATGCATCTACTTCAGGCTGTATTCAAACCATATCAGTTCTTTCTCTGGAGGCAGATAGTATGCTTCAATATTAGTCCTTTGGGATTTTATTGGATCAATGGATTGCTGAGAATTGCTAAGTCATTCACAATTCTTCATTGAACAATATTACCATTACTGTGTACAGATATTCTCCTGGTTCTGTTCACTTCACTTTGCATCAGTTCATACAAATCTTTCCACATTTTTCTGAAATCACCCTGCTCTTCATTTCTTATAGCATAATAATATTCCATTACAATCACATACCACAGCTTGTTTAGTCATTCCCCAATTGATGGGCATTCCTTTGATTTCAAATTCTTAGCCCCCACAAAAAAAGAGCTGCTATAAATATCTTTGTATAAAGAGGTCTTGTTACCTTTTTTTTGGATGTATATATAGTTCCAAGTTGTTCTTCAGAATAGTTGGATCGGTTCACAACTCCACCAACAGTGCATTAGTGCCTTACTTTTCCCACATCTCCTCCAACACCCATAATTTTCTATTTGTTTTTTTTTTTCATATTAGCTAATCTGATAGGTGTGAGGTGGTACCTCAGAGCTGTTTTAATTTGCATTTCTCTAATCAGTAATTTAGAGCATTTTTTATATATCATATAAATTTATTTAGCAAATTTTGAAAAAAGCTAAGGGTTCTAAGATTCTCATATTTTATATCTATAGCTAGGGATTCTACATTTCCCTCCACCCCCACAATGCCAGGGATGGGAAGGGAATTTCAGGAACTTCTGAATTATGACAAGGATGCTGAGGAAGTAGTCCTCAGCTGTAGCTAGGGTCCTTCATGGAAGAGGAGACAGAATTTTCTTCCCACCGCGGCTACAAATTATTCAGATGGACTCTGACTTTCTTAGACATTGTCTTCCCCTTCCCTCTTTGGAGTGTGGGGAAGCATAGCTAGTCGAAAACATTAAGCATTTAATAAATGCCAACTATTTTCCAGGTACTAGGTTCTGGGAATACCCTCAAAGCACTTACATTCTATTGATAGGGAATGGAAAATCACTAAATTGAAGTAAGGGGTGGGGGAGGTTGTACTGAATGATTTCTGGATTCCTTTGAGTTTTAAATCAATGATCTCATGAATATCTCTAAGTCTCATAAATGTCTCCTTATCTGTGAATTATACCCACATCAAAGGTTCTTGTGAAAGTGCAATGATTCTGGAGTCAGAAGAGTTAGGTCAAACACTGCATCTGATGCTAATTGTCTGTGACCTTAGGCAAGTTGTTTAACTCCTCTGAGTCTCAGTCTCCCCAGTTTTGGGGGTTGGTCTATATGGCTGCCAGGTCCCATTTGCTTTATAGCTATGATCCTTTGAACTATGAAGAAGGCAAATTACCACATTTGCTCAGATCCTTGAGGGTAAGGACTACGTGTTATTCACATCTCTAAGCCTTGTCACCAACAAGCATTTTGCCATGTACATCAGAGGAATTCAGTAAAGGGTTGTTGACTTCAAATGTTGAATTCTACTCAGCTTGCCTTTCTTCTCCTCTTTTCTCATCAGTTTCAGGCTTACAATCTGTTCCATTTGTCTCTATTCTTCAATACCTTGATGAATCTATCACATCATTCACTGGACATTTCTTCCAATAGACTGCAATTCATCCATGTCTCATCATCTTGTGTGATTTTTGCCTATGTCCTTCCTCAGATCCTTCATAAAGGATCTATTTAATACACTAGAGTACTTCCTAGAGATATTTCATGGGTACTAGTAGAACAACACTCAGACTGTCCATGGCTTATCCTGTACGCTCATTACTTGACTCACCCACCTTCTTTTCTGGTCATATATATCCTCAATGATTAATTCTTTTAAACCACTTCTTGGACATAAATCACCCTTGGTAGTGGAACATAAGTTCCAGTAAAATGTAAATCCTTGAAGGAAAGGATTGTTTTGTTCCCATCTTTGTATCTTTGGTGTCCACAACAATGCCTTGTAAATATTAGGCACCTAATGAAAGTTTGTTGAAATGAATTCAATTTGATAATAGCCTACTTATACCTATTGTGTAACTTTTCAGTGCCACTTGGGTCTTCTGTAATTTTTTATTTTTTTGTTATCATGGCCTTCTATGATTTGCAGCTATGAAGCATCATCAGGAGAATATTGGTATTAAAAAGGTGGACTTCTGCAGCAGGAAGCAGCTTGTGATCACTGAAAACACTGCAGTTTCTCAAATGCAATCCAACTTATTCTCCATCTTCAATTCATTTTTAAGGGCCTGTCCAAAATATAAGTACTGATGGACTAACTTAATGTGTTGCTCATCAAATGGCATATAATAATCTGGAAAATATGCATTCTCAATCCACTTAGTTTTTCCTGTGTAGATTTTGAGGCAACTCTTTTGAGTGGTTATAGGTATCATTGAAGAGGCTTCACAGAATTCTAAGACTTAATACAATCAGCTTGACACCCATAGATAGGATCATCTGGTAAACTTTATCATTTACATGAAATTCTTTCATTTTGGCTTTGCCTAGAAAATCCTCATGACACTGCCGAACACCAATGGTGAGCATGTATCACTTTTATGTCTTGCTTGATAATGATGATCAGAAGAGCACCAGGCAAAATTATCTCTGGTTGCATCCATCCAGGAAATTTATATGATCTTAACATACACATAGAGAATGCCTTGTTGGAGGAGTTCCTTTAAGGCTGCGTTTTGTTCTATTGAGGCAAATGGATTCTTTTATAGTCAATGAAAAATAAGCACAGCAAGATCTTTTTTTTAAAATATCTCTGTCAGTTGTGAGACAGTGATGTGTTCTGCCATAGAAAATTACCTGTGAACGCCTGCCTGTTCCCTTCTCATATTTGCATCAAAGGTATCTTCAATACATGCATAGATCATCTCCATAAATATTTTATAGAAATGCGATAGTAGACATGTGGTTTGGTACTTGCTAATGTCCTGTCAGGCATCTTGTTTATGTAATACCATCTGTGATCTTTCCCACTCTCTTGGAATTTCCCCACTTTGAAAAATCTTGAAAATATATAACTTAGTGTTCTTAAAATTGCGTCACCTGCAACACAGATTTCTTCAATGAGTATTCATTCAGATGCAGAAGTTCTTCCTGACTTCATCTTTTTGAGTGCCATTTCCAAGTCCATAGTATCACAGAGCATTTGAGTTAAAGCCATAGAAATGTAGAGGCATCAAAGCCAACCCCCTCATTTTATAGATGAGGAAACTGAAGCCCAGAAAGATAACAGATGACACAGGTAGTAAATGACAAAGCTGGGGTTTCATCTCAACTCAAAGTTTGGTTCTTTAGCATAATGTCGTAATGAGATGGTGGAGTACAAATACCCCTGTTGTATAGTCATAAGGGATGAGAATGGATCACTGGAGGAATGCTTGCATATCAACTCCATTTCCATATCTTTTTGTTGCCCTAACTTTAACCAAGAGTTCTCCAAATGTTCTAAAGCTTAGTTGTGTCTTATGCTAAGCTTTCTTCAGGCTTGTTCTGTCCTCTCATGGTTTTCACTGTCTTGAGAGGCAATGTGTCTCATAATCTTTTACCATCTTTCCCTATATTGTCTTGCAATTAAGCTTGTATTTGGAAACCATTATTGACCTTGACTGTCATTATCTTTCAGGTTGGAATGTTGATCAAGCATTTAGGGCTCTGGTGGTTTCTGGGCATTTGGGGCTTCCGTCTTGTGATGATCATTTGACATGCATTACATTACATTTTCTAAGAAACTATGACAGAGTGAATGTTTTCCCTTAGCTCTCATTTTTCAAAGTCACCAGCACTTAGCACAATGCCTGACAAATGGTAGGCGCTTAATAAATGCTTATTGATTGTTTCAATAGGTTAAGACACAGTTGCAATTTCATGCAGTCTTTTTTTTTTGGTCTTTAGCTAGCCTTCTAATTTGATTAATTTTGACCTTGGCTCAAACCAGTCGGTGATCTAACTCTACAAAGACAATTTATTATGAAATAGCTACCCTGTCAGTAACCATCTTCCTGTCTGATAAGCTATAGCCAGAAGAGGTGGTATAGTATAGTGAGTAGAGAAATGGCAGAGGAGACAGGAAGACCAGGGTTCAAATCCTACCTCAGTCATATATTGGTTATATAACCTGGGTAAGTCACTTGACTTCTCAGTACACCAGGCAACTCTAAAACAGTCAATTCCAGAAAAGGCCTAAACTGCTAAGGAGTTTCCTAAACTGATGAAATCAGTTATACACATGCATATGCACATGTACATATATACATATACATACACATATACATACATATATGTGTGTATATATATATATATACACACATAAAAACACATGAGGGCAGCTAGATGGCTCAGCGGATAGAGCTCTGGGCCTCTCAGGAAATCAGGAAAAACTGATTTAAAATCTGGCCTCAGACATCAACTAGCTGTATGACCTTGGACAAGTTACTTAACTTCTGTTTACCTTAATCCACTGGAGAAGGAAATAGCAAACTATTCCAGTATCTTTGCTGAGAAAACCCCATGGACAGTATGGTCCATGGGGTCACAAAAAGTCAAGTGTGACTGAAGAACAAATATGACACATACACACACACATATATCGGTATATATATATATATATATATGTACATATATTATATAAACATATATACACACTATATATTGCATTTTTTTGTAATGCTGTTCATTGTGTATGTCTAGTATGTTCTGATTCTCTTCTTACAGAAACCGATGAGATACAGGGTGTTCCAAAAGTCTTAGTGCAGTTTTAAGCTACTAAAGGACTTTTCGATGCTGTGCAATGCATCAGACCTCTGAGTAATGCACAAGCTTTGGATGATTTTAGTTCTTAATCCATATTTTTCAACATATCTTCTGTCATTTTATCAAGCCAAATAACATTTGCACTGAAAGTGAATATCATGATATATGCTGACTTGGTTTAGAGCATCTTGTTCAAGTCCTCTGCAGAATTTCTCTTCTTTCTTATCTTCCTCTGCAATTGATGTTGACATATAAGCTGCAATTGCTGGATCTTCATAATTATCTTTTTGCTTTGTCTTATACTTTTCACAAATCTTGCAAGGTGAAATGATAATGTGTGCTCTGGGGGTGGGTATTTCTTTGAACCCTTGGATGAATAATGAAATTAATTCTGTCAACTTCCTCATTTACCTATCTGAGGAGATCCAATGAGCCACCTTCCCATTTAGCTGCAATTTATTTATTCCTTCTGATTTCATTTGCAGTGGAACTTTTAACATTGTTCAAATAGTATATCAACCCTTTTGGTTATTTGGAACAAAAGTTCATATTCAGAGTAACAGAATATTAATTAATGGTCTAAAAATACAATCCTTAGTGCTTTCTGCCCCCTTTACTGCGATTTTACAGTATGGAAGCACATGGTAGCCATGAAGAATTGAATTTGTTATTAAAAAAAATCATTGATTGCCATGGCCAAATAATTCATCATATGTTGGTCAGTGTTTTGTTGATAAGCCTCGCTGTCTTTTGCTGAGTCTCAGAGAGAAGACACAACTTGTTGCCAGGACTATATATATTTTTAAAGTCTTTCTAGCTCTGTAGAACTTGTCTGAGTTTACATTCCGCAAGTATGAACTCCTAAAACTCAGGGACATATCCATGCCTTGACAAAGCATTACAGTCGAACTTTTGGAGAGGATACTTGGATGGTCCTCATATTCATCTCTTCATTTTCTTACACTGTATGCATCTTGTTCATAGATAATGTCTAGGAATAATCAGAAAATTAATAAAATTTGCTTTGGTTGGCTTTTCTGCTCTAAGCATAATGGTCTGTGTATAACTATTATCAATAAAGGATTCTTGCACACCTCAAGAACTGTTTCTCACTTTATGATACTCATTGAACATCATTTCAGAAAAGCAAATTTTATTTTAACTTTCATTGACAAGTTGAGATATTAAAAAATATTAACCAGAAAAAATAAAAAGATGAACAAAACAAAGCTGGGGGGAAAGATGGGGGAGGAGTGAGAAAGAGAAGAAGAGAGACAGAGAGACAGAGAGAGAGACAGAGGGAGATTGTATCCTTAAACTGGTAAATTTACTTATTTTTTTAATGTGCGTATTGAGTTTAACACAGTGGTGACCAAATCATTCTAATTGTTTCTATTATTCTGAGTATGACACTGAGTTTTAGGAGTTTATACTAGTCTCTATGTATTTCATATGGGTTTGTTGTGGTCCATTATAGTCTTTTACTACAGAATTGCAGTCAGTATTTATATTTTTCTTTTGGTTCTACTTTCTTTATTCCATATCAATTTAATATGTATAACCATATTTCTTTGAATTCTATACATTTCTCATTTCTTCTTTGTTGCTCTTATTGTTGTAGGTGTTTTTGTTGTCATTGTTGTACTGGCTATGTGATTTCTTCAGTGTAGGAAACTACCAGTGAGGAAATACTTTTATTAATGCAGATTACAAAATCTCTGGGCTACTTAAAGCATGAGGAACTACTCAACTTGAATCTGGGTCTCCCTTATTCCTGGAGCTGCTCTCTATCCATTATGCAACACTGCCTCTTCATCATTTTTTTTTTAATGTAGCAACAATATGCTATTACCCTATCATTTATTTAGGTCTTCCCTGATAGTTTGTTAATGAATGCTTTATGTTAGTTACCATGTGCCAACGACCCCTAATGAAAACAGTAGACATCGGCTAAATAAATACTAACTACGCCATTAATTTGAGACATTTAAAAACAAATATAATCTGCTCATCAATATCTCTCAAATATAATCAGTTCATAGATAATTGATGGCCAATGGCAAATAGCTGGTTGATGAGTATTACCCAAGATACTTACACATAGTGCTTATAATTTGTATACACAATATATTTCTGTTCTACTTTTGAGAGAAGTAACTCTGTATCTGACTCTGTAGTTATGAAGATTTCCTCTACCCCTAGCCCAACTTCCTGCATTAAAGAGAGGACTCCTTTCAATGGTCATTGACATATCTGCCATTACAATATTGATGCTATCTCTCCTACTAAAAATAATCATGGAACAATTGACCTTGTTGTATTGGTCTTTTGATGAATGGTACAACTGAGCACCTTTCTCTTTATTTCACTTTTAATATCTCATGGGAAAAGTAGAGGCTGTCCAAGAGCATCCAGGCTTTATAACCTCATTTATCTTTGACTCTTCCCTCTCACTCATTCCCATATGCAATCAAGATCCAAATCTTATTGATTCTGCCTCATCCACATCTCTCCATTCTGTCCTATTCCTTCTATTTTCACTGCAACCACCCTAGTTCAGGTTCTTATCTCTTCTTGCCTAGGCGATTGTGGTAGCGTCTTAATTGATATTCCTGCTTTTGGTCTACCTTTACTCCAATCTATGCCTTATATCATGACTGAGTAATCTTATTGATTACCACTCTGATTGTGGCATCGCTCTCATCAAAAACCTTCAGTGATTTTCCCAATCTCTACTGAAAAAAAGTTTTAAGTTCCTGATACTGGCACTAAAATTCCTCCCTTCAACAATTTACTAACTACCTCCTTTTTTATCTTTATTTTACATCATCTCCCTATGTTCTAGATCCTCATTTCCTTTTGCCTAAACTACTGCAAAAAATCTCGTATTTGAACTCCTAGTATACAGTCTCTCCCCTTCATATAAAACCTCTTGCATAGCTGCCAAAATAATTTCCTTAAAGTACGACTCTGACTAGATTACTCTCCTGCTCAAGAATCTTCAGGGGCTCCCTGTTGCATCTAGGATAGAGTATACATTCCAGTTTGACATTCTTCCATCTGGCTCCAACTTGCCTTTCCAGGATTACTGTACCTTGCTCACTCTCATATGCTATATTTTAGCCAAGTTGTCCTACTCATTGTTCATTAAATTTAGCATACCATATACCACTTTTGCAAATTTACACATGCATATCCTCATCATTTCCATTTCTAGCTCATGTGTTATCTCCTATAGAAAGCCTTTCCCGATCTCCTTAGTTTTTCTTGCTCTCTCCCTCTTCTTCCAATTATAATGTACACACTTCTCTATTCATGTGTTGTATCCCTAAATTAAAAAGGAGGGAAAGGGACCATTTTTCATTTTCTTGTTGTCTCCACAAGGTCTAGTAAAGTATGTTACAAAAACAAAACAAAATAAAAAACAAACAATTTTTTAAACTGAACATGTGGTTTCTATGGTATAGAGAACACACAGTGAGCTTTACCTTTGCAGAGCGGCCCCTTCTCTGCAATTTATAATCTGAAAAAGTTGCTTGGGGTCACTGAGAAGTTAAATGATTTGCCCAGGGTCACACAGCCTGTATATGGGAGAGTTGACACTTGAACTCAAGTCTTCATGAGTCAGAGGCCAGGACTCTATCCATTATTCCATGTTGTCTTTCCTAAAATAAATTTTATTGAGATGCCTTTGAGGTAATAGGATAGGTTTCTTCTCAACGAGACCATACAGAATGATTACTCTGATCAGGGATTGTACGATTTATTACACAGTTTAACGATCCATCTAAGATTACTGAAACTAAAATCTGAAAAATGTCAGGAATAGTCAGGGATAGAGATATGTTGAAAGAATCTGGTAATTCTAGGTAATAGAAGGACAACAAAAGACCATAATGTCATTAATTGTAGATGTTTTGCCATGCGCTCCAGTGGCTTAAGCTAGTGAAAAACTTGGTTGAATCTCCAAAGCATCAAGGCTTGCTTTTTTCCATATAGTTTTTTTGCTATTATATCTATATGTATATCCAGATCTAGACTTCACTAATTGAGTTACATGGTTTGTGGCATTTTCAGTTTTAATATTCTTAATCTGTGACTTTTATTTTGAGTATTATTACTCAGTCACTCAGTTATTAAGTATTTATTAAATGCTTACTATGTGCCAGCTAGGTGGTGCAGTGCTTAGAGTGGCCAGCCTGGAGGCAGGAAGCCCTGAATTCAAATCTGGCTTCAGATATTTACTAGCTGTGTGACTCTGGGCAAATCACTTTACCCTGTTTGCCTCATTTTCCTCATCTGTAAAATGAGCTGGAGAAGGAAATGGCAAAGCACTCCTGTATCTTTGCCAAGAAAACCCTAAAAGGGGTCAGGAAGAGTCAGAGTCAACTGAAAATGACTATACTACAACAACAATGTGCCAGGCACTCTGCTAAGCCTGGGAATATAAATGCAAGCAGAAAGAAAATCTCTGCCCTCTAAGAGCTTACATTCTAATCAGAAGATAACACCTAAAAAGATGCTAATATCTGGGAAGCACAAGGGGTGGGAGAGCAATGAAAGTACCCTACAAGGAAGAGTGGTAGATAAAGTCTGAAAATTGGCTGTTCAGCCTGGAGAGCACTGAGATATGGCTGACTTGAGCATTCCTCCTTAAATGGAGGTTCACCCAATCAGGGGAGAAGCCACAGGGAAGACGGCATGGTAGAGAGAGTATAGGCATATAAGTTCTCATCCAGCTTCCACTTGAAGATGTCTAAGAAGGGGGAAGCCACCCCCAGGAGTCAGACTGTTCCATTCTGGGACAGCACTAATTGCTAGACAATTTCTCATTTCCTTGCAGTGTGCGATATGAAGACAGACTTGCTTCATTCTAGTATGGGATTTTTGTCATGTCCTACAGACAGATCATTTTCCCTTCATGGTTGTTGTTCTTCAGATGCTTCAGTCGTGTCTGACTCTTCATGATCCCATTTGGGGTTTTCTTGGCAAAGATACTGGAGTGGTTTGTCTTTTCCTTCTCCAGCTCATTTTACAGATGAGGAAACTGAGGCAAACAGGGTAAAGTGATTTGCCCAGGGTCACACAGCTAGTAAATATCTGAAGCCAGATTTGAATTCAGGAAGATGAGTCTTCCTGACTTCAGGTATGGCACTCTGTCCACTGCACCACCTGGATAGGCCAATTAGATATCTATATACCTGGATTTTCCACTCCCATTTCAAATTCAACCTGTCCAAAACATAATTCATTATTGTCCCCCTGTTTTGAGGGCACCCAGGCTCGTATGTTGGGAGTCATCCTCAATTCTTTCTTTTCCCTCTCCCCTCAAGTCAATCAGTATTTGAAGTCTTTTCAATTCTGCCTCTACAATGTCACTTGCACCAACCCCCCTCTCTCTGATCACATGGCCAAATGCCTCATTCAAATCCTCATCACCTCTCACCTGGACTATTGCTTCAGCGTCATTATTTTTTCCTTTTTTTTTTTTCTTTTTTGGTGAGGCAGTTACGGTTTAGTGACTTGCCCAGAGTCACAGAGTTATTATCTCCTTTTCTCTAGTCTCTCCATTTTCCAGTCTATCCTTCACACAGCTACCAATGCAAAACTACTCAAAGTACAAAATTGACTAATAAACTCTAGTGAATTCTCATTACCTCTAGGATCGAATACTTATTATTCTGTTTGGCATATAAAAGCCCTTCATTACTTAGCTTGAAACTACCTTTCCAGCCTTATTATACATTATATCCCTTCATGCCCTCTGTTGTCCAGTTAAACTGGCCTTCTTATTATTCCTCACACAAAACATTCTTTCCTCTCCATGCCTTTGCACAGGCTGTGCCTCATGCCTGGAATGCACTCCCTCTACACCTTGTTTGTCCTTTGTTCTCAAAGAGAACCAATGATATCAGGAAGGTGATGACTTGCAAGTGAATTGGACTTAAGCGAGGCAAAAGTCACCAGACTCATTCTCTCCTTCAGAGCCATCTGGGTCCAGTGACAAGACATAGATCAGGAAGACTGGAGATGGCCCTGGATGTGGTGGAAGACCTTGGCCTTTTTAAGCTCAGATCTTTCCCAGGTCTCAGTTTGTCTGAGGCAACACCCTTCAGTGATTTGGCTAGGTAAGAAATTAGACCCCAAAAATGGCCTCTCAAAAAACAAAACGAAACAAAACAAAACAAAACAACCTATACTTCTTAGAATCCTGAATTTGTTTCAAAGTTCTGCTCAAATGTCATCTTCTATTTGAGTTTTTTCCTGATTTCCCCCAACTTCTAGAGCCCCCTTCCCAAAACCTTGCATCTATTTTATGTATTCTAATAAATGTGCATATTGTCTCTACTGATAAAATGTAACAATGATAACTTTATATATTGCTTTAAGGTCTGTAAAATGCTTTACAAATATTATTTCACTTTATCCTCACAATAACCTGTGAAATAGATATTATCCCCATTTTGCAGATAAGGAAACTGAGGCAAACAGAGGCAAAGTGCTTGCCCAAGGTCTCAAAGTTAGTAAGCATCTGAGGCTGGATTTGAAGTCAGGTCATCTTGACTTCAGATCCAGCACACTATCCGTTGCTCTATTCAGCTGTGTAAAACCAAATTCCTTGATGTCAGGAATGGTGTATTTTTGTTTTTATATCCCTAGTACCCGGCACAGGGCCTGGGACATCGTAGGCCCTTACCAACAAAATGATTATAGATTGATTGCTTGTGAGTAATTTTCTGAACACAGTATTTCATTTTCTGCTTCCATCCATGCCTTTGCACAGGCAATCCTCATGCCTGGAATGCTCTGTCTCACCTCCATTTGCGGGAATCTCTAGGTCTTCTCAAAATTCAGCTCCTGGGCAACTTACTACACAAGGCTTTTGTATAATATGTAATCCATTCCTCCTCCTCTCAGGCCAAAGTTATGTTTGATCTATTTTGCACGTATTTTGCATTTATTTATCGGTGTATATGATGTTTCCTCAATGGAATGGAACTTCCTTGAGGGCAGGGAGGGTTTCACTTTGGTTTTGGTTTTTAGCCTAGTTTCTGGCAAATAGCAGGCACTTTCAGAGATGCTTACTGGCTTGAATTGAATTCTCCTACAGTATTATTTTACTCTTAACGAAAATGAAGGGGTGGGGGTGCGGTGAGGGTGGAGAGGTAAAAAGGATTTAATACAGGGAAATTCATTTTAAACAACACTTTTTCAGAAACTCATCTTTCAGTATTGAAGGGAGCTTTATGTTATCGGTATTACCAGAATAAATTATATTCTGCTGTTTAAGATCCAGAAATTAATGAGAAGCTGTGATACTGAAGAGAGCTTTTTGGTAATAGTTAGTGCTAATGGCCTGAGATTTTTCTCCAGGTTAATTTAGTACTTAGAATAACCCAGGTGCCTCCATCACCTAAACAGAATTTCCCACAGCTCAGTTAATCAGATGCAGCACCCAAAAAGGGCCAGTGAATCTGTTTGTTACACTCTACTTAAAGGAGCTGTGGCTACAATACTCCAGTGCTGAAGTCAGTGAAAAGGCACCATCCAAACACAATCCAAGGAAAATGCAAGCTGATACAGCACAAAGATGCTTTGTTTAAGAAGGGCAGAAATTTCCAGCAACTATCTGGAAAAAAAAAAATGCAGGATGGGAGGGAATGTAATCAAATAACAAAACAAACCCCCAACTAAAAGAGAATCATTATAAACCAGTACAAGGACACTTTGTTTTTAAGTACACACAATGAATTTTAAAGATCTTTGTTCAGAAGGGAAATAAAGCATTATGAAGGACTGACACATTTGATGGATGGATGGTTTCTGAAAAACCACATTATCAATTACTTTTTCCTTGTTTGGCTCCAGTCCAGTAATTTTTATTTGAACAAGCCACATGCTAGCATGGTTTTGATTGCAGGAAGTTACTGGTTGTTAAAGGATACTATTTCACTGATGGGCTTATCTCTTCCTCTACCCCTCCCCTTTCTGATGGGAGTCTGATAGGAAAGGCCCAGTTTCAAGTTGTTACAAATAGAATAAGAGGTTGTTTGGTAAACTGCCCCATGTTTTGCTTTGGCACAATCCATACCATGTCCCTTGCTGGTTCAGAAAACAAACCCTCATATTTGGCTTTTTCTAGCCCTTAACTTGTTAATCACATTTTGATCAGTTTCCTTATCTACAAAATGAAGGGACCCAACTTGATCCCTTCCTTAAATCACGAGCAAATGTGGAAGAATATTTGTAGAAAGTCCATTAAAAACAGCATACGTGATGTCTTTCCCTTAAAATATTAGCTCAAAAAATAGTTGTGGAGAAAAATGCCTGAATAGGAATCATCATGAAATACCTAAACTGAAATGTGGCAAAGAATGGAATTTCTTCTTCTGGTTTCACTTAACTCTCTAAGAGTAGATATTCTGCTCTCAGGAAAGGTAAAGTTGGAATGAAGTTTAAGAAATATAGCAAATTAATTGCTAGCTTAGAGATGTTTTGTCTGTATTTGGGGATAGCTGTCACCACGGATGTATATGATCAAAAACCTGATACTCAGAAGAGATCTGTAATAGCCATGTTGTTTTTCCCAACACCAGCAGAATCCAACTATTAACTCTTGTTTAGGTTTTTGAATGCAGAAATATAACAGCTCCAAAATGTTACATGTTCTGAGGCTAGTAGGTTAGCATTCTGCTTTTAGATATCATGCTAGAGAAGCCTTTTTATTTCTGCTTTTTTTTTAATGTCAAATTCTGATTTTGGTGATTATTCTGCTAAAGATAAAAAAAAAGTGCTTTGAGGGAATAGACCCTTTACTGTTGATCAAAAAAATGAAAACAATTTGAATGAATTAGAATCATATCTTGTTCAATGGAAGAAAAATAAATTCAGCCTCCATTTGTTGAGTTGTTAAACTCTTTTAAAGAAAATCTCACTGCAAGGAGATCGGAAATATGTTAATATCTGCAATTTACTCCTTGAAAATAAGATTAAAAAAAGGTATTTAATTTTTTGCTATGCACAACTATATGTCTAGATTTGTTATTCCTTTCCAACTGACATGTTCGTTATCTTGTAACAGAATAAACATAATGCAAGCTATTCTCTTAATGACTGTGAGACATGATCTCTATTTGGTCGGAAATCCAGATAATCTTCAGTACCCTAAATCTTTATTCTTAAAACAGCAAATGTAGAAGTTATCATTAGTTAAATGACTAATTTAATGGAATATTGTGTTTTATGGTAAATCCTTTCCTGACTTGTGATGTTTGTACACTTAGTTTTAATTATTAGCAAAATTCTACTTATTCAGTAGGCTCACAGATACTCAAAGCTTAATTAAAAATAGTTTGATGCTGCTTTGATTAAGAAGTCTCTCAGGCATAGTATAAATAATTCAAAAATGTATGTGACTAAAATAATTTATCTATCAAAATTTAAAATCTAATGCCACAAACATGTATGAAGTGCCCTCTATAGGTAAGGAATCAATCAGGCCTGGTATACAAAAACAAAATAGTTCTTGCCTTCAAGGAACTTACAAATATAAACAATATATCTGCCTATTTGTTCTAGGAAACCGTTGTAGGAATAACAGAAACAGTGAGACTGTTTGTTTATGAGTAGCATCATTCCCCCTGGGAACCTAAGGCAGCTTTTGAATTTGACTAATTTTCACAACATCTCTGTGAAAGAGGAAAACCCATTCATTCTCCATTCTCTCCCTCCTGTGTTCCCAAACTGGGGCACCTTTTATAATGCATCCAGACAGAATTTAAAGAAAAATTATGGTCTAGAAGAGGGAAGCTGTGGTAGAAATAATATTATAATCATCAATACTGACATCTATCAAGGATATAAACAAAGCAGACTTTTTTCCCTCCTTGCAGGCATTAGAGACTTGTTTGTATGTTTTTTTGAAAGGAAATGTTTTATCTTTAAACGGCTGGTGGACTTTAATCATTCCTTAGAACTGTCAGAAAACATAATCATTTGGAACGTAAGAACAAGGCCATTTGTAAATGGTGGGAAATTGTCATTTATTGAAGAAATACTTAACAACTTGAAAAGTTAAAATAAAGAACTGCTGAATATTTATATGTGCTGTATTTTGAAATGGATTAGTAACATCTAAATTACAATTCAGGAAATGCTGTTCTTTAACAACTTGCTTTAAAAACAGTAAACATGTGAATCATATTTGTTCACAAAAGTATCAAAATCAATTTTTCTAGCTCACACACTGATTACTGAACTTTCTCATGATCATAGTGCATTAATTTATAAAGTTACTACTTAGATTTTTTTTCTGTTTTTGTTGTTATTGTTCTTTCAAGAAAGTCTAACTTCAGGAATAGAGGACGTTTCATACAAGTCACCAAAAGATGAATCAGAGTATGAGTCAACCAGTGTCAGACTGCCAAATTCTCTTACTGAGAAAACCTCTAAGTTTTAATATTACTATGGTAGGCTCTCAATAATGTTTGTTGAATTGAATAGCTATTAATTCAGGAAGTTTAGCTTTCCTAAGTTTATTATAGGTTGGTTTTAAATTCGGATGAATAGTGTCAGATTTACCATAAGGTCTTCTTCACTGTTTGAGAAGTTGATATTTCTATGTTTTACATCACTAGACTATGGGATCTTCTATTTTCTTTTTAAAAAATGCTTTGCATAATGCATTAATTCTTGTATAATGGTATAGTGTAGGACCTCATTAAAAATTCTTATTTACCTGGTCAAGTTAAACCTTTCACATAAAATATGTTTAATGATGACTATAAGTCTTTCCTCACCTACTTTAAAAGCCTATGAAAATAAAAGCAGTCAAAATAGCTTTGTCTATTTTAAGCTAAGGTTGAAAAAAGGAGTTATTCCTAATGAGTGAAAATCTCTCAGAATTTTCTATTTATTTTGATGGAAATTTGGCAAGTGCTATAATCGTTGACTAATAAGATTGAATCCATGTTATGTTTTCTAAAATTAGTAGTGTACTGGACAAGATTTTACATGATGGCTCATTCACAATGTCTTAAAAGAATTTCTAAGAAGAGAAGTCATGTGATAGCCCTGACTTGTTCTAGGAGGAACTACATAATATTATAGACAAGTCCTGATATGAAATATAGTTTTGAGAGTTGTACACAGGTATTACAGGTCCTTAAAATTTGAGTCACACTTAATGACACTAAAAGGACCAGGTAGGTCAGTCAAAACAAAAATTTGCTTGGTCCTTTGAGGTGTTCTTAAACCCCACACATTTTTATAAGGCACCAAGTGGTTTAGGATTTAACTCCACGCTTCCCTTCACCCCAATGTACAGTATTAAGTACTTAGGTATTTAGGTCTGTTTCCCAAGGTGATTAGGAAAAAGGAAAAGAACCTATATGTTCTAAAATATTTATAGCAGCTCTCTTTGTGGCAGCAAAGAACAGGAAATTGAGGGAATGCCCATCAATGACAGAATGGCTCAATGAGCTGTGGTATATGATTGTGATAGAATACTACCGTGATGAGGTTGATTAAAAAAAAAAACATGAAAAGACTTGAATGAAATAATGAGCAGAACCAAGAGAATGTTTTATACAGTAACAGCAATATTTTTCAAAGAGTAACTGAATGGCTAAGCCAGTTTGAGTAATGTGAATATTCAAATCAACCACAAAGGGCTCATGAAGGAAAACGCTACCCACCTCCAAAGAAAGGACTGATACATGGAAATATGTATTGTATGGTTCTAAATATATAGATATATATACATATATATATAATGGTTCTTCAGTGACTTGCCCAAGGAACACACATAGCAAAATGGTGGAGTCAGAATTGGAACTGAGGTCCCCTGACTCCAAATCCAGCCCTTTTTCCACCTTACTGCTCTCACCCTATAATTTTCAAAAATAAATACAAGTTTCTCCTGTCTAATTTCTGCCTGGGCTGAAGTTGTTAAAGAAGCAAAAACCTATCTGAAGGCTTGGCAAGAGCAGTTGAAGAAACAACTCTATTAGTAAAAGGTGCAGTAACTTAAGCACTATGTGTATTTCTTCAGCTGCTCTTACCAAGCCTTAAGAGCATCCAAAAAGTATGTATAGGGGAGTGGGAAAGATAGGGGGGAGGAAAAGGGAGACTTGTGCATTGGGAACTAAGTGCAAGGGGTCTTAGAGGTCACTCTTTCTGCAGTCAGCCACAATTTACTACCATAATTCCTTCTACCTTCCCCCTCCTAAATAAATAAATAATGAAATTTTAAGTAAATATGCTAGAAACCACACATTTTAATTGCTCAATACCAATTTTAAGAGGATAGAAAACATGAACTCTGAACAAGGGGCCAGGAAACACAAATATTCCTTTCTAACTTACTATTTACCAGTTATGAGATTGGGCAAATCACTTAATCACTTTGAGACACAGTTGCTTCACTGGTGACCTGTAATGAGAATAGCAGCAAGTGAGGTTAGACCTTCACCATTAACTTGTGAGGTAGTATCACCCATATTATTATCCTCATTTTGCTGAAGATGAGACTGAAGCTCAGAATGGTTAAAATATATGTTGCCCATGGTCATAGGACTAAACAAGTGAAATGGTCTCTGAACCCAGATTTCCCCCGACTACAGACTTCATTCTGTTTACTGCATCCCATGTGCCTGGACCAGAAAATATTTTGAGGCCCCTTCTGACTCTAGACTCTATAACTCTTCATTTTTTTTTTCTGAGGCATTTGGGGTTAAGTGACTCACCCAGAGTCACACAGCTAGTGAGTGTCTGAGGCCAAATTTGAACTCAGGTCCTCCTGACTCCAAAGCCAGCACTCTATCCACTGCACCACCTAGCCACCCCAACTTTATAACTCTTTGAAAGTCAAATAATCTGGGGTAATTGGGGGAAATAGTTTGGGGGTAGATGTTGCCATTTCCCAAGTAAATAACATATTATCCATTGTGATTATTACAATTCTGTTAAGGTTATACATCAAGAATTTTGCAATGAGGATCAGTTATAACAATCACATGAATAAATAACAATAGATAACATTTATAAGCTTTGCAAAGCACTTAATAAATATTATCTAATTTTATCCTCACAACACACTTGTTAGGTAGGTTCATAGATTATCTGTGGAGCATTAAAGTGTGCCATGACTGGAGAGCTCATGTAGATTTCATACAGCAATTTATTAAATTTTTATAAATCAGTATATTACATATGCATTTCACTGAAATTTGGCAAATTTTAATGATTAGGTGACTGTAAATTAATGATTGAGCCAGAATTATGTTCAGTGATGGTTTTTCTAGACTAAAACCTTTTCCTCTTACCTGTAGCACTTACTATCACCAAGGTGTGACATACATTTCTGCTTAGAAGTAGTATTCTGGTCCAGTGATGGTTCATAGTACCTTTATATTTGACTATTTTTTTTCTTTTAGATGTTACAAGCTGCAATACTCTGTTTCACAGCTCAAAGATGAAACATACCTGAGAACCTGTGTTTTTTCCTGTTTTTTTCTAAAAAAAAAAATCCACATTTTGATCCCTCACTTCCAACTCTCCTGTTGATACACAACTGTCAGGAGATATTATGAGAAAGTTTCCTATTACAAGCTATTTGATATTTCCTAACAAAGCAAAGGACACTCTCTGCTCATTGACCCTCTCAATATCTCTTCAGGTTCTGATAGAAGTCTCATCAAGTTTCCTGTGCTGGGGGAAGTGAGACTGCTCTACAGAATTTCAATAAATATGGTCCAGTTGATTCAGAGGCTTTCTACCATAGTGCAAGAAATATATTACTATATTTTCAGGAATTCCAAAGAATACTTATGTATCGCATAAGGACAAGTATAAATTATTTCAGAAAATGCACAAGTAGAAAAGGCAAAGACTCAAAATTTGGAGACAATCTGGATTCTGATACTTCCTGGGTGAACTTGAGCAAATCATTTAATCTCATTAAACTTGTATACTTACTGGTAAAATGGGGATAATAATACATGACCTACCTGGGACTAACTTGTTGTGAGAATCATGTGAGATAACGTATGTACAGTGCCTTTAGAGTCACGAATGATTTTTAAAGTACAGCATATATAGGTCCGTGTCACTGCTGAGATGACATTATTACCAAAATTTACTTGATTTTTTTTTTTTTTTTTTTTAGTGTTGGGAGAGGTTCAGGATATGGCTGGGAAGGTACTCCTCTTGTCTTTTGGGGGTAGTTGTGATGGTGTAAGTAGTATGAGAACTAGGCACAGTCTCCAAGGAATTTAACTATAATCACTTGTTGTCATTGTTGTTCTCCTTCTTCGTTATCATCATCATCATTATGGTGAGCTATTTTAACAGAAGGGAAGGGATAGTTCTACACAATTTTGCATCCCTGCCCTCCCTCTTATTTATAGTAGGTGCTCTGCGTACGGTGTAAAAATGGAAGGTTGACTTTGCATCAAACAAGGTTTTCCAAGACTCCTCAAACTGTATATCATCACCACCAAATATTCTTGTTAAACTAAACACTAAAACTAAACACTAACGTGCATGGCCCAAATTAAGCTCA
Organism: Vombatus ursinus; assembly: GCF_900497805.2. NCBI lineage: Eukaryota > Metazoa > Chordata > Mammalia > Diprotodontia > Vombatidae > Vombatus > Vombatus ursinus. Next base: position 7,406,521 of record NW_020954610.1, on the reverse strand, counting down.
GCGGTGCCCCAAGAAGCTTCCACTCTAAAATCTGGACAGGCTCGAGAGCTCAGGAATTGCAAGTGCATCTTTCCATTAACGAAACCAGGCACCTCCCTTAGTTTGGGGTCCACTGGCTTGGCCGGGTAGCCCAGCTGTTGAGCCCCAGGCGCTCCAAAAAGCCTGGGGCCAGGCTGCATCTTCCAGCTGCCTTCAGATCTCCTTTTTTTCCTCTCCCGGGAGTAAGCCTCGCTGGGGAGGCTGGTGCTAATGGGGGCGGATTGAAGGGAGGGCAGGCAGGCTCCCTGGCGCTTGCCACACTTCATCACCAACGCAGCGCATCCTGCTGCTACTTGGTGACACGCAAGAAGGAGGAACCAGGCGTTTGGGATGCCACCTCACCCCGGTGGGTATGCAGCAGCCCAGCCATCCTTCGTTTTACCTACGGGAAGCCCAGAGAGCCCACGGTCTCTCCAGGGCTAAAATGGGCGAGAGGTACGCACCCCGAGAGCTCTCTCCACGCCGCCACCGCCACTCCATTTCCAGTTTCAGGCTTTGATTTTTCCGACTGTCGGAGTGAAACTTGTTGGCCTTTATTTCTTGCTCAACAAAGGAGTTGGATGGGGGAAAATAAGGTTTTTTGTTTTGTTTTGTTTTGTTTTAAGGGTAGAGAGCATGAGGAGTGGAAGCTGGAAGTTTCTTTGGGGATCCTGAGCCTCCTCTCCCAGCCCTGGAAGCACATGGGCAGCTCACTTTATTTCTCGGATCCAGGCCTGGGATGAAGTTGGCTTAGCGGGTGGGATGGGGCAAAAAAGCCTTCTTTGGGTATTCGGGCCCCTCCCCCCCTCCCAGGAAAGAGAAACCAAGCAAGAGCTCTAGGGTTAAATAGTAATCACATCCCTCTTAAACTCTTTAAGAGGACGCGCCTTCTCTCTCCCTTCATCCGTTCCCCCCACCGCAGTTCGAACCCTTTACAACCCGCCCCACTCCCCAAGTCACTGGGCGGTGCTTTGTGTCTCCAAACAAGGGCAGGGGGACTCAGTCCCCGTTCACACGGAAAATTATGCCGGCTCCAGCGGTGCGTAAAATTGATGTGAACTGAAAGAAGTGGGATCAGCGTGATCCTCCCTCTCTTGTCTCAACAGGGGTTTCGGCACGTTACACAAGGCCGAGCTTGTCTCTTTAAGGAGACATTGGACCCTAATTAGTCCGCATTCCTGGAGCGGCTAATGCGGCCGCCGTGGAGGGCAGTGTCGTGTGCATGTTTGGGTTTGGAGTTGGGGGTTTTGTAGGGGAGAGAACTAGGATAAGAAGTTGAGTGCATTTGACCACCACCCAGCCTCCTTTCCTCTAATCCCCTCATACCTTCCCTCTTTATTCACCCCACCCTTTTCCACCCTTCTTATTTTGCCACCATCACCCAGGTTTGAAGATGCAGCCGCGGCGGCGGCGGCGGCGGCGGCGGCTGCAGCAGCTCCACCAAGCCCCACGTTACTTTGATTGACAGCTGAACAAATGTTTCCCCTGTTCGAACGCTCGCGCTAAGGAACGTCAGCAACCGCGAAGCTCCACCTCGGGCGGGCCGCTTCTGCCCCGCCCCCGCTCACCTCATCCCACACTGTTCATTGGCTCAAGCCTCGGGCGACGCCCGGCCCCCACGTGGGAACGAGCCTTTCCGGCTCCTCCCCACTGGCTCCCCATTTGTCAGAAATGAAATGATGGGCAGTAACACAGAACGGCGATTAATGTTCAGTAGTCTCTGATTGGTTGTCTGTGTCGCCCGCTGCGCTGGGAGTAGGCGGGGCAGCGGTGGGGGACCCAGGAGTCGTCGTTTGGCCTGGCGGTGATTGTAGTCTGTCTGGTTCGATCCTGCAACTTGGAGTAGGGAAAGAGTCGCCAGGATCGGACTACATCTCCCGGGATGCTCCGCGCCTCCTTCTTCTATGATTGTGAATATGTATCAGAATGTTAATGATTTGCTGCTGCTAAATTTGGTCAAAGAAGTCACCTAGACAGAGCGTGTTGTTAGAGCTGTTCGGAGCGGTTGTTTAGGCTGCTAGCTGCTTTCTTCCCCCTCTCACACACTTGTATGTTGTTTTGTGGCGGTGTTCGAGGAGTTTGAAAGGAGAGCGAAATAAAGCCGCAAAGCATTTCTTTTCTTTTTCTTTTTTTTTAAACTCCTCTTCAAAAAGATTTTTTTTGGGGGGTGAAATACAAGAGAAAACAGGAAGGAAGAAAAATAAGGAAATGAGATGAGGTAAAAGAGCATGTTAAAAGATCGTTACTGTGAACCGAATAATCTCCAGAGAATCACAGAAAGCACCGGGCAAGGACCTCAGCCGAATCAAAGGAGTTTGCGTTTTTTTTTTTTTAATGCAAGAAGAGAGGCAGTGCATACGAAGGAATAATAACCAATTAAAAGACAAATAAAAGTTTGGAGTGGGGTGGCGAAAGAGACTGTGCGGGGACACGGGGTGTTTCGCGGTTTCCACCGCCACCATCACCACATTTGGAGGGCAGTGACTGGTGCGATCGGAGGGATATTACCCGCCAAAGGAACGTTCCAGGGGCTCCCGGGCAGCCGCTCCTTCAAAACGAACGGACCCTCCGGAACGTGGGGACAGCAGCCTCCGAACGTTGCCGGGGTAGACGTTCCACCCTCGACAATGACCGCCGGCCAGTGACAAGCCCCCCGTGGAATGTTGGAGCGGTTCTGTTCTGCCGGGCACAGAGAAGCCGCCACCGCCGCCGAGGGTTTCCTCCTCTTGTGTCACGCGAGACCCGGGGGCGGGGAGGGGGGCGCAGGGACCGCCGCCGCCGCTGCCGCCGCCGGAGAGACGCTCCTCCGAGAGCCAGCCGGCCCCGCCGCCCGCCCGCCGGGTGCCTTCTCCTCCTCCTTGTTTCCATTAAAACAAATGAACCGAGCTGCTCTGCCCAGCGCCGCCAACTAAATCGGTTTGGATGATTCGCGATCTGAGCAAGATGTACCCGCAGACCAGACACCCGGTGAGTGGAAGCAAAGCCGGGCCCGCGGAGAGGGGGCGCGGGGATACTTATATGCTGGGATCCCCTCCCAGCCCCCCTCCCCATCTTTTCAGTTTTACTACGAGGGCTGGAAAAAAGGGGGAAAAACCCAAACAAATCCGAGCCACTACTCTCAGGCAGCTCCTTTGGTGCTGCTGGATATCGGCAAGGAAGGAAAGGATTGGGGGGGGCGGGGGGGGGTCGTTTCGTGAAAGCAGTTGAGTTGTGGCCATTTTCTTATTGTTGTCTTCGGGAAACCCTGAAAACCCGAAGATAACGATTTGTGATCTCGGCTCCTTCAGTTTTTCTAGAGATGTAAGGTGGGGGGGGCGCGAAGAGGGACCGGGAGACGTGGGAGTGGGAGGGTTTTTCTTTGAGCTCTCTGCATCTCTGGATTGAGGGGGGTCCAAAGTGTGCGTGCGTGTGCGTGTGTGTGTGTGTGTGTGTGAGAGAGAGAAAGAGAGTGCGTGCATGCTGGGAGGGGGTGATGTCTCCCTCTCCTCTCCCACTTGTCCCTAGAGAATGAAACGTGTCGTTTTCAGCTCCTTCTCCTCTCCCTCACCCCCTCATTCTAGTTTCACAATATGGCCAAAGTGTCCCTGACATAGACCGTGGCTGTTTGGCAGTTTCGATTCCGGGCCGGGGGAGTGCGTGTGTTCGAGACGCTGCCCCGTCTTATCCTTAATGAAAAAGAGCTTTCGAACCTTGATGTTCGTGAGAAAGGCGTGGATGGGAAAAAAACCGGTGTGTGTATGCGTGTGTCTGTGTCTAGGGGGTGCAGAGGACGGGGAATGAGGGGAATGCGTGGCTAGAGGGGGAGAGACTTTTCTCTGTATTTGGTTAAAGAAGGAAAAGTGGGGGGGTGGTGAGAGAGAGTTTTAATAGCTCTTTACCTTAATATGTGTGGACCCCTCCCCCCTTTTTAGCTTTGCATGGTATGTTTTCCCAATCTCTTCCCTCGCTTGTGATGTGGGATAATTAAATATTTTATTATTGTTCTTTAGGCACCGCATCAGCCTGCTCAACCCTTTAAATTTACAATTTCCGAGTCCTGCGATAGGATTAAGGAAGAGTTTCAGTTTTTACAGGCTCAGTACCACAGGTAATGATGTTTACTTTCCTTGATCCTCCTGTTTGCTTAGCTCTTGTCAGTTTTCCCCCCCATTACCCTAGCGCCTCCCCCCCACCTTTTTTTCATTTTGACAAGGTGAACGTAAAGATTTGGGGTGGCTCTTTTTCCTCTTTATAGACAGAAAGGGTGAGTAACAGCACCCTTCTGGGCAGGTGCAAAGAAAGTGTGAGCCTTTCTCCCCAAAATAAATAAAAAAGAAGGCAGAACACTTTGAGACTGTAGAAGATTTGGAAGATGGTTTCAAACTTTCAATAATGATTTATTGGGGCAGAAAGAAAACTAGGGATAAGAAGATGCAGGGGCCTTTTAGCTTCCTTGCTTATTTGTTACTTGGGATTTTCTTCCTCTTCCTTTTTCTTCCTGACCATCCCACATTTCTGCTCTCAGCATTTCAAGGGGGAGAATCTTGGCATCTAGCAAGGGAGCTATCTCATTTCATTTTTTTCTGAAAGATGTTTTATTCTCAGAGTGATAATTGCCTTAAAGTTGACATTTTAAAATCGTCTTGCCATAATTCTCATTGACGTATATTTCTTTTTACGTGACTTTTAATAAAAAACAACCCAATTTGGACAAAATCAACAATTTGCCCCCTGGGTGGTGGTATTCAACTTGTCTGTATTTTTGGAGGGAAAGAGAGACATCATTCATTAAGACATAATTGATTCATATTTTCATTCATTTCTTTGTGCACCATTATGGAAAACTCAAGTGTGATATTTTGTGGGACTAGGCTTTAACATTTGTTAATATGTTAATCTCATTGATTTTTTTTAATTATTGTTTCTTTTAAATGAATTTGTGAACACACATTTCTGGATCAGATTCAAGAATGAAACAAAGATTCCTCATCTTCCCATCTTAAACTTTAAATAACACATTCTATTAAAGAGGAGAAATGAGGCTAGCTCTTTTTTTTTTTTTTTGTTGGTATTGGTATTTTAATTGTTGATTTGAAATTTATGGATACTGATCTTGAGGGAGGTAATGAGCATACTTGGATATTAAAAGAGAATGTAAATCAAGTGTTATAGAGTATTTATGCTTCATTATGTCTTGAACAGTTTAAAACTAGAATGTGAAAAACTGGCCAGTGAGAAGACCGAGATGCAGCGGCATTATGTCATGGTAAGAAAGCTGAATAACACATTCAAAATGTCTATTAGTTTGATATACCAAAAGCAGGAATTCATTCAGGTAGCTTGAGGCTACAAAAGAAATTACTACTGTGTTGCCACTGTAGTTGAGATTGTGGCATAATTTCCATTAGAAACCTGTAATTCGAGGATGTTAGAACTTGCCTCTGAAAACCGGTTTTGATTTGAAGTTGTCCTCAAAGTTTAGCTGCATGCTATATCATTTTCTCTGTGCTTTGTTTTTAAGAATTTTGAAAAACAACAACAAAACCTCTGTATTTCTGCTTTGCTTATAGTCATGATCAAAATATTAGTGTTTTGGTGGTTTGCTTTGTTGTGTTTTACTATAATTCCAAATGATTTTAACTAAAGATTTTTTTTGTATGTGGTTTAGTTTTTAATGCTTTATTTCTTTTTTTAAAGAGTGAGGAATTAAAGTAGATAAAGATCATCTTTCCTTTAAATTAAGAAATGAAATTCTACCTCATCTATGTATTGAATAAAAGAGGCTTTTTAAATTTCCCAAGGTTTATTTCATCAAGATTGCCAAAGTACCAGTTATCATCTGGGTTTAAAAAAAATCACAGTTTCCTTCCAAGACATATAATCATACATGTTTGTATGATGGCTTCTAAAGCGACTGAAGGATTACATTGTGGGCTTGCATCTAAGGCAATTTCCCTTTGAATTTGTGGTTATAAACACACAGTGCTTAAAAAATGAGAAAGTTAACTCCAAAGATTATTTCTAAGTAACACTGCCTTTATGACCAATTCTGTCAAAGCACCAAGATTAATTTGAGATATATTTTTCCCATTTACACATTTGTCTTGCCTAGGAATTGATGTACACTTGTCACTGAGTTCATACCAGTATTTTTCTTCTCTTTTGATAAATCCTGAGAGAGAACAGAACATGCTAAGGATGCTCAGTTTTTGAACTTTCTTACATTTTTCACTGGGAGTATCTCTCTTCCCTTGACTTTTTGTATTTTATTAAGTTAAAATTAGTGGATATATAGCCAAGCTTATCATAGAGTTTATGGGAATGGGTATTATGGGTTGTGGGTTTTTTGACATTCTTGTTGGGGATATTAGGAATTTCAAACAGAAAATAGAAATATTGCCTGTTGGTAGGCATGAATTTTAATTGATTTTCCTTCTTTGACAGTACTATGAAATGTCCTACGGGTTGAATATAGAAATGCATAAGCAGGTAAGCCTTGGTTGGTTTCCTTTAATTATAAAATCATGTCAGTAATATATCATGCTTTTTAAAAACATAATTCTGTAGTCTCTTTGTCCTTTTGTACATTTGTATGGCTGGATTCTAAAAATTATTTATGATGCGTAGAGTGCTATGGTTTTTCTTTGTGTTTTCCCTTTTTTTGTTGTGTGTTACAATTTTAAGTCATAGGTAAAAATGATTTAAAAACTTGCATAAACCTACCAAATTAACATACATTTCAAAATCAAGATCTAAGTTTAACATTTGTTTTCTTTTTAGAAAGATTTATGTTATAGTGAAGATATAAATAAACTAGAATCTATGCAATGAGGAGTATATATTTTCTTAGAAAAGATTAAAAAGTAAAGCTCTATGGAAAGGTAAAGGGTTAGTTGTAAAGGATCAAAATGGACTCTGTAGCCCTACCAAATAAATTGCTGTAAAATCCTCAAACTGGTCCCTTGAGGCTACTTAGTTGGGTCTTACCAGGAGACCGTCGGTTGCTTTCAAAATTTGTGAAAAGTAAATGAGCCTGATAGCAGGATGTGATGAGGTTCATCACTATGCCTTGAAGTCTAGCAATTAGTTCAGCCGAAGAAAAGTAGTGATTAGTTGGAAAGGTGAGTGGTGTGACTCATTGAGCAATGTGTGGGTTTTAACCTTTTTTTGCTGAAGGATAAATTAAGTGGTTTGATTTGGGTTTCCTAGAGAGAAAAACAGCACTCAAAAAAAATTGAACTGTTTGACAATAATAATTCATTTTATGGGGTAGTTTTTTTTTAATGCCCTTTTAATAGTGTTGCTTGATTTCTCACCAACCAGTAATGAAATAGGAGTATGTCTTCATCTTCCTGTGTACAGAGGCTGGGGAAGCGGATCAGTATGCTCTTCCTTTCTTATACATATTAAAGATGTGCATCATTACTTTCTGAGTTTGGAGAAGATGATTTGCCCAATATTGGTCATCTTTTACCATATTATGGGTCTCTCATTTGGTATGGTTGTTAGCCTCACCAGGTACATTTGACTACATTAAACTTGTGAATTAGAGAGTAAAAGACCGCAAATCAGTGGCATCTGAAAACATGAAAATTGGGCAAACACTTGCAAAGCTCCAAAGTCATCACTTATTTCAAGGGCTGAGAAAATTGGAATTTGTAATTCCAAATACTTTATTTCATTAGTTCCATGGTTATGTTGAATGTAGCACTAACGGTGTATTGTGGATACTGTGCATTTAGATTAGTTAGAATATCATTTTGGCATTATTACCATTTCTGTTTAAATGAGGAACATAAATACTGCCTGCTTAGAGAGAACTCATTCAAGCTTATGGTCTTCCATTCATTCCGCTTTACTTGAACAAATTACAGCTGAGATGTTTGGTAATTATCATTACTGTTAAATTTCATCTTAGGTCTGTATCTTGTACATGTCTTTTTGCTATATAAAGATTAATTAGTATCTTTTAAAGATTCAACTTAGTGACTAATGTCCTTCAATGTTTTCTTCCATCACTTCTCCCTCTCTGTCTCCATAACCTTCTAGGCTTAGATATCTTTATACTGTATAAGTGCTGGACAGATAGACACTTCATATTCTGCCAGAAGTATAGTTTTTTATGATGTCTCCTAATTACATTTTATACTTGCGCCTTTAATTGTGCAGTCTTCTTGTTCATAAGTCCTCAAATGCTGTCCATTTTAAATTGAGAGCAGAGTGTATTTTTCCCTCTTTTTTTTTCCTCTTGCTTTCTAAATTCAATCACATCAAGAATCCTGAGGGCAGTTTATCACATTATGAAATACAGACAGCCCTGCAAACCACCTACTTATTATATTTTCTTTCTTTTTCCCCTTAAGCGCAGAGGCATATCTGTCTTTATTTGTTTTCCTAGGCAGACAGCCTTGGTTCCTCTTAGCTTCTTTTCCAGATGTACTAGCTGGATGCCCTTGTAATGGAAAGCAGGCAATAATGCAGTGAAGTTGCCCTGCGGCATAATTGGGCTAGTTCTCGAGATCAGGTTAGGCTTATTCACTTATTAGATTTGTGTCTCAGAGGGTTCAAGAGTAGGAGTCCCCGGAGTCCTTGGAAGTACCCTAGTAATTGGTGGCCCTGATATTTGAAACCTTTGTGTATTTTTTGGTTAAAGCTCCTGTTCTTCTTGGCTGCTTCGAACTACACAGTATTTATTTTTAGAGAAATTTTTCATTGGAACAGAAAATGATGGCTGTGATGGAGGCATGACTCTGTGATTTAGCAAATTGATAAAAGGATAAATGCATGGAGCAGAAACAATGTGGGGGTCGATATTGTCTTCTGCCACCCACCCCTCCCCCCTCACTTGGTGCTCATCATCAGTCATCCTGTGTTGATTTTGATAGAAGACTATTAAAGCAAAACCTATGGGGAATTTGTCATTCTGAAATGAAAGCTAATGTAATTAGTACCAATTAAAGTACATTTAGTAAATTGGATTTAATCTTAATTAAGCCTGCATAATGTTGCCAATTTTTAACAATTATGTTTGAGAACATAATTAATTTAAATTTTGGTAACTGAGTAAATAGCATTAGATTGGTAGAATGAGTTGATTTTTTTTTTTAAAGGGGAACTGAGGGTACACAGTAACATGACATCGAATTAAAGCATAAAATATGAATCTAATTTTTGGTAATCTCAACTAGGATCAATAGAACTGAGCATATGAAACTAGAAGAAACGAAAGTTAGGAAGGAATATTATGGGCTATAATATGAATCTATGCTTCCTTATATCTCATATTCTAGAATGAAAGTGAGGATGACAAAAAGAATATATTTAAAGAACATTTTATTGAGGTGTGTCCGCATCATGAATTTCTGAAAAAATGAGAGGCTATCAGAGAATAATTCTCTTGCTGTGCATCTCAACTAGTTTGTTCTGTAGAGGGACAGTTGGCATAGTGTTTAGTAGATGTTACTTGTGTTGCTAATTAATACCTTAATAAATACAGTGTCGAATTTTATCTTAAAATGGGTCAGTCATTGTTGCAGAATTGGGCTGCGCTTGGGTTTGAGATCATCTTAGCATGATCTAAAGATTATCTTAGCTTGTCCTGCTCTTTTACATATGATGCTCTAAGTAAATGAGACCCTTTGGGTTTAAATGGACATTTGTACTTACTGTTGAAGATTGGATATTGGAATTTGACTAGCCAGTAGGCATTTCTGAATAAGAGTTATAGGAATTTGAAATGTAGTGGAGATGGAAATACTACATTTTGACCAGAAGAGAATAAGAAATAGTCCAGCTTCTCTAGTTAAGGCTGCCTAGTCAAAAGTACCCTTTGTTTCCAAAAATTCGTCTTCTTTCTCAATTTTGATAAATTTTGATTTTGTAAAATCAACAATATGAGAATCTAAATGAAGTGAATATATACATATAAATATTTTTAAAAAATCAAAGCAAGAAAAACTTTCACTCCAAGCCATGTAAGTTTTATTACAAGACTTGGGCAACAACCATTTGAGTGCTGTTAAAATATTAATTGAATAGAAATGAAAGGGCTCTGCCAGCTGATAGGATCTCATAATCATAGCTGCAGCAGTCGATGGTAAATGATGATAAATGGCATTAGGAACCTTTTAGCAAACTGTAATAACTACAAGGAGGGAAGCAGTATGGATTTGCATTATATCTGATACCCTCTAGTACCAAGTGGATTGCCAATACTGCTTGTTTAGCATTTTCTAAGGGCAATAGGATATTGATTTCTGACTTACAAGGAACAGCTCTATTTTCACCATTGAAAAGTATTGCAGGTTGTTAAGAAGAAATTGACTTGAAGAGGCCTGACTGCTGCCCATCATGGAGCAAATAAAGCAGAACTGCCGAAGCATGGTGGAGCAGCAAGATGGGCCCTCAGCAATTTGTTGCTATTAATTTACCGTGCTCGACAGCAAATCAATCGGCATCTACTGCATCTGCTGGAGAAAATGCTGTCCGGGGCAGATAAAAGGCCCTGCACGGCCCAGAGAATGGACTGGATTGGCCAAAGGGAGGCTGCAGCTAATGTGTAAATAAGTGAAATCAAGGCCACTGTTGCAGAGGAAGCTGTTTTTAATTAGGTTGGGGCTTTTTACTGAGCTATTTTAGAAGCAGCCCAGGATTTTGAGAGTAAGAAGAGATTTATTGAGGCTGAAGAAATATACAGATGGCATGACATGTCATTCAACCTTGAGCATGCTTGATTCTTATGTCATCATCAATTTATTTGGGGGAAAATGGTGAAGGTAGAAATCAGTTTGCTTAGTTTAAGGTTCAGTTTTGACCCTTTTAGCTTTTTTTTTTAAAATTTCTCAAAAGTGCCTGACTTTTGAATGTGAATTACCCATTTCATTGAATGCCTTATAGTTAGGGGGCATCCTCGGTGGAGAGAGAGAGAGAATATGAATGAATGTTTGCTTTTGCATATGATTAATTTTTTTTTTTAGCAGAAGTAAGCAGAATTGAACTTTTATATAATGGTGAGAGTGCACTATAATTGAAGGCATTTGTATTCCATTTGCAAATAACTAGGATGCTAATCCAAATGATACTGACAGAATTTGCTATCCTTTAATAAACAGTAGGAAATTTTAATGGAAAGATGAATGGAGGGGTAGTCATTATTGAACTAGAAAACCTCAGAATGAAGGATTGCAAGGGGAGTTTTGAAGGCCGTGGAAAAACACTGAATAGGATCAGGAAGTGTAGTCTTCTTTCATATGCATGCGATTTCGTGTGTTTTCCACCAGTTTCAAAATAAAAAAAAAATTAGACTGTCTACTTTTTAGCTCCACCAAAAAAGCCACTGGCTTAGTATAATACAGTAATATAGCCATCCATTTGTCTATTAGGCTTACCAATAATTTATCACATTCCACAACTAGGTGTCCCCAGTAGTGTTGATGCTTCTCCCCCATTTCTTGCCTCCTTCATGATTTGCATACTTTGGGGTTGGGGATCCATTTTACTTATTCCTGTTTAACAATTCTAGTTAGCTGCACCAAGGTTATGTCTTGATTTCAAAATACATTCTTTCAACAACTGTCAGGAAGAAGGGTTGGTAGGCCTAATGAGGAAGTGGAAATGGAAATTTTCACCAGGACAAGAGTCAACCAACCCTTTCTTCTCTCATGTGAGACAGAGACTTACTTAGAGGAGAAGCAGTGCCAAGACATTTTCCTCTCTCAGGGGTGGCTACAGCTACTAGGCTGATTTGAAGTGAGGGAAATACATTTATCACTAAAAGACTACTTAAGTTGTCTCTGGTTCTGGGATTCCCATTCTGTCCTAGTCCTCCTCCTTCCTGAGTCAGAGCAGGGAAAAAGCTAAAGATTTTGCCCATATGACTGAGTGGCTTTGTGCATTCAGTGCTTTTCACCTGGGAGAATTTCTGGGTGAATGACACTGAGACATCTTCCCCCTTGCGTCTTGCAAGAGACTGGTGGTCTTTGGGGCTGAGGTCTTGGTTCCAGATCATTTCTTGATCAGAGGATGAGCTCCTGGGAGGTTTGAGACAATTCTTGAGCTTGGCCCACAGACAGCTAGACTGTCCTTGTTAGTATCTAGGGCTCCCCTCAACTACTGAATTTCCCACAGTCTAGGCCTTTGTGTCTCTGGAGTTGTAGGTTGGAATCAGAGGGGTAGCTTTTCCCAGTCTTTTAGAGATGAATATGACTCACTGTGAGGATGCTGTTCTCACTATCCCCCAGGAACGCTTGCCTGCTTAACGTGATGCAGTTTGCTTCCTCCAAGGTAACCTATTTCTCATTTTCTGGATGAGCTTGCTATCCGAATTAGCTTTTATCTTTTCCTTGTGGCTTCTCAAAGTATGTGTAAAAAGACAAGGGTGTTTGTTAATCACCATCTTGTGGGTTTTTGGGGGGGGAAGCTAGGAGGGGAAAAATGTGATGTTTGGTTATGTCTTTGTAGTTCAGAAAGATCCTTGAGATGCAGGAAATCACACAAAACTCAACTTCTAAATGGAGGCAGATTTTTTTTTTTTATTAAGACTTTATCTGCAGTATTTAAGCGAAGAAATATTTCTCATTGCCTCTCAGTCCTTACCTTTTCATTTCTTTATTTGAAACTAGCATAGTTAATCTCTATCCAAAGTAGAATGTCTTTTGGGCTGGGTTGACTCTAGCTAAGCAAGTTTGCTTTTTAAATGTGCTGTTGAAACCTTAGTGGAGAGAGTTCTACAGACATTGGTCTGTTCATTTGTTCTTTTCATTGGTAGAAAAGAACTATGTCCTGCTAACAACTAGAGTAGTTATAAGGTGTCAATTCAGTATTAATTCTATAAAAAAGAAAGCAGTTGAGGCATGGTATTGGTTGCAAATAGGTTGTCAATTTGGCTTAAAAAAAAAGACTTTCTCTACCTTCTTTGAAGTGATCAGACATTCTGTATTTATTTCTTTTACAAAATGTGTTAGGCAGTTAGGGACATTGTGAAAAGGCCAGTATTATTAGAAAGCCCTTGTGTTTTCTCTTAGTCTGACCCCCTTTCCAAAATCACTCAATAGTCAATCTTAAATTGATGTAATTATTATCTCTTGAATCTAGGCTCTTATAAGAAGCTGTATGTGTACTGTATGTTGAGTATTGGCTTTGAATATTTAAGCTGGCAAGAATAGTTTTGTTTTTGCCTTTTAAGAAAAGATTGTTTAGATTGTTTTAGACTTATCCAGATAGTTTTCATTAGGCTATTACTTTTGAACATGTCCTAATTCAGAATAAAGGGCCTTTAGAATAACATTGGTTCATTTGATATGAGAATGTTTTTAGTTGTAAGACGTGAACCTTGAGGTTGTTTTGACTTTGCTATAGTAGCAGCTATCTAGTAGTGTACTGATATTTCCAGTGCAGAAGGACTTGATCAGAGTATATCCCAACTTAATATGCTAACTAAACTCTACGATAATAATTGCTTGTACTTACCAGCTTTAATGTTTACATAGTCCTTTCCTTGTAAGACCTGGTGAGGGTAGGCAGCCTGAGCATTGTTATTTTACAAATGATTAAACTGAGGCTCAGAGGGCTACTGACTTGCCCTAGTACCTTGATAGAGCTACTTACTCACATTCCAGTTCTTCACCTCTGAGATCAGGGTTCTTTCCACTATACTGTATTGTCACCTGTACACATCTATGTACAGCTAGGTACAATACTTTTTTCCACTGGAACTAGATCAGCGTTTGTGTTAAGGAGGACTTGTGTCTTTTTTCTGTTGGGCCCAAACATTGCCTTTCATATCTGCTAAGCAAAGAAACTGCTGCTAAATTGTGTACGACAAGATATGAGCTTGCTTAGCTGGAGACTTAAGAGTCACTGAGGTCACAGAATGCTGTTTATACTTTCAAGCTCATTAGTCACTGATGTAGACACTCATTTTAAAGTCATTTACCCTTTTGATCTACGATGGTCCGTGGAGAGAGCTTTAGCTCTAGAGATAGAAGCCTCTGTGGTCTTTCAGGATATCTTTTTCTTTTTATGCAACCCTATAATTTGTTTTGATTCATGGGAGCATAGATTTAGAGTGTCAAAGGTCCTTAAGTGTTAAATACATAGTCCAGCTTCCTCATTTTACAGATGAGGAAACTGAGAAACAAAGAGTGTGAGTGACTTAAAGTCACACAGGTGGCAGTAAGTGGTAAAATCAGGATTCACACCCAGGTCCTCTGACTCCAAATCAACCCTCTTTGTACTTCATGGTTCTCTTGCATCGATCCTTTTGCCTCTGTCTACCTCCCATATTTGGAGCTCTTTGCTTGACGCTCGAAGAATGTCTTTTCCTTTTACAGGCAAAGGAACTTCTTATCAAATGTTTTTCTTACCCTATTTTTCTCTCTAAATGAGCATTTCTTCCATCCTGTCACATGAAAGTGGGGACATGAGAGAAAAGGGAAAGGAGAATTATTTTTCTAGTTTGAAGAACCTTTAAAACACAGAGTAATAGGAATAGGATTGTCATAATTGTGAAAACAATGAATGGCGGTACTGTGGGAAGACCTGTCTTTACCAGAAGCTTAAGGTATTTTATGTGTCATCCATCATTTCCGTGTTCTTACAAAGCAGGTAGCAAGGCTTTTATTCATGTATTAAAAGAGCGTCTGTTAGTAGAGGACCCAGACAGTTTGCCAAACATGCCATTCCACTATACTTTCTTAACAGATGATGCTGAGACTTTAAGGGGCTTTAAATGTCTTGTCTGGTTTAACAATAAGAGGATCAGAGTGTAGACAGGGATATCAAGATTTGGCGAGGTTCACTAATATGCCGAAGGTCACATAGGCAGTCATGGCAGAGTATGGGCTGGGCAAACTCTCGAATTTATTGCTTCCAAATAACAAGTAATGCGTTCATTTCTGTGATGGTCCTTGCATTATAGTATATGAAGAGCAGCATGATTATTCAGTTTGCAGTGTGAGGTGCTAAAATTCCACCTCCAACTAAAGCTGATGAGCTATTTCTTTAGAGCACCCCTTAAGCAAAGAAACTATCCTTCCCCTTTTCCCAACCATCTCCACCTTCCCTTCACTCGCCCCACCCCATGGAATCCGGGATCAACAAATCAGAACGTAGCAAGGCCAAGATCCACTTTTAGCAAAGAACTTAATAAAACACTTTGATACTTACGTTCAGTTAGTGTGAGCCAAGAATGTGGGTAATTTAACATTGAGGAGGGGGGACAAAGGCTAAGTCTGAAAGGCAAACATGGGCTAACATGGCCAGCTAGACAGAGGTAGTTTGTGGAAAAATAATGTGGAAGAAGTGGAAGTACAAGGAACGGGAACTCAAGGCCATGAAGTGGTCAAACTCTTGCATCCTTTGGGGAGTATATTGACATAGTAGAAGATGGTGTAGAATAGATTATAGTATATTAATTTCACTAGTCAGAATGTTTGAGCCTGCCTTTGTGTTTTCATTGTTACAAGAACTAATCACTCTAACACCTTTCTTGATAGAATTTTCTTTTAACTGAATCTTTCATTCTGTTGACAGTCAGTATGTGTCTGAGGAATTATTTGTCTAGGAATACTGTCTGGATGCAGTTTGGATAGAATGTGGGAGATGATGAGTTTTAATCATATCAGGGCCTTTGTGATGCTCTGTTTCTGTTTCTTTTCCTCCAACTGGTCCAGATAACGGCTAGTTTCTGGTTCTTTTCCCTCATCTTAGTTGAAGGTCCTCCCATTTTATTAACCCCTGCCAGTTGGCTCATGTTCATGTTTAACAGTGATTCAGTGGCTAAGAATTCAGATCTAATGTTGCCTTTTTAGAAGTCTTCAGAAAGTTCATTTGATCCTTAGACCACTAAGGGATGTTGGTCAGCATCAGAGAATTACTCAATAATGATGATAAATCAATATCTTTAGAGAACCACAGCAGTCATTATTAGGTACTTCTTAATCTTCTAGATCTTATGAATTTTATTACCTTTAGAGGCTTCTGATTATAATAGCTATATTTTAATTAGTTTATTTTTAAAAGATAAGAAATTTTCGTCATTTGCCATCAGAAAATTTACTATGTGTCTAGTTCATAAAGAATGTATCTTACAGTATAATCCAACCATCTTCCCTAGAGATGTGGTTTTGATCAGTTTGTGTAATAAATGAGCCCCTACAATTCTTCTCTTCTTAAGAGAAAATTTACAGCTTGTTATTTTCTTTGATGAAGGGTTATCTTTTGACCCTGGAGTGGGGTGAATCAGTAAGAGATCACAATAATTTCATGCTAAAAGTATTCTATGGGCTCCTTATATCTGTTTAGCAGTTTTCATTTAGGAAAGGTGTATAGACTCCTTTGACTTAGTTTCAAAAAATTATTGGCCTGAAAATGAATGAAATGGGAAGGGGGTAGGAAAAAAGAACTTAATCTTGGTTTACTGATCTGAAGAAAGAGGAATAGAACAAGGGACAATTGGAGGGAATGACTTAGTTTTCATTGCATGCTTCATGATTCTTTCCGATATTGATCATTCTATATGACAACTTTTGGATCTAAAAAACCACACTCAAAAAACGACTCTTCATTAGAGAGGTTCAGGGTTAATTCAGTCTTTCAGGCAAGTTAAAGATAACCTCCAATTCTGTAAAAAAAAAAAATCTCAATGGTTTATGAAGGCTTTATCTGCAGCCGTTTCTCTAGTCATGCTCATTCCTTCCTTTGCCCTCTTTGTTATGAAAGCTTAGATAATGCAAGTGACTGTGATTATTGTATTTCCCAACTGGTTTCCTTTAAAAACCAAAATGGAGAAGCTTTGTTTCTTGTTTTTGAGATGCTGCCTAGATGTCTTTTCTACCTTGCTATGGGAAGGGTAGTCTGTGTTGCTTCTCTTTCTGTATTTTCCATTACCAAAATTTTTAAAGTATGTCCCTGGGATGATACTATATTATAGGAATGCGAGAAACATACCTGCAAGACAGTATTAGAGGTTGAGCAGATTCTTCTCTAGAAAGGCGTTACCTGGATTGGTGGATTGCTGGGGCCAGAGCTTCTTAAGCTTGTGTTTGTGAATTAATTTATGAAATCTGTGAATTTATTTAAAAGAAAATTGATAACTATATTTTGGTATAATTCATTTCCTTTTAAATTCTACATTTTGTTATATCTATTTAAAAATCTTATTCTGAAATGGCTTCCCCAGACTTCTAAAGGAGTCCATAACATAAAAAGGGTTAAGAACTCCAGACCTAGGTTTTCACTGTGCTCGGCATCTCTTTATAGTGGAGTATGTGGTACCTCTTTACCAGGAGCTTAGCACATTGGATTATTAGTTTTGTAAGTGGAAATATCAGCTTTCCTCTTGATAATCAATTTAATTCCTTGTTTGATGTTTTAACAGGGTTTTGTCCCATTGCTTTTCATGGGAACAGCTACTGATACAGAGTATACATTAACAGACCTAGAGGTTCAGACCTGGATTCTTTTCTCAGCTTTTATAGCTGATTTTGAAACATTGGCCTCTATAATAACATGCTTCATTAACTACTTAAACTGCCATAATGGAGACTGTGTTGTTGCTTAGTTAATCAAGGCTCTATAGATATAGAGACAGAAATGAAATTTTCCCTGCTTTCAAGGAGCTTACAGTCTGTTGGGGAGACAACATATATAAATAAATAGAAAGTAAAATGTAAGACAATTTTATTGGGGAGCCAGTGGCAGCTGGAAAGAGCTGTCAGTAAAAGCTTCACGTAGAGTTGGCTCTTGGGAAGCATTTTAGGCATGAGAGTAAGTAGTCTCTACAAAAGAACAGAAATGGGAGATACAAGTGTTATGAGTAAGGAAATCAGAGATGTAATGTCACATGTAAGGAACAGCAAAAAGACTAATAGACCACACAGAGTGCACGAAGATGGATAATATCTAGTAATGTTGGAAAGGTACATTGGAGCCAGGTTGTAAAGGTCCTTAAATGCCAAATAGATCGGATACTGATCCTAAATGTATTAGGGATCCAGAGAAGTTTATTGAGCAAGCAGAATGACATCATCATACTTGTGCTTTAGTAATTAAGCTTTATTTTGCCATTTTACCTATTCTATGGGATCAATTGAAATGAAAAGATAAATCATGGACATAAAAAGACTTTAGTATTGTGCCAACAGGGATGTAAAAGACAATATTGTGGGTATATGATTGGGAAATGATCTGGGCTTATGTATCTTAGACAGTCCAAGTGTTAAAACAATTGGTGGTACATTGGGGTAGATTTTCTATAGATGATTTTGGAAGTCAGTTCAGTTCTTTTTCAGTCCTGCCCAACTCTTTGTGACCCCATTTGGGGTTTTCTTGGCTTAGGTACTGAAATGGTTTGCCATTTCCTTCTCCAGCTCATTTTACAGATCAGGAAACTGAAGCAAGCAAGGTTAAGTGACTTGCCCTGGGTCACACAGCGTCTAAGGCCAAATTTGAACTCAGGAAGATGAGTCTTCCAAACTCCAATCCTGGCACCCTATCAACTTTGCCACCTAGCCAACCCGCCTTGTGGAAAGAGTTGACAAAAATTGAACCCAATAGCATATGGACGGAGAACTCATACTCATGAAATCATGAACTCATCAAAGGTTAAGAATCTGAGTTTATGTATTTGTTATGTCAGTTTTAGTAGACCCAAACTAATCACATGACAAACTCAGTGAACTCCTTAAAAATATTAATGAACAATCTTTCTGTGAATTGAAATGTGTTGTAGTTATTAAAATTTCTTGTGGAGAAGTTTCATTGAAACCTTTATACACTTGCTTCATGGTGTGGAGATGTTTCTAAGTTGTTGAAGGCTTTTTCAGTGTTTCAGCCAGCCTGACGGGCTTAGATCAGGGGTCTTAAAAATAATTTTTATAATTTTTAATATAATTGGTTTTCTTTGTAATTCTGTGTATTTTATTTTGTACATTTAAAAACATTGCTCTGAGAAAGGGGTCCTTAGGCTTCATCAGACTGCCAAAGGGGTCCATGAATCAGTCATTCAACATTTAGTGTTGGCCCTTGAATTGAGCTTGGAAGGAATCTCAGGATTCTAACAGGAGGAGATGAGAAGGGATGAGAGTAAGTAGTACCCACTATGGGCCAGGCACATAGTATAGGAATACAAAAAGGGATAAAAGACAGCCTCTGGAGGACTCACAATTGGAAAAATTTAAGAACTCTTGGTTCTTGGTTATAGGCCTGGTGGTCAAAGACCATATTTCTCTTGAGACCTTGATTTTCCAGCAAGTCCAAAATGTGGGTTTATTCTTGAACTTCAGGTTGTGTGGGTATTGGCGAACTCAAGCCTCTTCGTGTTTGACTTCTTCTGTTCCAGCTCCAATCTGGGCTGCTCTGTAAAAGAAGGGGCTTGTTTGAGCAGCTGGGTTTTTTTCCTCTGAGAGGAATAAGGAATTGACCTCAACGATGTAGATGTTGTGGAGTGTGGTTTATTACGTCTACTACGAGCCTTGGTTTACCTCAGAAAAAATATTAATGTTAACTTTAGGTCAATAACATGTGGTAGAATCTCCACAGAGTCTGGGTGTTTGGGGTGAGCTGGTGAGGGAGGAGTGAAGAGTGCCTTGTGCTGAGTGTTAGGTGCTAGCTAGCCTGACCTGCTGAAGGGTCAGCCACCGTTCCCTGGTGTTGGAGCACTTTTCTCAGAAGTTAAGTTTGTCATTTGTAGGAGGAAGATAAGCATCTAGGCAAAAGACATTTAGTTACCAAAAGATAGAAACTCTTTTCTCAGATGGCTGCTCACTTCTCTCTACTTGACATGGCTGTCCCTGCAGGCTGTGTCAAGGACACAGTTTAACCAGGCATAAGCAGAATGGAAAGAAAAGCCTTTAATGTGATCTGAGAAAAGTTAGCTTGAATCCTTCACAGAAGAAGAGCGATAAAAGTCTAGAAGAAATCCTTGTTGAAATGGCAGGACATTGTAGGAAATGATTTATATAGATTTATATCATAGGATCAGAGACTTAGAACTCGAAGGATCCTCAGAGACTGTGAATACAATTTACAGTTGAAGAATCTAACTGTTGGAGAGGTAGGGTCACACAACTAGTAAGTGGGTAAGGTAAGATTTGAACCTAGGCTTTTCTGACTCCCAAGTCCAGGGCTTTATTTATCTCTTGCTCCATGATGCCTTTCAAAGCTGAACAGAGAGGTCTCAAAGTTCTATATTTTATTTTGACTTGAAATACTAATCAGGTATTTCTTTTATATTCTAGAGAACTTGGTGGGGGTGGTGGTGAAGATGGGGTTGAGAAAGGATTGTAAATGATTTTGCAAAAGAAATCTCTCAGTCCTATTAAGTTAAATCTTATTTTCCCATCATTTAAAGGTTAACTTAAGTGACAATAAACTCAAGATTTGACTCCTGGAAGCTAAAAGGCAACCTAGTCTTCATTCATTCATTAGATATTTATTTAGTGTTTATTAAGTGCAAGGAATTAAACTAGTCGCTATGAGGGACAAAAAGATGTTCAAGGTACCGTCCCTGGGCCCTCTCAGGCGGTCCAAAGTCAAGTATATTTTTAGAGATCATCTAGTCTGTTCTACATTTGAAATAGAGTAATTGTATACTATAATACAAACCGCTTTCTGAGCTTCCTTAGGAAAGAAGGAAGATATCACTTCTTACTAGGGTAATCAGGGAAGAGGTATCATTTAAGCTCTACCTTGAAGGAAAAGTCGACTTTATACAGATTTCCATAGGAATGACAGAATGTGGAGGACATTCTAAGTAGAGGGAATGTTGTATACAAAGACTAGATGTGGAAGGAACATTTGAGGGAATGACATTCAAATCGGCAGGGTGTAGAATTTGTGTAGGGGATGGTGAGAGGTGAAGCTGGAAAGGTATGTCAGAAACAAATTGTGGAGGATTTTGAATGCGGGTAGGGTAGTTAAGAGTTTGGCTCTTTTGTATGTTAAAGGGGGAGCGGGGGTGCATTGCATGTGTTTAAGCAAGAAAATTGATGTACTCAAAATTGCATTTTTTTAAAGGAAGATTAAACTTGTGGTGGTATGCAAAATTAATTTGAAGATAGTCTGTATCCTGAGAGACCAGTTAGGAGTTGCAATAATCTAGCCATTATATGGTGAAGACCTAAACTATCCTCAATAACAGTAGGAATAGAAGGAAAAGGATGGATTCTAGACATGTGAGGAAAGAATTAATAGAACTTGGCAACCAGCTGGATTTGGAGAACAAAGGAGAGGAAAGAGAAGTCTAAGGCAGATTTTCAGCCTAGACGACTGGGTTGTACTATTAGTTGAAAAAGGGAACCTAGGAGGAAGAGCTGTTTGGTGGGTATTGATAGTAAATATGATTTTAGACTGGTTTCTGAGGTGCCAAAATAACATTTACTCTCCATTCATTCAAAAAGACATGTAATTCACCAAACATTTATTAATAGCCTTCTAACTGTCTTGGTGTGTTCAGTCCATTCCAGGTCCAATTTGTCCTTCGCGTAGCTGTCAGAATAATCTTTCTAATGCACAGGTCTGATCATGTCAGTTATGCTCAAAAACCTTAATTTGACTCTAGGACACAATATGAACTCCTATAAGGCCATTTACCAACTGCCCCCAATCTTCCTTTTCAGCCTTTTTTAGGCATTACTCCCATTCACAGATGATACCTTCTAGCCAAATTGGAGCACCACTAGCTGACCCCCCATCATTCATTCCATTTCTTACCTCTCTTTATGCCATTACTCATGTCTGGAGTTCACTCCTTATCTCCACTTGTGTACATCTGTCTCTTCTTTACAAGTTTTGCTTTGTTGTCCCTTGTTCATTGAAGCATTTCTGGTTGTCTCTTTACCCACCCCACTCCCTGAATGTTGTTACCTTCCTTCCTTCCTTTCTTCCTCATCATTTCCTAGAGCAGGCCTGCACAACCTGTGACCTGCCAAAGGATTTCCTTTATATACAGAAGATGTTTTCTTCTGCATTTTTCGCGGGCTGCAGGTTGTGCAGGCCTGCCCTAGAGCCTTTTCATCTTTTCATATATTACCTTGACTATATGTGCATGTCATATCCCTCTAGTAGAATATAAGCTCTTTGGGAATATGATCTATCCTGTCATTTTCTATGGTCCCTGGACTGAATTACAGCGCTTGTGCTATACTTAGGAACTTTATAAAGTTTTTTGTTTGTTTTTCATTCAATTGCCTACTGCACACAAAGCAGGAAGTTGGAAATACAGGACTGGAGCATGGTCTAAAGGTCATGTTCTGTACCACCTTTTGCATTTCTGGAATTGACCATATTTTCAAAAATATTTTTGTTTTGATATATTACATGTAGTTAGTGTGACCAAGAGTAGAGCTGTGATTGGTTTGGCTGTGATAGATGTGTTTAAGAGTGCCCAAGGACAGAGAACTCTTATTGCCTTGTGAGACCAGCCAGCTCCACCCCCACTTGGAGATGGACCCATTTTCTCTTCATTAAGAAAAAGGAAATATATCTTAGTCTTTGCTGACTGCAGGGGGCTTGAATTAGTGAGCCAGCTCCTTGTAAACGAGTTTATCAGTTTTAAGCCCTGTGCATGAAACCTGCCTGTTGGGAGTGGCTACTGGCCATGAATAATAACTTGTCTTTCCATATCTATCTGTCTTTGTTCCCAAACCCCGTGGTTAGTGCATATGATTATGTGTTGGGAAACAGCCAAGTTAGTTTGAGTGGGCAGTTTGAATCTAATCTTATCAACTAGATTATGCCTGGGTGGTGTGAATTTTTCTTTTCAGATTTAATTTTATGTTGACCTAGATGATCTTCTTATCTATTGGCTCCTTCCACAATGCCTTCTGAAACCAGGAACAGAGAAAGCTCTTCTCCTTCCCTTTATTTTGTTTTTGTCTTTAAGAAGGAAGCTTTTGTATAATCAGTCAGTCTTGTACCCTATGCAACATTTATGAATGTTATCACCTGAGAGCTTTGGCAGGTGGGAGTGTGGGGCTCTGAGGGAGGCCAGAAGTCAGTCTTTTATTGGTCAGGCTCTTTGGCTACTTGTACAAGGTATCTTTTTAGAATTTGTGATTGTACTGATAATGTGGATGGGTTATAGTTTTTACAAAATAAGAGCAAAATAGCAATTTATGAAAGAGCTGTAATAAAGAACAAAACCTTTCCCTACAGTGTACCTGACAAATGCTTATCTAGGCCTTTACATGATTATAATTAGTTACCAACTTGCTTTTATCAGAAAATTCTAAAATAGTTGCAGAATTCCAACACATGACTTAAAAAAATCCCCATAATCAAAACTTGTTTGAAGAATATATTTATTTGTAAATACTGCTTCACCCCTCTATACACTTGTTTTGAATCTTTGCCACAGTCTTTGAAGCTTCCTAAGAGCAATAGTGATAGTTTAAAAAAAAGTTAAATAAACATGAAATTAAAAAGGCCATAGAGTACATTTTGGTAAACCAAAATATTGCTTGGTGGCATAAAGCCACAGATCCATTAAAAAAAAAAAAGGCATGCGGAAATGTGGTTTTGCTGTCTGTCATGCAGTCTGCTCAACTGTCAAAAACATACGTTGTTTTATGGTGTGTTTTCACAAGTCTGACCACGGCTTTCACTCCCTTGAATTTTTTTCCCCCTTATATGTCTAGATTAATTTATGGAAGACTTGAATTTAGTGATGTCATCAACAACCAGAGAGAGTGGAAATCTTGGGTAGAGCAGTTTGCATGGCAGAATTCTGTTTTAGGTACAGTAATCTTCAATTCTACACAGATGAAAGCTCTGTGTTATATCAAGAGTATGTTAAATGTTCATATTATGGAACTGGCCTGTATAAATAGAATAAATATTTGGGTTCTAGCCTGGCCAGGAAGAGTCCAGAGAGCCAGGCATTGTAATGTCTCGATTGCATTGTTCTAAGTGACTGAACACGAGGTTTTCCTATTTTGAAATACTTCCATATGTTCAGAATGAGTATAGGCCATATAATAGCATTTGTGATTTTTTTCCTCCCTTTAAACCCTGGAAAGTGGATATTAAAATGGAATATTTACTCTAACATTTTTTAAACTTTCTATTCTCTCTAACATTTTAAATTTGTTGGATATGATGAGGCCAAATACTTCAAGTTATAGTTTTAGCTCTGCCACTGACTATTTGCGACCTCATGTAAGCCACGTAACCTCTTCCGGCCCCGGTTTCCTCATTTCTAAAATGATGAGTGAGTTGAAAGAGTTCAAAGAAGTAGGCAAGGACTCATATATACAAAAATATTTATTGCAGGTCTTTTTGTAGGGGCAAAAAACTGGAAACTAATAAGGAGATGCCCATTGGTTGGCTGAGCAAATTATGGAAAACTATTGTGCTATGCTAAGAGATCATGAAAGGGAAAGTGTCAGAAAAACCTGGGAAAACATATATGATTAAATGCAGAGTGAAGTGAGCAGAACTAGGAGAATAAATTAATGGTTGAACAGATGATGGCATATGATGTAGGGGAGTACTGCTTGCTATAGTAAGAAATAATGAAGCGGGGGAGGGTTTTAGAGAAACCTGGGAAGATTTGTGTGAGCTGATATAGAACGGAAGTGAGGAGGGCAGGAGGACAATTTATGTTAACAACAGTATTATAAAGATAAACAACTTAAACATAAGAGTTCTGATCAAATGCAGTGACCAACTGTGATTCCAGGGGACTGATGATAATTCGTATTACCCATTTCCTGATAGAGGATGGAATGAGATGTGTCTTTTTGGATGTGGTCAGTGAGAGAGTTTATTTTGATTGACAGTGAATATTTGTTTCAAGGGTTTTGTTTTTGTTTTTTTTCTTTTTCAGTAGAAGAAGAGGAGAGTAAGGGACAATGGGTGGATTAAGATAAGAGAAAAAAATAAATGCTTGTTCATTAAAAAAATTTTAAAATGGGGGTTGGATTGGATGATCTTTTAATGGCTTTCTAACCTGTGATTCTTCCGTGTTTCTTGCCATATTCATGTTGCCTGGATGAAGCACTGCCTTTGTGTTTACAAGGTTAATATAAAAAGTGCCTTGCAGACCTTAAAGTGCTAGATAAATGCCAACTATTAATAATAATAATTATGTCTTCTCTTTGTATCTCCGCCTCCCCCTTCCTCCAGCACAGTGTAAGTAGTAAAGTTCTTAATAAATGTTTGTTGAGTGAGTGGCTATCTCCCATGATTGTGTTCTGGATACCTGTTCCAGATTTTCTATCTTTAAAATAGTTCAGTTGATTAAAGTAATTTAAACAGTAACTTTTTATCATATAACCAGACTTGGGTACTGGCTTCTGGTTCTTGTGAGTCATGTTGTTTGAAAGAGGGAAGAGGGTATTGATTCTTCCTGATTTCCATGTTTGTGCTGTTCCTTTCTTCAGCCCCCAACAGCCTACTTTTTGTACTTAATATTTTAATATCTGTTCTTTCATTGTTATTTTTTTTGCTTTTCTTCTCCAATAAGCTGGCCTCCCCCAGTATACATTCGGAGAACCTCTTTTAAAATCTTGAGTTATATGCCATATTGGAAAAAATAAAAGAATCATAAGTTCATACTCAGACTGTTAGAGCTGGAGGGAGCCCTTCTAGTCCAGTTAGTCCACAGGCTTTTTTTTTTTTTTATTCCCTTTTTGGTGAGGCAGTCAGGGTTAAGTGACTTGCCCAGGGTCATATAGCTAGTAAATACCGTGTGTGAGGCCAGATTTGAACCCAGGTCCTCCTGACTGCAGCTACAGGCATTTTTTAAGGGCTTGCAGTGTGCTAGGCACTGTGCTCAGTCCTGGGGATGTAAAGGCAAAAAAAAAAAAAAAAAACCAACAACAGTCCCTGCCCTCAAGAGGCTTACATTCTATCATGTGAATGCATAAGTGTATACAGAATAAATACAAAATAAATAGGAAACAGGAAAGGTAGAACACAGCGGGAGGGGAAATAGTAGGTCAGAAAAGTCTTAATGTAGAATGTGGTGCTTGAGCTGTACCTTCAAGGTGGAGAGGGGTGAGAGGAGGGACTGAAGTTCCAAGCTTGGGATGGATGCCAGGGTGAAAGCTGAGCTAGGCAATGGAGGGCAGGGCAGAGAGAAGGCCAGATAGGCCTTGAGTCCAGCACCATCACTAGGAGTCAAGATGATGAGGCTAAGGCAGAGAGTGCTGACACAACTTTTCCCCTGCCTCCACAGCCAGTAAGTGTTGGAGTCAGGGTTTGAAACTCACTCTGAAGTCTGTTGTTTTTTTAGAACACCATGCCTTCTCATTGGGGAAAAAAAATAGGCATTACTATGTCTCATCTGAGCACTCTACACAAACCTTTATATTGAGTACATAAAAACACAAGCAGAATGTTTAATCTAGAAAATGTTTGATTTTGGCAGAAGCTCCTTAAGTTATATTTTTGCAAAGTTTTCTTTTTTTTTATTGTACCACCATTGTTGAGAACTTTATGAGAAAATCTTGTCTTAATTGGCTCTTTGTTTTTCATTTCGCATCCTTCAGAATCAGTCTAGAAAGCAGTGCCTTCCAGAGGAAACAACATTGTACTGAGTTAGAAGACCTGGGTTCTAGATCTATGCCTGTCTTTTCATGTAGTTGTAAGATTTTGAATAAATTACTTAATTTCTTTGTTTAGTTGCTTCCTCTATAAAAATATGAAGATAATCTATTTTAAAATCAGAATGAATGGCAAAATAGTGTTTAATATGTAAACTTCTAATTTATAATAAACTCGAGAATGGGTTTAGGTGTATCTTCTACGCTACATTAAGTTTGCAGATGTCAAGAAGTTCATGGTGGTTAGAAATACAAGTCAGGAACAAAATTCAAAGTGACCTTGCAGGCCATGTTGGAGGAAGCTCTTAAGAATAGTTGACCCAGCATTCAGCAGCAGAATACTGTATTGGTTAGATGTAGAGAAACTCCAAGTTTGATGCTTTACTTACTACAAAACTGATTTTAGTTTTTTTTCCCCCTTACTCTGAGAAACGAAAAAGCTTTTCCTTTAAAAAACCCAACCAACCAAACTCCCTACCCCTGATTCTCCCCCTCCCTGCCAATAGAAAAAAAAAAAGTAGGAGAGGGCATACTGTAGATACAGTTAACACACTATGGTCACACTACAGTCACTGTTTTGTCTAGTTTTGCTTAACTTTGTATTTTTACAAAGAGGAAGGCTCTTTAGATCGGAGGAAATGATGGATAAAAAAGGGTATCTATACGACTTTTTTAAAGCACATCTGATTGAACTTGTCTTAACTGGAGGATTTTGGACAATTTTTTTTCTATCCTTTTCTTGCTCTCACATTTAGTGGGAATATAGTTTTGAGATTAGTACAGTTATGGAAATTATACCACTTAGGTCCATATTCTGTGCTTGTCTGTGTGCCTATCTCTGCATATACATATAGAGCTCTACAAATTTCCACACCCTCCCTCCCCATTGTTATCATGCACTCTTGCAGAGGAACCACAGGCAGTAAAATAAAGTCAGTTCTTTTTTTTTTTTTTTTACTCGTCACCTGATGTAAAATAGAATATACCTAGGGCACTTAGTGTCCTATTGACAAAAATTGGAGGAAAGAGATCCCCAGCTTTAAACTATCACTAAGTTGATCGGTGGCCAAAAAAAAAAAAAAAATACTGAATGTCTTTTCTGGGTCACAGTGCATGAAAGTGGAGAAACAGCAAATTTCCTGGGGCAGAGCCTGTGACCATACACTTCCTTTCAATCAATCAAGAAGGTCTGGGCTCCTTTACTGTGCTCTTCAAGCTGGCAAGCACCATCATCTGTCTTGGCTGTCTTCCCATTCTGAATAATTTGCCCTGTGCCCTGTGGTCCTCTCCTTTATCCCTTTCCCTCATGTAGTGTAAATTAGTGAGGTATCCCTTCCTAATTGAGATAGAGCCCTAAGCTTGAATCAATACCTAACTGTAAAGCTACTCAATTTACAGCAATATCTAATCTTGTTCATGTCTTAAAGAAAGCAGTAATACTGACCTTAGGAGATTGTCTCATAAATCCTCATTCATTAGTCCTTGGGAACCAGGTGGGGAACAGGTAATGTTATTCCCACCTTACAGATGTAAAAGTGGAGTCTAGAAGAGTAACCTGGCTTGCCTGACATCTAAGGTCAATTTGATAGTTGTAGAGTTATAGTTGGGACTTTGCCTCTGTACCCTTTGGAATGTTTGACCATTGTACAGCTGTAACTAGGATGGGCCTTCTGATGTTGACATCAGCCACAGCTATCTGGGAGCCACCTTGGAAGTCCACAGCAGTTGATGGGGGTGGGGAAGGGGAGGGGTTCAAGCACTGTGAAAGAGGGTGAGAATAGGATTAGGGAATGGTAGAGGTCCAGATCTGCATTTGGACTCTTTTATCTGGGGCTCAGGTTTTGGTTTTCCTAGTTAAGACTTTATAAGAAGTATGAGATAACAGTTTTGTAATCTCTGGTTCCCCACCTCCTTCTTTAAACCAGATCTTGGTCTTGACTTGTTTTTTATTAATGGTATCACCATTCTGCCAGACCTGAAACCTGTGTCATCTTTGATTTCTTTTTTTTTTTCTTGATTTTCATAAATGGTTACCAATCCCTATCTATCCATTTTTTTCCTTCATACTTTCCATCAGCTCTTTGCTGCCAATTCAGATAGCCACCACTCTTGTTTAGGCCATTCATACCTGTCAACATACTAAGGTATGTTAGATATATGTTAGTATGTTAAGGTATGTTATGTTTCCTTGGACTTTGTTACTATTATAGTTTTTTTGTTTGACTTTTGTCTTACAGAGTCCCTCAACTCCCATTGATCTAATACTATCACTGGATTAATTATTTTAAATTAATTATTTTATATTAATTAATATTATTATAATATAATACAAATTTATATTATTAATTAATATTAAATCAATTATTTTAAAGTACCACTTGGATCATGTGATTCTCCCATTCCAAAAACTTTGGTTCCTGGTAAAGTCCCACACCTCTTATTCAAGGGCCTCTATAATTTGCCTATAACCTTCTTGTCCTGCTGTATATTTTGTAACATGAATCCTATGTTCTAATCGAACTCGACCAAGGATTCTTCTGTGTGTTCTGGACCCCTTGGACAGTCTGGTGAAGCTTCTAGACCATGGACCTCAGTCTAAGAACTAACCGAGATGATTTCCTGCTGTTCTGTACATGTGCAGAGATGCTTTCTTTGCTTATATTCTCTTGGCCTAGACCTCCCTGAGTTCCAGCTCTGCTTTTCAAAATACTACCGACTCTAAGGCCCACCTTACATGACTTAATTTTAAAAGCTTCTCAGTGAGGCCTTCCTTGATTCCTCATGCAGAAGTGATCTATCTCTCTGGCCTCTGAACTTTTCTAGCTCTTTGGACCCCACTCCTGAGGCATTTATCACATACTTGTGTGATTTGTGGACATGTCTTATCTCCTTTAGTCATGTGTAAACTCTTTGAGATAAAGGGCCATGTTTTATTTATTAAACTTTGTATCTCTTCCTGTCCCTCAC
Source organism: Vombatus ursinus (assembly GCF_900497805.2). NCBI lineage: Eukaryota > Metazoa > Chordata > Mammalia > Diprotodontia > Vombatidae > Vombatus > Vombatus ursinus. The sequence continues at coordinate 7,377,011 of NW_020954610.1, read as the reverse complement.
CGTACCACCTTCCAGTATTATCTAGTACACAGTAATAATAGTAATTTTTTTTGTAGCACCTACTGTGTGCCAGGCACTGTGCTAAGCACTTTATAAACATCTCATTTTATCATTACAACAACTCAGTGTTGTAGGTGCTGTAATTTACAGTTTGAGGAAATTGAGGCAAACAGGTTAAATGACTTGCCCAGGATCATACAGCTAGTAAGTGTTTGAGGTGGGATTTGTCAGGGCTTCATTTACTGTGCCACCAGCTGCTTCTACTATAATTAGTAGTATGTAAGAATTAGTTAAGGAAACAATTTCTGAAACTCTCCAGAGGTGTTTAGCTTTGAAAACTTGTCCTGATGAATATTCTGGTTGTTTTTTTGCCCCTGGGGTAATTTCATTGCCTTCCTTGTTTTGTTGCCTGGCTACTCTTCTTCCCCCTTCCCCAAATTCTGTGGTCAAAAAAGGAGGGAAAAAACACCACTTGGGTGTCTCGAATTCCTCCTATATACTATGGCTTCCTCAGAATACTGATTCTGTCATTTCATGTTCGAAGGCCTGTATCAAAATTCTTATTCTGATCCACATTTTTATTTTTTTTGACTAGAAACATAGTGTTAGGTTATAGAATCATGGAGGTGGTGATGTCATGAAGTGGCAAGAAAGAGCACTTTGTGCGGAGGACCTGGGTTCAGATCCAGTCTTTGCTTCTTACTGCCAATGCCAGTCCCTGTATGTAATTGCCCCTGATATTCGTCCCATTCTCTCCTTACAATTACAACTTCAGCTGGACTCAGCCTCTTATTTTATCTCTCTTCTCTTTCTCAGCCAGACTTCTAGAAAATATTGCTTGCAGTTACTTCCTCCCCTTTCACTCCCCAGCTTTTTGCAGTCTGGTTTCTGATGTCATCGCTTATTGAAGCTGCTTTCTCTGGAGTCATCAAAGTTTGCTTCGGTGCCACGGCTGATGGCATTTTGCTCAGTGCTTGTTCTCCTTGGCTCCGTTTGCTGCTGCCGACCACCACCGCCGCCTCTCTCCGAGGCGACATTCCTTTCTCTTGGTTTTCCTCCTGGTTCGTCAGCCAGATTCGGCTCCCTCAGAGTTATGGGTGTTTGCCAGGTCTCTGTCTTAGGCCCCCATTCACCTCTCACTGTACTGTCTTTTGTGGTCGTCTCATCGTCTCTCTGAGTCTATTAGCTGTCTCTGTGCCAGCCTCTCTCAGGCCTGTATCCAGCCCCAGTCTCTTTCTTGAGATTGGTGCCACCTACGTTCATCTCCTCAACAAACAATTGCCAAAGCCTCCTCTTCAGTCTCCCTTCCTCAAGACCAGGGGTGGGGAACCTGCGGCCTCGAGGCCACATGTGGCCTTCTAGGTCCTCAGGGGTGGCCCTTTGAATAGAACAAATCCACTTAATAAAAGGATTTGTTCAGTAACACTTGGAGGACCTAGAAGACCACTTGTGGCCTTGAAGCCACAGGTTCCCCTCCCCTGCTCCAGGCCATCCTCCACCCGGCAGCCAAAGTCAGATTCAGGACTGTTTCCATTTTTGTCCCCTACTCAGTAAACTCCAGTGACTTTTTAAAATTTCCCCTGACCTTGCCCCTCATCATACATCGCTCCCCTCCTGCACTCTGCAGTCCAGGCAAATGCAGCCCCTTCTCACCTCTACCTCGTAGAATCCCTCTCTTCCCTTTCCTGATCTCCTCAAATACTAGTGCCCGTCCTCTCAGACTGCCTTGTGTTTATTTTATTCTCTTTATTTTGTATATATGTATATTTGCCTTTGTTGCCTCTCCTCTTTGAACGTTAAGCTTCTCACCAGTAGGGATTTTTTTCCCCCATTTATTAATTTGTGTCCTTGGTACCTTGCACAATGCCTGGCAAATAGTAGGTGTTTAATAAATGTTTGTTGATTGATTGTATGACCTTTGACAAAATACTTGAATAATTCATTGATCCTTGGTTTCCTCAAGAAGAAAATGAGAGGGTTGGATTAGATGGTTTCTAAGGTTTCTATCCAGTTCCAAATGTGCAATTTCAGTTATGATATTACTGGCATTTTTCTTAGGTACATGTTTCTTAATATTTAAGTCATTACTTAAATTTTATTTGAAAACTACTTAAGAAAATGTATATTTGTCAATGTGATTTCCTTTATCTTTAAATTATTTAATTTAATATCAAGGCACGCGTAGTATTACTGAAATCTAGCCTAAATAGATTGTCCTATTGTATAAATAGGGCTGGCTTCTCAACTGCATATGGTCTTTCCAGTTGATTTCCTTATACTAAATGCTAATCAACTTTTTCCAAGTCAGGTCCTAGGTAAACATGTAGTCTGCTTACCTTTTCTAGATTTCTCTCTCTCTCCCCCTCCTTCCTCATACTTACATATGCATAAACATGTAGTTATAGAATCATAGATTTAGTACTAGAAAGGATCTTAGAGGTCATCCATTTCAACTCCTCAACTTACAAATAGGGAAACTGAGCCCCAAAGAGGCTACATGACTTTCCCAAGGTCACATAGAAACAAAGTAGCAGAGTCAGGATTTACATACAAGTCCTTAAGACTCAAATCCAGCACTCCTTCCACTGTACCATGCTATCTCCATCTTTTAATATTTTTATGTAAACCATTTATTTTGTCATAGTTTTCCATTCCTTGTGTTCCTGATGTCCTTTTTATATCTTCTTTATACCTTGTAACTATTCCAAAGACTCTTTTAAAGTTTGTTTTTTGAGCTACTGAACATGTAAAAATGTGAATTTTTACTGTAGAATGATAATCACCCATCTTTGGTGTCTGAAAGACCAGTTATCCAAATCCATTCTTTCAATCCACATTTTTGCTTGATTTAGAAAGTGTAGACATTTTGCCAAAATTAGTTCAGTAGGTTTGGATTGTACTTTAAGTCAGAAAAGCCTTTCCTCTTCTAGGTGATAAGCTTTTCCTCGCTGGTAGAGAGAGAAGTAGCTGATTACTGAGAAATATACCAAGCCCTATCCCCTGTCTAGTGCCATGGGGTGTTGTAACAGTTTACAAGGTGGGTGCTGCCAGCTGCTAACTAGTTGCTCTTTTTTGATGATAGAGTTTTCTCATATCCTCTTGCTGTTTGGTTGTGTCTCTGTGGCTTCCAGACTTTACTGTGACTTCATCCAACTTTGTATTTTTCATGGAAGCAAGCAAGGAAACACTAATATCTATCATAATACTTTAATGTTTGCAAAGTAGTCTCACTGTCTTTCTGTCTCTGTCTCTCTCATAAAGACATAAATGGACCAAAAATTACACTTTGATAGATGGTGGCAGTAGAAAGACGATGTCCACAGAGGGATTAAAGTAAACTCCTGATCCTGGGTATTATGCCTTTCTCTTAAAACAGCCTAAATAAGATTGCATTAGTTTGTTTTTTTTCTCTCTTCCGTATTATACTGTTGACTCATGTTGAGCTTGTAGTCCACTCACCCTCACCCCATCTCTTTTAGATGATTTGCTTTCTAACTACTTTTTCCCCTCCTCCATCTTCTAATTGGGAAGTTGACATTTTAAACACAAGAACATCCTTGTTAAATTGAATCCTACTAGATTTGGCCCACCTATCTAGCCTATGGAGGCTAGATATTGAGGCATTCTAACCTGATGGCTAACTAATCCTCCCACCTTTGTGTTAGCTGTAAATTTGAAAACCATGCCATCTATGTTTTTATCCAAGTCACTGATAAAAATGTTAAGCACAGTTAAGCGCATATCCTTGGGACACTCTACTAGAGTCTTGCTTCTAAATAAACTCTTAAAGGCAGTTCTATAGGTCTGGTCATTTAAATGTTACTTCCATTTGAGACATTAAAAACTGTTAATGGCCTAAGAAGTAATGGAGGAAATCCTGGTGGGCTTTTTGTAGATTATGGCATGTTATCAATCAGTAGATTCAAGATGGAAAGGTATCTTTGAAGTCATCTAGTCCAACTCACTCATTTTATCTATCATGAAGTTGAAGTGATTGCATTAGCCGTGTATTATATAGTGGTTGAGCTGGGATTTGAACTCGGGTGCTCTACTTCCAGAATCCAGTACTTTTTAACATTGTGCTTTGCTGCTTTGGTTAATTATATTTTTGCATATTGGGGACATGAAAGGGGAAAGGCAGTTTTACTAGAAATCAGATAACTAGTTTATGAAAAGGAAGCATTATTCGCTGCTTAGAGGACAGGGAGGTTAGGCTAGCCACAGAGCTGGAAGGATTTTGGTATAAAGATGAGAATGTGCTGAAACATAGAATGAATTTTGGAGAGGAAAAAAAAATGAATAAGCCTTAGAACCAAGTATCTTCTTGGGAATTTGAAATAATAGAAAGTTAATGGAATAAAGGGAATGGGAGATTTTAGAAAAAAGGAAATCTAGGGGGTAGTTTTTATATAGATAGAACACATTCTTTTTGAAGTCCTTCTTTCTTATTACCTCTCCCTTGAAAATTTATAGCCTTTAAAATATTTTTCAAAAATTATACCTCCTGCAAAATATATCTTTAGCATACGGAATAGATGTTTTCTGTACCTTGTACCCCTCAAATTATACCTCTTATTATTCCTTTCCTATGACCCTGTCATAAGGGCAGTTTGTTTAGTTTGCCAAATGGGGTGGAGGGAAGGGGAAAAAATTATTTACTAAGTGCATGCTCTGTGTCAGGCTCTGTGCTAATCGATTTACAAATATTACCTCATCTGATCCTCAAATAGCCTATGGTGTGGGTGCTATTATTATCTCTTTTACATTTGAAGAATCTTGAGTCAGATTGAGATTAAATGAGCATTGCTCAGGATCACATGACTATTAAGTGCCTGAGGCCAAATTTGAATTCACGTTTTCCTACTCCATGTGCAGTGGTCTACCACCTCGTGCCTCTCAGGTAATCTCTGGTTAGCCATTTCATCTTAGGATTTTGGAATAAGCAATTGTGAGATATCTCATTCATTTTCTCATTAAGGAAGCCTTGCTTCAGAAGAAACTAAATTCAATAAGCATTTATTTATTGAACACCACTAAATGCTAGGCACTTTGGAAGTATGTGTACCTGAAAGAGAATCGTTGAAATTCCAACCTCATTTGCCTTTATTAAACATTAAAGCATTTATTAAACGCCTACTATGTATGAGGACCTGTGTTAGAAGTTGGGAATACAAAGAAAAACAAACAAACAAAAAACCCTGCAAGGGACTTGCGTTCTATTGAGAGAATGCGCCATGTACATTGTAGAATGCCAGAGCTTGGAGACATCTATAGATGAGATCCACTTCCCCCATCTTTTCGTTTTATCTGTGCAGGAGCTAACTAAGCCCTGAGAATCTAAGGGACTTGATTAAGATTCCTGGGAATCAGCCACTAAAGAAGACCTAGAACTCTGGGCTCCTGACTCCCAGCTCAGTATTCATTGACAGTGTCATTTCTTGTGCTCTTTCCACACTGAGCAGTAAAGGCCCCAGGCCTGTGAATATACCTACTTTAAATGTATCAACATTGTGTGGATGATTTGAATACAAATGAGTCTTTTAGACTCTGGCCTTTGCTTTTTTTGAGTGGCCTATTGGCCAGAAGTTAGGCCCAGAGAAGAGCCTGCCCAAGATATGATCTTGTTCAGATACAGGAGTATTGCTTGTGTGTGTGTGTGTGTGTGTGTGTGTGTGTGTGTCTGTGTGTGTGTGTGTTGGTTATCCTTGCATGATTTTTGAACAGTCTTTCATGTGGTGTGAGTATTAATGGAGTGGAGCCCTATCAGTATTGAATCTCTATCTACCAACCTTGTGAAAGTATTTATTTATATGTTTGTTGTCATTACTGGAAAAACTGGCAATTTTGTCACAGGCTAAACTTTAAACTTTATGGACAGTATCAAAAATCTAACTTAGGCAGGCAACTTGATGTTCTTCTGTGGGACCTTGATCATTAAGATCTGGTTTTTGGTTTCCATTTGACTATTGGTTACATGATTTTGGGCAAATGACTTACTTGACGCAAAAAAGCCAGATGGCATTAAAAAAAACAAACCAGGAATTCAACTTTATGTAACAAAAATGACCACATTTCAAATGATGTTTCAATAGAGCAAAACTAAGAAGAGGTGGTGAGACATAGTAAAATAAGTAGAGTGCTAGACTTGGAAGACCTGGGTTCAACTGAATGACCCAAGGCAAGTCAAGTAATTTCTCTGAACCTCAGTTTCCTCAGCTATGAAATGAAGATAATAACATCTGTAGTATGTCCTTTATAAAGCTATAAGGAGGTAGTGGATGTACAGTGCTTTGCCCAATTTGAAGTGCTCTGCAAATGTCAGATAGTTAACTTCAGTTGCTGCTGTTGCCACTGCTACTCCTTGTCCTCCTCCTACTATGATGATTAAGAAGTTAAGAAGTAAAGGATAGTTTGGCTCATTTCCTTTCACAGAAGGGAAAAAATTGGGCTGAGACAATGTTTTTAAGGAGAGAAGACTCCTTTGCTGGCTTTGCTCTTAATTATTTTCTACCAATCCCGTAACTGTAATAATCATTTGGAAGAATCAAAATAAGTTATAGGATTAGATTTCTATGTTAAATAAAGTAGTAGTGTAAGGAAATTCAGTTCTTTTGGGGTCAGGCTCTGATCCCACATATAAGTGATCTTAAAAACGCAAATCTAACAATTTAAAAACAGCACTGAAAGGTACAAACTTGAATACCAGCATACTGGAATAGGGCCTTAGTCAGACTTTTTAAGCACCTAATAAATGTTTGTATTGAAAAAAATGCCCAACTTGAAGTTGGAAGGGGGTGTTGCTTTGAAAGCTCAGCTGATAAACTAAGAAAAATGTTAGCAAGAGTCTTTCTAAGCTTTTAGCAAATAAGGGTCACTGCCCAACCCTGCTACCTAGGAAGGAAGGCAGGAGCTAAGCCTACCAAAGAAGTTAATTTTCTTTTTTTCCACTCACTGCCATCCCTTTCTCATTCCTCCTCCCTCTCTCCCAACCTCCACCCTTACCTTACAAGTGAAAGAGAGTACAATTTGATAAAATGGGTTACAATGTTTATCAGACTTTAGGACTGAAATGATTTGACCTTGCACAAGTAATTGGCAGTCTGGCATGAGGCTCGTCATTCTCAACCTTGATAACTCTCAATCATTCTTAGCATTTGGAGCAGTATTTAAACATAATAACTGCAGCACAGAAGATGTATTTAGGATACTAGGTATTTATCTTAAGTAAGAATTTCTTTCCAAGAGATTAAAAAAAAAAAGCTTCAGAGATGGGAGGGAGATAGATACTCATTTTTTACAAATGTTTGCAGAAAATTTTAGCAAAATGAAACATTGTCTTTGGAACAAATTGGAACTTGTTTCTTAAAGTACAGTGATGTCATGGGTATTGTCAGGTGAGAGAAATCATTGATTTTTATCACTTTTATGTGTTGTTCCCCACAGCACACTCTTCCCAAGCCATAAGCTTGACCGAAAGTAGAATATAAAGTGTTAGAATCAGTGAATGGAGTTCTTTAATGTATCCAATTAACTAAGCACTGTGTACTTTATGGCGAGCTTACTGTGCAGTAAAAATGCCATAAATATGTGTTTTAAAAAGAAAGTTGAGTGACAGAGCTTAAGATGTTTCCATCAGGGGTGGGTGCCTAGTCACAGTTAAACTCTTGGGGGCCTTGGGGGAGGTAGTCATAATGGAGACTGACCCTTCTAGACTTGGCAAGTCTTTTTTGGTTTAGATATTTATCTAAAGATTAAATAGGGGACATGCCAGTGTGTGCTGTATTTTAGAATCTTAATTGAAGAGTTTAGTAATCAAACTAAATAGCTGTCACTGCACTGAATAAACATATCAGAAATTAGCTTTACAATGTGACCTGTCTTTGGTCTAAATACATATGTAGCTCCTTTTCCATATTGTGTTGACTGTTTTTAGAGTGAGTAGCATCATTCTGAAGCATATGGAAAGGTGAACAAGCATTCAGATTCATTTGTGCCTGACAGTTTCTCCCTTCTCCATTTGTTGTCTTATTTTTAAACAATTGCGTGCATAAGGCCATTATTTTAATTTTAATCAACGAACCTGGAGGTGGTATTTTCTTAGGGAGGAGAATTTTTTCTAAAAAGTCTCAATAGTTGACTCTTGCAGTCTAGAAAGCTACTGAGTACATGAATAGATTGATTCTGAAAATGTTATTACTTCATTTTGTCTTATATTAAGTTTTGAACAGTATGTTTTGCACAATGAGCGTTTAAATGAAATAAATTGTCAAATTGGAAGCATCAAAGTTACTCTTACCAATTCACTAGAGACACTTGTTATTGTCTATTCACAGTTTGAGCCTTCCTCACTCCTTTACTTTATAGAAGAATCATGCTTAACACTTTGGTTCAGAACATTTATGGCTCTTCTGTAAAGTTGAGCTGTACTGAACATAAAGATAACACTGACTCATTAGCCCCAGTGAGAGAATAATTCTTAACCTCTCGACTGCCTTATGAATAAGCCACTCAGGAGTTTTTGTTATTTTCCCAAAATGCCTAAATCTAGGTGTAAGCAAATAATTAATACATTCGATGATTATACTTTTGAAATTCTGTAATGAGCTGTTCCAGATAAATGATTTCATGATTGAAATAAAACATATATTGCAATCTTTGTGTGTTAATTAGTTCACTGTGAAATATGATTCATTTATTTCACACTGTGCTGTCTCATAAACTTTTTCACTCCCACCCCCTAATATTTGAAATGTTTATTTTGATGTCGTGCATGTTTATATACTTAGTGAATACCTAATAAGCGAGATTCATCTTTTTTTGGCAAAGGTTGTACTATATCAAAGAAATTAACTGAAATAAATATTCTTTGAGAACATTTTTTCTGAAACTGTATTTGCATATGTATGATGGACCAAAGCCCCCCAGTAGCAATTCCTTAACAGTAAATGTTTTGTAATCTGAATGACTTACTTATAAAGAAGTGAGAATGTGGTAAGCAAAACTGAATTACAACTTTTATACATTTTAGAATCGTTTGTGGTGGGAGGGACATTTTAAAAATCAAGCTTATGTTCAATAGTACAATTGATTTGCCTAAATCTACTTTTATTCATTTTTGTGATAAGGAAAGAATTGATTTAGATGCTATTAAATTTTACACAGGTGCTATTTTTTGACACTGATTTTATTATTGGTCAGATGTGTAATAGCTGTCTCCCCAAGATTGTAAATACAGTAGGTAGATCTTTTTGCAGTTTTGAGGCAGAGAGATAAAAAGAAAATAAATTGTATTCTTTGTCATTTCCCATTTTAGTTTATAACAGGCTATACTATCCAGTCTACTTCTCCGTCACTTCTTTGGGATAGTACCATTGGTGTTCACATGCACACAGTGTTTAATGTACAGTTAAGACAGATTGTTTCTCTGAAATTGCCTGTTTTTGACATTTCTAGTCCAATTACTTTTGTGATTTTTTTTTTCTTTTTAAATGGCAATAGTAGAAGGAAGAGAGGGATGGACAGGAAGGGAGGCAAAAAGTAGGATGGTGCTAAGTGGAAGGCGAGGAAACATGTTGAGTGTATTTTATTTCTAAACAAGTATCTTTGGTATATTGGGAGAGAAATAATAGAAGTGTCAGAATTTGTTAACGTATTTGACAAACTATGGCAGCAAAAACTATCCTTTTTTGTATTTTGGCATGAGCAATCACCCTTTTATTGGACCATTAATGCTACTTTGGAACATCATGCTGTATCCAAAGGCAATAATTTAGCAGCTGTTTATCAGGAGCTTTCATAAAACATTGAATACTATTATAACATCCAGTAACCCTAACAACAGCATTTCAAAATCTGGGCCTGTTTAAATGGGATACCCGTGAATGTACTTGTTCAGGGATGCATGACCCATATCACCTATAAATTTGATTGGAAGTTATAGTGCTGGCATAGGCTGATGGATAGCAGATTAGAACCCTGATTAACCATGTGATTTGAAGGCTGGGAATATATTGTCTAAGCAAGATTCATCAGACGCAATCAGAATTTCAAGTGGTCAGATGAAATTCAAATGTGTATTGTGGATCTCCCCCCCCCATCCCCTCTTGTGCTTTTCCTCTTAGGTTGCCTTTTTATTTTTATTTCCAAAGCTGAAAAATACTTCTTTGATGAATCTGCTCCTCACCCTAAAGCTGTCTGTCTGTTATTCATCAGAAAGCAGGTCGCAGTTCAGTGAGCAGAAGAAAAGATTTTAATAGAAGCTGTGCCAAGGGCTGTAATGCATCATTTTAGGGCCCTAATTACATTACAATGACAAATATCAATGGTGACAACAGCAATAACCTACATCCTTTAATGGCTATGCTGAAAAAGGAGTTTGGGCCCTGCGCCATTAGATTAGACTCAGTTTCAAAACACAGGCCATTAGAAGTGTGTGTCCACAGTATTATTGGCCGATAGCTGAAGCCCAGTGGAAAGGCCTGTAAATAAATGATGCCTCCCTAAAGCTTGGTCCTGTGGGACAAAAGAGGCAAAATTTAGATGACCGTGGAAGCAGCGCTGTTTCCGAGGCAACTTTAGCTTTCAAAGTGAAGAATTGCTTGCTTAATTTTATGAAATCACACTTTTCCCCCTCCTGCTGCCAATTAGACTCGCCATAAAAATCCATTGACATGGCAGCTAAAATAAATTATGAAATTCTTTATACAAAAGAAGACATTTTAAAAGGTGGAAAGGTTTCTCCTATTTTCTGTTATGTCTATTGTGTATGGTCTTGTGTACAGTAATAAAAAGCCCTTTTTCCCTTTGGAGGAGAAGTCCTTGGGGCTAACATTTGGATAGACCTGAAATAGGCAAATTCCCATTTAGGGAAATAAATTCTTTTTCATCAGTTTGTATTTCAGCAGTAGCTATCTCTATAGTGTTAGCCTCCTTAGAATAGAGCTCATTCTCTGGATTGTGTAGGCAAATGAAAGAACTCCATTTTCTTGTGTGCCCACATATTTTTCAGCTCTCCTAGCAAGGGACTATTTTATTTATGTAAACAACATAATGAGGAAAATGTGCCTGGCAGATGGTTCTGAGTATCAGAATCATTAGTTTGGTCTGCCCCAAAGTGTCTCATTATCTTTTTACTCTGTCCCCTTCCACCTCTCCCTACAAAAACTTAACAACTGAATGCCTTTGAGATGCATTTTCACTAGCTTGGTAAATGTCTCTTCATTTTCTTAGCTCACCACTGGAATTTCACCCCATATGTATCATGATGTGTTTCATCTACATGGAGAGTGGTTTGGTGATTCCATTGCAACTTTGGGTGATGGTTTTTAAATCCTAGTGGATTGACAAGTGTTCTATAGAGCCAGTGCACTAAATTACATCCTGGTGGCACTAATGAGTCTGTACTCATCAGTGCCTTCCCTACATCCTTTCATGAAAACAGGGTTAGAATGGTGTTAAGAGCTTCATGGTGAGTTTGTGTTCTTGCTTGGTAGGCAAAGTTTTTAAGGTGCTGGCATTTAAAAGATTGCATAGCTACAAGGTCAAAAAGGTTGGTGATGAAAGAAAGAAAAACTAAATTGCACAAGTCTGAGTGTCTCTGTCATTTGGATAATGACTTTGCAAGGAAAAGAGCACCGTGTCCTCCCATATAATGAGGAACTGACCCTGGGCAGAATTTATTTTAAGGAATGCCTCAGGAGTTGTAATTGCTGTACTTTTTCTACCTCTCAACACCTTCCTTTAGCCTGGTCCTTCCTAATCCTTCTGTTAAAATATAAGACCATATGTTAGTCTGTATGTATGTATATATTGTGTACTGAAGTATGTCTATAGCATACCATGTTAAAATACAAATTAGGTCCTGTATGGCTTTTCAGAAAGAGAATATGCTGTGTGTTTTGATTTTGTGTCATAACACTGAATTGGTTTAAGGCATCCTGAACTCTAGCTTTATTACATTAAACTCTGAGTTGTCTCATAATTTGTCTGTTGAAGCTCACAGTTAACCAGAATTTCCATAAATACACTGTACCTTGATAATTGATTTTTATAACAATGATCCCAAACACCGAAAGGTCTTCAAATACCTGCTGAATGTTCAAGGATAGGTGAAGCTCAATTCAAGCTGGCGTGAAAAAAACAGTGGCTGGGCAGTTATAGTCAGCCCCTGATGGAAGTGTTCCCTGTGCTGATAGGATCAGGAATCTATTTAAGTATTAACATAGACATAGAATTTTTGCTGGAAATTAGTTCTCTTTATGTTATTGTGATGATTCTTAGTTCAGCTGTAAATGAGCCAAACCATCTTATTTCCTAACAATGCCCAATAACAGAGTGTTTACTCTTAAGAGTTACTGATTCAAGATAAAGTACTGCTTTTCCTGTGGATTATAGGATGGAATAGATCATCTTAGAAAGTCTTTCTTTAGCTTTATGATATTTGAAGGCTTTTGAAAGCAATGGCCATAAATAGAAACATAATAAATAACAAATTGAGAGGAAGTTCTGTATCTTTACTATCCAAAAACTCAGTGTCCTATGACAACCCAAATTAGGATGGGCTTGGGCCCTATTTCCTGTGGAAACTGTGATTTCCAGGAATAAAAATGACATCCTCTGTTGTACTGTATGTATCCTTAAAGGTTGGCTTTTTAAGATGAATACTTGCTAATGAATTGCCATGCTCTTAATGTGGCACCGTTGCTACTGCATGTTGGTAATAGGGCTCCTCTATCTGAGATTTTTCTCTTCCTTGACTTGCAAAGCACTCCAGTTACAGTCCCATTCCGTAGTAAATTGTGCCTTAATATTATCATGTTAATATTTAGGCAATCTGTAACTAACTGTTCTTTTTTCCCCTTCCCTCTTCTCTTTTGCAGGCAGAAATTGTCAAGAGGCTGAATGCTATCTGTGCCCAAGTCATTCCCTTCCTGTCCCAAGAGGTAAGGCAGTTCATGGCAGGCCCTAGCTCTAAAGTTGCCATTTCAGTAGTACTGTATTGTAGAAAGGGGGCTGGGAGCTGATTTTTCAGCTTTCTTGAATCTCTTGGTGCCTGTATTTCATTTTTCTAAGGTACTGCTCTTATTCCAGCTCCACCACCTTATTAAAATTCAGGGGAATATAATTTAAATGCATTTATATAATGGAAAATGTTCTAATGTGCTAAGCGAAATTCAGTTGTTAAAATGTTTTGCTGTCATGTACAATGTAGTGTTGCTAAGAATCATGCCTGTTTGTCAAAATGGCATATAATAGGGTGAATTGAAAAATTACCAGAAAGACAAAGTTTCTTCTATACTTCTTATAATGGGCATTAAAAGTTAGCAGAAGGAATATCAAACGGAGATATTTCACCTAGCATAGTAAGCAAAGTAATGCCACTTTTGACTAACTGCTTTAAAAATTATTGCTTTATTAAGTTTTTCTAATGCTGTTTCTATTTATTTTGGAAAATCTATAGAAGATTGTTTCATTACGTACTTAATTCTCTAAGAATCAGTTTCCTAAAAATTATGCATTTATGACAGGTACTTTAGTGCATTGCAAAAGCTCTTGGAAAGTCAACCGGATCTGAGCTTATGTTTTACTGTGGGATTTACTCTTGGGCAACACTAAGGAAGGTGTCTTGTTGCCAGTCGTTATATGCAATACAAGTCTGTTTCTGGCGTGTAGGGCCTTCTTTCCTGCTTTCCCCCTCTTAGTAGTTTTGAGATTAAAGTGAGGGTATGGGTAGCAGTTATCATTGCTTGTGTTTCCTCATTGTTCAGCTCTTCATTTGGTAAAATTAGCCTTTCTAGGTATTAATGGCTTCAGCTTTTTGTGTCATGGGCCAAGAATGCACCAAGGTATCTTCTCCTACCCTTTGCTTGTTCTATAGGGTATCATTGCTTTTCAAGAGAGCTGTTCATCCTTCTGCTTGCTAGAAGTCATGTGCTTTGATGTGAGCACCCAGCCAGTGCATGGGTGTGTACATTTGCATATCTCTTCGGAATATGAGGGAGCGGGCAAGTGTACACAGGTACTTAAACTATTTAGTGTGTGGGACTAAATACTATGGCAGGATTGTCTATAAAGAAGATCACCCATTGATAGGGACTATAAAATTGAACTTTGGACAAGTAAAATGGCCTATCATAAGGAAGCATGATGAAGAGTGACCTTGTATCCAAACCTTTAACCCTGTTTGTGACCCTAAGTTCAGATATCAGCTTCAGTCATACGTGGAAAAGGATATCCTGGGTCACTTTTTTTTTTTTTTTAGGCATTAAGTGACTTGCACAGGGTCTCACAGCTAGTAAATGTCAAGTGTTTGGTTTGAGGCTGGATTTGAACTCAAGTCCTCCCAACTTCAGGGCCGGTGCTGTATCCACTGCGCCATCTAGCTGCCACGGGGTCACTTCTTTTTACATATGGTCACAAACCCACCAGAAAGCATATCCCAATTAGCTCTTCAGGATTTGCTTGTGACCATCATTAGCTGCTGCATTGCTGTGTGGAAGTGTGGAGGGGGTGCATTTGCATGTGTTTGAGGAAGCTTGTACAGTGTCTGACTGCATGCACCCTGTTTGACCCAGGCCACGCCATTTTTGCCTGTCATTAAAAGAGCTCCAAGGTAGGGTAGTGGGAGGAACCTGAACCAGCAGAGATGTGGCTAGGGTAGAGCCTTGCCCAGGACCAAAGTGAAAACCCCACTTATCCCTAGGGAATCAGGTCTGTGCTTTTGCAAATAGAAATCATGTGGCTTGAAGTTTTACAGGATTCCCTTGAACGGCCAAAGGGTTAGCTTTTTTCCTTTGCTCAGAGATGGTTTTCAGTTTCTTTTCTTGTTGACTTTATGGCTACACACGCACTGATCATTTGTACATTTCATTTCCCCCCACCTCCCAAATCGTGGTGCTTTACAGACCAGGATCATTTTGGAGTTATAGGAGGATGGTAGTGATAAAGGTATCTGTTGTTAAAGTGTTTGATTATCTAGGCTGTTTTTATGAAGAGTCCTTCAAGGTAAGAGATATCCTAGGTGGAGCTGAAGAATATGCCTGATTTTAATTGGCTGATGAAGTTGCCTTCAGGATGAAGTGAGCCTTTGCAGGTGCTGAGACGTCCTGTTTTGCTGCAGCTTGAGTAGTGAGAAATGGTACATTTTTAAAATAGTTGTCCGTTTTCTCATTGTGTGCTTGGAAATCTTGTAGGCAAAGTTCTTGATTCATGTCTGTCCTATCAGTTTAACAACTTGATTCCCTCTCCCCAACCCTTTTTTTAAACCTATGTTATCATGCATACTTTTACTTCTCTCAAATCAGGGTGTTTCTCCTGTTGGTGTCTGAACATTTTCTACCTTGTTTTTCTTTTCTCTGCTTTGTGTGTGCATCGTACTCCCACTTCTTCCCTGAGGCCAGATGGACCATAATCTGGAAGGAGGGGAGGAGGCAGGTTATTAGAGAAAGATGAATTCTATTTCCTGTCTCTTCAGGGGCATGGAAAATCACTCTTGCATGGTTGCTATCCTCACTCAGTGCCAGGGCTGAAGGCCCTTAATCTGATCTTTTAACACAGCCTCTATGTGATATTCTTAACTGCTAAATGGCAGGTGCACCATTATAAATTATTGAAAATGTTTTCATTTAGAAATTAAACCAATAACAATATTATTGAAAAAAAAATTCAGCCAGCTTTTGTCATACTATAAATATGTGCATTAGTCTTCTGAGATATTGTAACTTATTAACCCATGGATTCTTTAATCTTAGGGATGTTCTTTCAATCATCATATACTTTGCAGAGTTCATTGACAGGAAGGAACTAAGTGACCAAATATACATTTTTTGGTAATGTCTGTTTTTTAAAACTCTTTGTACCCTGCCATATACATATGTGACATATATCTATATGAAGAAATAATATGACTCTGTATAATTTCCTGCTTAATATAAGGGATTAATTAACCATATTTTCCTTTTATACTTTAAAAAAAGCAATATTGGATAATCTATAAATGTCTTTTTAATCACTTGACTGTACTTTAGGAAAATAGATTTTGTAACTGTAGAACAAAAGCCTTTTGTTTTATGTGTATATATGTGGCTGTGAATATATATTAATGACAAGAATAATACTCATTTATTACATTTCACTAAACAATCCTAATCATAGTTATGTTTATATTACATTTTAAAGTTTGTGGTAACGTTTTTCCTATGGCAACTGTGGCAGAGTTCATGTTTTCTGAAGGCAATGGCTAAATGTGTGTGTGTGTATTTGTATTTTAAGATAAGTGACTTTTAGAGTGCCAAATTTTTTTTATTTTCTCAGTTGTCAGTTCATGATGAGAGTTTTGATTCTCAGGATTCTTAAAGATCTACTAGGGGTGGGGAACCTTCAGCCTCAAAGCCACATGTGGCCCTCTGGGTCCTCAAATGTGGCCCTTTGAATCCAAACTTCAAAGAACAAATCCCCTTAAAAGGATTTGTTCTGTAAAGCTTGGATTCAGTCAAAAGGCCATATCCAAGGACCTAGAAAGCCACATGTGGTCTTGAGGCCACAGGTTCCCCACCCCTGATCCTTGACCTTGTAACTTAAAACAACATTGTTAAGATAAAGTTAAGGGAAGGGGTTTCAAAAAATCTAGTTTTGTCCTTAGGAAATTTCTACTATTTGCAAAATAAAACTCTAAGATATTAAAGAGTTCTCTAAAAGGCACACACACACACACCCATAACACTCCCTCTCCTTCCTCAGCCCATTATTATTTTCTTTTGGAGGAGGGGAGACTCTGGTGCCATAAGAAGCAATAGGTTGCTAACTTTTTTCTGCCTGGTCTGTGCTCAGTGGTGCCTTTTTCAGGGAATAGAGAGAGGTAAAGCCCCATACTTAGTCTAACTGTCTATCATGATTTAATGATAGTAAACAGACTGGCCTATGGTGAATACAAAAAGGTACAAGAAGACATATGTCCATTTGTATCCCTACCACCTGGGGTCTCAGCTTAATTCTGAATCTGAAAGATTTGTTCTAGGAGAGACCATCTCTACCCAGAACTGCAGGCTTAGTCCAGATAGCCTGAAAAGGTCAGAGGTAACATTGTTTTATACTGAGAAGTGAACAAAGAAAAGTTGGCACATGTCCAAAGGTATCTTAAATTTGTGGCAAAAGATTTTTTATGCATGTATAAATATTCCAGTTACATGGAAGGAAGAAAGCACTTTTGGGTTGATACAAAATGTTGAGTGTTATGTGACTGTACTATGTGAATTCAGTAATCAGATTCAGCTGCTGCTGCTGAATCCTGTCTCTGACGTCTTGTTGCTTCCCTTCCCTCCCCTCCAAGGAGGAGATGATTGAACCCAACCAGCCTACATCAACACTCCTACTCCTCATTGCATACCAGGATCCCTAAACCTTATATCTTTTACAAGAGAAGAGAAGGTTTTCTTCTCCTAATCCTTCCCTCTTAGCGGATAGTAGCACATCAGCTCTTAGGTATTGAAATGCCATTTTTCCTGTGAAGCCCTGTAAGAGGACACAAAGGGTAGAGTGTCACAGAGGAACCTCATTTTGGTCTGTTGCCAGACAGAGATCATTGGCCTCTTCCCTTGAGGTCCTTCTTCCAAAAAGTCTTCTGGATTTGCTCTTATATATTGTTTCATGGCTGTATAATTGGTTGACCAGAGAAACCTTCTATGATTATATAGAAATTCTGCTTTCCTGGACTTCAGTATAGCATATGGGATTCTGGGCCTAGACAGGAAATTGACTCCTCCTGTTACTCGCAGCTCACTTAACTCAGTTCATTTAATCCTTTATTCACTAGCAAAGACATGGGAAAAAAATATTCAGTTTCCTTTCTCTTCTTGTCCCCGAACAAAAATAATCCCCCTAAACATGCAAAAGATTACCCTTTATTTTTTTTCTGGACCTCAATGCAACTTCTCTAGTTTCAGGCTTCTTTTTAAAGGTCTGCATTCTCTTGACATCATTGGGAACCACTCAGCTTTTGGTCTAATCCATATTATTGTCCTTCCCTCTATGCTGTTTGGATCACAATGGCTGGAGTATTGCTTTGTGGATGCTTTCTCCAGATCAGGGATTCTTAACTTTTTTTTTGTATCATGGCAGTCTTTGGCAGTCTAGTGAAGCCTGTGGATGCCTTCTCAAAATAATGTTTTAAGTGCACAAGATAAAATACATAGGATCACAAAAGAAACACATAATGAATTCTATTTGTCAAAATATTAAAAAAAAAAAGTTCATGGATCCCAGATTGAGAGGCTCTGTTCTAGACTAACTTGCCTTTTAATCCTTAATTTATGCTCTTTGGTGGATCTGCCATTACTAGATGACCCAGCTTACTGACACAACACTCAAAGGCTGATAGAACTTGGGCACCTTTATCATACCCATGGCTAGAGATATGGTTACTTCTCTGAGGAGTACAAGTACCTGGCTGAACTTGGACTTCTCCTCCTTGGGAGTGGTTTACTGAAATTATAGGTTTTCACTGTAATTGCTAATGAGAATTCATAGGATTATCAAAATCTTAACATAAAGGCCATTTCACAACAGAATTTTAGAACCATAGGGAGTAAGTTGGGAGGCCAAAAGAGGAGCCTCGGAACTAATAAAGCTCTGCCAGGGGTTCCTTTTGTTCCATGGACCCTTTTGGTATTCAGGGGAAACTAATGGGTAACTTCTCAGAATAATGTTTTTATTACAAAGTACAAAGACTAAATAGGTAGGGCTGATTTCAAAGGAAACCAATTACATTGAAATAGTTACCAAAATACATATTTTTTAAAAGCTCATTGATCTCAGGTTAAGAACCCTTCCCTGTTCTATTCTGTCTTCTTTGAGGAGCCTAGAACTGATCCTTCCCTTAATCTCTCTTTGGGAGAGCCTGGCTTGCTTGTGCCATACATCCTCATCAGCAGTGATATCAAACTCCAATAGAAAAGGGGCCACTCAATGGTACATAAGAATCCTTGTGGGTCACATATTGACTTAGTTTTAAAATATAATATTATCTTTTGCTTTATTCATTTTTATTTATTTTAAATATTCCCCAATTACACATTAATCTGGGTTGGGCTGCATCCAGAAGTGTTGTGGGCCATTTTTTTGACACCCCTGTTCTTAACTATTCCAAATGGAAACAAAAACATGTATCTTGAAGGTCGACCTACTTACGAACTAGAAAATGATTTGGCAGACTCTGCTTCCTGTTCTCTCAACCACTGCTAATTCACTCACAGTAATAACCAAGAACTAGACTTAAAGAACACCAGAATCCACGATTTGAGACTGATAGGACCTACCTCACAAGGAACAGTAAGCTCGAAGACAACTTTTTTTTTTCCTTTTAATCCACAAACTACATTGGAAAAATAATTTATTTGCATCAAGTAACCCATTATTAGCTTGTTCTTATCAAAGTAAGTGGTAGCTTAATGGAATTTAGCTATATTATTAATTATTTATACTATTTATACATGTGGGTAAAGGATTTTTTGTTTGTTTGTTTTATGAGACCAGGACACCCATCTAGAAACCTCCTGATATAGGCCATTTGGCAGTATTTGCTGATGAGTGACCTTTAAGTACTTCCAGTTTGTATATGCTTAGTGCAGGCAGACTATGCTGTCAATAAAAAGATCATGCCTTTGTCCCACTATGATTATCTTGGGAACATTAGCCAACCTTCTGGATCTTTAGAAAACACTATAACAGATCTAGTGTAGCTTGGAAAAAAAACAGGTATTTGAACATGCAGGTTCCAAGAGGCTTGGGTGGCACAGTGGATGGAAGGCTCAGATTCCTAAGTACAAATCTGCCTTTAGACACAACTATCTGTGTGACTCTGGGCAAGTCACTTAACTTTGTTTGCCTCTGTTTCCTCATTTATAAAATGAGCTGGAGAAGGAAATGGCAAACCACTTACGTGTCTTTGCCAAGAAAATCCCAAGTGAGGTCATGAAATGTTGGGCACAACTGAAATGAATGAACAAAAGCTTTAAAGCTATTAGAGTTTAAAATTGTACTAAGACTTGTGGAAACCCCTGCATAATACCATTGTTCCTCCTAGGAAATAGATTTTCCTCTTAAGTTATTTCTAGCCAAGGAGAAATCTGGAAAGCTGAAACTAACAAGAAACAGTCAACAAGCATTTATTTGACACTTTAAAGTTTGCCAAGCACTTTATCTAAACTCTCATTAAAGCCTCTTAACTATTGTGTGAGGTTTACTTATGAGGAAATTGAGTTTCATAGAGGTTAATGTGACTTGTCTATAGTTGCATTTTGAGTAATTGTTGGCAGGCGCAATATGAACCCAGGTCTTTCTGACACCAAGTGTAGCACTCATTCTATTTCTGTGTAATTGAATAATACAGGTCAGAATTGACAAATGACAGAAAGTGGTTTTGAGATTCTGTAATGTCTCTGCATTTCAGGCCAATGCTGTAAAAATTCATTCTGCATCTAGGTTAGCCATAGTACATTAGAGATTTAGGAAACAATTTCATAATGCTGCATCTTATAGTTATTTGCGTTGAAGTCTTTGTGAGATTTTTGATATTTCTTTAATGAGCAGATATCTGTTTTCTCTCCCTTTCATTCCCACCATTGAGAAACAAAAGAAACACACACAAACAAACAAATATGATCACGCAAAACAAATTCACATATTGTCTATGTTTAAAAAAGTAAAGCAGTGCTTCGTTATTCATCCTCTGGAATTGTAGCTATTCATCAGAGTTCTTAAGTCTACCAAAATTATCTTTACAGTGTTCTTGTTCTTGTGTAAATTGTTCTCCTGGTTCTGCGTGCTTCATTCTGCATCAGTTCATACAAATCTTCTCAGGTTTCTTTGAAACCTTCTCCCTCATCATTTCTTATGGCACAATAGTATTGAATTAGAATGAGATGAATAAGGAAAGCATTCCAGGTATAGGGGCTAGCCAGTGAAAAGGCATGAAGTAGGGAGATGTAGTGTTTAGTGGGAGGAGTAACTGGTAGGCAAATGTAGCTAGATGGCAGAGTACATGGAAAAACGGAGTAAGGTAGAAGAACACCAGAAAGTTAGCAAGGAGTCAGTTTGTGAAAGGCTTCAGAAGCCAAACAAAGGATTTTGTATTTGTTCCAGGAGGCAATAGGGAGCCACTGGAGTTAATTGGGGGTGAGGGGAGGTTGGAGGGAAGTGGAGAGTGGTTTGATATCAGGTGACCAACCAGAAGACTCAGTAGTCCAGGTGTGAGGTGATGAGAGCCTTCACTAGAGTGGCAGTTGTATGAGTGTAGTGTATGAGAGAAGAGTATGTACATAAGAGATGTTCTGAAGGTAGAAAGACAAGGTGAAAAGGAGAAAAAAAATTCCAAGCCAGTCTTATCAACTGTGCAGATTTAGTCTTAACTAGAGATACAGTTTTTAGTATGGCATCATTTTTTTTTCTAATAAATAATCATGTCTTTTTCTAGAATTCTTCAAGTTGATAATGTGGCCATTCCTGTGTTGAAACCATGAAAAAAAGTAGTTAACTGTATAGTATTTAACTGATTAAATTTAATAGTATGGTAGTATGTTGAAAGAAAGTGACATGGTGGATGGAATACTGGACTTCAGTCATCTTTAACTAGGTTCCTGCTTTGCCTCTAGCTGTGTGACCATGAGCAAGTCATTTAACCTTAATGAGTCTCAGTTTCTTCACCTGTAAAATGGGGTTAATACCTACTTCAAGAGATCGTTTTGAGGCAAGCTATATATATTTATTAGTGCAAATATTTGGAAGATATAGGGTTTTTTGTTTTGAGTATCATAAATTTGTTTCCTCCCATAATGGACGGTGGATTTTTTGTGGTTTATGAAATACCATTGCCTCCTAAAACACTATTTATTTGATCATCTAGGTTAATACAGTATCAAATTGATCTTCACTCTATTTTGCATGTATAGTGTAATTGCAAAATGGAAGCTGAAAAATGTGATCAGTCACTTTCACATTATGCCTTAGGGGGAAAATGAATGAGTACAGGGTTCCATGCACTCTTGGCAGCACAGTTGCCTCTGAATAGCACCAGGTTAAGTCTACTCTCATTGCTTGATAAGGAATCAATGGCTTGTGGCAACACATTTTGATAAAGGAGATGTTGGTTGAAATCACTAGCGATCCCCCTTGATGAGTGTATTGTGTCACCAACCCCAGTGATATTCATATGACATTTATTAAAGACCAGTGCCCTTTATTAAGGACCTCTCTTAAGGAGCACATAGCACATAGGTGTTAGACATTTTATAGGCAGCGCTGTGTGTGTCATATTATGGCCATATACTTGAGTAGTTTTAAAATGTGTAATACAGAAATGCACATGACAGTGGGTCCTTCCATGGGTTTGCTTCTTCTTTCCATCGACAGTTTTTTTTTAAAAGAAAGTTTTGGAATCTAATTTGTGCCAACATCCTTTGGATTAACAACTAGGCTTAAAAAGTGTCCTACCTTCCCTATGAGGCTATATATCTTTTTACTGTCATTGAATTGATATATTAATGAGACTGTTTGGTTTAACTTGGATGTTTGGTGCTGAGCTGTGTGGTGACATGGCCTCAGCTGTAACAGTCAAAAAATTTCTGAGTGGTCAAATCAACCGATCAACAAATGTTTATTAAGTTGTTCTGTGTCCCAGTGTTCTGGTTGTCTCAGGGAAGAGGTAATGCTTCTTTATGGGGTATGCTGGTAACCTTTCTGCCAAAGGCATAGATGGTAGCTTGTGTCTTTGCAGTCAACAGGTACATGGTATAGGCCGGGGCGGGGGGGAACCTGTGGCCTTGAGGACACATGTGGCCTTCTAGGTCTTCAAATGCGGCCCTTTGAATCGAAACTTCATAAAACAAATCCCCTTAATAAAAGGATTTGTTTTGTAAAACTTGGACTCAGTCAAAAGACTACACCCAAGGACCTAGAAGGCCACATATGGCCTCAGGTTCCCCACCACTGGTATAGGCCATTCAGAGATATTGCTTATTTATGAAATTGACTGATCCAATTTCTGTTTTGATTTGGAAAATGGCAATTGGTATTCAAGGTTATTTGACTTTTGAAGAGATCATGGGGAGAGAATGAAGATTTGTGGCTCCCTTTGGCAAATTAACACTGAGTAGGTAGAAATCAGTCAACAAGGCACTTTGAACACTTACTGTGCATGCTTGGCCATGTGATAGGTCATGCAGGGGGCTTATAAAGGAATTGAAGGCATATCTCACATATGGTTGCCCTGGAACCATGTCCACATTTATGAAATTTCCTCATAGTTTGGATAAATCAAATTTTCAAAAGGTAGTCTTCCTTTTTATATACATATTTTCTGATTGGGGGGGAAGGCATCGCCAGTCATCCTGATCTATATCTTGCCACTGGACCCAGACGGCTCTGGAGGAGAAAGTGAGGCTGGTGACTTTGCACAGCCCTCCCTCTCTCAAATTTAATTCACTTGCATGTCATGGCATCACCTTCCTGATGTCATGGTCCTCTTCAAGAACAAAGGACAAACAACAACCTGTGAGTAGTCCGAGCTGCCCCATTGGGGACCCAACTGGCCAGTTCTGGTTGGGCAATGCAGCTCCTTCCCCATTTCTCTTCTCCCCTTCCCTTCCCTCCCCTTAATTTACTCCAACCTACCTTTTCTAGCTGTTTTTATTCAACTCTTTCATAAATTTCACATTGCAACTAAACTATATGACTAGTTGTTCAGCAATTTCTTTTTTCTTTTTCTGCTTGCTATCTACCGTACAAGGGGTGCATTTCGTCTACATCATTGTTTA
The DNA here is from genome assembly GCF_900497805.2 of Vombatus ursinus. Taxonomy (NCBI): domain Eukaryota; kingdom Metazoa; phylum Chordata; class Mammalia; order Diprotodontia; family Vombatidae; genus Vombatus; species Vombatus ursinus. The sequence continues at coordinate 7,353,207 of NW_020954610.1, read as the reverse complement.
TTGAAATCCTTCAAGGTCTAGCTCCAATACTACTTCCTCCGCTGAGTCTTCTCTCAGTTTCTTAGCTCAAAGTTATCTCTTCCCTCCTCATTTATTTCTAAGAATACTTTATTTAGACCCCTTTTTGTATTATACTTATTTCTCTACATGTCTTATGCCCCCATTAGATTGTAAGTTCCTTGAAGGCAAGTACTTGAAGCATCAGTGTTACTAGCATACCACAACTTGCACCTAATAGGTGCTTAAAAATTACTGAATTTTACAGTTTTGTTCAGTGCATGATTCTCTTAACTTAGAGAACTTTTCACCATATCATGCTTGTAGAGAAAAACCTAAACCTCAGTTGCCCTGAAGTAATAATGGAGGAATTGAGGGAGGAAAGGAAACAAATCCTAAATTCTCTCTCTGCTTTGTTTACTTATTACTTCTCATAGCAGTGGAATACAAGCTCCTAGCACAGTGACGCACATAGTAGGAGCTTTTAAGTGTTCGTTGAATTGCATTAGGCTGTGGCTTTATTGTCCACTTAGCCTTACATTTCTAATTCCTTTATGCTGGAGGATGTATGTTTCATGGTTTCATTCAGGGAGAAAAAAACAAACAAACAATAAATGGGCATATTTGATTCTCTCAGAAATTCCTTTCAGAGGGCACCCTTTTCACCCTGGCCTTGTTTGGATTGTGGCTATCATCTCTCAACTGTGTTTTCTTCTATTATGCTTGGTAGAAGTGCAAATAAAAGTTCATATCTGACTGAGCCACTGAGTAGTAAGAAATGGTGTCTAATACCCTGTGCTTCACAGACTGCTCTTTGAATAGGCCATCAGCCTGGTAAACTGGATAAAGGAGGCCGTCAGAGAGGAAGTAAGACGTATGATAAAGTGGGGGGAGAGAAACATTTGGAGAGGGAGGAATAAACCTGAAAGGAACTACCGATGTATTAGGAAATAATCTTAGTTTTAAGGAAAAACAAAAAGAAATTGCTAATTCTGCATTAGAGAATTATTTTTTTTTATCTTGAAAGGAAGCTCAATTGGCTGTGGGTAATACATGAAAAGAAAATAGTGGGGAAGATATTTTCATGTATAAATTTATGTAAGCCTTTTTAAAGTTCTTTTTAGCTACACTTTTTTTCCCGCATCTTCTATGAGCTTATGTTTCTCTTCTTCTTGTTTTGAGTTGTGATTTTTATTCTTTACCCCTCACAACTCTACAGTCTTTGGTGGAATGTTATTGTGTATGAGTGATCACTCTTAAGTGTGTTTTCTCTCCTGTTTAGAATATAAAGAAGACATTTTCTCTACCTTGAGAGCTTATATTCAAAACTCCAGTGGCACAGCAAATTTTACAGATGAATGTTTATAATAAAACACTGGTTGTAGAAAGATTGATGCTTTGGGTAAAGATTGAACTAGATTGCTTCTGAGATCCTTTCCAACTCTGGAGTACAATGATAGTATATGTTCAGTGAATAGTAGTTGTAAATAGCCAATGAGGAAGGAAATTTTCAACCACAGGCCCAATTTAGGTTATATTACATTAGCCTATAGGTCATTGCCTTCAGCAGGAAGCTGAACTTAAGACTCCCATTGTTAGTTTGATCTCTCGCAAACTTCTTTTAGCAGCGTGAGTGCCACTTTATGGTTTGTCCGTATGTTCTTCCTATGTTACCATACATACAGTTGCCATACCAGAGTGAAATCCAAGTAGGCTGAGGGCATCGGTCTTCCTTTCCTTGGTTTTGAGAAGCAGAACCCATAGAACTCTATGTGTGCTTCATGGCAGAGGTGGTCTCTCTATTGATGTGTTTTCATGCTGTTTATTATATCGATGTCTCAAATCACCTTTCATGAATATTTGGTATAGAATAGGAGTGGTATGGTAAAATGGTATTTAAAAAAAAAAGTAGGTTGGATCTTTTTTAGTTTTTAGTTCCATATGTCTTAAGTGGTCATTTCTTGTTTCAAGGCAGTTGAATCTTCAGCACTACTGACCCCTATAGAATCTTCAGCACTACTGACCCCTATAGTTTATATGACTATCTCCTTACCCTATCTTCTGTTTCTTAGCTGTTTTAATGGCGTGGCATTTTTCCTCTCAGGAGAAACACATCTTACCTTGCTCTATGTTAGCACAGGTTTCATTAGGAAATAGGGGAATTGTGGAAAGTAAAGAAGCTATGGTCAATTGTATTAGTCTTCAGAATTGCTTTCTTTTAAGACCTTGATTTGAAGGGAAAATTCCTAGATTAGGATGCACAGATCAAAAAGATTGAAGATTAAGATTTTAAATTGACAACTTGAAGGCTATGCTAAGGCAGCTTAAACACTGGCCAGTCCTATAAAACTGGAGATACTTTGACTTTGAATTTAGTAATGGCTTACTAAGTTTGGAGAGCCTTTATCACCAGAAAGTTGGCCACCAGGTGATAACAGTTTTTGACCGTAGCAATTCATGGAGCTGTCTAATAATGTGTGGGGCTTGTGACCTTTACAAATTGAGGTGGTTGTGTTTGTCCTTCATTCTGGAAGAGAACCATGACATCAGGGTGATGATGACATGACTTGCAATTGACTTTGATTTGAGTGAGGTCACCGGCCTCACTTTCTGCTCTAGAGCCATCTGTGTCCAGTGGCCAAATATTCATCAAGAAGACTGGAGAAGGCTCAGGATGAGTGGGGAGGCCCTTTTAAGCTAAAGTCTTTTCAGGTTCTCACTTTGAGTGAGGCAATGCCCATTCAGTGAATAGGCCTCTTTAAGAAGTGAGTCTAAGGATGGCCCCTTTAATAAAAAAAGAAAAAACTCAAACTGGGAGAGGAATACTCTCTGGGTTGCTGATCGAAAAGGGAAACAGTTACTATTTATGTTCACACTGAGCCCAGAGGGACCAAAAAACAACCATTAAGTGGTGCTTGGGCAGGGACCTATTGTCCAATCTAGGAGCTCCAGAGTTTGCTGGTGAAAACACAGATATTAAAGTTGAAGAACAAGTACTGGAACTTCATGTTTCCATCTTGTAGTTGTGGACATGCATTTACCTTTCTCTTAAGAAGGAGAAGTAGGGATGGTGGTCTCTATGCCTAAGTTGAATGAATATATATTTTAAAATTTAGTGGAGTTATGGGCAGGAGTCTAGAAGGGAGAAAGTCATACACCAGGATAATTGATGGATTATGTACATTGTCTAGATTTAACTATATATAGTAGCTATTCAACTTGAAATAAACAATTGAAATTGACTACTTGCCTGATGGATTTCTAAGGAGAGTTTCAGTCCAGATTCTTTATAGCTTTCCCCTTAACCAGAAAATGACCGCCTTCTCATGATGATGATAGTATGTTAAACTATAGTTAGGACTTCTGTTAGAGAATAAAATGGAACTTTGCTATTCTGTTCTTGGGATTCATAGTATGAGATCACCATATAGGTAAAACTCTAAATAACACAGTCCTTTATTAAACTTCCTTGAAAGGGCTCCATATATACCTTATTCCAAGTAACACTTTATATATACTTAATACTTAAAAATACTTAAAAGGTAATATTTTATTGTACATATTAACTTGAAAATGTGTTTTATATTTTAGAGCAATTGTTGATGAAATGTAACTATATATACATATGCAACTATCTCAAATACCTCACTATACAGATTTTCATACCACTAAATTTTGCCACCTCTATGCCACATCTACAAAACTTTTGACTTGAGTTCTTGCTCAAAGTAGTTTATAATTTTTTCTCCTTTGTCCAAGATCAAGGACAAAGAAATTTATCTGTGCTACACAGCACTAATACCCTTTAGGAAGTTTTTGTTAGTTTTTTTTTTTTTTAAATTAAAAAAATTCTCATACTTGTTGATTTTTAACCTTTTAAACTATATTTAAATAAAACATGACTCTGCTCTAAAATATATAGGCTACACTGTCACAAATAATACATGTCTCTTTTAAATATGAAAAACTGAATAGTAATCAAATGCTCCTTTTCAAAAGCAATGCGACTTTTCATTTCTGTGCATCCATCCACTATCTACTCTTAGACATTGAGAAGGACATCACTCCCCAAAAGTGCCTCTACAAAACATTCTTGTCTGAAAAGATTTTTTTTAAATGGAATTAACATCCTGATTTTTTGAGAGAAATTAGGCAGTCTTTTTTGTTTTTGTGTAGACCTTATGCTTGTCCAAAACACATCCGATTATTAGCTTCTATTAATATGTAACAGATTAATTCGTTTTGGGGGAAAGGAAGAACACATAATAGTTCTTGTAAGAGAAATACTCAGAATGTTTTTCTTTTCAACTTTGTGGATACATAGACATTTACATACATAAACACACCCCTCCCTGTGTGCATACTTTGGAAACCCGGGGACTCCTGATTTTGAGCCCTGCATGTGATTGAAGTTAGAAAACATCATAGAAAAAAAGCTGTACTTGACTGACTAGAAAACAAATAATTTTATTCTGTTTCTGATCTTCATTTATAGCACCAGCAACAAGTGGTGCAGGCTGTGGAACGTGCCAAGCAAGTGACCATGGCAGAACTGAACGCAATCATTGGGGTATGTGGTCTTTCTGTTTTAGCTCTAATAGTGTTTGTAAGTAGCTCTCATTCTCAATTTGGTTCCATTAGATGGGCAAAAGTGGTGGACAGTAAAGTGCAATTAAGTAGTTTGACTTAAACCTCATAAATTTGATTGCTATACCAGAAATTTTTGATCACATTCTCACCAATGAAGTGAATAGAATAATTGTATATTTTGATACTTTTCCTCCCCCAAGAACAGATCCCTACTCATAGGAACTTTACTTCATGTAAAATTAGCTTCTGTAACCAGTGTACAGAAGAGTATGTATTATAATCTTGTTAAACTGACATATGCAGAGATGTATACAGTGCCTTCAAAGTAATATATCCCACATATACATATACATATATGTGGATATATTACTTCAAAGGCATTGTTTCACTTTTGGTGAATTTCTCAAATAAGTATTTAGCTTTTAATACTCTCCCATTCCCTCTAAGATATGGGAAAATGTCTCCACCTGTTTGTTAAATTATTCACTGAGTTATTGAAATACTTACTTTAAACATTGGTTTTAGTGTTGCATAGAAGTCCTTTAAGACTCTATGGCTTGGATAGGCCTCCACAAAAAGTGAAAAGCAATCAATCAGTAAAAATTTATTAAGCTGCTACTCTGTGCTAGGCACTGTGCTTAGCACTGGGGATACAAAAAGAGGCAAAAGACAGCTCTGAGTGTTTAAACTACCCAAGATGCTAAGACAAAGATGAGGAGTTATAACTTAATAGCACATTATTCACGTCTATAATTATGCAGCTGATGCTTGCGGTTTTTTAAGTTATTCTAATGAAGACACAACAAGTGTACTTTCCTTATTCTGTCCCCTCCCCATTACTTTTTCTTTTGTGTATAGATTATACACAAAAGTCTTTTCCTTTTTTTATTCAGTGTATCAAACACACTTTGAAATGCTAATTATTCCATTTACTTTCATTAAAATTCAAATTGCTGAGTGAAGATGTGGATAAGGGTTGCAGAATAATCAATCTGAAGTGAAGATACTGCTTCAATTATGCCTCTGTCTTTTAACAAGGAAATCAGAACTCTCTGATCGTTGCTGACAGCAGTGGAGCAGTAGCCTGATTGTAGCTCGTTTTTAATAGGCTATTTCTAACTCTATTTTCTATCCCTCTGACCACGAGGAAATACTAGTAGTCAATTAGAAGATATAAATGGAAAAGAGTAACCTTTATTTCCTCTGAAGTGCCCCTTAGAAAGAAGGGGATGAATCCAAGCGAATCATGTAAAGTCATGAATAACATTTGTTGTATGTCTTTTACGCTCCAGTGAGAAAGAGTGGGAGATGAATACGTTTCCCAATTAGTTTTCATTACCTAACTCCAAACTACAGTCTCCTATTAGCATTGTTTCAATAAAGCAAGTTGTTAAGGTTGGAGTTTTAAAAAAATTTATCTATAGGTAAATAGTATGTTTGACTCTGTGTGTGTTGGTGCTGTTTAGATATTTGTTACTAAATGTCACATGGATCAGAAGGGATGTGAGCCTACTATAATAATGGCAGCTCTTGATTTGTGATTGCACATGTGGGAAGTTACTGGATTAATTTGAACTTTGGGTTCATTCTTTGTTGAACCGCTAAAATGTAGAACCTGTGTGGACTAGGCCATAGTGGTTGCTTTTTCTGATTTTATTTTATTTTTTTAATTTTCAGGTTTTTTTGGGGGGGGGTATGATTTCTAGAGTATTTTTCTGGGTAATTGATTGCATATTTACAAAATATGCATATAGGTTATTTTCCTGTTGTCTGTTGCATTAAAAAAATAGGTGAAAATAGTACTAAAAAGTGAGGTATAATTCTCTTTTTACTTCACACACATTCTCTCTGTACATATACATACAAATATAAATACATATATACACATACAGACATATACATACACATACATATATACATACATACACACACATTTACCCCATTTTCCAATATTTTAATTGTACACAAAGTGGCAGTTTGTCTTGTCTAGGTATGTACTTCTTTGATATGTGTGATTCCTAACTATTTCTGGTGAACGTATTGTCTGTGGATGATCTGTTTAAATGAAGCTAATTTAATCTCCCTCCCCGCCCCAATTTTATTTGAGAAATGTCCCAGTTGAGTAACAGGTTATCAGAGCAGCATGTCTTATAGTTGTGGACCTGATGGGAAATTTGAGGTGTTTGTACACAAACAGAAAGTGGAATGCGAATCATAGAGTCAGACCATTCTGAAAGAAAGAATGAAGAAACTGAAATAAATGTAGGTTAGTCTGCAACAAACTGGGGCCTAATTAAAGTGAACTTGTGAGTTTATTGAGGTTGTTGTTAATTGTGCTGTTTGTGTCTTAAAGCTTTATTATTTATTTCTAGTGTGCCATATACTTTCTCTTGTAACACTGGAATTTTAAATGCACCTCCTACTCTAGCTGGGTGTTCTTTTCTCTTTATATATTAAATTCCTTTTTTGAGTGGGAGTGTTTGATCTTCTGCTAGAAAGTATGTAGGGATGATTTGGCATGATTTTTATGTCTCTGTAAGAATAGAATATGTAACACTTAGTAAATAAAAGGAATTATAAAGGGTTAATCTAAGGTGTGAGGACATATGTACTTAGGGGAAAAGCACATAGCTTTTCAGCTCTGTCTGAACACCATCCCATATAAGCATAAATGTACTCAGATTTAATGAAATCTGATGAAGCACCGTTTTTGCTCTGCAATATTATTCTACCTTCATTGGTAAATGAACCCAGTCAGTGATCCATACAGTTTAAATGCCAAATACTGGAGTGAACCTGGAACCTGGAGAGACTACTTGTCCTCTTGACAATACGCTAGTTGTGTTTAATGGAATGAGACACTAGTTATAATGATTTCTTTCACAGGTCATGTTCAGTTTAAAACTGTTGATAGATTGAAACAAGCCAAATATCATCTAGCTTTTACTTATAAGGAAAAAAAAAACCCAGAAAATATCTATTAAGATTTGTTTCCAGTGACTAATATTTTGTGCTTTATTTTGAATTGGCCTTGTTCTACTTGTACAATGATGCTTCCCCCGGCTCCTTATGTTTTTCATATTGGGGTAGAGAATGTATATACATCTGGCTTGGTCTGTCCTGTGTCCTACTAGCTACTGTGTTTTTAAATTAGAGTCTCTGCAAGATCACTCTGTTGGAACAACACACAAATTGTAGTTTTTAAATCAGTAATATGATCTAATTAGGAATGATGTTTTCATTTCCTGTATTATTAAATTGAGTCATCTGACTATCTTAAAATGTTTTTTTAATCCATTACACTATATAATCAGCACATGCTTCTGTGAATACAGTTTTGCTTAATATGAGAGACAGCTTAAAACCTCATAAGAATTTCACCAAAAGACCTACCATTTTAAAAACCATGTTACTTTAGCATGAACATTGACAAGGAAAATGTTTGACTTATGGTAGAGAAAAATATGGGTTCTTTTGGGGGCTTTTTTTTGCCCATTTATCTCTGAGAGGAGGGAGAAATGTGCCCTCCCCCCAAAAAAGGGAAAGAAACCCAACTCTTAAGAACAGGTATGTGATGGTGTTCAAGGGAAATGCAGTTTAGCACAAGAAATGCTGAACCTCAATTTTTAGCAGTGACATTTTAATGATAGGAAGTCTGCAAAATTATTTGCCATCAATTGTGAAGGCAATAACAAGCCTTGGTGGTTTTTCACACTCTCTGTGTTAAGTGCTTTCAGAATGACAGCGTAAACTGTGTTAGAGAACTCCAAGGAAGTAAAACTGATTAAAATGTTCATGCTTGAATGGTGCTGATGGAATAGTTCATTTGGACTTTCTCTACCTCCTGCAGCTCAAGCTGAAATATTAAAATTCAGTGGATTTAAATCTCTCTCCCCTCAGCTCAGGAAAAAAACATTACATTTTAATAGGTTTTAAACTCATAATTCATTGGTTTGGAGCAGCACTATTAAATCTATTTAAATATTACTTGTATTACTAAGGAAATGATTTAAATGACTTTGCCTTTACCATCCTAGAGGTTTGAGTAAGAGGGAAAAAAGAGACAACATCCTTAGTTAATTTTTTTAACATTTTATTTTATCGTGTTTGTTGTCTTCGTCCTTTTAAAAGAAATAAATAAAAACAATCTACTCTGGCAAAAGGCAGTGACATTCAGGACAAAGGGGTCTTTGTGCATTGTGACAAGGAACTTTCAAGCTAAGGTCCCCCCTACATCATGCTAGCTTTTAAAATTGCCATTTGGGGTTTTCCAGGGATTTGTTACATTTTGCAGATTTTCTTTCCTTTTTCCCTCGCTTTGTTTATTTTTTTTTTACAGTGAACAGTCAGCCAGAAGACTAATTTTCATGACAAGGGTGGGGCCAAAAAAATAGCAAAGTACAAATAACTCCTCCTTTCCCCCTTCAAATTTACCTGAGGTACCTCCCCACCCTCCACCACATCATCCCCAAGGTATAATCATATTTATGCTTTTGTAGATTCCCAGAAAAATATTATGGATAGATTTGCAGAAGTTCTAACTGAATCTTTGCTTTGGTATACAGGCTTTTATTTTATCCCTTTGGCACCGCTGGTCCCAAGTTCTGTCCATGAGTACCAGTGTAAATTTTCATTGCTTGTGTGACACCAGAGAACTCAAGTTCATCTAGGAGTGACCTTTCACGTGGATTTATTCTGTTGAGCAATTTGCCTTGGAGAAAAAAAAATGCTTTTTTTTAAAGTGAATTTTTTTTTCAGAATTGTTTTCACTAACTCATAGGCCTTTTCTTTCTATACCATTGATACAATTAGTAGATGTACTCTAAATGTTTGGATTTTTAAACATCAGAAATGTATAGTAGATACTCATCAATGCACTCTGACTTATATATACCACAAGCGATTATCCTTAACTCTGCTTGATTTAAAAAAAAATACAGCCAGAACAAAACACAAACTGTCTTTACCAGAGTGTGCTTGGAGCTTAAAGGCTATAAAACAGATTGGCCACCTGCTGTATATTGTACACAGATTGCTTTGGTGGGAGGGGAGAGAGGTTGGCTTAAAGGTATATGCTAATTGTTTCATGTAGAATTGATTTGCATATAGTGCCAACTTAAAAGTGTTATAAAGCTCTGATTGTGCTAAGTACACGCAGTTTTTACAGCCAGATTGCACAGACCTCCAGGTCTTTTCTTTTTCTCTGGGATCTTATATTGATATTTGCCAGTTATCTACTTTTTTAAATTAAAAAAAAGTTGAGTTCACTTTCCCTAGAGTAAGAGATTATATTTATTGAACATTTTATTTAAAATCAAATCATTCAGCTAAAATTTGATGAAGCCATAAGAGGCTATGATTTTAATGTCATTTGTGTTATGCAGAAATGACACTTTTGGTAATGACTGCATTTAAGTAACTTTTTTCTTTCCACTGTCTACTTATAGATCCTCGCATAACCCTTAATAGGGAGAGGACTGTGTAACGGTGATTGTGGTCAGTGGTGTTTATTTTAAAATTAAGACTTAATTTCTAAAAGGATGCCCCTCTAAGAGGCCTTTCCAGCATATTCTTTCATAATTAAATTTGCTGTTCATGGTGGCACGGAATGTTGCTATTCTGTTTGGTGGCAAATAATGTTAACTTAGTTGACTGAAGAACAGTCACATATGCATTATGACAGTGCTGTACAGAGTTCAGGGCATTGGGCACAGCCCTTCCCTAATTGTGGTAGGACAATTGTTTTTAAATGTGTTCAGGTAAGTACATCTGACATCACTAGTGTGGCCTATGGAACTTGTTAAGACATGCAAGAGGCTGGTTTCTAGTTTTTACTACACTTATTAAGAGGAAGAGAGAGAGATTACCCTGCTCTATGTTGTGTTAACACCATACCACATTAAAATGAGCAAATGTGAGTACTTTTGTAGGAAGCCTTGGGTAGAACTTGACCCTGGTGAGTCAAAGGCACATTTTATTTTTATTTTTTCGACAGACAAGAAATTTTATTGGGGAAAAGAGGGAGGTGGTTCCTGTTCCTCCAATGTTCCGTGAAGAGAAATGGAGTTACCCCGAGGTCCTTGGGTCCCCAAAGCCTGGATGTGGAAGAGAAGCAGGGGAGGGGAAGACCACAGCAGCAGGTGTCCTGGGGAGGGGCCTGAGAGGGCACTATTGGGGATGGAGTCCAAAGGCACATTTTATTGGATTTAACCTTGGAATCTTTAATATTCCTCTGTCTTTGTAAGTTGACATTTTGCTTTTAATATCTTTCTTTTATTTCATGTTTTTTTCCTTCATTTTTCTCTTTCTCTTCCCCCAATTCTCTTATGACCTTCCCATTTAGTATAAGCAGATACCTATATGATACTGCCCTATCCTTTGTCAACATTATAGCCAAATCCTACCATGATTTAACAAAACTTTGCTATAACATTATTCACTTGATCACCTGTTTATGACTTTGTTCCTATGGGAAAAACTATCACCCCAGTGGTTCACTTAGCTTCATATTTGTGCCAAAAAAATTATACGAGTTGCAGAAAAGGGGTTAGAGTTGGCCTGTATTATTAAAGACTATGTCACCAGCCAGTGGTTCTTCAGTCTTCCTGCTCTGTTCTGCCATAAATGTAGGTCAGCTTTTAAAAGACTAGAAGGGTGGGATTATGGTCTAGAGACTATAGGAATTACAGTGACTCACTCTGTATAGAACCATTTGATGCATGTAACTACCAAACCTCTTTTTGAAGCTGTGTAGCTTGTGGTCCCTTTAAAACTCTGCAGGGGCACTGGTTTGGGAAACTTTTAAAAAGTATGGAGTAAATAATGGTTTCTTGTGAAAAGATTAAACTTTAATAGTTGGCAGTAAGATCATTCCTCTTAAATGATTTTAGATACTACTTTTCAGTCTTTTAGTATTTATTTGGAAGTGCCTCCAGAAAAATTCTACTTGATGTCTCATTGTGTTTGTAGGAGTGACCTAGGGCCATACCAGTGCAAGGTCTGGCAGAGTCTGCCGAGGCCTCAGGTATGATCTTAGGGACAGATTATGTCTGCCAAGAACCAGTCTAGCTAAGTACAAAGAGGCTCCTCACCAGCTCATGGCAGCCCACCAAACAAATGACCAAAACCCAAAATGTACCTGAGAGCGGTGCAGTCCACTTCTGTTTCAACAGTGACAATAGTGAGAAAAGAGCTGTAGGGGGTTGAGTTGTTAAATAGTCTATCAATAAGTTGACAGTGTTACTATAGATAGCGAACCATATAATTTGGAATGTTTTAACCAGAAATAAGAACAGGAGACAGAATAGAAGAATGGCACATAGACTCACGTATGAGACCAATAAAGACCCAAAGGCCAGAAAGAAACGAATGTCCTGTAACATTTGGTTATTTGACTTGGAGGTGTCCTGAGTGTAAGCCTTGAGATGAACATGAAGGTGATTGAGAATTACATGCCAAAACCTTCATAAAGAGGTAGAGACATAGTTCAAATCAGTCAGTTAATCACTAAGCATTCAACAGGTACCTATGGTGAATAGGCCAGGTATTGTTGAGGCTTTAGGGATATAAATACAGAGGTGAGATAGTGCCTTCTGTCAAGAAGCTTATATTCTACTCGAAAGATATACAATGTTCACAGGTAAGTAAATACAGGAGACACACACACAGAGTATTAACAAGTAGGAGAATCCGAAGTAGTGCTAGAGGTTGAAGTAGGAAAGGTGATCTTTCCAGGCCTGAGGAATGGCTTCTAAAAAGGCATGGAGGCAGGAGATAGGATATTATGTAAGGTACTTTGGCTGGAGAATAGAAGATGCATTGGGGAGTACTATGTGATTGACTTGGAGAGAGAGGCTGGAGCAAGATTGTTAAGACTTTAAGTTCCAAATATTTTATCCTAGAGGCAATGAGACTTCTTAATCAGGAGTATGCCATGATTAGAGCTGTACTTTATTTAGAGTTACCAGTTTGGCGGCTGGGGAGAAGATAACTGGAGAAGGGAGACTAGAAGCAGAGGCTATTGTATTAGTCCAGGTAAGAGGTGATGTGGGCCTAAACTGGGGTGGTGGTCTGTGTAACCTTGGGCAAATCTGTTTTCTTTACTGGGCTTCCATTTTCTAATTGTTAAATGGGGGTGCTATGAGGCTAAGGGAAAGGGAAAAGTTAGGGAATATTTTGAGGTGGGAACTTGGGTGACTGGAGGATGTTGATGTCCTTGGACCCTTTGCAAGGCAACCCTTTGAGAAACGCTGCTCTTATTTATAACCCTTTATGCTACCCTTGTCCCAGGTATTACCTTCCTACCTTGTCTGGTGGATGACAACTACATTAAGATGAAACAAAAGCTACTTGGTTCCTGGTTTATACTCCTTGGCTTTTAGTAACATAGTCACCAAGAAGAGCTGGACTGTAGGGACAAAAACGTGATGCTGTTTTTAAGTGCTCCACTGTAAGTTCTGGGTGATTAATAAGCAAGGCTGTACAGAAACAAGGAGTAATCGCTTCTCCCCTGGACTGTTACAATACCCTCAGCTGCCAGTCTCTCCTCTCTCTCTTCTCCGGTCCATCCTCTTCATTGCTGCCAAATTGCTAGTTGTCAAGTGTAGGTCTGATCATGGCATCCCTCTTGTCTGAAGGGATGAACTGAATACTTGGCAATGTACCTTTTAGCTGGATTGATTGATCACAGATATCTGACTGGAAGGGACATCGGAGACCATCTAGTCCACCTTTCTCCTCCATTATACAGATGAGTTCACTGAGGCCCAGGGAGGTTAAGTGTCTTACTCAAGGTCACAGAGATAATTTGATCCCAGGTTATCTGACTCAGAGTCAATGAGCGTACTACCTCCAACATAACCAGTGTACCATAGAGAAAAGAACATTGGGAGTTGTGTACCCAAGACCAAGAGCTGTGATTTAATAGCTAAGTGATTGTACTAAAGTCTCTTAACCTTTCTGACCCTTAATTTACTTAAATGCCCAGACAATCTGTAGTTGCATTGATTCAGGAGTTCACTCCAACAGTGCAGGTTATAACTCATCCATGCCTGCCTAATGTATGTGACTTTTGTCCATGTTCTCCCAAAAGTTCACCATAGAAACGTTTGCCCAGTATATTAGAGGCCTTCTTTACTTTTTCCCACTATTACAAATAGAATACTCAGGCTTCCTTCCATTTACCTTCCATCCTTTATTCATGCCATGTGACCAATGCAACTTCTTTTCTTACCCCAAGTTCCTTTACTCTCATTATTTTTCATAGTTCCTCACTTGATATATGTTGCAGTCTCAGCAAACTGTTAGTATTGAAAAGATGGATCTTTGCTTGTGTGGGAAACTTAGGAGGTCAGTAAAAGAGCTTTGCAGTTTCCTGGAGCCAATTCATCCAGCTGTGCATCTCAATTCTGGGTTTAGCCCATTGTCCATCTGAACATCCGTATTGAAGAGGTCTGTGGTCTCGTAAAGGATTTTGGCTTGTCCATTCACACAGGAAAGACCAAGTGGATATAGAATATCTGTTACCAAGATTTCATGCATTTGGATGGACACTTTATAGAGTATGTCTACCAGTATCTCTATTTGTGACTCTTAGTTTTATTCATATATAAAATTAGAATAGTAATAAACTAAGAAAGCATTTTATAAACTTTAAAGTAGTGCGTAAATGTGACTCATTGTTAGACACTACCTACTTCACAGGGCTATTGTGAGGACCAAAGGAAATAATGTAAAATCCCTTGTAAACCATAAAGCCTTATACAGTTCTAAGTTGTTATTACTTGCAGATTTGTTTCAGCTAATAATAGATTGACCCATCCGGTGTTTGAAAAACTGATAATAGCATGGTGGAAAATACCCTGGAAAAATGGAATTAAACCTAAACTTCATAAATGAGCTTATACCACTTCACATTTAGAATGAACTGTCATTAATTCAGAAAGGCAATGTGGTATATAGTGAGAAGCACAATAGAGTTGGTGTCGGGGGCCTGAGTCCTAGTTCCAACACCAGCCATTTGACTTTGGGAAATAGCTTACTTAACTCTAGGTTTGAGCTACAAAGTACTTCGGAAATAACCTGTTCAAATATTGTTCTGCAGATGAGGACACTGAAGCCCAGATAGGTGAAAATACCAAAGTGATAGAGCTAATCAGTGGCATGTCTCCTGACTCCCTATTTGTTCTTTGGTGCTTTCTACCATAGCAGCCCACATCTCTGAGCCTTAGGGAGAGTGGACCTGAGGGAATTCATTGGATTGTAGATGGAAAGATAGGTGGGGTCTTAGTAGTCAGTTACTCCAACCCCCTCACTTCACAGGTAGAGAAACTGAGGCCCAAAGAGAGTAAATGATTTGCCTAGGGTTGAATAGGTAGGTGGCAAGATTTGAACACAGGTCCTTTCACTGCAAATCCAGAGCTATTCCCACTGTTTCCATGACCTAAAATTCTGTAAGGGAGGTTAATTGAAGACTATGGCAAACTGTCAAGAATGAAAGTCTAAAAGACAAATGATTTTAGTATATACGAGAAGGGTAAGCTGTCTAAAAAGACCAGTGTGAGTGCAGAGGGGAACTCACTGACAAACTGAGTTTTTTAAAAAAGACATATATAGAAGATGGAAGCAAGGGCAAGTAATTAAGGATGTATACAAAAGCATGGTATAATCTTGTGATAATAGAATCAAGATTTATAAACCTCAGAATAATCTGAGACTAGTAACATGCTTAGGGTAAAAAAACTTGTTGTGTTGGGTGGAGCAAGAAGAATTTTAAAGAATAGAGCCCCAGGATGAGAAGATAGACATCGAAAGAAGGTAGAACCACTTGTCTTATTTTTATTCTGTTTTCTTTCACGGAGAATAATCTTTTGAGTTTTAAGAATAGAACAAAATGGTTCACAGGAAATTGATATTTTAAAAATTGTAGATAATGGTGATAATGCCATGAGGACAATGGATAAATGTCTTAATTTTTTTTTAAAGGAAGTGGGTGAAATCTATAGGTCATGACCTTAATGTTAATTTCTCCCAGTATTCTAGAACATTTTATTTTAAAAATGGTTTGAAAGTATTTAGAGATAGTTAACTTGATATGACCTGGTTTTGATTAGCTAATATTTCCTTTTTTCACAGTGTTTCTAGAATAGAAGATAAAATGAATGCTATGGACTTAGTATATCTGGATTTTTAGCATTTGGCAGAGTTTCTCATTCTGTCACTGTTGGCAAGGTGCATATATATGGGCTCAATGTTAGAATTTTTAGGTGGATTTGGAACTAGTTGAATGATTTAACTCAAGAGTAATCAAGAGGGGATCAATGTCAACCAGAGGGAAAGTCTCGTGGATTGCTGCAGGGATCTGTCCGTGGCCTATAGTATTTTTTTTGTCAGTCATTTGGATAAACGCACAAATGGCATGTTTATCAAATTTTTGGAAGAAGTAGTTAACATGTTGGATAATAGGATCCAAAAAGATATTAAAAGGTCAAGGTGACAGGCTGAATCACTTAATGATGTATCTACACCCTGGCTCTAACAATAACTTAATGTACAGATATAGGAGGAGGAATGACTAGATACCAGATTTTATGGGAAAAGATCTGGTTTTTAATAAATTAAAAACTCAGTATGAATTAGTAGCAGTAGATATCAACCAAAAAAGCTAATGCTTTCTTTCCTAAACTACATTAATAGAGGCATAGTACCCTTAATGAGAGAGATGAGAGTCATGCTTTACTCTGCTTTGGTAAGACCAACTCTAGAATATTATCTTTAATTCTAGACATTACATTTTAGGAAGGACATTGGCACACTGTAGTGAGACTACAGGAGGGGAAAACCAAGATGATGAGAAGCCATGCTATAAAAGAATAGGTTGGAGAACTGGGAATGTTTAGCGTATACCCGGGGAGACTTTGAGAAGACGTTAATAGCTATCTTCATGGACATCTTGTGGAATGAGGAGTTAGACGTATTTTACTGTGCCCCAGAGGGTAGAACTGAGAAATAACTGGTAATTAACAGGTATAAGTTTAAAAGTGACAGATTTCAGATCAATACTAGAAAAAATTTTCTAATAGCTGAAAAGTGTGGGCTGCTTCTCATGAGGAAGTGAGTGGGTTCCCCATTATAGGGGCAAAGGTTAGATGGTCATTCACTTAACAACTAACTAGAGAGAAAAACGTTAAAAATACATGATTGGACCAGGCAGCCTCTGAGGTCTGCCAACTGAGACTGAATCTGTGAAAATGGTGCGTTTAGGGTAGATGACCTCTAAGGTCCCTTTTAGCTCTAAGACCAAGGGGCAAAGCCAATCAGAATTTGTGAAAAGTATGAATTGAGGGTTCTGATTAAAAAAAAATGTAATCTTATTAAGTTAAGACTGTTGATAGGTATTTAATAATCATATTAGTAAGTGCCAGGTGCTTGGGATATTAAAAACAAACAAAAAAAGAAACAAGCTGTATTCTTGAGGAGGTCACATTCATTTGAGGAAGATATATTTTTTCCCTACTGTATAGATAGTAATTTGAAGTAATTGTTAACATTTCATTCCCAGTGGAAGTCCTGTTCATTCATAGAGTTACAGAATGTCAAGATTAGACCCCAGAAGTATCTGTGGCCTAATCTCTGTCTAAGGCACAAACCTCTTAGACCCCACTGTGGATTAATGCCTATCCAACCCCAACTTCCAAAGCTGAGGACTTGGATCTGTGTTCTGAGCTGTACAGATAACACACTTAAATTGTTCATTTGGACAGGCTATATAACGTTCTACTACAGACTTAAGAGGTGTGAGGAGTACAGTACAAAAATTTCTACTCTGTCCTTCAAGGAGCTCACCTTCTAATGGAGAAGATGACATGTAAATAACTAGGAAGGGACAAGTTATGGGATGAGATAATCTCAGAGGGGAAGGTACTAGCAGTGTGGAAGACCAAGAAAAAGGTGTTTTGCAGAAGGTAGCTTTTGAACTTAATTCCCACAGTAAAATATGTCTAACTCCTCATTTCACAAGATGTCCATAAAGATAGCTATTAACGTCTTCTCAGAGTCTCCCCTGGTATACGCTAAACATTCCCAGTTCTTCAGCCTATTCTTTTATAGCATGGCTTCTCATCATCTTGGTTGTCCCCTCCTGTAGTCTCACTGCAGTGTGCCAATGTCCTTCTTAAAATGTAATGTCTGGAATTAAAGATAATATTCTAGAGTTGGTCTTACCAAAGCAGAGTAAAGTATGACTTTACTTGAACTTAATACCCTATTGAGTATACATATACTCAATAGAATGTGTAGTGTGTGATGGGGCATGATTATCAGGTAAGGTAAGGAGTTTGGCTTGAATGCATTGTTCATGGAGCAAGTCAAAAAGACTGTGGAAAGGTAATTTGGAGCCTGGCTGTAGATGTCCTTCAATGTTAGGCTAAGGAATTTGCATTATATTTGATAGGTAGAAGGAGCCACTGAAAGTTTTTTTTTTTTAATTAAAAAAAGCATTATTAAGTGGTCACAATGTGCCAAAAACTGGGCCAAGCCCTGGAGGTCAAGGGCAGTCACTGTACTCAGGAGCCTACATTCTAATGGGGGAGACATCACCCATAGGAAAGTGGTAGCCTGGGAAAGGCAGCTCTGGTCTGGAAAGTTTGGGGGATGATAATGGGGTCATCACAAAATAGATCGATATATCCTTTCTATGAACAATGACAGAGTTGATACTATCATTATTCCATAACTGGAAGTAGGGGCGGGGGTACGAATAGAGCTGGCATATTTTAGGTGCAAGGCTTCTCTGGAGTGGCTCATATCTCCATCTCCTTTTCAGATGGCTTGAATTAGATATCCAGTAGACATCTTAAGCTCAATATGTCCAAAGCAGAGCTTATTTCTCCTTCCCTTCCTCCCTTCCATATTATTGTAGAGGGAAACACCATCTTCCAGGTCCTTCAGGCTCACAACCTAGGAATCATCCTGGACTCCTTGCTGTCTCTTACCTCTTGTGTTCATTCTGTTGCCAAGGCGTGTGGTTTTCATCTTTGAAACATCTCTCTTCTCTTTGGCGCTATCACCACTCTGGTGCAGACCCTCATCACTACTCCTGGATTATTGCAATAGCTTGCTTGAGGTCAGCCTCAGGTCCCCTCCCCACTCTAATCCATTATCCCTTCAGCCACTAAATAAAAGGCAGGTTCAAGGGATTATGTCTCCCTCCCTCCCTCCCCAACTCCTTGCCTCCAGAATTAAATACCGAATGCTCTGTTTGGCATTCCTGTCTTCTTACTCCTTATTCCTTACGCATACTTTTCAGTACAGTGACATTGACCTTCAATAAAAGTAGTTCAATGAACAAGATACTTCATTTCCTAACTCCAGGCATTTTCTCTGTCCCCCATACCTTCAATGTTCCACTTGGCCTAGTGACCTCCCTTGCTTTCTTTAACACTCAACTAAACCTCCATTATTTTACAAAGGAATCCTTCTCCAATCCCTTTCCAGTGCCTTACCTCTGTTAATTATTTCCTTTTTATCCTGAAAAGCTTGCTTTGTAAATAGTTGGTTGTATGTTGTCTCCTCCATTAGATTTAAATTCCTAAAGATAGTGACTGTCTTTTGCTTCTTTTTGTGTTTGCAGCACTTAGTATAGTGCCTGGCACATAGTAGGTGTTTAATTAAGGTTGATTAATTGAATGATTGGTTGTAGGGAACTTGGCTAAGATCTGCCTGAAATTAATCATATTGTTCAGAATTAAGTATGTTGAATTTCTTTATAATGGAAGTTACTGAAAGTAAAAATAGAATAATTGAACATACTTTCCCCCTTACAAGTCTGCATAGGATTTTTTAAAAAACCTGTTATCTGGTCATTAAAGTGATTATTTATAAATATAAATTGTTTGTAATTAGCAGTACTTATTCTCACAACAAAATTAAGGTGTCAGTCCTTTAAAATATGCTAAGTAGGATAAATAAGCTCTTCAGATTTAATTTTTATGTTTGCTTGGGAAACCCTTTATATGTGGGTGTATGTATATTTGTATTATATATGGCAAAGGTAAACTTTGAGTTTTCCAGTTCTTACTACTAAAGATTCTGAATTGGTAAAATTAATTTTTTTTTTTTTTACTGTATTTTCTGAACCCTTAAAAACTATACTCTTACTTGGATGTGTTTGTATTTTCTTTACCTTTGTTGCCTTTGTGAAAGGTTAGCTGGGTGGCATTTGGTAGGCCACTTCAATTCCATTTCAACTCTAATAGGCTTCTATTTCTTTATAGGCTCCTAGATTTAGAACTCTAAAGGTCATGGAGTTCAATCCTCCAAATTAATATGTTATAGTTAAAGAAAAAATTATGGGGAAGTTAACCAGAGGTCACAATAGGTAGTAAATATCAGAATCATCATTTGAACTCAGGTCCTCTGGATCCAATGGTTGTCTCCACAGCACCACCCATTGACATTACTTGGTGATGGAAAACATCTCACAAGACATTTTTTATAGTATCTTCTTGCTTTTTTTTTTTCTCAAACTTGAAACAACTTCAAGGAAATAATTCTTAGTAAGTTACAAGAGAATCCAGTGAAAGGTTTTAAACTAGGTTTGCTGCCAACCAGCTGTCTGCCACCTTTAACTTCAGTGTACTGGATTTTCAAAAAATAATTACCAACTCTTTTATCAGTATTAGATTAATCATTTTAATTGAGTGCCTATTGTACATTTTAGTTGTACATTTAGTACAACGTTTTGACGTTACATAGCTGACCAAATAGTACATACAGATTATAAGGGAAAAAAAAAAGAAATGGAGTTTTCATGGTGTGGTTTGGGGCAGCAGAGTTTAATGAAATTATTCATCTGAAGAAGAAACAACAAGGCTGGTAATTGTGCCAGTTGGCTTAGGCAGCCCTGTGTCTGACACTGAAAGTAGAAGTTCTCATTCAAGATAAGTATTTTCCTATTCCAAAACCTCCATCCATTCTGATTGTTTAAGTGCTTATTTCTCTTTAGCATTCAATTTGTTTTTCTTTTTGGTAATTGAAATAGACCATGTCCATATGTCCTCCATTGTACTTTTTTTGTGCCTCCTCTTTGCTTTGACTTCTTCCCTTTCACTTTCTTTCTATTCCTTCGGTTCCCTCCTCTACCCAATTTTCTTATTTACAGTTATCTAGAAGGCTGTTTTTATCTTAAATTATTTTATTAGCCTTTTGAGTTACTATGTTCTATTTATATGCATTTCTTTTCTTCGCCATAAAATGCAGTAAGTTTTACATTTCTTTTGTGTAGATAAAGGATACAGATTTGATAAAGTGGTAGACCAGTGAAGGTTAATTGGTCTATAATTAACATTTTAAATGGCTGTAGGTTAGA
This sequence comes from Vombatus ursinus, assembly GCF_900497805.2. Lineage (NCBI taxonomy): Eukaryota > Metazoa > Chordata > Mammalia > Diprotodontia > Vombatidae > Vombatus > Vombatus ursinus. The sequence continues at coordinate 7,332,254 of NW_020954610.1, read as the reverse complement.
GGAGAGTGTTAAGGCTATCAGGATAATGGCCTTGGGCTTTCACATTAGTATGGGGGAAAGCTGTGAGCAGCTCTCATTCACAGCTGATTGTAAAACACCTTAGAGAAATTTGATTCTTCTACAAGAAAATGGGCCTTAAGTGGAACACTTTTGACCAGGAAACTCTTGAAGTGTTTTCTTCGTTCATGTTATTTTTATTTTTAAATTAATTTCTTTTAATTACCAAACACTTTAATTATTCCTCACTGCAAAAGAAAAAGTCAATCAAAACAAATGCCCTCATTAGCCAGGTCCAAAAATGTATGTACCATTTTACACATCACCTCTCAGTCTTGGAGTGGGGTAGCATGCTTCATCAGGGTCTCTGGATTTGTAGTTTATCATTGTGTTGCTCAGTGTTCTTAAGTCTTTTATTTGTTTGTTTTTTACTGGGTTTGTTCTTGAAAGTTTTAAAATTGATCTCTCTAAATGCTTTTAAAAAGTAGGCCTTGGGTATGGTTAGCTGCTTTTATATGCCAATTAGCAATATTCTGTCTCTGCAAAAGGTGTCTTTCAACCATTAGAACTATCAGGAATCATTCATTTGTTGTAAATATTGTATGTGCCACTGTATGTTGCAAGGTGAAAACATCTAAGAGTGATATTCATGACTTTTAACATATCTATAAAATATATAGCATTTTTTATTTCACTAATGTTAAAATGTTAAGTGTATTTGACTTAATAGCTGTCAGTTTACTTTTATTCTATAGCTTTGGATTACTAACTTTGAACTATCTTATAGAAAACTTTTCATGAAACTTAAATTTCATATAATAATTATCTGCTTTATTTTCTAGAGTGTTTTTTTGGGGGGAATACTCAATAGTTGATTTTGGAGGGATGACTTGGTTCTCACATCTATACAGCTCATACTACATATCATAATTAACATTTTAAAAACAAAAACCTATTAAAATAACAAGATTTTTGAGATTTGCCAAACTATTTTCAAAATTATCTTGTGAGATAGTGGTATGAGTATTTATATGTATAGGACAGCTAGGTGGTGCAGTGGATAGAACACTAGGCCTAGAGTCCTATAAGACCTGAGTTCAATTGCAGCCTTAGACACTTACTAGCTGTGTGACCCTGGGCAAGTCATTTAACCCTGTTTGCCTCAGTTTCCTCATCTGTAAAATGAGCTAGAGGAAGAAATCAAAAACCACTCTAGCATTTTTGCCATGAAAACCCCAATGTGGGGTTATGAAGAGTTGGACACAACTGAAATGACTCAACAGCATATGTATAGAAAAGGAGACAGAGTGTGTGTGTGTGTGTGTGTGTGTATGTGCATGTGTACTTAAGCATGTACAAATCTATGAATATATTTATATACACTTGCATATACAAATACGTACACATATATATAGCTATTAATAGTCACACAAGTATACTGCCATATGTATAATTGCTCTCTGGTATTTACCCTTCTCATTATCTTAATCAATAAACTTAGCATAATGATAGGTGAAAAATTCAGAGCTATTTATCTTTAATAAAATTTTAAGTCAATAAAATTGAACTCCACAATGTCAGTTTGGGAAGGGATTCAAAGATTAACTGTCTAGTTCAATATACCTGTACAGGAACCCCTTCTATAGCATCACCAAAAAGTGGTGATTCAGCCCATGCCCAAAGCCATCTGGTAAGATGGGGAACCTGCCTTGGTAGGTGTCATTCCACTTTTGGATAGCTCTAAGCATTAGGAACGTTTTCTAACATAAGCCCAAATCTTACTGTCTGCTGCAGCAGGGGTGGGGAACCTGCGGCCTAGAGGGCGATATGTGACCTTGAGGCTGCAGATTCCCACCCCTGATATTCTACACAAACATATATGTACACCCATGGGAGGCAGTAGAGAAGGATGCATAAACAGTGATACCTGAGGTTTCAAATTTAAATGACTGGAAGAATGATAATATACTCATAGAATGGATGGCATGGCAGGAATCCTTACAGGGAGAACAAAAAGTCAAAAACTAGGTTTTGGGGTAGTGGAAGTGATAAGTTCAGTTTGAGAACCAATGTGTCTTGGTTGAAAGAGTCTGGGACCTGGAGTCAAAAAAGATAAGAGTTGGAATTTTTTCTTTTTACACACTGTAGCATTGAATTATGGGCAAAGTAGTTAATATCTCTGAGCTTCAATTTCTTCATCTGTAAAATGGGCATAACAATTCCTTTTCTGGAATCATACAATTAAAGAGCTAGCAAGAGAAAGGATTTAATGGGCTATTTATTCTAATCCCCTCATTTTATTGACTAGAAAACTGAGGCTCAGAAAGGTTAAGTGATTTGCCTACAGTCTCAGAATCCTTGACTGAACCGGAATTTAGGTCCTATGACTTGTAGTTAAGGATTCTTTGAGGGTCAAATGAGCTAATGTATGTAAACTGCCTTGCATACTTTAAAATGCTATATTAATGCCTCTTAATAATAATGTAGCTTTGATTTTGCGATGCTCGTTAACTGTTTGTGGATTATGATGAAAGGACGTTAAAGGGCAAATATTTATCAGTCATTTGAGAATGTGAGATTAGAGATTACACCAAGGGCTGCAGATCAGAGAGAGGTGAGAGTTCTGTGAAGGTAGAAGTCTTAAGGAAGAAAACTGATGTTGCAGTCAGAGTAAAGAATTGAAAATAGTAGAATGCCTTTGGAAGCTGGAGAAGTGAGCTCTTTATTTAAGGAAGGTGTTAGTATTTGGATTCAGAGAAATCAAAAGAGGTTTAGGACTGAGAAAAGGTCATCAGATTTGGAAATTAGGAAGTAGTCTGTGATATAGGATAGTTATACATTGATTAGTGAGGGGAGTTTGCAAAGGATTAGGAAGGAATCGAGTGATAGGCAGTGGATACAGAATAGACTGCTTTTTTTTCCCCCTGAAGTTTGGCAGTCAAAAGGAGAGAAATAGGGTGCTGGAAGCTAGAAAAGGCACTACAGGATCAGCTGGACTTTATTTCAGGATACAGGAATGCTGCTTTAAGTCTTTACTAAAATAGGTCAGTGATAAATTTTGAATAAAATAAATGTTTGGGAAACTGGGGAGGGGGAGGAGGAGAGGATGGATGAAGCCGTGATATTCAATCAGAAGAGCAAGGAATAGGATCCAAATGTACAGGTCAAGTTATTAGATAGCCTTCCAGCAGAGACAACTGTTCTGAAGTGGAAAGGTGAAGTAGGAGAAGAGTGAATCCCAGGAGATATCTCCTGGCCATAGATAGATTAGGGATATCTTTTCAGATTTTTCAAGAGTCCCCAGCTGCATGGAAAGATGAGATTATTTTGTGTGCTTGACACAATGGGAAAAATGTGAAGCACTCTGAGGATATGATGATTTTTTGCTATATTTTTACTTTTCAAGCAAATGGAAGGCAACCATATGGATATTCAACTGAAGATAGATTTTGACAGAAATGTTCCATAATGGATTTAATTTTAGGACTCATTCTGTAGAAAAAGATCTATATTAGTGCATTTTGAAATACATATATTTTGAAAATATAATTGTTTGCTGCTGAAGACTTTTAGCCCTTTTCTATATGAAATATAAATAATTGACACAATTATAGATAATTTGGACTAAAAATTTAGTTAGTAGAAATACCCACTTACCCTAAAAGCAAGTTGGGGTGGTGGTGGAAGAGAGTAATGAGGGATTTAAGTATCTGGGTAATTGCCTTTTTTTATTTTAAGTGAATGTATCCTTTAAAGTAGTTCCCCTTAATTTTTTATTGTAGTGCCTTATATTCAAATACCCATCAAGCACATAAAGAGTCATAGGAGGAAATAATTAATGTTATACTTTGACATTTATGGTCAAAAGTAGTACAGAATAGAGAATGGGAAGAGATAAAGAAATATCTTGGTGAGGAGAGATTGCATTTTGGAGTTTTTATGGGGGATAGGGAGAAAAGGAAGCATTTTTCTCAAAACTCTACAGCTTTTTGACTCAATCTAAAAAAGAACAGTTAAAGACATTTCTTACCAGAACAGGTTCTTAACAGAATTGGTTCTTTATAACCTATTTTATAAAGCCACATTTGGGAGGAGAAAATAATAGTAGAGTCTTTTTGACTTTATTACATGCCAGACTTGAAAAGTGGTTTATTTAAAAAAGGAATAACTGATTTTTCACCTGCTTCAAAAGTTAATCTGAGAACTGCTAAACACTTGTTCACGGAATATCGTTCAATAAGTTTTTAAGTTGAATGGATCCATGTTGAGAGAGATATTTAATGTAACATCCTCCTACCTCTTCCTTTTTTTCTTTTTTTTTTCCTCTTGCCCATTCAAAAGCAACAACAAATCGTCCACCCCACAATAGTTAGTATTACAGAGCTTGATGCGGCCTTGGTTGAGGTCAAGCACTCCAATTCGAACCTCTCAAGGGCTTTCTCTATGTGTTGCCAGTGTACTGGTAAAAATGACTTTAGACTCTTGTCAGCGCAGTTACTGGTGCATGCATCACAGTCCCACTCAAATAAACCTGTCACAACACCGAGTCAGCAGCTAGAGACCAGTACAAGGGCAGGCCTCTCGCTTTTCATTCGAGCATCACTAAACGTGCACAGAGTGCCCAATTATTTCAGCATTATTGAGCAAGCCTACAGGAGGACCCAAGCCTTGCTACATTAGATTTTCTTTAGTAATTTGCTCAAGTACCGCTGAGGACACTTAAAGGGCTTAAAACGGTTGCTGCAACCAGTTTCCTTTTCTGGGTTGTTAATTCAGGTTTTCTCTTTCAATTTAACTCTCACTGCATGCTGTGCAGTGGTTCTGGGAGAACTGTTTAACACTAATTTTCTCAATTTTCAGTTTTTTTTGTTTAGCATAACTGCTTTAATAGTTACTCACGTATGTGTTTTGATTAGAAATGTATGATACCAAGGTTTTGTTTTTAAGTATAAAATGTAAACACTTTGTGAAAGAAATCTCTCCAAAGTTAGGTTGCTGTAAGTTGTTCAGTTAATTCCTGTTTTAAAAAAAATATCTAATTATGTCCTACAAGACCATGTGTGTGTGACACCCTAAACCTATCTATGATAGTGTTGACTATTCTTCTTCTGTCTCTATTTTTGTACAGATGGGTTTTTAGAGATTTTATCAGTAAGTTGCCCCTTCTCCGTTCCAGGTGCTTGGTGTGGGCCTGTTCCTTTTCTCCTTCTCAACTCCCTTCCCCCCCCCCCCCCAACTCCCCAACCCCTTGCCAACTTTTGGAACAAGTTCAATATCTATGTTTAATTTCTCACAGCAGCAACAACTCCAGGCCCAGCATTTATCACATGGACATGGTCTGCCTGTGCCTCTCACTCCACACCCGTCAGGCCTTCAACCACCTGCCATCCCACCAATTGGAAGCAGTGCTGGCCTCCTGGCTCTCTCCAGTGCGCTGGGCGGGCAGTCTCACCTTCCAATTAAAGATGAAAAGAAGCACCATGACAACGATCACCAAAGAGGTGAGAAATCTTGTAGGAATGTCAAGCTTAGTTATCATGATACTAGGTATAGGTTTTGGATGCCAGTATTTACTCTATTACTGAGTTAGATCATATCCCAGACAAGGAAATAATAGTGCATTGTTGGGGAGGTACATTATCAAGATGGCGCCTTTGTGCTCTGAAAGAGTTAATCTATCCTTCCATGGCAAGGAATTCACTTTCTTTTTATTAATGATAGTCTGATATTAATAGTTTATTAGTTTTATTAGTTGTATGATCCTGGGACAAGTCATTTAATCCCTTAGTGTCCTAGGCAACTCTTAAAACTACAGAGTGAGTTGCTTACATCAGATCATCAATTCACCTTTTAAACATGAGTGGCCAATGGAGGAGTAAGCCTCATGTAGAGTTCTCCTCACTGGTAAAAACTCAGGCAGAAGACCCCCCCCCCCACATTGTCCCATGGAAAAAAAGTCACCAAAGCATTAATTATGCTAGTTTTTTTTAAACCTTCAATGAAAAGAGACTATAATTAGTAGACATTTTTAATAGCAATTTGTATTTGCAGCATGCTTTATAATCATTTTTATTAGTTAATGGCAGGAAGATAGATGGAAGTCTCCTTGGTAACATCCCACAAATGTTAAATTGTGGGAGTTTACTTCACTAGCAGTGTGGCTCTCTTGGTTAAAAAAAAAATGTGTACTTTATAATCAAAAGCTCATAATATCTAGACTTGGTCCTGAAGCAGCATGGCTTAGTGGATAGATTGGTGGACTTGAAGTCAGATGGACCTGGGTTCAAATTCAACCTCAGACATTTACTACCTATGTGATTTGTGGGCCAAGTCACTTCATTTCTCTCAGAGCCTTAGTTTCCTCATCCATAAAATGGGGATGATAATATTTGTACTACTTACCTTATAATGTTGTTGTGACTGAGGTTTTTGGAAAAAGTTAAGAGTGTTATAAAAATGTGAACTGTTGCTTTTATGTCTGTCTTTTAGTTTGAATGATAACCTTGGGATTTTCTTCACTCCAAGCTTCAGTTTCCTAGTTCTAAAGCTGAAAATTTTTTATCTGCCTACCTTAATGATATGGTCACAGCAGAAAGGATTATGAACCATTTTATAAGTAGAAAGTTCTGTGGGGACATCAAGTAATACTAATTTCTAATTTTAGTCATTCTGAAAAAGTAAGGAAGGTTGACTTAGGCTTTATAAATGGTTGAGCAATATTAATTATTAACTTCACAGCAAAGTTAACATCTCTGCAATTTATTATTTAACAGAGATCAAGTGTGATAAATGTATGATTTTGTGTAAACTAACGAGTACATTTCTTTTTTTCCTTCTTTCCACCACTTCCTCTGCTTGGGTGGATGCTGTTTTGCCCATAGACAGAGACTCCATAAAGGTAAGACTTCATGTCCTAGGAGGAATAAATTTCTTTAACAATGTCCTGAATGCTTTTTGTTATAGCTGAATCGCAGTCAGTGTAAGAAGAGCCTTGAATTGAGTTTAGCTTAACTGTATTAAAATCAATTTGAGGAAAAATCTCACCTTAGTAATTTTGATAGCTTCATTAATTTTTTTTTTATTTTAATGAGATAAATCTTTTAAGTTTGGAGAATATTTTGGAAGTTGATAATACTTTAAAAAAAACTGAGTCATTAAAACTGAGTCATTGGTGTAATTTAGGGTTTGGTGGCTGAGATTTGTGAGTTTTTGTTCATTTCTCCATCAGGACACATTTGTCAAATGTGTACTGCATCAAGAGGGCTGTATTCTGTCCCTTTTTATGATGTTAGCTTGCAATGGGAAAGTTGAATAGCAGAACCCTTGATTTAGAGAGTATCTATAAATGAATAAAAATAGTTTGATGAAGTAATTAGTACATATGGAAATGCACATTATTTTCATAATGTGGGAACTAATTTGATTTGGAAAAAAAATTATCTCTTGTTATAGAAGTTTTCTATACAAAAACCTCATGACCTCTCAGAGAGTTGTTGTGGGCAGAGTCTGAGGCATTTAATCTAAGAGGATCTTTGTAGACAAAGCATAGAACAGGAAAAATATGTGTTGGGCTTTCCTTATTTGGGGGGAATGTTTCCCTTTAATATCTTAAGAGGGTATTCTGAAGATTGTTTGAATCTTTTACACACACACACACACACACACACACCAGCTAGCACAGGATGTCAGCAAAATGTGAAAACTGGGACTTGTTGAAGATCAACACCAAGAGGAAAGAATCTTTCTTTTCTGAGTCTTTGTCATGATACGGATATTGTCACTTTACTTGTACATACCTTCTCTCTGCCTTCCTTCCCTCCATCCCTCAAACAAGCAATCTTCATGAGAAATAAGATATTCTACTCAGACCATCCATTATGTACACTTTGAACCCCAATTTAATGCTTGCCCTTTCTCTTAAAAGAAATTCAGTTTTTTCCTAAATCTTCAAACAATATAAAAAAAAACAGTAGACTATAAACAATTTTAACCTTGTAAAAACATTTGTAATTTAAATATTCATTTATATGCCTATCTAAATAAATATTCATTTATATGCCTATCATAATTTATCATCAGACACACAGTTCACATGACGAATTCTTCAGGTATAGCTTTTTATAGTATGATGTATAGACCCTTATCTTTGTATCACCAAACAGTTCTGAGTACATAGTAGATACTATGTGCTAAATGCTTTCTCATTAAAACCAGGGTTCCAGACAGTTTTTGGGCAAAATATGTGAAATACAGCATACTGGTTTTGTATTTGTAGCTACAGAATCAGGATGAACCAAAAGAGATCCTGAAAAAAATTTCTGTCAGATTATTCTGAAATTATGGTGAAAACCTACCCTGTTTTCATATGATAACCCTTTAGGCAGGTGAGTGAACTAAACACCACTCTTCTCCTACCCCACTCCCAATAGGCCTTAGAAATGGCTCTACTCCAATGCACATATTATGTGTCAATTACATTTTATATTTCCTCAAAGAGGAATAGTGGCTATTTTGAAATCATCTATAATCATTTTGGGGTGAGTCTGGGAATGAGATCTCTGTAGCTAGAGGCAAAGAAAAAAAAAGAAAGAGAGGTATGAAGATTTTGTACTGATTTATTACGGAACAATAGTTATGAATAGATTTTTTTTTACCCTATTATCAAATCCTGAGTTGGATTGTGTCAGCATTTAGGGCTAGCTGCCAGCTTTGCAAGGTGAAATAGTTTGCTAATTTCCTTAAATGTTTTCAGTGATGCCCAGGGTAGCAGTTAGTCACTTGTACTATCGATCTGTCCTCCCTTAAGTGGCTCCTGGTTAAGAGGGGCTTTTTATGATTGTCTGCAGTGTGACTTGAGATGGTTTTTATCAGCCAGAACGTGCCAGTTGCCAGCAGCTGGAGTCTGTGTGCTTGTATGAAATAATTTATTCATGCAGGATAATGCTCCTTAACATTTAACAGGTAATGAACGTGACATAAATTTCCTTCTTGCTTTTAATTTTTCCCTTTCCTCTTCTAATGTGCAAACAGGCAGCTCTGGTACTCTAAATAATAAGTAATTTTTGGCCATCTGTCAAAAGGAAATTTCAATACAAATTTAAATTAATGGTGCCTGAAATTTTTTATGGCTCCTCTAAAAGCCTCTAATGTGCAGAAAATTCTGAATCTGCTGGTAGTAATTAGTGTAGCATGTAATGAGGATGTGGGCAATGTTATACAGTCCCAGTGTAACATTTTGATATGGTAGCAAAATTTTGATTTATATAAGGTTGTGGATGGGTTTAATTGTGAGAGACACTTTAAAGTGTTTTCTTGACGACACAGATTATTAAACAGGGCAGATTTCAGAATAGCTCATAAAATGTAAATGTAGACATACTGTAAAATTCAGGTAATTAAGGTGCTTTTCGTATTGGTGTAAAGTAAAAAAAGAAAAGAAATTTACTTGCATTCTAGTTATAATGTTTTTTTTTCCTCATGGAAATTATGTAGTTACTAAACCAAATATAATTGGTCATGTGTGTTGGCCTGTTGCTTTTTATCAATCTCCCTTTTGTCTAGCTGTCCTACCATATTTCTTACCTTGAATTACCTAGTCCTTAAAGCCCCCTTGAATCTAGGAAGGGTGTTGTAACTTAAGTTGGATTCCCAGGATAGAGCATGCGAACAGGAACCCAGCTCTGGGAGCACTACTGTGGGGGCATTTGAATGGCTATAAGAAACAAGAATGTTCAGTGCGGTGAGGGTTTGGGGTGGAGAGAGTTAGAACAAGGGTTCATGGCACCATTCTTTGTCACTGTGTGTGAAGGGGCCCCCTTGTGACCAGGATTTAACCTCTTGTTCTGAGACGGAAGCCGTCCATCAAGCTAGGTCAGGGGTGGGGAACCCGTGGCCTCAAGGACACATGTGGCCCTCTAGATCCTCAAGTGAGACACTTTGACTGAATCCAAATTTCATAGAACCAATCTCTTTAATAAAAGGATTTGTTCTGTAAAGCTTGGACTCAGTCAAAAGGCCGCATCCAAGGACCTAGAAGGCCACATGTGGACCCCTGATGTAGGCCCTGCCCCTGCCCCCCCCCCAAAAAAATAGATTAAAAGATAGTACTTGGTGGTTCCTACAGCTGTAAACTGCCTCGGAGAGCCTTAGTTCCTATCCCTTGATTGTATGGAACCTTATCGGTCCTTACCAGACTGTAGGGATTTGGACATGTTCCTTTCAAACAGGCTGTAAGTCAGAAATATTTTTGGAAGTGAAGAGGGAGGTACCTACTCTCTTCCCTCCCTCCATTCTATCCTGTTTTTGCACTTGTGGTTTTCCAAGGCATTAGAGAAATGAGGATAGGGCAAGACCAAGAGCCCCTCAATTTCTAGAAGGCAATAATCTCACAAAGTTGTGTTGAACAGAGGTATAGAAACTTTGTGCTGGTATCTTGATGGAAAAAAAGATGCTTAAAAGACAGCGAGGGTCATTTGTTTTTTGTTACTTTGGTAACAATTTTGGAATATAAGATAAAACTTTTTCTCATAGCTGACACAGTCAAGAGACAAGAGCGGAGACAAAAAGGCACACAAATCAAGAGCGTCCATCAAAGACAGTAAGACAAACTATATTGTCAGGGACACAAGTTGTTATTGTTTGGGGCACATAACCCCTCAGAATGGAATGTGTACTGCATAAAAATTAAAATGCTCAGACCTTTACTCCCTTCTGGATAGTGTGGCTTCTAAAATGATACTGAAGTCATCTAGCTGATTTTGAGGGTGGGGAAATGTCCAGCAATTTTCCTCCTAGACAATTATTGAGAAATAACAGAGAAAAAAAATTTCTTTGGGAAAGCATATATCCATCATAATAGCTTCAGAACCTTCAAGAGACATTCTTACCTCCTAAGTGGAAGTTGCTCAGACATTTTCCATCATGTCTGACTCTTTGTAACATCATTTGGAGTTATCTTGGCAAATATACCGGAGTGGTTTTCCATTTCCTTCTCCAGCTCATTATGCAGATGAGGAAACTGAGGCAAACAGGGTTAAGTGACTTGCCCAGGGTTATACTGCTCGTACGTGTCAGCGGACAGATTTGAACTCAGGAAGATGAGTCTACTTGACTCCAGGGCTGGCATTGTAAAAGACGGGATCATAAACAAAATCTAGCTGGGGAATCTATTCCATAAGTAAAGTCTATATAATTTCAGAAAAAAAACAAATGAGGAGTAGCTACAGAGGTTGAACTACTACAATGTCACAGAAACTCTGAAGTAGAATTTTAGGGTTGCATAGGTTGTTGGTCACTGTCCTCATTTCATAGATAAACTGAGACCCAGACAGGTATAGTGACTTTGGAAATATATGACCCGTGATGTGTTTGCTGAATAGTGTGTTAACAACATTCATATAAAAAAAACCTTAATGTTCTCTGAAATCATCTTTTTTTTTTTTCTTAGTTGGGTGGGGGGTACCTACCAGTTGTATGTACATTAATATGTAGAGTGTTAATATTTGGAATCTTTCATGATGATTAAAATTTAGGCTTTTAAAAAAGTGATCACTTTTCACTCAGTCAAACTAAAGCTTGAGCCAGGGGTTTGGACGCCAATTCTGAACTTGGGTCTGAGCAATTTTTGCATTTACTGCATATAGATTACTAAGACAAGAAAAGATTGTTTTCTTTCCTCCCTCTCCTTGCAGATTGCACTCTTAGAAAGTATAGATTTATCCTGGAGGACAGGACAAAAACTGTTTACATACAAATTGAAGTGTATGCTGTAGTCCACATTTGCCTGTAGTCTACTTGCTACTTCAAGTGATGTTGGAATTTTAATTTGGATTAACAGGAAAATTGCTTATTTTCCCATAGTCCTTTGCTACATTTTGTTTGTTTCTGTTGCTGTTATTGTTTTCTTTGAGGGAGGAGGAGATGGAAGGGGAAGGTGTGGAGTTCCAGGAATTTTCTTCCTAGAAGATAATTGAAAAATAACAGAAAAATAATGCTTTGGGGAAGCATCTATCCACAGTTTCAAGAGGTAGCCTAATAGTCTAGGTTCTATTCTTAGATTTTTAAAATAAGGTTCTGGGACTTCTTAGTCATTCTTTCTACCATTTTTCTTATATATAAAGTGAACATAGGTCTCTGTAAACTCAGTCAAGTAGTTTCTGTCATTGTATGTTCCTTAAATTTTCCTTATCCTTGTTTCTAGGAAGGAGATGGCAGAAGCAAACAGGGTGGCGGAGTTGGGAGGGAGGAGGGAAGAGAGTGAAGTGGTGTGTGAGTAGATAAGATAGATTCCCTGCTGCCCCACTTCTTTTTCTCCCTCCCCTCCTTACTCCCCAAATCAGATGACTTGAGACCAAAGCCTGTTTTTTGTCCTTTGGGGTCGTTGCAGTAGAGTGAGGGAGGAATAATTAAATTTGGATATTATAGATTGAGAAAAGAATGACATAAAAATGGAATCAAAGGGCATAAGAGAGGAGAGGAGTAAATGGAAACAGCGGTTTTGAGAACAGTGGAAACAAAGGCTTAGGACAGGAGAACTGGTTAGGGTGAGAGCATAGAAGACTGAAGATTACTGAAACAAAAATATACCCAAGTTGAGAGAGCCTAAGGCTCTCTGAGAGCAAGAGTGTTGCAGCCACAAGTAAAACGGGCCCTTCCCTCTATTCCACATCGTAGCAATATGGACATTGCTTTGAGAAAGGAAGGAAGGTTTCAGTCTTCTTTTTGGAAATAGTCAGTTCATGGAATTTAAAATTGAGAAGTGGAAGGGCACCTTAGAGATTACTAAGTATAACTCCCTTATTTAACAAATGAGGAAACTGAGGCCCACAGAGTTTCAGTGTTTTGCCCTGGGTCACTCCCCTAGTACGAAACAGTAGGTTTTGTTGTTGTAAAAATCACTCTCTTGATAGTTACAAGCCAGTGTAATAATTTTTAAAAATAAACATAAAATCACATAAACTTATTTAATAAAGGTGGTTGGCCATTAGCTTTTTTGTAGATTTCCAAAGTAATTTAGACATGGGCTGACTTGTTAAAGCTGCTGCATAAACAACCCCCTTCCTTCTTGCTGCCCTCTCTAGACCTCCCTGAGGGAACATACCCTCCAACCTCCTTTTGACAGTCATCAGACCCTGATTCCAGGCCCTGGTGTGCCACTTTCTGTTGATGCCCATAACTCTGGCCCAGGGGATTCATGCCAGACACACACATTGTTCCTTCCTTTGAAAATTGGGAATAATAACCCTTGTATCGCCTCACAGGGGAATGAGGAAAACACTGGGCACAACCTAACATGTGACAGAGATGGGAATTATTCAAACTTAGCTCAGATCTGAACCCCGAGTCTTGGTAAACTTGAGAAAAACCAGATAATTGGATTAGAAGCAGTGGATTAGAGTAGAACTAGGGGGAGACTGGAATATAACAGAAGGCCCAGGAGAATAGATGTACACCCAGCCCAAAGTACTGTAGTCTTACTGTTTTGTTTTGTTTTTTTTTATTGAAACTTGTGATTTCATTGGTTTGGGGAACTTGCTCCTTCTTCTGCTGAGGTCAATTTGCAATTTTGGGGTTTTAGACAGTTGCCTGGAGGTACTGAGAGGGTTTCACAAGTGCTTGGTGTCCTGGGCAGGACTTGAACCCCGGCTTTTCTTGACTGCAAGTACGCTTTTCACCATGTGGTTGGTTATTAATTACTGCTTTCAAGCCCATCATTCAGTAATGGGGGTAAAAGAGCTTGTTCTCTTAGAACTTTTTTTTTTTTTTATAAAGGTGGTAATATTTTATTGACTCGTTCTTAGCTATCCAGGTATTTATAAATCATTATTTAAAATGAATTACTTTAGATCCCTACCCACTTAAACTAATAGGTTGGTCATTTCCAGGGAAATCCTTTTTTCTTTGTTTTTTTTAAAAAAAAATCTAGGTACCAATTTCTGCTTTTCTAGCTATTAGGCACCTCATCAATGCTTTATACATTCTTCAAAATAAATAATGATTACAATGACGGCCTAATTTTTAATTATTATTGGTGTGGATAAATAAGCAATGTACTTACAAGTGTGTACATATATATGTTTCTTTTCGCTCTGCCTTCTTCTTTCCCTCTTTCTTTCTCTTCTTTTCTGTATGTACATACACATATACAAGCAGTTTTTAGTAATTCATTTTATTATTTTCTTATTCTTATTTGTCTTTTTACCCTTTTATCTTCCACATCAGGAATTTTATTATTTAACTCCCTTGTTAGCCAACTAATTTCAGATACCTCTTCCCACCTTCTTTAATTCATGCCCTTAAGTGTTTCCCTGTGGACAACATACACTTCTCCCACACTTCTCTTCCCTTTAGATTAGGTGGTATTCTCATGGAACATTTTCATGTTACTTAATTCAAATTGTTGAAATTGATTGCATTTATATTTCTGGATTTCTTCTCTCCTTACTGAAGATCTGACATTTCAGCAATATACAAACATTTTCACTGAAATCATTTTTGTTGTCTTGCAGTTTAAAATCTTTATCTATTCTTTCTCTACACAGGGATTAAATGAGGGATAACAGGACTCTAATTGGGGAGGGAGGGCAGCAATCTCCTTTGTTGATAGCATTACCAATAGGATTAAAGCAGTGCCTTTCGGTACCACTGAAAGACTGGGCAAGAAAGAAGGAAATTTTATTGGAAGAAGGGTAAAGTAGAAGATAAAATATGTGATAACAGAGAAGAACTCCCTGTATGATGTACCTTTAATGTATAATTTCTCATCTTGATATTGTTATGTAAAATACTTTGTAAACAGAAATATGCTAAACATAAATATCATCTATTTTTATTATACATTGGGAAGTAGTAATTATACCACCGATCCTTGCCTTGGGATCACATAGATAGCACTGAATGGGACGAATAAAGATTTTAAATCTCTAATAATTTCTTCTGTGTTCTATGAGGAAAAAGACCATAGTCTTCCCAATAACAAACTTCAGGAACTTATTTGACAGAGTATGGCCAGCTGTCATACTTTTCTGTCTAGGTTTAGAGGCAATGTAGTGTAATGGATAGGATGCTTGATTTGGAGTGAGACCTGGCTTTGTTTGCCTTCCCAGATACTTGTTGGCCAGCTGCATGACCATGGGCAAATCAATTAACCTCCATGAGCTTCAAATTCCTCTTCTGTAAAATGGGGTATAATTGTATTATTATTACCATTATTATTATTGTAGTTATTGGTTGTTAAAGCCCATTTTTGCCACTCAGTTCTTTGTCTTTTCTGTTTTTATTAAGCTACTGAATGATTGTTGTGTGTCTTCTGTAGGTTTGGGCTAGCTGTAACATGAGAAACCCCAAATCTCTATTCACTTAAATCATTTAGGCTTAACCTGTAGAGGATATATTCATTGATTACATTTAGAACACATTGCTTATAATTAGACCTTATTTAGCATTTTAAAGTAGACATTATAACAGAGACTTTGCATAAGCTGATTATTTCACATGTGTATACACACAGATTCTCTATCTCTGATGTCAAACTAGCTCTGGGTAGCTTATCTATAAACTCAGAGTCTGAGAGTTCCCTGGAGCACTGAGAGGTTCACTAATTTCCCTGTGGTCTCACGGGCAGGACTTCCTATCTATAATGCAAAACTGCTTCTTAGAAATAGTCATACATGAAATAAAATTAAAACAGCACATTTTTATCAAATTTTCCCACTAGGTGTAAAAGTATGATAGGATCAGCATTTTTCCTGACTTATTGTGGGCCCCACCCCCCAGAACCTGATTGACCTCAGCTTTCCTAATTCAGATTATGCCCTCCCAACATTCTTCCCTGGGGGTTCTGTTCAGGGACCTCTTCTCTTCTCCCTCTACATAGACTACTTCACTTGGTGAGCTTCTCAGCTGCCATGAACTTAATGACTATCTCTAGGCTCATGATTCTCAAATCTACCTTTCCTGTCCCAGTTTCTCTGCTGACTTCCAGTCTTGCACTTGCAACTGCCTTTCAGACATCCCAAACTGGATGTCCAAAGTATACTGTCCCTCAGTATATCCAAAACAGAACTCATTCTGTTTACTCCTGTATCTCCACCCCCCTACCCACACGCCCTTCCAGGTACCTTCCCATTTACTGTAGAGGGCAACATCATCCTCTCAGTCTTTCAGGTTTACAACCTAAGTATCATCCTGGACTCCTCACTGCCTCTTACTCCCCCATATTCAATCTGTTGCCAAGGCCTGTTGATTTCACCTTTTTGCAATATCCCTCATATATGCCCCCTAATCTCCTCTGACATTGCTGCCACTCTAGGTCAGACCTCTCATCACCTCATGCCTGGACTACTGTAATAGCCTGCTGGTGGTTCTGCCTCTCTCCACTCTAGTCCATCCTCCATTCAGCTGCTCAAGTGATTGTCCTAAAGTACAGATCTGACCATGTCACACATGCAGCTACACCATCACTACCACCACCAGCACCCTTATTTAATAAACTCCAGTGTCTCCCTCTCATCTCCAGGAACAAATGCAAAATGCTCTTTTTGGTATTGACTCCTTCATAACTTAGCACCCTCCTACCATTCCGGTCTTCTTACACTTTACTCCCTGACAAGTACTCTGACCCAGTCACATTGGCCTTCCAGGCTGTTCCACAAACAAGACTTTCCATCTCTCAGCTCTAGGCATGTTCTCTGGCTTGGAACACTTTGCCTCCTGCCCTCTGCCTACTGACCTCCCTGGCTTCCTTTAAGCTCCAGTTACAATCCTTCTCTTCCCCCCCCCCAAAAAAAAAATGTTACTGGAAGGCTTCTACAATCCCTTTTAATTCTTGTACCTTCCCTCTACTAATTATTTCTTGTTTATCATGTTTGTATGTATTTGTATGTTGACATTCTCTTCCCCCCCAATTAGATTGTATGCTCCTTAAAGATAATACTTACTGTCTTTTTCCCTTTTTTTTTTTGTCTGCAGTGCTTAGCACAGTAGTATTTATTAATAAATATGTGTTGCTTGTCTGATTGATACAACTTCTTGGCCAGGGGACATGAAAGATCCCAGCCATGTGTATTTGGAGCCTCTCAAATGTGATGGATGCCTGAGACCAAAAGAATCATCATATCCTGATGATGTACTTAGCAGATGTGGAGACAAGATGGGGCTCCAAAGCCAGAGAAGCTAAATACCAATTGTATTGTGGCTGTATAGCTTTGCTATGTTTGGACGAAGTAAACCATCTTTGTTCAATGACTCACAAGTGTCTAATTTTGTCCTTACATTGAATCTGAATTAAGAGTGCGATTACATTTGAGCAACTACAACAAAAAGCATATTTGAATCTCAATCTAAGTTTCTGTTCCTGTTCCTGAATTATCATTGAAAGGAATCATCACAGAATCCATTTGATGCCAGATATTTTCTATACATGAAGATGACTTTTCAGAATTGCAGATAAAATTTATTTACAAAGAACTTGAATACTTAAGAAATGTTTTACAGTTTTCTCATATGTCAAATAAGGAGTTTCCTTTTTAACACTTAAATAGCTTAGTAATAGATGCTTCTACTTAAGTCAGCCTCTTGATGTGGAAAAAACATTGCCTTTGGCATCACAGCATCTGGGGTTGAACCCTGCTTTTGCTGTTGACTGACTGCCTTTATAGTCACTTTCCTTTCTCTGCTCCTTAGCTGAAGATTAAAGAAGTTTGTACTAGAGGGTCTCTGAGACTCTTTTTAGTCTAAATTATATGAATTCAATAAACCTGTTTATAAATACACTGAGACCTTGCTGATCTGGAGACTAGCTTTATAATACCTCAAGCACCTGCAATATCTTAACCTGGAAATAAGAAATTAAAGGAAAGAAAATGTCAGATGGCAAAAAAGAAAGAAAGAAAGAAAAGAAATTTAAGTGGTGGTAGAAAAAATCAGAAAAGAGCTTAGTATCCCCCAATGACTGACATCTGTTCTAGAAACATGGGCTCTTAAGTATGGAAGAGACTTTAGATGCCATGGTCCAACCTCTATTTTGTAGAGGGGCAAATTGAGGCCCAGTGAACTAACTTGTTCAAGGTCAGACACCTTGTGAGTGGTGAGAGAATGGGGAATAGATAAGAAAGAACAAGGACAAAAAAAAAGAGAGTGTGGAGGATAGCAGAGACATTGTTGCCAATAGCTGCAACTAAGGCAAGAGATTTGAAGGCCATGGCACCATTGCTTTAAGAGATTAGAGAAGATGGAACAGCAGAGGCTGGAGAGGATGAGAAGCAGTGATGGTGAATGCTTTGAGAAGGGAGAAATGGAAAGTATTAATAATTCTCTTCTCTTAGGGAGCTAAATCATCTGCCCCTTGATTCTGCAACCCTTGAAGCCATAAAAAGAGGTAATCTTTACTTGTGTGCATTTGTGTAGCAAAAGTCATGGAAAAGTACAATATGTTTTGGAAAGATTTCCATACCCAAACATTTAGAATTAAAAGATTGAAGAGTAAAGCCATCGCTATCTTGAAACCTCATTTATCCTGAAGAACAGGTTCTTGAGTTATTAGAAAATGGTAAGTATTACTAACTATTGGTTTTTGAACAGGCTTCTAGAAGAAAGAGTTATGGCTAGTTAAGAAGTCTGAAAATGGACTCACGTAGCAGCTCTCCTCTATCTCTACCTTTGATTTCCTGGGTACAGTAGAAATATTGATGACCCGAGAGTAAACTGACATGGCCTTCTCCTTCAGACTCACACGTAGTCTGTATAATTTGGGGCAAGACACTTAACCTCTCCAGGAGGGAGTTTAGGGTGGGGGCAAATAATATAATGGGAAAGGGAAAGGAATAAGTATTTACATAGAGCCTACTATGTGCCAGGCACTGTGTTAAGTGCTATATAAATATTATCATTTAATTCTTACCACAATCTTGTGAGGTAGGTGCTGTTATTATTCCTATTTTACAGTTGAGGAAACTGAGGAAAACAGAGGTTAGGTGACTTGCCCAAGGTCTCATATCTAGATTTAAGCCCAGGTCTCACTGACTCCAAGCCCACCACGATCCACTGCACTGGGATCTGCATCTCATTTCTCATTTATGTCTTTTCTCTCCTTCCTGTTGTTAAAGAGATTCACATGCCAGACTGGACTATGTTCCCCTAAATTGTACATGAAAATCTGGCTAAGGGGGAGAGTTGTACGTGCATGGTACCAAATGAGGCACCCCCACGCATTCTATGCCATTGCTACCATCATTTCAAAAACTTCAATACTGGAAGACATGATAGAATATTAAATCATTTAGCAAAGACTTTCATAGTGTTTGACACCGGTGAAATCTGGATCAGTTAAAACAGTTCCAGGATGGTGCTGGTTACTTTAGATCCTAAGAATATGGGAGCCAGGATAATTGATGTATACCCTTCGAGAATCTGCCAGAAATGTTTTTTGTTGTTTTTTTTTTTTTTTTAATCAAAAAACCAAACGGTGACAGCATCTGACACACAAGGGTTCTAAAATGTACTACGATCTTATGATAGTTGGGACCTTGGGAAATTGGGATGCTAGTAAGGAGCCACCTACCGTAAAGGCTGAAATTTAGACCATAGTATTATCGATTAACGAGAAAATTCAAGGTGTGGAGGCAAAAAGACCTGAGTTTAAATTGGGGTCTCGGACACTTACTAGCTGTGTGATCCTGGGCAAGTTACTTAACCTCTGTCTCAGTTTCCTTATTTTTAAAAGAAATTTAGATAATACCACCTACCTCCAAGGGTGGTTGTGAGGAAAAAATAAGATATTTGTAAAATGTTTTATGAATATTAAAGTACCATATGAAAAATGCTTACCTGTAATGATAATTAATAATAACATATAACTGGAGGGAGGTGTTTTTTTTTTAGGGTTTTTTTTTCCAGTTGTGTCTGACTCTTAGTGACCCCTTTTTGAGGTTTTCTTGGCAAAGATACTAGAGTGGTTTGCCATTTCCTTCTACAACTCATTTTACAAGTGAGGAAACTGAGGCAAATAAGTACCGTCCAGGGTCACACAGCTAGTAAGTGTCCGAGGACCAATTTGAACTCAGGAGAAGGTCACACAGTATGTGCTAGATTGTCATGTGTCATAATAGAATAGTTGGGGGGGGTCTTAGAGTCCGAAGACGTAGGTTTGATTTCTGATTACAACTTAATGATTTTGGACAAGTGACTTAAATGCTTTATAAGCTCTTTTTTCTCTTGGGTCACATCTTGCCTTCTTCATGGGGTTAGACTGTTGAGAGAATTCAGTGAGAGGATCTGTTTGAAAGGGCTGTAAAGTACTAATTTAAGCTGTTTTTTCCTTTGTTATATTTGTAAGGGCAGGAATCATGCCTTGTGGATTTCTCAGATACAGTGCCTTATAAGTAATGTTTTGAATCAGTAACGTAGATAGTACTTAGGCTAGGCCTTGAAGGCCAGGCGCGTAGCTTTCCTTTAGTAACACTATCTGTAGAGCATGGAGCTAACCACAGGATCAGACCTTGGGGTACCAGGGAACGTTAAATGATAGGCAATAGTGGTTAAGTAAAAACAACAAAAGACAGGTAGAAATAGTTGAAATTTTACTTGTCGTATAAAAATCTGTGTTTAGTTTGCATTAACCCAGTATGATACTGTGTGTGTGTGTGTGTGTGTGTGTGTGTGTGTGTTTACATACCCACATTTTTTACTACTAAGGAAGGAAGGAAAGCAATAAAAACTAGTTTGAAAAGCACGTATCTGAACTGAAGAAGCATTAATGAGTAAATTGGTATTGTGTTGTATGCCTGCCAGCCAGATGGAATTAAATAATGTAAAGAAGTCCATAGTCAGTATAGATTAGAGAGAAGGAGTGCTTATTCTGTAATATTGACTTTCTTCTTATAATCTCATAGGATTGTATTTATATAAAAAAAAAAAACAACTCACCTTAAGGAGAAGAATAAACCTAAAATAAGTTACAGGATTTGAGAAACATATTGGCATTATTAATCAGAATTATACATTAAAATTCGATATGCATCATTTAGCTATTGCTACAACAAATTTGTTGTATTTAAAATCTAAATATCATAGTAAATTATATGCATTACACAAGTATTCTATTTTTTTTTAATGTTTGGTACATCTATTTCTTCAAAATAAGAATACATTTGAATCTAAAAAATACGTGTAAAACAAGTCACTTGAGAGAGGCAGTGGTGTCTAAGAAACAGGCCAGGTTCAACCTTGCCATTAATCTTTGGGATCTTGGGAAAGTTGAGTGAATCTGAACAAGTCATGTAAACTCTACTTGATTTTTTTCATTTCTAAGATGAAGGCATTGGAGTTAATGACATATAAGGTTCCTTGAAACTCTAAAAATCCAATGTTAGTTGTTTGACTTTGTTATATAAACATTTCCTCTAATCCAAACACTATTGGAAAGAACATTTAGGGAGAAAAACAAAAATATTTTAAGTTCAAAACTTTTCTACTTAGTAGGGCAATGTGAAGATTATGTTTTCAGCAATTAAGCTGTTCATGTCATTGACTTGATAAATACAGTTGACTGGATGAATTTAATATTATTTGGGGGGATAGTGCCACATCTAAATTATACTTCTCATGCATTTAATTATTATCTCTGCCTCCTTTCTACAGTAGTGACATGATAGATAAAACAAAGCATACAGCATTATATTTTGCTTTAAAGAGATTTGTTTACACTCAGTGTTTTGATATTTTGGGGAGTCTTATCAAAGTATAATTAGGAACTTTTGTTCTGTTGGCTTATGATACAGCAATTTGTTTAGTATTAATTGATATCTGCCTCTGGGCATGTAAACTGTGTGGGATGTAACAGGTGCCCTAATTCTAGAAAATGTGTTGTAATTGTTTGTTTGTGGAATAGATGAATAAATATCTTTGGGGCATAGCTGGTCCTCAGGTGGTAAACGTGAATGGATTAATGATGTGATTGGGGGAGACATGCTTGCTTGTTGCAGTCTCATCCAGTGGCTGTCTGCTGAAGCAGAACAAATATTAATTAGCAGGGCCTTGCTTGTTGTCTTGGTCTGCCTGGCCAAGCTGACTTGAGCAAGATTCCCGCTTCTGTCTCCTAACCATCCTCTTTAAGATAATCTACTGAGTTGTTGGATGAATGTTTAGTTCAAGTGGTGGAGCTTTCTGATTTTTTTAGCTTGATGCATTTAATTTTTGCAAAAAAAGCATGAAATTTACATGTCAGCTTCTTTTATGTTCTCAACATTCCTCCCCATTATATGTATGAAACAGTCATTTTAAGTGCACAAATAAGATTTATGTAAATATGATTACCGAGACTTGGATTTCAAGAGCTTTAGCCTCACAATTTAGAAAGTTTCCTTCCTTTTTTTTGACCTAAGAATTGTTTACAGTTTTATCCATATTCTCACCCAGAGTCCAGCATAACACAGTTATCCTATCGCTCAGAGCATGGCTTTCTAGAGTATAATTCATCCCTTTTTACTTACCACCCTGGCAAATTTCTGCCAGACTTAGCACTGTCCAACTTCTATTTTGCTACATGGCATTTTTGAGTAACTCAGATTTTTTCTCTTTCCAGATGCTTTCTTCCCTCAGGGGGCAACCACTTACACGGGTTGTAATTTCTAACCTGAGCAGTCATATCTAATTATTACCATAGCAACAGGCTGTGATGTTAGTTGTACCAGGTGATGACTTCACACTATAAAATAGAATGAAGAAGTTCAGTAAGGTTTGAGGACAGCTTGCCCAAACAAATTTTAATACGGGGAAAGAGGGCTAGATTAGAATGATGATGGATCAAGCTGAAGGATGAGGTCACTCACATGAGCAATATATGAACATTTTGTAAAAGCATGCTATACAGTTAAAAAACAAACAAACAATTGGTTCCTGTGCTAATGAGTTCATACAGTGTATTCATTCATTCATTGAATCAAATAAAAATTAAAAACCTATTGTTGAGTTCCACAACAGTCCCTTTGCTTTTAATCTAACTATTGTACAAAACATGTTATTACTATAGTAAAGGAATTTTGAGAGTGAAGTCAATTCTTTTTATCTTGCACAGAATGCATTGTCATTTTTGTGTTGGTTAGATTGCTGATATAACTGTGTTTCACTTTAGAATTTTCTGTCGACCTGTGACAATTATAGTTTGAAGTGAAGTAACCTCCCTTTTTAATGTGCTGTAGTGGATGGAGTGCTGATCCTGGAGTTAGGAAGACTTATTTCAGATCTGGCTTCAGATATTTATTAACTCTGTGATCCTGAGCAACTCTTTTCATTTTGTTTGCCTCAGTTCTTTCTTCTGTAAAATGGAGATAATGATAGCACCTGCTTCTCAGGGTTGTTGTAATGATCATATGAGATAATATCTGTAAAGTTTGTATCACAGTATCTGGTAGTAGTAAGTGCTATAGAAATGTTAGTTATAATTGTTGATAATAATAATAATAATAATGATAGACCTTTATTTCTGCCTCGCTAAAGATGGCAGAAATAATAATGCAAAAGTAAATGTAAACTAGTTTTGGCCATTGAAGTTTTATCTTGCTCTAAATTATTATTTTTTTTAAACCACATTGTTTAATTTTCTAGCCAGATTCTAGCCATTGATACTTTATGATTGGGCAACACTTTCTTTTTTAAATTTACTAAATATTTGGCAGTCAAATGCTTAAAGTATTCTATAAAGCAAGCTTCCTGTGATTTTGAGTTTCAGATAAATAGGAAGAATTCACCTGTTAGATTGGCTAATAGGATAGAAAAGAAAAAAGACAAATGTTGGAGGGGGTGTGGAAAAAATGAGACATAAATGGTGATGAACTGGATTCAACCATTCTGTAGAGCAATTTGGAGCTGTGCCCAAAGGACTATAAAACCATGCATACCCTTTGACCTAGCAATACCACTACTAGGTCTGTATCCCAAAAGAGAGAAAAAAGCCAAAAAGGAAGGATCTATATGTACAAAAATATTTATAGCACCTCTTTTCTGGTGGCAAAGAACTAGAAATTGAGGGCTTGCACATCAGTTGGGAGATGGCTGAACAAATTGTGCTTTGTGATTGTGATGGAATACTATTATGCTATAAGAAATGATGAGCAGGGTGTTCGGAAAGACTTACATGGGCTGATGCAAAGTGAAATGTGCTGTGCACAAAGTAACAGGTAGATGGCAAGATGATCAGCTGTGAATGACACAACCATTCTCTGCAATACAATGATCCACGACAACTCTGAAGGACTTATGATGAAAAATGCTGTCCATCCCCAGAGAAAGAACTGATGGTGTCTAAATGTAGATTGAAGCATACTTTTTTTACTTTAGTTTTCTTGAGGTGTTTTTTTTGTTTGTTTGTTTGTTTGTTTTTTGGGTTTGGTGGGGTTTTTTTGTCTGTTTTCTTCTCAGCATGACTAATATGAAAATATTTTATGTGACTACACATGTATAACCTATATTGAATTGTTTCCCTTTCCATTGTGGGGTGGAAAGGGAGGAAGGGAGAGAATTTGGAACTCAAAGTTTTAAAAATGAATGTTAAAAATTGTTTTTACAAGTAATTGGGGAAAAATAAAATACTAAAAAAAGAAATCAATAGGAAGTAGAAGCATGAACTGTAATGAGTATTAACACAAGAAGAGGAGTATCTAATTCTGTTTTATGAAAAGCCTAGTGCTCTCCAGGCACTCAAACATGACATTTCAGCCCATAAAAAAAAAATAGGAGGAATTCTTTTTTCTTTCTTATTGGTTTATTATTTAATTGGATCCTCTTCTTAACAATGTGTGAATAATGTTGAAAACTGTTAAAGGCTTTGCAAATTGGTGACTGTTCAAATTTTAGAGGAAAACAAGGTAATGCAAGTCATTAGATTGTTACACAATGAGAAAAACCCCAAATCATGGGGAAGCACAATAATACTACACTAATTTTTCCTTGTGATCATCTTAATTATTCTAGAAAATTTTGAGAATGCCATTCCTATAACACTTTTTAAACTTATGTGTTTTCTTGAGCGACATTTGGCCTTTTGAACAACAAAATAAAATGGGAAATGCTAATGTTTTGAAGCAACTAAAGGAGGAAAATAAAAATGTCACCATGGCGACAAAGCTTCTTTCTAGATGGTTTCCTAAGATATGCCTGAACTAGAAGCAGATGTCTGATTTGAGAATCTTGCCTCCTTCAATGTAAACAAATAACTTCTGGGCAGGTGTTGGAAATAATATGGAAATCCTATTAAGGGGCCCTGGGTTCCTGTCAGTCAGGAAGCCCCTGTCACAAAAGAGCTGGTTGTCTGAATAAAAGAGACAGAGTAAATTCTCATTAGGCTTTAGCTTTTCCCAGGAAATGATTGTGTCTGTGTGTTCTTTCTCCTGTGAATCTGAATGTAAGCTGTTTCTTCTATTGATCTATTCACTGGCTCTCTCTTTCTCCTTATTTTTTTTCTCCTCTCTGTACCTTTTCTGTCTCTCCCCCACCCCAAACCCCTTTAGATTAACACTTGATCTGTGCTACTGCCCTAAGAGTTGTGACATTTGTGATTTTAACCTTCCAACCCACCACCCTGGGGGAAAAAGAAGGAAAAAAAAGTTGATGTTTATCGGAGCAGGCTCCATTTGAAAAAGAACGAGGCCAAATTAAGTAGAGAACTGACAAGTAAGCTGGGGGTCTGCAGAATGACAGTCACAGAACTGATCTGTAAGGTTTTGTCAGTTAACTGGCCTGTGGCAATCTAAGCACAAAGCATTTTATGAAATATTTTTCAAAGTTATATAAATGAAGCTCAACTTTGAGGAATTTCTTTGACCTGTTGGAATGTGACTCTAAGTCCCTATGCTTGTTTCAGTTCTATAGCTTGCTTACATGAAGTCTGTGTTAATGTAGTGATTTTTAAATGGTTCTTCTCTTCTCTCTCTCTTTCTCTCTCTCTGCCTTTCTCCCTGTGCCTCTCTATCTCCTTCTTCCTATCCCTTCCTGTCCTTGGACATACAGTTGAGTAGCTTAACATAGGCCTACCCAAAATGGACCCCAAGGATTTACTTCTTAATGTTCCTAGATTGAAAGTTGAGACAGTTCTTTGGGGAAGGGGGTACCGAAGATGTGCATAGCAATGCTCTTAATAATACTCAGAGGGTTAAATGTGGATAAACACAAAACAAGGCTTCGGGAAAGCCTTGCTATTATCATGCAGCATTTCTCGGACTATAGTCCCCGAGATGCACTTCATAAAGCCAATAAAGCGCGCACTGGTGGTCTCCCGTTGCCCTAGCAACGGACCATAGGGCACAGTGTATGTGAAATGCATGAACATCTGTGAATTAATCTTTTTTAGTTTGTTCTTTTCTTGGCACTGATTGGGCCACTCTGGCTTGTGCCTGTGACATTGCGTGAGGAGGGATGATGTGGAGAGCTCCCTTGGGCCCTGCCCTAAGTGGATGGCGGAATGGAAAGTGAAGTGAGATTTATCCAGGCACTGCTTTCAGTGGTTGAGGGATTTAGCCTGACAGCACTCTCAGTGGGACGTTATTAGCTTACTTTCTGGTGCGTGGGGAAATGAATAAAAAATTTTCTAGTAAATCTGGGCATTATTGGGTTTTTTTTTATTGGTCTGCCCTGAAAAAAAAAATAATCTAGAGAGAAAATTGAAATAATCACTTGTGTTTATGCCACCATTTTCTGGATTTGAGTGATATGTGTTACTTTACCCCTTCACCTCAACTTGATCTCCCCATTCCCACAGATTATAGCCAAACCACATTTGCCTAGTTCAAAGCTGAATGAAGCTACTAAATTGCATCTTTAAACAGAAGCTTCATTTGATCCTAAAAGAGGAGCATGGTATCCTTAGTTTATTTAGGGAGAATTAAAAGGTAAGCTGCTGCCTTTTTTTTAAAGGTATAGCAAAAACTGATAAGTATTCTGACATCTAAGAACAACACTATAATTAGCTTTAGGTAATTGTCAACATAATGGACACGAGGGGTGTGTGTGTGTGTGTGTGTGTGTGTGTGTGTGTGTGTGTGTGTGTG
>NW_020954610.1:7224917-7305209 GCF_900497805.2 Vombatus ursinus | reverse complement strand
TGTGTGTGTGTGTGTGTGTGTGTGTGTGTGTGTGTGTGTGTGTGTGTATTTCTCCTCCCTACTTCTTCAAACCACTGTCCCCACCTCCACATACTCTTATGTTCTGTTCCTAATGTCAATACCAGATGGTCACTTGTAAACTGCTCAGCTTACCCTTGTCATTTTCATCTCTTCATCTCTTCTTTCCTTCCCCCCCTTACCCACTTAATCTTCCCCCCCCTCCCCACCAGTCACTATAGGGGAAATGCTGTGTATGCATTATAATCTGTTAATGCTGAGTGCACTCAGTGTCGTATTTGACTGACTGAATTAAAACAACAACAGTTTACTCTCTAGGACACCTTTAGAGTTATTTGGTAAGTAATGCCCAGATGCTTAGATGTGAGAGGGAAATAAAGCTTTTAATTTTCTGTGTATAGTAGATGTTAAAGACAGACAAAAGGTTCTCAATTCCTGGAGAAACATTAATGGTATATAGTGGAAGTATCCTTTGCATATAAGAATACAGGGAAAATAATTTTAAAAGGATGTCAAAGTTATTGGTGTTAAATAAATTTTAAAAATGAACTACATAGTCCTGTTGAAGAATTCAAAAGCATTGAATTAGTCATTAGTTACTAAGAAGTCTTAAGTTTAAATGGCACACTGCCCTAGATTCTTGAAATTGAGGCTCTAGTTCTTTTCCTTAAATCAGTTTTTCCAGTTGAAGATTAAAAAAATTGATATACTGTTTTTCAAGTAAAATAATAAAAGTATGTGCATGGGTTGTTGCAGTTTCATAAGAAACTTCCCTGTAGTTTTAGAGATTTGGGAATTATTCATAAGTGTGTATATGAAAACATTTTGAGGAACATATCATGAGGGAAGGACTGAGATCCACAGGTAGTTCTCTTAGGAAGTGGCCTTTGTGGACTTGCAAATACATGCAAACAAGTGGTCATCAAATACAACGTGTGATTTCAGAGTCGGTTATAGTAGCCACATCCTGTACATTCTCAGGCTGGGGTGGATTCTGATCACTTTCATGACCATCTTTTCTAAGGATTCAACAACAAAAAAATTGTTCTGGAGAGATTTAAAATGAAGAACAGATTTTTAAATGTCTCTCTTTTATGGTGTCTCCTTTAGTTTCCTATTCTCTTGGTGCAACTAATACCAGTTTAACTCAACTGTTTTTATTCTGCTAAGGAAGTCTCTGTTTATTGATATTTTCCACCCAGAAAAAAATGGGTAACGCTTATAACATGGATAATCATCCAACTTTTAAATCAAGAAATAAGAATGAGCTAACAATAAGTTTTAGAAAGAAGCAGAATTCACATGAGTTCATCTTCCTAGAATTAAGAAAAAAAAAAAGATTTTTTTCCCCCAGAATTTGACTCTTTTTATGGTGACCCTTATATTGCCTGGTGTTAAAGTAAGGAAGAGAAGCGCTATAGGTGAAAGGATCAGGCTTCTAAGAGAATTAGGGTCTGCTGCTTTCTTTCGTGTTTGACAAAGTAGATCAAATACCAGTCCTGACGTTATGAAGACCCAGCTTCGAATATGGCCTCAGACACTTACCAGATGTATGATCCTGGGCAAGTCACTGAGCTTCTGTATCTTGGTTTGCTCAGCTATAAAATGGCGATAATAATAGCACCTGCCTCACAAGGTTGTTGTGAGGATGAAATGAAATATTTTGAAAAGCGATTAGCACTGTGCCTGACAGTATTAGTCACTATATAAACATTTATTCCTGACCTGACCTGATCTGACTCCTATTCATAGTAGTTATTTTGTGGTCTGGAAATTTGAAGTATGAAAGAAAAAACCACATGGAAATACACAGAAATTAAATATGCCTCCCATTTCCCATATTAGGAAAAATATACCCTGATATAGATGCTGGGCCTAAGTGAATAAATGAAAAAGCATTTATTAAATGTTTTATTGCCAGGGACTTCAGAGAAGATTCATTTTTAAATTTTTCATACTTTTTTTATTTTTTAGGTTTCTATAATTATAAAAAATTAAAAAATGTTGAGACCTTTCATAATGTCAGTGAATCAACAGGTATTTATTTAAACACTCATGTGTCAGGCAGTATACTGGGTACAAGGGATGCAAAGACCAAGCCTAGACCTTCCTTCAGGCCACTTCTCTGGGTGTGAACTCTAAAACTTTAAACATGCAATGAGGTAAAGGGACTTTTTTTTCCCTTATGCATGAGGCTTAATTGACACTGTGTGACAAGTGTCATGTCAAAGGAAATGGCTCCTGTGTAACTACCTTTGTTTCTTTTGAATTAGAACATAACTTTTGAGCCCAAAAATGCCAAAAGAAGCCAAGGAAAGATGTGGTGTCAGTTTTTGTATCTCTAAGTATTCCTGGAATTCTTTTATGCAGAAAAAATGAGAATAGAATGTGAGGGCATCTGAAAAGCAGTTGATGTTTTTAGGGACGAACTTGAAAATGTAAGGAGCATATATCTGAATTGGGTGAGAATTTTTGAATAAGGCTTTGACTAATAACACATAACCAAATATTTAATTTTTTAAAAAAATCTCAGCTGAAATGATGAAAATGAAAAGTGAATGAATATGTAAAAAGTTGTCAAGTAAAGCACCATTAAA
The DNA here is from genome assembly GCF_900497805.2 of Vombatus ursinus. Lineage (NCBI taxonomy): Eukaryota > Metazoa > Chordata > Mammalia > Diprotodontia > Vombatidae > Vombatus > Vombatus ursinus. The sequence continues at coordinate 7,302,594 of NW_020954610.1, read as the reverse complement.
ATATTAAAAAGTATATATTAATCATTTACCAAAAGGTGCACTTTCCCCCCAACCAGGCCAGCACTGAAGTGTTATATCTGCAATCAAAACGTCAGCAACTTTGATGTATTAAGGATTAGCCCCATCTCCCAAGCTTTCTTAGACTAGAGATTATCGTTGGGAACTACTTGGTTGAGAATTTCTGCTTTAATCTGCCTTTGTTCTTTCTTGCTCTTCTGCAGTTGGACAGCTGGAAGCGCCTCAGAAATATTTGAAGAGCCATCGTTTAGTGGTTTACGTGAAAAGCCGTTGAATAATTCACATAACAAATGATTAGACAAGCACTTGTCCATCTGACTGAATTATTCTGCATGTTTACTGAAGCAGTAAAGCAGGAGACCAGCATTTCCTTCTCTGGAGGGTTTACAGTGGCAGTATTGACCCACCTAGTTATTGGGTTTCAGCCTTTTGTTGACATTGTTGTAAATGAAAGCAGCCTGGACAGGCACTGAGCAGCTGGGTTGGATAATTGTGAAGGATTCATGCTTGTTGCTGTTACCCCCAGTGTTTGTAGTGGGTTGTTTGCTTTGACTTTTGTTGAACTGTTGACAAAAGCATTAGATACAAATGGGAACAAATAAAGTGGTGAGATGCCAGGAGGGCTTGGCAGTAGTGGTGGTTTTCATTCTGTCTTAAATGGGGGATGTCTGCACTTATCTAGATTGGGGATAGAAGGTGCATTTAGTGTGTGCATGTGTATTATTCCTTCTTCCTTCAGCTATCGAGATTTTTTTTTAAAAAAAGATAATAACTCACATCCTTATTGACATACTTTATCAAATATACATGAAGAAAAGAGAGTAAACCCCATTTCTCTTGGAATTATCTCACCTCTCTCCACAAACACCTAAAAACTCCTAGAAACTTCTTAGAAACGTGCTATACTTGAAGGACGTTTGTTTCTGACCATGAATGCCATCCCTACCCTCCAAAATCCGTTCTGACCCGAAAAAAATTGTCCCTCCTTTATTTTCTATAATATGAGTGTGTTAAGGGGGGCTTTGTGATGGAGATAGAGTTGAGGTAAGGAGGATTAAGAAGAACAGTATATGCTGAAATAGTATAGCTGGCAAAATTGAAGTCATTTACTGGAACGCTTTTAATTTGGTTTAAACAAAATACTCTTTTGTATATTCAAATGGGGAGTAGCTCAGCTGTTGTGAAGCCAGAAAATTAATGGTATTTTTAGTGAAATAGCAAGAGCATGTCAACAACCTAGCTGCAGATGATAATGTTGGCTTTTTATTCATGAGGAATTATCAATGCAGGTTACTGGACAACATAGTGTGACTGAAAGTGATTGAGCATTGGGAATGTTGCTGTCCTTCTGCGCGATGGGTTCATTTTGCATTTAGTCTTCCTGAGGCTTCCTTGGTGCATTTATTTTCCCTCTCACAAACCCAAATATGAAATATTCTTAGCTGGAAATTATGTGTTTCTCCTTGTACCAAGTCTTAAACTAGGAGAGTAACCTGGTGAGTCAATATAAGACAGGAGCATTTCAATCACTTTCTGGTATACAAATGGTCTTTTTGTGAGAGGGGGTATTCTTTGAAGTGTATGAAAGGTATTTCTGAGCAACATAGAAGTGTTAACTAACTAAATCATACTAAGATTTAGGTAACAGGAAAGAAGAATGAGTATTCTCTTAGCCTTTCTAAAATTTGCCTTACTCTAGCAAGTAAAGGGTTTGGGGAAGGGATCTAGGTAACTAATGCTCAGCAGCAGAAATTGAAGCAGAAAATGCCTTTGGATCTGCTTTCTTTAAAAAATAAAATAAAACAAAAACCCACCAAACATTTTTTGAAGATGTCTTTTAGCATTATGTGGGTAGAATTGATTTCTCCATTCACTAAAACTTCCTTGGATGAGCAGGAAAATTGAGTAATATCTTTGCCTTCAGCCTTCATAGAAGCTCAAGAGCACTTGAGAGGAGTCTGTGATAACTAAGGTCTCTCCTTGTGTCATCATTAACTTTATCTCAGATGATCTCAAGAGACAACATACTGTTTCCTTCTCTTTGTACCTTCAGTCTCATGAACGAAGTCCATGTCATCAACTTATCCTCTAAATATGGCTTACCTTTTTTTTTTTTAATAAGATTTGGATTCTGAATCTCTTAACCATGTCCAGTTTGGCCATTTTGACTCAGTCTAAGGTATTTGACCCTAAATGGAGAAAAGGAATAGATTTCAATCAGGATTTTAGGCTCATAGAGTTGTAGCTGGAAGGGACCTTAAAGGTCATCTAGTTTAGCACCTTCATTTTACAGGAGGGAAAACTGAAACCCAGAAAGGTTAGTGTCTTGTCCAAGGCCACAGAGGTTGTGACAAAGGAGAGAAGATTAAGATGCAGTAAAATAGCAATGATTTTTGAAGACTCTGCAGTGCTCAGTGCCTTCATTCCCTAGAGGTAGAGGATAATTGGTGAGCTCTCTTTAAGTGTTTCCAGAATCTGATATATTTAATATAGGTGCAGCTTCCACTGACAGCAGGGTTCTTAACCTTTTTTTGTGCTGTGGCCCTCCCTGTTGGTCTGGTGAAGCCTATAAGACACATTCTCAGAATGATGTCTTTAAATAATTGATGGAAATGCTAGATGTAAGAGCACAGTCTATCCATGGACCCTGGACTCTAGGGTTAAGAACCCTTGCGCCAACAGATCATCATTGCTCCATGCCTTAGTAGATAGTTTTTATGAGGTGATATGACTGAAGTAATTCATTATTTGGGGGTTAGTTAACCTTTTTGGTGATCACACTGTGTACTTCAGTATGCTAGCCCTTCAATTACAGTCCATCCCTAGGCCCTTTCTGGCTTTGTATAGAACCTTCCAAACCACTCACCATTTGTTGACACAGCTTTAAAGAACCCAGTGACATTTCTATGTGACCTGAGACATCAAAAATCGACTTCAGTGGAAGAAGGGGGACTTTTGAATGAGTAAATAGACTTGGTGAAATAAAAGCAGAATTATACACTTGGTTCATACCATTTACTTAACTAAAAATGAAATAGGCAGGATTATGTTTGGAATACTTTTCAGTGATCAAGTTTAGGAAAGGTTTAAAGGAGAGTGTTAATTATAATTTGTAAAGATGTAGTAGTAAATGTCATAGGGGAGGGGGCCAGTAGGAACTTAGTAAGTTGTGAACTAAAAGGAGCCAAATCCTTTATGGTGATTGAAGAAGGACCACTGAGACTTCCCCCATAACTTGGTACTCATTTCGGGAAGTATTATGTAGCCATCCTTTGCAGGGGCCCTGCATATTAAAAAACATTGAAAAGAAGCTAAAACATTAAATTTATCATCTTTGGTAAATTAGAGGAAAAGCAAAGATTCGGCTGAGTGGACAGTGTGTGACCAGGATCATTTCATGGAGTAAGCACCTTCAAACAAGAGGACACGAATTGAAACAAAAGATCACCAGCCAAAGGAATGAGTTCAAAAGTTATTTACTAAAGCCAGGACTAATAAATCTATAGACTTCTCTCCTCCAGGCAATAATAAAGGCTACATTGGGATCATATCCTTTTTTTTACAGGGAAAGAGTGTTAAGTACATTTCATTCATTCTTGTGTATAGACCTTGAAGAGCTTTATAGTGCCCTCCTCCTCCTTTCCCACTACTGGTAGATGCAGTAATGTTTGCTTTGCTCCTAAACTGAAGTAATACACTTGTAAAGGGTGACTAAGAAGGCTCTTAATAAACACTCTTTGAGCCGAGTTTCTTCATGTAGCATTCCCATGTTGGGAAATGGTACTTGTGTTAAGACAGGCCAAATTAAAGTGTTGCATGTATGTATGAACATGCATGGTGAGCTAGTCAACTCTCAATTAGCTGAGTTGGTCATGAGCTATGATGTTTATAATTCAAAATCATGGATAATTAAAGATCATTGATTGTTAAAATCTTATTATTGAGGATTTTGGTTTTGTTTTCAGTCCAGGCCTCTGATTTCATTGGTTAGAAAACTTCCAGTTAAGAAAGAACCTCTCTAGGAATGCAGATTATCAGCTCTTCTATCACATACACTCTTAGAGAATTGTCGGGGGGTGGGGGTGGGGGGGCACTGAATACTTAAGTGATTTGCCCAGGGTCCTAAAGCCAACAAGTTTTTTAGGCTAGTCTTAAAATATGTTTGCATTCTCTGCATCTGCAGTCATCCCTTGAAATTCACGAGTGTCACATTTTTGATTTTGGTTATTTGAGGGTTGGTTATTGGTAGTTAAATGGGAATTTTTGGAGAATTATAGCATACTGCAGAAAATTGTAGACAAAGTACTTTTATGTGAAGAAAAAAATTAGTCATAAATGCATGATTACTGTATTAACAATCTATTTTATCATTTACTACTATAAATATTTACGCATAAATTTGTTGAGAGTTTCAGTCTGCTAAAAACTACAAACTACTGCATTCTTTTTGGGAATGCCTCTTCTTTGTCTTTCTACATCCAGACCCAGTCACGTGATTTTCTTCAGTGGTGATCTTTGTATCGTGCACTTTTTGTAGAAGGCTGCAAAGACTCTGCATAGTATGCAAGATGACCAATCTCTCAATCTTAGAAACTGCAGCTTTTTTATGGGTGCAGTGTGTTTACTTGTATTATGTGTTAGATAAATATGATCAGAGTTATTGAAAATAAAGGTTTGGGGTGGGATCTAGAATTATTCCATGTTTTTTCATTTTCCGGGGGTACTGTGCCCTTAACGTCCTTGAATGTTTAGGGACAACTGTACACCACTTGACAGCGGGAAAAGCAGCTAGAAATGTCCTGATTCTCTATATGACCAGACTAAAATTTACTACATAAAAAATCCATGAAATGGATAATGTACATACAAATAATCAAGACTTGCTTCTACCTGATTATGTAAATTCATTTAATTCAGATGATTTCTTCAGGTCATTTATAAATGGCCACTAAGGTGATGATTTTCATTTATTTCACAAGCAAAACCAAATGCCACTTGTAATGGGTTGGGGCCATTTGAGTCCCAACAATGATAACCCTGGGGTTATCATTACTCTAAAGGCAGTCGAACTGCTGAACTTGTACAATGCTCTGCTTTTGGCAAAAGCTGATAATTAGTCATAGAAGTATCACATGAATAGCCTGGGTAAAGTGGACCCATGGTTTCCCTTGTAATATACAGAAAGGCTTTTTTATTTTGCTGTCAGATTATCTGTAAAATGGACTTCTCCCCCTAGTGCTATAAACCATAACAGTTCTGGCATTTCTCTAATTATATGGGGACAAGGGAGTATACCCTCTAGATGCTTGTTATGCAAGATAAGCCCTTGCTTGCTTTTCATTATTTTACTGCTCATACACCTAATCCCTGTCAATAAGGTTGACTGTTTGGGGAAAGTACAAACATTTCTGTACTGTAATACTGATTTATTTAGACCTACTTTTCTTGAGGCTGTGATGGCATCTGATGTCACTAGGAGAAACAAGTTAGAGTCAGTATGTGCTTTGGTGGAAGGTGTGTGTGTGTGTGTGTGTGTGTGTGTGTGTGTGTGTGTGTGTGTGTTGCAGGGGAGGTTATGTTCCTTGTAAATATACTCCCCACTTTCCACCACTATACTTTTGGAACACTGGGAAAGGATATTTTTGTTTTTTATTTTCAGAGACCAAATGTCTTTGCTTTATAAAACCTGCCTGCTTCAAGATAGCACATAGAATGCATGAGGTGCTACATTCAGAATCAGGAAACCTTGCCTCAGATGCTTGCTAGCTTTGTGATCATGGGCGAGTGACTACACCTCTCCTAGCTTAATGGGAATGTAGTGGCACTACTAACCTCACAGAGTCCTCCTAGGCACGGTGCTTTACACAAACTAAGTGCTATAGAAATGAGGCCAGGTTTGAATATTAAGACATATGGCATTCTTTCCCTCACCCTTAAACCTCCACTGAGGTAGTAGGTACTTTGAACTTGGCCTAGATAAATTGTTTTAAAATAACGCTATAATGAGGGTGGGAGGAAGTGTCAGTCATTTGTATCCCTTTAAAAATGTGAAACCCCTTTATCCTTACCATGATTCACCAGGAGACCTTCCTGTGGTGAAATCCCTACTTTACCAAAACACCCCCAGTGAAATCAACTATGTATAGTTGTGATGGTATCTTTAAAATGAACAAATTTATAATATTTCATTGAGTCATTTTACTGTTTGTTTTTTTAAGTGAGAGAAAAGAAATGTTGATTCTTCTGGTCATGTGCTTTCAGTTAAGTCCTAGGAGGAACTGCTGGGTTAAGAGAAATGTTAAATTTGGTTGTAGAAAGTTGTCAGGCAACAAGTACATATGATGGCAGTTGGGAGCAGAGCACCAGTTAGGCTTGGTGACTCAATTAATCGTGCTTTTTAAATGTAGTACCGATCAATTTTATTAGTGTTAGAACTTTGTAAGATGTGTGCAAAACATCTTTTAAATGCCAGACTAACCCAAAGGGCACTGATTCAGAAACCCTATGATAAATTGCAGAAAGTGAGCCACTTGAAATATTTAGAATAAAAAGAGGAGGAAGTACATGATAGGGAATGCTCCTATCCCATCCCTTTGTAAGAAATAGACATTTAAAAAAAAAAGACATTTGGAGATTTTTTTTTACGTAGCTTTCTTTGCCCCAAGATTTTCTAAAGTTTTTAACATACATGTGTCACATTTTGAGGGTAGAGGGAGATGTATGTACAGTCAAATGCCATAATAATGAAATATTGCAACAGCAAGTACGGATGATTCAGTTCAACAAGCAAAAATGCCTACTTTGGGTAAGACTCAGTATTGGGTCTTTCAGGAACAAAGATAAAAAATCATAGCCCCTTAAACCCTAATATGCTGTTGAGGATATGATAGCAACACAGTTATAGATGATACAAGATAGAATGTGGCTCCTGAGAAATGAGAGACTCAGAGTGGTCTAAGGACAATTGAAATGAGACAACCCGTTTTCACCTGGTTGGATCCAGGTGGGGTGCATAGAGAAGATGGCCTAGAACACGCAGAAGATGTGAAAGGATACGGCATTGTGGACACATGGCTTGTGTGAAGATATGATGACAAATTACTTAAAGAGAGTAGACTGGGTTCCCCTTCATTAGTCTTTACATTTTTATGTTTTCCCAAATCTTTATTTCTCTCCATCCTACATGGGGGTATTGATTCTAGATGCATAGAATTTCTTACTCTTTACCTGTCAAGACTGCCTGCTGTCCCCCCCATTACTTGAGACATGTTTGACTGACATGAAAGGTGTATGAAGAGGTGAGTAGTATCAAGTAAGGTTATAAAGCTTGGTTGGATTCAGATTAGGAATGAGGGAGCCCTCAATTAAATGCCAGATCAAGGAGTTTGTATTATAAGTAGTAGGGAGCCTCAAACTTGTGCCTTAGAAAGATTATTTTGGATGTCTGTGAAGGACAAATTGAAGAGAAGACAGGCTGGAAGCAGAGAGACCAGTTAGGAGGCTGGTTTCAGTTGTCCAAGAGAGGAGAAATGAGTATAGGGACATTGTGAATGAAGAAAAAGATTTTTAAGCTCCAGCTAATTGTTTTAAATAGCTTCTGTTATAACATACTTTGCCAAGTCACTGACTGAGAGTTGGAAAAGGACCTCAGTGACAGCCAAAGGCTCTCAACATGGGGTCTTTGAACTTTGTTTCTTAAATTTTTGTTAACTGTATTTCAGTATAATTGATTTCCTTTGTGATCCGATATGTTTTATTTATGAACTTAAAAATATTATTCTGAGAAGGAGGTCCTTAGGCTTCACCAGACTGCCCCCTAAGGGGTACATGACAAAAAAAAAGAATCTCTGGTCCAGTCCATTCTATACCTGAAAGGGATTTCCATTTAAATATACCTAAGAAGTTGTCGTTCAGCTTCTACTTGTAGACTTCTAATGAGGGTGAACCCACCACCTTTCAAGCCAACCCATCCCATTTTTAGACCACACTAATTGTTGGGAAATTTTCCTGACATCAACCTAAATTGGTTTCTTTGCAATTTCTTCCCATTGTTCCTGGTTCTGTCCTCTGGAGACTAATAGAACAAGCCTAATCTCTCTTCCAGATGATAACCCTTCATGTACTTTAAGACAGCTGTCATGTGCCCCCTGAGTCTTCCCTTTTCCACACTATTTCCACTCCCTTCAACCGATTCTCATGACATGAATTCGTGGACGATGGCTGCCTTCCTCTGTATGCCCTCCAGTTTATCACTATCCACCTTTTAAACTATGGCACCCGGAGGTGAACACAGTGGAGTACAGCAGGACTTGCACCTCCTTATTCCTAGAAGCTGCTGGTTTTGAGTTGCCTCAGTAATCTGCAGAGTTATTTAATATGCAATCCACTAAACCTCACGATTTTTTCAAAATCCTGCCTAATCATGCCTTCCCTATCTTGTACGGCTGACGTGGATTTTTTTAAACCCATATTTAAGACTTTACATTTAAGCCTATAGACTTTCTATCACTTAGATTGTGACAAAAGTATTTGCTTAGCCCCTTGGTGTACAGGAACGGGTTTTACTTGTAGCATAGGCAACTCAATTACCAGTCAACAGGCTGTTGCAGTTGGAAAACTGCAGGAGTCAGGAGTCCAGAGTTTGACACTCTACTCCAGTGGTAGGCCATCATAACCCTCTGAACCTCAGTTTTCTCATCTGTAAACTGGTAATAATATTTGCATCACAGGGTTATGGTAAGGAAAGTGATTTCTAAGCTGTAAAATGCTACATAAATTTGAGTAATTGTCATAAAGAATTCTAAATGCGAGCTATTTATACCCTACTACTTAATACAACAGCTTGCACACATAGTAAGCATTTACTGAATATTGAATTGAATCCAGGCTTTTCTATGGGAATTAAGAATTACGGAGCTTTTTTTTTTTCAGATTTAGAATGTCCTAGTATCCATAAGTGTAACTTTCTAATCATGTTTTTGAAAGCTTACTACTAAAAACAAGTTTGCATTTGTGATATACCATGAAGAGGTAACCCTCGATGAAGTATAGTATCAGATTCTTACTTCACAAACTTAAATATTTCCTTTTGTATATACAATTAAGTGAAATATTTCATAAATATTCACATGTGTGTTCTTGTATGTATATGTACACACGTGTGTACTTACATGCATATATGTGTGTGCATACATGTGTGCATGTGTCATAATAATTTGGTAGAATTAAATAATACTCACTGTCACTAAAACCCAAACTTTAAACTGTTACTTGCTCAATCAAATTGCACTGACAGGTCCTAATTCAGAGGTGATATGCCTGGCTTGAATCCCAGTAGGCACCAAATTACATTAAACCATTGAGGCCTTCCACAATCTGGCTCTAGCCTACTCTTCCAGCCTTATTTCCTATTATTGCCCCTCTATTCTCTTGTCCTGTGCCTAGATTACCCTCTTCATCTTTGCCTGTTAATATCCATTTCTTCCTTCAGGGTTCAGCTCAGGTCTTCCTTTCTTCATGAAGCCTCTCCTAAAACACTTACATCTAGTTGGTATCATATTTCTACATATATGGCACCTTTCCTAGTAAATTGTAAGCTTATTAGAGGAAAGGAGGTGCTGTTTTACATCTTTGTGTACCGGCACCTAGCACAATGCCTTAATAAGTGTGGAATAGAATTGTTGCCAACTTTAAAACACATCACATAAATCACATTAATGTTTTCTTTTTTTTTTTTCTATTTTCTTTTTTTCTTTCTTTCTTTTTTTTTTTTTTTTGGCTAGTCAATGGAATTAAGTGACTTGCCCAGGGTCACACAGCTAGTAAGTGTTATGCGTCTGAGGCAGGATTTGAACTCAGGTCGTCCTGAATCCAAGGCCAGTGCTCTATCCACTGTGCCACTTAGCTGCCCCTTTGTTTTCTTTTTCTTACACTTTTACAAAGCACTTTCCTTAAAACAACCTTGTGAAGTAGATGGTACAAATATTCTCTCCTTTCTATAAGGTAAGGGAACTGGGGCTGATAGAATTGTGATTTGTCCATGCTTACATAGGTAGATAATAAGGATCAGAGCCAGAATTCAAAATCAGGTGTCTTGACTCAAGTACAGTGTTGCAGCTACACTTGCTTCTGTGATTTTAAAATCACGATGGCTGTGCATTTGGAAGGCCCTAAGTATAGCAACTGTGATGATAGCAGGCATGACATTTAAGAAAGAAGTCATGCATTTTATGCCCTTATCCAATGTAAATGTCTGAACAAGCCTGGAAATAGCATGATTTTGTGTCACTTCAACGTGTTCTTAATTTATCAATGCATAGATGCTATTTCTACTGATTGAGATTGAATCTCTGTATGACTTAGTTTAAAAAATTCATCAACCTTTAGCACCTTAATGCTGAGCTTCTCTTAGTTAGCTGGGCTGGTTCTCAGATGACACACAGTCCATTACTAAGCATCTACTTGAGACCCTTTTGGCTCGGTGTAACCTGCCAGAGCTTATAGCCAGTAGACATAACCTTTGAGAAACAGGGGACACCATTATGCCATGGTAGGGTATCGAGTAGAACTTTACTGGAGAGATTTTATCTCATAAATTGGGGGGGGGGGCAAGAGCAGACTCCCTTCATTAATCTATTAACTTATTATTAACAAAAACTTGTTTTTGTCCATCCTACTTAGTGCCACTGGTGCCATCTGCCTGGAATTTTTACTCTTTACTTGTCAAGGCTGCTAGCTCTCCTCTCATTTGAAATATTCATTATTAGGCCCTATCTGCTATAGAAAGTTTTTCTAGATTAGGATAATAACAGTGTTGATGTTGATGATGATGATGATGATGATAGCTAATATTTATAAAGCTCTTTGAGGTTTGTGAAGGGCTTTGTATTGATTATCTCATTTTATTTTATTCTTGTGATATTGCCTTTTTTGTGAGGTAGGTACTCTTTTCCCCATTTTTTAAAGATGAATAAATTGAAACCAAGTGACTTGTCCAAGATCACCTAACTAGTGTTTGAGGAAGGATTTGGACTCAGTCAAGTCTGACTGAGTCTGTCAAGCTCCTTTTGTGTTGTTAATCTTCTCCCTTATAGCATTTCATTTCTGCATACATAAATAAATATGAAATACTTTTCATGGGTAGTATTAAACGTAGGCCTATGTATGTGTGATCTGTGTATTGGTTGCCCTAGAATGTAAGCTCAGAGAAAGCAAGAACCATATTATATGTTCTGTTGGACACTTAGCATATTCAGAGGATTGAGGTATTAGTTCTTCCAACAGTGTTGGTAAGATTTCCATTTTACTGTACTATAACATCTTAGAGTGAGCATTTATACTTTATGGGGGCCACATTGTCCTATGCAGTCTATATGTTCAATTACACATATCTAGCTGATGCCTTTTTCTTGCATTACAGTTTAAAAGTCTTTTATCTAATTAACTCAGATTTATGCAGAATGAAAAATTGACAAAGAGCTTAACTTGTAGCCTTGTCATTTGGCTAGAGGTTAATGGAAGTACTCTTATAGTAATTGTATTACCCTAATTTGGGTTTTATAGCTTGATGGCAATTTGTGGGCAACCTGGGTGGGTTTGGTTTTTTTTTTTTAGGCCACTTACTGCATTTAGTGGTAATGTTTCATAGCTCAAGTGCCCATAGTATTTGATAGATTGATAATCTGTTCATGGCCTTTGTCCTTCCTTGAGAGACAAACAACTTCCCACTTAGTGTTAAAGATCAGTTACTTATTGAAGTTGAGGTTTGCCTTTTGCAACGCAAATTGACAACTTTAGGATTGGTACAATGGAGAGCAGATGGCATTGGAGTCAGATTTTAATAAACATTTATTAAGTGCCTACAGTGTACCAGAATGGGGCAGTTAGGTTGCACAGTGGATAGAGCGCCAGGCTTGAAGTCAGGAAGACTCATCTTCCTGAGTTCAAATCTGCCCTCCAACACTTATTAGCTTTGTGACCCTGGGCAAGTCACTTAACCCAGTTTGCCTCAGTTTCCTCATCTGTAAAATGAGCTGGAGAAGGAAATGGCAAACTCCTGTATCTTTGCCAAGAAAACCCCAAGTGGAGTCATAAAGAGTTAGACACAACTGAAACAACTGTACAATAACAAACGTGCCAGAAGCATTGTGCTAAGCAGGGAGAAGAGGCACCAGGAGTTGTGGGTAGGAGGGTAACACAGGATAGCAGGAGTTCTGTGGAGTTGAAAGGCAGAAACAGCAGATGTAACTATGTGTGTACCCTTTCTAAAGGAAACTTTGGGAACTGTTTAGTACTCCATTCTTCCAATCAGAGAGTGAGGTGAGAAGGTGTTAAATATCCAAGTGAGCAGCATTGCAGGAGTGGGGAGGGGGGCATGAGATCTGAAGAGATGAGCTTATCCTGGGAGGGGCATCATTTTGGGTGGAGTTAAAACCAGGCAGAGCAGAAGTTCAAAAGACCTGGGTTCACTTCTGGATGACTGTCTTTGGGACCCAGTGAGAATCGCTCATCTTCCCCTGGCTTCAGGTACTCTGTTAAAATAAGAGGGTTGGACTGTATCCCCACTCCCCACCCCCAGACCCCTTTTGAGCTCAGTCTATGATCCTTTGACTGTCTAGTGCCAGGTTGAGTGAGAGCTGCAGGGAGGGTACCTTGGCCTTTTTCAGTTTTGACATAACCAAGATACTTTGACCTCTCTGAAGATAATGACCTCAGCAATCTCAAGACTGGACTAACAGGAATACTTTTTTTTTTTTTTTTTAAAGAAACAAACATATAGGTCGTCTTCTTAAAGCCTTAGTCTAGTGGCAAGAGCCCTGGATCTGAGGGCAGGAGGCCTGGGTTTGAATCCTGACCCTTCTGCTTAGCCTCCCAGGGCCTTTCTAAGCTCTAGATCTATAGTCCTGTGAACTTGTGTGAAATTAAGATCTTCAAGCCTAGGCAACATCACCTTTACTCTTTGGACCTATATTTTAAAATCTGTAAATTGAGTGGCTTGGGTTAGGTTCCTTTCATTTCTATTACTTGCAAACACTGGAAAGCTCTTGTTCATGCACAATAGAGCATTTGGATGAGAGTCATTGGACATTAGTCTGCCAGAAATTTTACTGGCTACCAGTTTGTCCCCAGCACTAGGTTAAAGAATGACTTTGTTAAAGTGGTATGTAATTTGGCCACCTATACCTTTGAGGTCCTGTCTGACCCTCACTGAAGATATTAGTTGCTCCGCTGGTTTGAATTTTTTCCGCTAGTCAGATTTACATTCCAGAACTAAAGCCAAATGTCTTTCCATGAAAAGCTCAAATCTTAGAATCCTTTGCTGCCAGAATCTGACAGATTCAGAACCCTAGGGCATGACACAAGGCAACTCTTCTTTCCTCTCTTTCCTCTCTCTTTTCTCTCCCCCCACCCCTGTAGAGTAGAAAGAAGGGACTGGTATTTTTTTTTTCCTGTTCTATAGCATTGTTTTTGGATGGTTTGTTATTTTTATTACTGTTTGTTTCAAATATTATAATTAATGGCATACTCAGTTAACTTTGAGGTTTTCCTAACAAAAAACACAGCAAATAAAGTTGAGGCTTTAAAAAAATTCACTTCAGTTGAGTACTTTTGGAGTATACTTTTTAAGTAAAAATTCACTGAGTATAAAAATCTCTATGAAGGAGAGAGAGAGAGTGAGAGAGAGAGAGAGAGGATTTGGAATTAGGAGATCTGGTTCTAGTGTGTGATTTTAGACAAATAATTTTTATCTCCTCCAAGGACAAAAATTTGCCTCATCTCTGAAATGGATATGGTATCAAAACTTCCTTTAATGTTAGGAGCTGAGGTTAGATTTTCTTGAGAGGAAGAGTAAAACTTTTATTTGGGTTTATCAGCTATTTTTCTTGTGCACAGGTAATAAATGAATTAAAAATGATTTGTGAGCCACTTCTTTCCAAAGTGTTTTGGTAGTCCTATAAGAATAGTTGAACATTATGCTTTTCAGAGGCTCAGAAAGGAGACATTTTGGAGAAAATCTGCCTCCAGATTGGACCAGGATTATACCTGGTAACCAAGAATCTGTTTGAATTGAAATGGATATTGGGTAGTATAGAAATATAATTTACAGATGAAGGATCAAGATCTGTTCTAACTATATAGTAAGAACATTTGGCTTTTCTTTATACAACCTTTGTTCCAGAGAAATCCTGTTTGCCTAATTCTCAAACTGTTAGGGTGGTACATTCCTTTAGGACCAATTCAAAGATGACCTAGAAGTTAGTCATATATTTGACTGACTGGTTCAGTATTCTCTTAGGTCAGTTTTTTTTTCCCTTGTGTATAGTTTTTAAAAACTATATTTTCAATATATACTTGAAATATATTCAAGTACCATGGGTGCTGACCAAAAGGGAAATATTGAAGTTCAATTCTATTACTTCTGTAACTGCTTGCTACAGAGAAAGGTTGTGGAGGCCATATTGCCCCACTCATCTGTTCGGACACTTTACTTTAGTGAGAATAATGTGCAGTACACAGACACGAAGAGTGTAAGTTGAGTTACCAGTGATATTCACGTGTCTGCTCTTTCTGCCTTGTTCCTCAATCTGGTTAAGTACCAAATTCTGTACTAGTGAATGGTGGTATTTAGTTGTGGGAAAGTGTCGTAGCCAATTTGACAATTTATTAATCACAAATTAACAATAGCTCTCTAGCTTTTACACTTAAAAAAAAATTTTTTTTTTTTTTGAGAAGAAGGGGAAGTTCAGGTTTGAACATGTTGAATTTGAAGTACTAGCAAGACTTCCAAGTGGAGATGTCCAGGCAATTAGAAATATGGGACTTATTCTGTAAATCTATTTTGTATTTATGTGATGCATTCACCTCTGTAAATTAGGTAGGAACATATAATATCTCCATTTTACTACATAACTGAATTTGGTGTTTCTCAAAATATGGTTAGACTTTTTTCCTAAAATTTGGATTGTTTATCCTGAGTGCAGTCTACAATTAATATTTTTGTGTGTATGCATGTGTATTCTTTTCCCCTTTTTGTGATTGTGATTTTTATTCAGGAGTGGCCTACCTTTAGACATACATATATGGTAGTTATGTTCCCCCAAAACAAATTTTTCTATTTCTAATCCTATTTTAAAATTTATTTTACATGATAAATTTGAAGATAGACCTTGATCAAGTACTTGGTAGCCATGTGGTGCTCAACCAAGTTAATTCACTTCGGAGCCTCAGTTTCTTTACCTATAAAATCGGGATAATAATATTTGCAATACCTTCCTTGGATTCTTACAATGAAGGGGCATTGTAAATCTTAAATCACTATATAAATGTAAGTTGTTATTATTTTTCCTATGGAGGGTTATATATGGGAAAGATTGGGTTGATGTTTCAACTTTCGGTGAGAAAAGGTAAACCTAAACCGTGATTATCTTTGGGGAAAGTTTTATATTGTATTACTCCAAAAAAAAATCTTGCTGACCAGGTGTCTTTAACAAGCAATGCAATTTTGAGCATTAAGTTTTGCTATTTACTTTTAAAAGAAAACACTTAAAAAGTTGTCTAGCTGATCACCTTTTTATAACATTTTTTTTTCCTACGACACTGACTCTTCCCCGGCCCCACCAATAGCATTTCACGTAACATGTTTTCGTGATCTGTAGGTCGGTCAAAGGAAGCGCTCTCTCTTCCTTTAAGATGTTCTTTTTAGCCAGCCCAAGTTGAATAGTGTTTTGACCTAGACTGGTATTAACAACAGGACAAGATGCTGCTACAAAAATGCTGGGTGAGAATCATGATTATGAGGACTCTGGTAACATGGAGAAAACGTCTTCACAAAGAAAATTTCGTACTCACTTTCCCTATTTTGAACTTATTTATTATTGTGGCTGTCTTCTGAGATTCAGATTGCCTCAACTGATTGACATGGTTAGTATTAGAACGAGATAAGAAACTAGAACTTTTGACTTGGGTCTCAATGTTCCCCTGTTAGATCAGAGTTGGATAATGGAAAATCTGTTTAATTTGGTTTTTATTATATTGTATTAGTGGTTTATAACGGGACTATACCAATAATTAACTACAGCAAACAACAGAAAAAGATCCATTGGCTTCAGAAAGTTCAGTGTACACCATGACCCCCGAACATGGGGCTCAGCTATTAATTTGATAACCATTTCATCTCAGTTCAGTGCAGGTATCATTTCCTTTATGGAACCTGAAGGTGGGTAGCAGGATATATTCTTCATATTATGCTGAGCCTTAAATTCTAAATTCACAAGGACACACAGATTTTGTCACCATGTGCTTATTGCTCCTGCTTTCCCCTTCTGAGCTTTCCAGTAGATTTTTTTTTTTTTTGGCAAGGATTTGGGTGCATGATTGTGATCGGTGATGTGTTAGCAAGAATTCCACAATTAAGGAGCACAGCACAGAGCAGTGCTGGTAGATGTAAATTGCACTTGATTTAATTTGTTTTTTGCATAAGGAACCAGTACAACCAGAGACTTTGGCCAATTGTGAATGGTTATATTTTTCATACTAAAGCTAGAGGATTCTGCCAGATTACCCTACAGTTTATATAGACCATGAATCTAACTCATAAGACCCAGGGATCCCACTATTTGATGCCTTACTCCTGTTCATTTTGTAAATTCTAGTTGGAAACACAGCTATTCTCATGGTACTTATGTGGTACTTTTCCTCTGATCAACTGGTAGTCCTAAAAGATCCTTTTCTTTCCTCTTCTGCTCTCCTCAAGGGGAAGCTTAAATGAAGTTGAGATGTATAATTAAGCCAAGCATGAAAACACAGTTGAGAGTGATCATTTTTATAGTCGAATGCAAAAAGAACCAACCTCAGGGCTTTCAGTGTTCTTTTCCCTAGTAAATTCTGGAAGGTGGCAGTTAGCCTAATTTTTTGCCTTGGCCAGTTTATCCCCATAATTCTTTTGACTCACCAAATATTGTATGCAATCTGAAATGCCTTGACAAGATTTCAAGGGTGAAGTGATTTGAATAAAATGCTTTTAAAGACTTGGCATATAAAAATGATTTACATGTATCTAAATTTCATAATATTTAAATATTAATTCTGGGGTCACATTGTGAATTTATTCTGCTTTCAATTTATATTTATAGTTTATTTCCAACGATCTAGGTAAAGCATGAGCTTAATGGAGGGCCAGAATACTATTTTTCAAATTAGGATTTCTTCAGTATCCGTTTTGATAGTTTGGTGATATTGTGGGGCCGTCTTTCCACTGAGGTGATAGTATTGTGAATATTAGGAGATCAGGAATTAATTTCTTTTTTAGGATAGCATTTGCGTAATATGTGTGGGTATCTCCTTCAAATTCAGCAGAAACCATTGTTTCAAAAGAAGTAGCAAAACTCAGAAAAGGTTCAAGGTTGCTTACCATTTTATATCTCCATCTATTGCTAATATGGATACTTTGAAGAAAGGCACTGGTTCCCTTACTGTATTTTCTCAATTATGTGGTGCTGTAGGTAAGAAAAAAAGAAATTCTTCTGGCCCAAGTGGGAATCAGGCTGTGCCTTGGAGCATGAAATGTGGTTGTCCCATGTTCATGCATAAGCTTGCATAATTTTAAAGCTTCTACCCCTACCATGCCTGTTATTATCCTAGCATTTTGGCACTATGGATGCAACAACCCCATTATCTGCTGGCTTCTCAGGAAGCATCCCAAATTCAAATGACTACCTCTCATTTAAAAAAAAAATTAATGTTGTTTCCAAGACAACCTTGATGAAATGTCAGCCTTTGCTAGGTTCCAAGCCCAAATGAGAAGCATTGTTATCTTCATCCCTGCCGGGTAATTTGTACACTGCAGTAGTTTGTTTGGAAACATGCCTGTTGTTCTTTAAAATATGCTTAATGCTAGATTAAAGCACAGAAGTTTTGGAGTATTTTTTTTTCCCATTTCTGTTTATACAAGCTCATTTCTACACCATTTAAAATAAAGAGCTTGGGCATGTATAGTATTTAAAAACCCTTCACATGATGTTTTTAAAACAGATCAATTTTAGCATTAAAATGTTAGGAATTCAGCCAAGGAAAATTCAACTTCGATTGTATAGCTATAATGATAATGTATTATAACTGTCTTCTTTGAAAGTGATTGTACCAGCAGAGCTGAACCTGGTGAATTACATAATTTAGGAGTGTTTTTCAGAACACACTGTTTTAGGGGGATTATTCAAAAGTCTTTCCTTTACAAAAGCAAAATGAAAGATAGATTGTATTATGAGGTACTTAAATCACAAGAATAGTCACAAAGTATCTAAAGATAACTCATTTAAATAGAACAGAAGGTCATATGCCTGAATGCCAGTTATCACACTTAACTACTTGGCGAAGTGCAAAGGGTGTAGAAGACTGTGATTTCTGGTTTTCAGCTGCTTTGGCATGAATTTAAAAAAAAAACGTCTTGGGTCTGCTTGTTACTTGCATAAAATATTTCTAAGATAGTCTGAGATGATTTCCTAAGCCCAGTTTTTTTTTTTCAGTTTATGAAATTAAAGACCACCTGCATAATACAAATTAATATGAGGAACATGGTACATTAATGATTACTGTTATAAGCTATAAAACAATTGCTTGACTGTATGTTCACAAGCTATTTAAAAAGAATAGGCTGGTGTGAGCATATTGGTATTATGTACGAGTCCCAATCAGGTATGGTCTGAGTAATGCATTAACTTTGACCCTGTGTTTTAAGGGTCACTGAACATATCAGTTGCAGTTGTACCCAGTTAGACTTTTTGGTAAAAGAACTTGGCTGGGGTCAAATTGGAATGAAATGGGCTGCTTTGAAAGATAGTAAGATCCCCATTGAGATGATGTGTGTAGAGGGGATTTCTGTCTTAGATTAGGATGTTGGATTAGGTGATCGCCAGTTGGTCTTTCAACTCTCTAAAATTCTACAGGGTGGGCTGGAAAGAGCATAGGATTTGGAATCTGAAGCTCTAGCTTTGAATTTTGACCTTGGAACTCTAATGAACTGCCTTGAGTAAATTCCTTAGCCTTTCAGGTCCTCAACCCCTTATCTGAAAATGAGGGAGATTGCAATATGATACCCTTTCCAACTTAAAAATTTAGTGATGCTATGACTGTTAAGTTTCTCTTGGAAAAAAAAAACGGATATTTTGTAATGTAAATCATGTTCCTTTGGAGAGGAAGTAGCAAGTGTAATGTTGGTGTGCAGCTCCAGAATAGGATTTAGAAAGTAATAGAAGACAAAAGCCCCCTTTTCCCCATTTTTCTTTTTCTTTTTTTTAAATAAAATCCAAGTTGTTTTTTTTTTTTAAACGATATAACACCTCCACTCTGACATTGAATCTGAGGGTGTGGGTGAGTATGATGACAAAGTTATTCAAATTGGGTAATCTTGAAGGCTTGTTAAAATACTGCAGTTGTCACTGAGGCTTTCTTTTGAGTGTGTTTTAAAGTAAATATAAGAATACCATATCTCTCTCTCTCTCTCTCTCTCTCTCTCTCTCTCTCTCTCTGTCTTTCTGCTTTGTATTAATCCAAATCCTATTTGCTTCTACCTTTCTACCCAGTAGGACTACCCAGAATAAGTCATATCCTTCTCTCTGACAATCCTTGAAAAATTTGGAGACCGCAATCGTTACTTGCCCCCCTAACCTTTGCCTTCCAAGTCTTTTCTTATTATTAATTGCAGCTTATCAGGCCATTAATCCACTTTCAAACACTGTTAAAATATTATAATAATAAGTTTGTAATCCATCTTCAGGGAAATAAGAATCTCCTAAGCCTCAGGGATCCTAGTTTTAAATGTGATCCATTGGTTGTACTTTGTAAGCTACATAACCGTACTTTTACAAAGACAAATTTAGATTATTTTTATTAGGAACCACAAATATAGAAATACTAGCTAGGGTTATTTTTAAGAGGGAAAAAGTATTAAATGATTGATTAATTCTTTACAAGCAGTAGGGATTAATCTTTTCTGTTCTGTGAATGTGGAAACAGCTGATACTTAGTCTGAATTGGCCACAATAAGCATTTTTGGACTATTTTTTTAAAGTGTTCTAGTTCTGCTTTTTAAAATAAATTGAAAGGGGATTTAATTTAGCATTAATACCTTTTGAATCACACATGACCCATTTTGTTTCTTTTTGTTTTAGTTCAGCAGTGCTTGTGACTAAAAATAAGTGCTTATGCATCCTGCCCTGTTTTGTTGTCTCAATTCCATTGATATCAACTGATAACCATCACTGGGCCACTCTCTTAAATTGAATTCCCCTCCCAAGGTAGGAGGACCACAGCTGTGATGCTTTCTGTTCCACGTGCCAGTCATTTCACTTGACGGACTTCTTTTTAATATTGTCCCACCTTTGATTTTACTTCCATATTCTAATTCCTTTCTTCCTTCTCGTTGAATTCCCAGTGACCACTGGAGAGCCCAGCTTTACAAAAGTGACTTAACAGCTTGTAATCCTGTATTGTACCAAAAAAAGAGATATTTCTTTCCCTGTTAGTTTAGTTTTGTATAGCACCCTTCCTTTGTGTTTGAGCACCCTAGACACAGTTACTGCAAAATAAAAGACAATAGTGAAGCTTTTAAGTCACTTTTTAGTGTGTTAGCTTTGATGTTTGAATGTATTTTTTCTTCTTTCTGTCATCTAAAGATATGTCAGTGATGCTTCATACATTTTGGTAGCATTTTTTCCCCTACTTTCTCAAATCCATACCCCTCACCATAGACTAATAGTCATTACTAATAGCATTAGGGGGCCCGATGTTCAATTTTCCCCATGTGTTCCCTTATCTGTGTCATTGGGCTCATTTCTTAGATGAAAGTTTTATTCCTTCCCAAGTTACCTGACAGTTCATACTTATGGTCAGATTTGGGGTATAATGAAAACTTTCTTTGAAATAGAAAAGACAAGGTAAGTGCTTATATTATCTCCTTTGAGTTGGGATCAGCAGGTTTCTGACTCTGGTGCCTTTATTTGGATGACATGTATTCTGTCTTTACCTTTCAAGTTATCACTGTAGTGGAAATTTTCATTTTGTTAAGTGTGAATTTGTTATTGTTTTCCCTTTAGTTGAGAACAGAACCTAGTGACCTAAATAAAATGTTAATAAAGCATGTTGCTTAATTTTCTGCTGAAGAAGATAGAATGATAGAATGATGGTAGATACCTAACATTTTTCTAGCTATAGATTATATAAGGTAGACAAGAATGGCCAAGAATTACAACAGTGGTCTGATTTTTCACTGACTTTCAAAGTCAGTAACTTTTATCTGTTTATCCCTTTTTTAGCTTTCCTTTTTGTGTGTCACTCTGCATTTCCAAAGCCATGGATAAATTGAATAACCAGTATTCCCTTTATTGCAACATAGGATTTATAGAATATTAGAGATGGAAGAGATTTGTCGAGGTCATCTCCTTTAGGCTACCACCCAGTATAGGAACCTCCTCCCCAGTGTTGTGCTGGTGAATGTTTAACAGCCAGCTCTCTGGGAGGAGGTTGGATGGACAGGTCTTCACATGACATTCTTTTTAAGTTTTATCTGCTTTATTTTCTCCATTACTTTCTTAAGTTTAGACACTTAACAAAACAGTAAACCAAGCCTTGATTTGTAGCATTTGTTGATTTTTCTAAGGTATAAATGCACACACTGAAAATTTCCCAGCCATTTGAGCTGGCCCCAACACACTCCTTCTCCACCCCATCATCCTGACAAGTATGTGGACAGAATTTTTCTTAGCATTCAGCATCCTTTTGAATATCATCTGTCTTATATAGCCCATCATATAATGATCAGTTTCATTGTTAGACAACTCTACTTTTTAGAAAGCTTTTCCTATAGTCTGCTTCCCTCTTACTATGTATTATTCCTAATTCTGCTCACCTTGAACTATCAAGAAGAAAATGGAATCTCTTACCTATGAAATAGTCTTTCAGAAATTTGAAAACAGTTTTCATTTCTTTAGCATTTCCCCATCTTACCTTATCTTCTCTTCCTCAGAATAAATGTCCCTAGTTCTGTAAGGCATTCCTTACTGTTGAGAGTGATTTTAAAAGAACAAACAGAACTATGATGTCACATTTCATTATATGAGCTCTTTGAGGGCAGGTAGTATATTCCCAGTACCTGGCACATACTAAATATTTAATTTGTTCGATTGAATTGGTTAAAGGTAGGGATTGAGCTAGATGTTCTAATTAAATTAGGTTCATCAATAATGTTCTAAGACATTTTCTCATTCTTTGAGAAATATTTGATGATTCTTTTCTATCTCGTACCAGAGAGGAGTTTGTTGGTTTTATTTTAGGAAATAACCACTTACGATAGTTTTCCTGATGTTTCATTACTCAGCACTTATTTTTTCCTTAAATGTGTAACCAAAGAAGAGCCAGAACCATCCTATTCATTGCTAGTAAATTAATGCTTTGAAATTAGCTGCTGTGCCTTAGTTCACTAAGACCAGAATTATAGAACTTAGAAAAGACCTTGATGATCATCTCCAGCAGTTCTATGTGGTTTACCTGGCTCCCTTCAGGTCTCAGCTAAAGTCTCACCTTTTGCGCAAAATCTTTCTCAGCACTCCTTTATCTTTGTACCTTCCCTCTTTTTTCTGTACCTGGTTCATAATTGTTTGAATGGTGTCTTCCTCATGTGACCGTGAGCACCATGGGAGCAGGCGTGGTTTTTTTGCCTTTCTTTGTATCCTTATCGATTGGGACAGTGCCCGGCACTTAGCGGGTGCCTAATAACTGCTGGGTGACTGACTTATAATCCCCTTGTTTTATCCGCTAAGAAACCAAGGCCTGGAGTTTTGAAGTGACTTGACAAGGGCAGATTTTAGGATACAAACCCAAGTCTTCTTGACTTCAACTCCTTTGTCCTTTATATCATGTAAAACGTGCTTTCCTTTTGGATGTCTCTGAATTCACCTTTAGGTTGTAGAGACTCTCCTCATGCCCCTATATGCCTTTTCATTTCCTCTCTCTATTATCTCACATTAATGGTAAATTTATAATCATTCTCATAACTGTCTCATATTCTTAAGAATATGACATAAATGTCTCAACTCTTTGCTTTATACAGCATTCCTGACCACTTAATTGCTACACTTTAAATAAATGGTTTGCTTTTGCTGTCATTGTACTTGGGTCATGTTGTGAAGAGAATCTTTGCATATTTTGAAAAACGCTCCTATCTTATGCATTTAGTCTTGTAAATGTAAATGCTGAGCATGCAGAAAATGTACTTGAAGGTTTTTTTATGACTAGTTGAACTGATGGTGAAACTGAACATCAAGACTTTGATGTTTTATATGGCATTCTTTCCCACTAATTAACTGTACTAATGAAGTTAATTAATGGAGAAGAATGCCATATAAAACATCAAAGTCTCGATGTTTAATCACAGCTTAAAAGAAGTTTTATATCCTTCGATTGGCAAATACAGTCCAATTAGTTTTGAAGCAGGGTCAACAATTCCAATTTTTCTCCTTTGTGGTCTTCTTCAGAACTATTCTAAACTCTGTGGTCAGTCCATTGGTTGGAAGGATGTCACACGTGTAACTTAGGTATTTACTCTAGAAAAGCTTCATTTCATTGGACTTGAAATAGTTACACATTTAAGGCACAATTCTATTGGAAAAAGCTACATACATCAACATAGCAGAGAAACTTAATTTCTCTGTAGGCACCAACTTGTCTGTTCCCTAAACCTCTCCTTGTAATAGAACCATCAGTCATTCTGATGAATAAGAACAGCTCACTTCAGAGCAGTGTAAGGTGTTTTAAAAATTTTTTTCTAGACTGATTTAAATCCAGTGACCTTGTGTGGTTAAGACCTTAAAGAGACCTTCTAGAAATCTAGATTGTACCTCCTTTTCATTTTGCAGATGAGAAAACTGAGGACTAGAGAGGTAAAGTGATTTGCTCAAGGATCACAAGTAGTAAATAAATGGAAGAGATAAACTCCTTTTTTCTAGGTATTACATCATGGGCAATCTTTTGTAAGTGAATTCACACAAGAAATTTAGAAACATTTTTTGGACAAAAATTATTGTTTTTAATTGTTTTGTTAGTAACCACTAGTCAACTAAAACACAAAAAAGCACCTCTCTCCCAAAAAAATAAAAAAACAAACAAACAATAAAACAAACCTTGGAGGTCACTCTGCGGTGATATACTGTGTATCAATTTTACTGGTTCTTTTATACTTCAAATAGAGTTTATAATAGCAATAATATAATTCAGATAAGCAATTATTGTAATTGACCTTGGCAGTGAGCATCCTTGGCTTTTACTACAGTTTGCTTAATACTTGAAGAAGGCCAATTATCTCATAATGCCCACTTTGTTAGGAATTATTGTTTTAATTATAGCACTCAAAATACATCACTTTGTCAGCATTATAAAGTCACGCAAGGGAATACCATATCCATGCATTCAAAGATGTTTCAAGAGTAACTAGCTTTATCTTGTGGCATTGTTGTTATTGTTAATTTCCTCTCCCTACCCCCACCTCCCCTTATTTCTAAAATGAAATTTATGGGTTTGGAATTATTTTTTTCATTCCTGCCCAGATGGGCCATAGTGAGAGAAGCAAGAAAATATGTGATAGTTCATGCTGGATGTACTACTGTAATTAAGTGAGAGTAATAAGTTCCAATAATCGGGGTGACTTTAAGTTTACCCCAATATGTCCTAGCTTCTTGAATTGTATATACTTTACCATACGTAGTAGTCTTTTGTTACAGCCTGCCTCTACATGTCCACAAAAATGGGCTTTCTTGTGCTTTTCCTTTCTCTGTCCTCTGTCTTCACATCTCTGCTTAGCTTCTGTGAAATGGTCTGACTTGTCTTGCTTGCCTTTATACTTTACACTTGTGTTTACAGTTCTCTAGATTGCAACCCAGGTCTAACTCTTTCAGGATGAATTTCATCCATTCTTCAACATAGTTCCTATCTAATCCTCTCAGCTCTAAGTAGTCTAGCTCCTTACATCTCTCAAATCAGCCAATCAGTCAGCAAACATTCTTAATCAGCTATTATGTGGCAGATGCTGAGGAGACAAAGACAAAAATGAAATCTTCCCTGTCTTCAAAGAGCTTATAGTCTATCCAGGAAGAAAATGTGGACATAACTAAGGATTATACTTGTAGTCTTTCTCCTATAATACTAGTATAAATTGTATTGCAATTATCTGTGTATTTGTCTTAACCCCTCACCAATAGATTGTAAGTTCCCTGAGGGCAGAAGCTGTATGTTGTTACTTCATCCTTGTATCCTTTGCACATAGCAAAGTACCCTGAGCATAGTCAGTACTTACTAATTTTTTGTTCAGTTGGATTGAACTCCATGGTGTACTTTTAAGATTATATATTTCTGCGGTTTACAGATTTTATCTGTCTTTTTTCCTGTATTAGAAGTAGTAAATTCCTTGAAAACAGATCTATATCTATTCTGAAGCATTCCGTAATTTATTCAACAAATATTTATAGACCACCTGCTGAATATAAGGTCTTTGCTGTAGTCCATGGGCATGATAAGAAAAAAAGAATAACCAGTCAACCAACAAACATTTAACTGCTTCCTATGTACAGGCACTGTGCTAAGCATTCAGGATACAAAGAAAAAGCAAAAACAGGCCCCAGCCTCAAGGAGCTTATATTCTGATGGAATCAGATTTTAATTCTAATGAGCAAAAACTCACTCCATTAATTGAACTTAGTTCAATAAAGGAGCTTAGATACTCTATACAAATAACTAATTCAGAGAATCATATGAAAGCACAATAATAACAACAACAACAACAGCAGCAACATCTTACCTTTACATGGTAATTTGTGGTTACAAAGTCCTTATGAACATTAATGCCTTTGGTTGGTTGTTGCTTTGTCAGTTAAAAAGAGGAAGATATTTCCAGGAAGCAGAATCAGGAAGGGCTTCTTTTATTAAAGAGGTGGCTTTTGAGGGCCTTAGAAGTGGCTTGGCAATTATATAAGGAGAACCAGATTTGATGTTCAGCATGCTTTATGGAGTAGTGAACTCCCTTGGATAGAGAGAGCATGGTGCTGATGCAGGCCAAGTCATTGTTTCAGATCCCATGTAAGACTTTGAACTTTTTACAGGGTAAAACTCTTGTTGTGGCCACACACCCACTTCTTATCCTCAAGATAGACTTTGAAACACAGACATTTTTCAAAAGGACTGGTTATCAAGTGTTGTCATGTTTCAGAGATGGAAAGGGCTCCGTAATATGAATTGAAACAAGCTCCTTGAGACAGAAGAGCAACACTTGGGTCTTCCCTGATCATAGTAGGTCATAGAGAACATGCCTCAGTGCATTGAGGTGGACTATACTGCTCACTACTGCATGCTGGGTCATGAAGAGTACTCTAATATCTAGAACGGACCGAAGATAATTCAAACCTGGGGGACAAGAAATACTTGGAAGGGAAGGGTTTTCATCTCTGCGTGGCTGCCAAAATAATACTTCTGGAGCCACTAAATAATAATAATACTTCTCTACCATTGTCACTACCCACCAAACCCACCTAGTACCTTAGCACTTCAGGACTGCCACTGGTAATTGAGGCTATATTTAATTTTAATCCCTTTTACACTTTGCTTATTTGACATTATTTTATATTATCTTTCATGTAAAAATTATATTAAAATTATAAAAATGACATTTATTTAAAATCAGCAAAAGTTAATTTTGATACTGTATTTCTGTTGGGCTTCCATGATTTATAACCACACAGCATCAAGGGATTTTAAAAGATAGATTTTTGTGACAGGGAGTAGCCAGGGGTCATTGTGCTACATGGCTTCCCAAAGATAATCCAGTTTGCTCTCTTCTTTTCAAGTCTGGGCCCAGCTCATTGTCTAGATGTGCTGGTAGATCAACTCAATAGGTTGTCTGTCTAACTGTATGTTATAGCTTGGACAACAATCACTCTTCATCCATTTTATTTTTCCTTGCATGGATTATGTTAGGCTGATCTCTTTTGTGTGGTCACAGGTCTCATATGAGAGGCTCAGCAGTATTCTGGGGTTTGATGCAATCATCTATGTGGCTGCAAGTCATGGAATCTTCAGTAGAATCAAAATTTCATGTGAACCTAAAGGGCAATGGAAAGACACAGGGTGTTCATAAGCAAACATGCTGCTACATGTTATCAACAGTGACTTTGACATAAGGAACATCACCCACCAAATACGCAATGGTAAAAGGCTGTGAGCCAATCACATATCAAAAGCCAGTGATTATGTGCAGATGTCTTGAATGCTGCATTTGTGTCTATGGATTGTTTAAAGACAGAGAAGAAGGCCTCCGGTGTCTTGGAGGACATTAACCCACGTAATGAAGAGGCAAGGATGGATTGTAACCTTCAGGAGGAATTACCCACTTCCTTGAGAATACTGATCGGTATATTTCACTCAGTAGGCATTTGTTAAGAAAAAGAACCTGCTAGGTTCCATGATATCATGTTGAATACTGGGGATATACCTCCAGAAGTGAAAGAATCCTTGCCCTCAAGCAGCATTCTACTGTTAAGCTGTTTCAAGCAACCTGGCACTTAACTTCGCTGTTCATATCCTGTGAGTAATGATAGCTTTTTTTTAATCCCTTGGGGAGGTAGCCAAGATTGGTGATTTATATATATTTTTTGTACCTGTCAATTTACAGAGAAGGTAAAGAGTCCAAGGAGATCCAAGACTAGTGTTTAAATGGAAAACCATTAGCTATCATAGTTTGCTAACCTTAGTAGATTGCCTTGCTGATTACTGCATACCTTAGATGGTAGGTTTGTGGTTCATTCTTTTAAAACTTGCTCTTTAATCTGCAGTCGGAATTAGTACTGCCCAGCTGTTCCCAGCCTTCCCTGGATATGGACATCTCACTTGAGATCAGTCTCCTCAGCTAGTATCCAAGTCCCTATTAGAGAGAGGGAGTAGGGAATAACTTCTTGCATTCGTTTTATTTGCATTGGTTTGTTTATTTGTTTCCTTTTTCTCTGCCTTGAGCTCCAGCAGTCTGAAAGTTTATCATTTTCTGAAAGGAAGAAAAATGGCATTTGGCCATACTGCTAAAAATGTGTGGACAAGGGACACTTTTGCATGTGTGCGTGTGTTATAGATAGCTTTATAGTTCTTTAAAGTGCTAGACAGATAAACTTTCATTGCCATCATAGAACATAGTGTCATAAGTCCATTCCTTGTACTAATGAAGAAATTTGAGATTAAGTTGGCTAAGTAACCTGCTCAGGATCATACAGCATATCTGTAATAATATGAAGATTGCAACTAAGAGTTACTGACTGGCAATCCTGAAACTGTAAGACCTCTAAAAATTAATATACTGTATTTTCCTTCTGTATCCTGGCTAAATTACACTCAAATATGTATGGTGTATATTTGCATACATAATATATAAAGAAATATATACATGGCTCTATGAAATTAACATTCAGTGGGAGAAAAATGTTTAGCCTTTCAAGTAGATTAACACAGTTTATTGGAGGAAAAAATAGCAGTGTGAAAAGACTTTCCAATAAATTTTACTAGTTTTATAAATGAGGATTCTGGTCCATTAAGTTATGACTTGCCAAGTGTTAACAATGAATCACTTACATTCTATGAGCATCTCTACCTTACTTAAGCTTTTTTTAAGGCATTTATTGGAAGTTTGTTTATATTTTGATCTAAGAACAGAATGTAGGTATGCATGTGTGTATGTGTAGTTGTATCTATCTGGATCCATTAGGTTGTAAGCTCCTCCAGGACAGACTTTTTTGCCTTTTTAGGGGGCAGTGGTAACCTTAGTGCTTAGCCTGGTGCCTGGCATGTAGTAGGCATTTAAAAAATTCTTATTGACTGGCTATAGCCAATTAGACATCATGGGAAGCTTAGCGGGCGATATTCTACCCTTTTTAAAGACTACTGGGCTTGTGTATATAAAAAAGCATTGTTTTTGTGAGCAAGATATGGCACCAAATGATACTAATTAAATGCATCTAGAAAATTTACATTATTTAAAAGAAAATTTGATCTCAGTTTAAATTTTCCAAAAGGCCCCGTTCAAGTGCGTGCAATAAGTAGGAGAGAAGTAAAAAAAAGTATATTTGTCTGTACTTTACATATCATTTGTTTTCGTGTTTGTAGATTGTGCAGTGTAGTCTCGGGTTATTTTGAGGTTAAATGTCACCCTTCCTGCCCTTTAGATTATCATTTTATGGTCTTCTTTACCTTCCACCATTCTCTCAGTTCTTATTAACTTAGTCTTTTTTTGACATAAAATCCTTAATATCAAGTGTATAGAAGAGAGAAGAGAGCCAGAGCCAGGGAGTAGTTTCACTAATGCCCTCTTTGCCACATTTTAGGGAGCAATCTTGTGAAAAGAAGGAGGTTATTTTACTGATTTGAGAAATTTGGTGGCATACATTTAGTTGTGCCTAGTACTGCTGCAGCTATACATACCTACACTGTGTTCTCAGTAAAGCCATATGGCTTCTTGATAGTTGTTGACGCACTTAGACATTTAGTAAGCAGCTGAGAAACTACTCGGTTTTTCCACTTATAACTTACATCCCCCAAATGTTGGTTCTTTCTTTTATAACCTCAGTATTTTACATTTGTAAGGAAGAAGAGTGTTTGAGCAAGTAGAGTTATCCCAGTTATTTTCAGAGCACACATGGGACTATTTTATATCAAAGCCCTGGTATAATGAAATAATGGAAATGTAATTATGTAGGTTTCTGATGGTTATCATGTGGTGGAGGACCAAGTGGTTACAGTGCGTGTTATTTTATAGGAAAGTCCTGATCTAGTAATTTTTTTTTATCTTTTAAATTCAGTAGCATAATTGGTGTTGAGGACCTTTTTCTGAGTTAACTAAAAGTTCTAAGTTGAATAGGATGAAACTTGGGATTATATACTTATAACTGATGGTTTCAGTATCTCTGAAAAAAAGAGGTTGAAGGGGAAATGGCATTTTTATGGCACCTACTAAGTGCTCAGCTAAGGTTTTTTTGAATATTATCTCATTTGAAAGATATAATGATATCCTGCTCACAGAGATAGTGCTACCCAGCATCCATCAGTAAAGTTGCTTGTCCAGTAGTAGAGATGGAGAGATGAATATCTGCCTTTCTGCTCCCATTGTTTACTCTAGTAGCTTCTATGACCAACAGCATGTGTCACTGTAGCTCAGTGGACCTGGAAAATACCAGAATTACCTAGCCCATTCTTGATTAAAGTTATGATCTTAATCTTAGCACATCATCAACTAAGATTAACCAGTGTAATTGTATCTAATAAATACCTTTGGGGTGAAGCCAAAGTTTTTATTTCAGAAAGGGGAAAATATAAGTAAGAAACCTCGAGGACATTAAATTAACATTTTAATTTGAAATAGATTTTGTTAATAGTTTGTAAATTGTTGGCACATTTTTACCAAGCAAATAATAGATAACATAGAGGACAAAACCAAAAATATTTCATTGAATATTGAAAAAAATTGGAAACTGAGAAATATATCTAGGATTTTACGTATTGTCTGTATTGTGACTCATGGAGTTATGCTAATCCTATGCTGTGCCCATATTAGAAAATATTAACTCTGTTGGATTCTCAGATTTCATGGTTTGGCTTATTATATGCAACCAAAGTTTCCTTAACCTGAATAGAATAAGGCAGAAACACCATAGCTGGAATTTGGAATTTAAAGTACATATTATATATAGCATGTTCTACAGGGTAGTACATTTAATAGAACAAGCCCCTTATCTTTGCACAGGGAATATTTTGAAAGGTTCTCCCAGTAGTTATTAACATAGAAAAATTGTTGGTGTTTTTAAGAGACTCAAATTTATTTGTGAAGGTGAAATCTGATTTATGTTATTTTGAGAATAGAGGGCTCTATGAAGGCTGTTTTTATAGCTTATGTGTGTTAATTATTTCCTTAATCAGGTAGACTTAAAAAAAATCCCTTTACCTGTAATGAAGAGTAGACGGGCACAAATAGTGGTTTGTTTGAAAGTTCTGCCCTTTTTAGCTTTCTCTTCACCCTTCTATCCCCATACTCTGTTCATTTACATGCTAATTTACAATGTTACACATTTTTTTAGTCAATTTGTACTAAAGTTAATTTTTTTGTTTTAGTTATATTGACCTGTCCCATACCCAATATTTTTTCCCTCATTCTGATTAATCTAGAATTTTTGTCTCCTGAATTATACTTTAATGAGAAAGGGGACACTCTGACATCCGTATATATTTCAGCAAAATTTTAATTGGAATAACTTTATCAAGGAAACCCTTTATCTGGATACTTATTGAAAATATTTCATCTCTATGTATCCTGGTATAGCTCCAATTCCGGTGCAGTGGATCACTCAAAGAGTAATGGTTCAAATAAACAATTCAGATATTCCCAAGTAAAAGCAATCCAAAGTCAATAAAACCAGCTCACAAGGCCCCTAAGAACAGATAAAAGCAACCAGCAAAGCGGTAAGAGCAGGTAGCCAGGAAGTTCTCTGGGGTCTCACGTGCTCCCTGACAAAGTTCTAAAACTATTTGTAGATCCTCCTTGCCCAAAGGGCCCACAGCTGAGGCCCAAATCAGTCCACCTGTAGGCAAAGTTAAATCAGACTATACTAGGTCTGCTTTATCAGGCTTGACTTACAACAGCATTGGATGGTGGTGTGGAAATGTGAGGGTTGTCAGTCCTCCCCTTCCCACCAATTCCGCTAACATCCTGGCCTACAGCAGGTTTGCCTCGGTGTCGGCTTTTGTTTCTTCCCTCTGTATTTCTCATGTTCTTGTCAAAGTCCTACTTCTGTCTTGAACTTTTGTAAGTCTGTTCTCATCACAGACTACATAGATGAGCTAGTGGGCTTCATATTTAAGGAAAGAATTTCCACAGTTTGACCATATTCTCTTGACAGCACACAGGCCAAAAAAGGTTCCATAGTGGTATTCCAGATTCCCTGACAGGACATCCTTTTTTGTGGGGCCAGCATTTTCTTTGCTTCTTAGTGCCACATTTTAGGAAAGATGTTGGGAAATTGGAAGGTGTTCAGAAGAGGGAAACCAAGATGATTAGAGAATTGGAGACCATGCCATACTGGGATCAGTTAGAAAAAATTAAGAACAGTTAGCCTAGAAGAGTAGACTTGAGGTAGACGTGAAAGCAGTCATCAAATATTTGTGGGGCTGTCAAATAGAAGAGAGAATAGAATTGATCTGCTTGGCTCCAGAGAACAAAGCTAGGAGGAGGAATAAGTGGACGATGCAGAAGCAGATTTGGGCTTGGTGTGATGTGAAGGGGTAAGGGAGCTGTCCAAAAGTGGAATGGGCGGCTAGATAGTCACCTCCCTATTGCTGGAGGACTCCAAGATGAGGAGTGAATGAATACTTGTCAGCATATATTATCAAACTAGGTGGTCTTTGAATTTCTGACTCTCAGGGCTTAATTTGGAAGGTGCCTTAAGTCCCTAATTAAGCCCTTAATAATAGCTTAGTTTTGATCATTTGCCTTTTTCTCTTTAAAGTGGACTTCAAGAGAGAATCATTCTAGCGATCAAGGTACTAGTTTTTGAGAAACCAATATTATTGCCTGGTTTTTAGTCCTCTTCTCACCTCCTCCCTCTGAAATGACTAAACTTTTTGCTACAAATACAAACCTAAGTAACAGTGTGACAGTCCTAGATCTATATCAGTCATGAGTGCTTTTTTGCAAATAGCACTGTTAAAGAGGCTTCTTCCTCCTCGTCATTCTTTGCCTGCTTTACCTTTTGAGACTAAGTAGGGGAAATTTTTGAAGGTACTAGATTCTTCCAGTGATGGTGTATGACTGCAAGTGGTGAACCTCTGTAGCCTTTGAAGAACTGAAGTTGAAGATTTCACAGTACATGGAAGCAAGTGGAGATATATTACAAATGAGGAATTGTTCAGGAGAGAACCAGCATAAAGGTTGTTATTGGAAAAATGTATGATCAGAAGAAAGGTAGGCCAATCACATAACCAAAATGATGGACAACCTATGTTGGTGTGCACATTGGTATCCACACAATGTTGAGAAGACATGAGAAAGGCAGGAAAGGTTCTGATAGGTTGTGAGAGGGAGTTCTCACATGAGTGAAGTCTCAGCTCCGTTAGAATATTTCGACTGCTCCATCAATAGCGCCGTGTTGTGCCCCATCCTGATTGAGTATCTCAGTTGAGAAAAAATGGCCTTTATAAATGCTTAGAATAATCCTTTTTAGATTAGACTTAGAAGATTCTACCTCACTAGATTTCATTTATGGTCAGCATAATAAGATAAAAAGCTTAAAAACTGAATTTCATCTTTAAGGGCCATATGATTATTTTAAAAAATCATTTATTTATGGTTTTATTTACTATAGTAAGTCAAAATGAGTCCTCCGTTTCAGTCTATGAGTATTTTCCATCTTCTGTTCAGTGTGGTCAAGAGCTTCAGAAAAATCTTGGTCAGGTCAGTTGCATTGTCAGTTCTCTCCATAAGATCTCAGCTTGGCTCATTGAGAGAATCTGGTCTGTCATGAATAGAAATACCTCTCTAGGGTAGCTCTTTGTAGGAGATGGCATGTGCCAGACAGGTCTAACCACCACTACCACCTTGACCACAACATTCCCTTGGACTTGAATTGAATGATTAGCCCAGGACCACATCTGCTGAAGGACTTAAGAAAGAAAGTTTTCACCACCAAAGTCCTTGGCACCATCAAATGGTTCAGCATCAGAAAGGGATATACTTTTATCATTGGAAATAACATTACAGAAGATGCACCACCATCTGCTTTTCCATTGCCAGTGGCCTCTCCATGTGACTTGTAACTCAAACCTCTTTTTTATGTGTTTGCTCCTTGAGAGCAAAGACCCTCTTGCCTCTGTTTGTATCCTCAGTGCTTATCATATTGAGTTATACTTAGTAAGCAATTAATGCTTATTCACTAATTCATTCATTGAATTGCCAAAGCAGTTGAGTTTCATAACATAACAAAAGACTATAATCATTCTTAGAGGGTTGTAGTTTTGTTAAAATATATTTGCTACTTATCCTTCCACTTCTGTGGTATATATATTCATTTTTAAAACATCTCATCACAAAAATGTGCCTTTTTCATTGGCCATTTCTATGCTCTGAATTTGCTCATGCTGGCTAAGTAGGTTGCTACTAATTATAAGTCTGCCTTATAAAAAACTTGTTGAAATTTCTCACTGATAAAACTTGAACAGGAAAAGGCACCTGTTGTTCCTGAGTCTTTTCTAGAGTAATGATTCAACTCCACTAAGTTCCTTATATTTGATATGCAAGGGGAAAAAATCTCAACAGTAGGACTTGGGGGGGGGAGAATATTTTAAAATTAGTTTTTCTGATAAAACCTTAACTTTGCTTTAATCAGTGTTTATTTAATTATTGCTGTTAACACACTCCAGAAAAGATTGGAGTGTCCTTTCACTTGCAGAATGGAAGATTTGTAAGATTTGTGATGTGAGTCTGTGCCAAGTCTGATTTGACTCAAAAGCAATTACATTATTAAGCATTGCACATTGCCCCAGTGCCCATTGTGGAGATCATCCTTTAAATTCTATTGGTAATTAACTACTTTATCATCCTACTGGGGACCTCTAACATGTCACTTTATTAAGCAGTAAAATCCAAGAATAAAGTATCCGGAGTACCAAAACTAACCAGATAGAGAAAAATGAAACTCCAGAGTATCACATGCATAAAAAAATGGAAATAAATGCTGAAGTTTCAGTGAATATCACTGTTAGTCTCTTTATTTTAGGTGCTATTTCATCATTACTTAGACACATTTTTACTCCTTTTAACAGAAGTGTAACAGTTCTACATAGTGTAACAGAGGCATCCATCCCAACTCTGTGCTAATCAGATGTTCATATTCACTTCTTCCAGTTTCTATGTTGTTGGAGTTGAACATTAAGACAAGAACAGAGAAGTTAAGGTGGAGGGAGTAGAATGTGAAGTTGTTCTTGATTTGTCATTGAAAGTGATTTACTGAAGGGCTTTTCATATTTTTTTTTTTTTTGGAGAGAAAGTGCTCTAAAATATCAATCAGGCCCTGCCCTAGAGGCAGAAGTGCTCTTCCACAAGCTTTTTACCTACCTCCCTCCTCACTGTGCTACCTGGTACTTTCTTGCTGCCTTATGGTTCTGCCTGTTCAACCTATATGTTCTACCTGCAACTCTATAAACTATAATTCACACTAAAGTGTTAGAGGAGGATGAATGTGCTTTCCTTATGGAGGAGGGAGATCTCATTAAAAAAATTTTTTTTCAATTAACAGTATTTTATCTTTTTCTAACCACCCCCACAAAAGAAAAAACAACACCACAAAACAAAAGCCTCGTAACATATTATGTACAGTCAAGCAGAACAAATTCTCATATTGCCCATATCCAAAAATAGGGGGTTTTTTGTTGTTTTTTGGGGGTTGTTTTTTGTTTTTTTTTTTTTGTCTCAATCTGCATCTTGAATTTGTCACTTCTCTGTTAGATTGGGGAGCATTTTTCATCTTAGGACCTCTGGAATTGTGGTTGGTTGTTGCATTAATGAGAATTCTGAAGTCTTTCACATTTATTTATCTTTACAAAATGTTGCTGTTATTGTTTTTAAACTTAAAGACAAATAAAGGGAAAGGGCAATGCTTAACTCAAAGGACTGAATCTTGAACAGAATTTCAGTTACTGTTGTGCCCATATCATGGAGATGTTATTTAGAAACAGGATAAGGAGGGCAACTCCTTAGTACCTCTCAAATCATTTCTTATAGGCAGTTCCTTAGTCCACTTACGTGTAATACAGACTCTGCAGAAAATAATAAGGCTTAGAATACTGAGGTTTTGAAAGTAGTCACAGTTGGTTTGTTTCATCTTTTCTCCTTGTGGGTAGTTGTTCTGATATATTAAGCCTGTTCTCCATGGCAGGAATGTCTTTATTTCACATGTAAATCCAATGTAGCATAGTTGCAAACACTCGGGGCTGAGAATCCTGAGGCCTATATCTGAGTCAGACTCTGCCGCTAAGCCACTGTTTGACCTTGAGCCAGACGACTGCCCCCTCTCTGAGTTTCTGTAAAATGAGGGGGTTTGACTAGATGATCTCTGCAGGGTCTTGTCCTGCTCTTGAGCTCTGCTTCTCATTGTAGTCACCTGGCTTTTGGGCCTAAAACCACAATATGGAAATTGGACATTTGTTTTTAATAATTTGAGGGCGGAAATGGGACTTTGTTCATTTCCTCAGTGTTAGTGAATTAAATTTGCATGGATTGGTATTTATTTTTAAGTTTCCATTTTTAGCCAGGTTTAAATATGTAAACAGTTAACCCTGGAATGTTTCCTAATGAATTTACTGGAATACAGAATACAAACATTCCCACTACAATCTCTGTCCTGGGAATTGTACCATTTGGAATATATTTTGTATTTAGATACATTTTCATGTGGAATAGCTATGTAAGTAGAATTTCAGTTAATTCCAACAAAAGGTAAATTCTTGACTAATAATACACAAAAGAAAAATAATCTCCTTAGAGGATATTGTAGAACTGCTACCCTTCTGTACCCACCAAGCCATGCCTACCATGTTCGTATAACAACTGCTAGTTAGTAATGTGTGTAACTGCACTGGATCTAATAGGGTACATTCCCTGTAACCTTTTGAGGCCTAAGGAGGAAGAGTTTGGTTTTTCTATGAAGAGTGTGATTGTTTTCCTCCTGGGCTCCTATTCACTAGTGGTACAAATTCTCTTCCTCGCTCCCAGCTAAAAGATGGTTTCTTTGTTGCCTTCACCACCATCTACTTGTGCAGAGAGATCGCAAGCTGTACCAATTGATGTATGAAATAATATGTGCTTCTTCCTGGGACAAACACCTTGAAGGTTTGAAGGGGAAATACATTTTTAAAAACCAGGGATATGGATAGGGAGTATACCTTTGATTTCACTGGTACAGGGAACTCCCACCACCAATGCAGTTTCAGTGCAGCTTAAGGTTGTGGCTGCTGATGGCCCAGTTGATAGAGAACTAGACCTGGAGTCAGGAAGACCTGAGTTCTGATGTGACCTCCAACACTTACTAGCTATGTGACACAGGGAAAGTCACTTCATCATTGTTTGCTTCAGTTTCCTCAACATTAAAATGGAGATTATAATAGTATCTACTTACTAGGATGAAATGAGATAATATGTATAAAAAGCACTTAGCAGAGTACCTGACCCATGGTAGGCACCATAGAAATGCTTATTCCCTTCCACCTTTAAAGAGTTGCCCATAATACTGAAGTTAGGTGATTTTCCCAGAATCAATGAAGGTCTTAACAGATGTAATATATTTTTTTGGGGGGGGGGGCATCATCTCAGTCTACTAGATCCTAACAATTACCCTGCCTCCCTAAAAATAGTTCCCAGAGAGTTCTTTTTTTTCTCTTATACAGAAGAAATCTTTCATATATATATAATATAATATATAATATGTAAATTTAAAACTCCCTATGTTGAGATGTAAGGTGAACTTTTAAAAAATTTATTTAAACATACTCTAGAGACACTTGAAGTATTTGCATTTTTGATTGTAGTGCTGACAGTATCATCACTTTTTCTTCATTCTTATAATTTTAGTTAAAGATGCTATATTATTAAAGATTTTAAAAACATTCTTTGATTAAACTGGTTTTCTTTGTGGTGACTTACTGTTTTATCTTTTCCTCCTCTGTACCTTTCTTTCCTTTTACTTTCTCCCTCTTCTTCTCCCTTCTCCCTTCCCATTTTTTCCCTACTTCCCCTCTTTCTTCTTCACTCCTCAGATCCCCTCTTCTCCCTCCTCCCCTTTCTTCTCTTCCCTCTCCTCTGCCCCTTCTCCTAATAATTTATTCCAAAAATAAAAAAGGAAATTAAAGTCTCCATTGAACAGAAAAATAGTGGCATTAAATATGTAGTAACTTATAACCCCCCTTCACCTTTCTAATTTCAGAGTTCTTCTGTGTCTCCATCTGCCAGTTTCAGAACTGCAGAGAAGCACAGAAACTCAACAGACTATTCTTCAGACAGCAAAAAACAGAAAACTGAAGAAAAGGAAATAACAACTCGTTATGTAAGCTCGTATTCACTTTGGTTGATGGTAGTCTTATTTTTCAGTGCTATAACAATAGCCACTCTTCCTTTAACTATTTCTGCCTAAAACTAGGATTTAAGAGGCAGTAAAACTTTAAAAAAAAAAATGAAATGCTAAGTATTTGGTATAGTTTTTAGTACCATATCTAAATCTCTACTTTTCAAAGTAGGAAATGGGTTTTTGTTTTTTTGTTTGTTTTATTTTGTTTACTATGTATTTGGGTTTTGTTATTGTTATTGCTGCTGCCAGTTTGGGCAAATAGTGCAAGTACCTTGAGCGTCTGTTTCAGGTGATCACTTTATTTAAATAGGTCAGTTTTTCTTCTCCCCATCCTAGAGATATTACAGATTTATGGTTTTTTGTGCCCAGCTGTAAATGGCAAGGGAATCTAGTAGTATTGCAGTAAGTGACATATGTATTTTATATATTCACTAGAATTTAATTTCCTGTCATGTTGTGTGATATATTTAGGTTTTCCTCAAGAGTAATTTAATTTTACCAAGAACTATTCAATGCCTGATTAAGCTCATCTCACCTCGATGGGGTTGCTGAGCTTGGAAGGGGTTTGTTTAACTTAACTGTCTAAAAATATAATTCTCTTTTGAAAAAAAAACAACAACAAAACATCTTCCCACTTGTCAATGCAGGACAGTGATGGAGAGAAGAGTGATGACAACTTGGTAGTTGATGTTTCCAATGAGGTATGTGTGCCTCTCTGATGACAACGAATGTACTTCTCTTGTTTTCTGATGTACACCAGATGTGGGCTCATGAAATAATGGGTCCTGTTATCCAGAATGTTTTCTTAATTTCTGCTGTGACCCAACTGTTGTTCATCTTGGGGCTCTTTTTTTTAATGTAATTCTTATCTTTGAAGGGGCTGTGATTTCATCAGTGTGGGAACTCCTTCGAACAATGTAGATCATAACCCCTTCATGCCTTAGGACATAGTTGAATGAGTTGCTCTGAGCTGCTCCCCCCACCCCAATCATCACCTGATAACCAGCCTTTTAGTAATGAGCTTCTCCAGACTCATCTAGGCTGGTTCTCTGTTGACAGACAGACAGTCTGTTGCCAGGCACATTTTGAGGACTTTCCAGCCTGGGAAGGATTTGCCAAAGCGAGTTCTCTCAAACTATAGTGCCAAGAAACAAGCTTCACCTCCATGTCATGATGTCAGAGTAGGACTTCAATAGAGGACTTATGGTTATTATTATCAAGAGCCACTTAAACTTTTTTTTCCCCTTTGATGTGAATTATCTTGAGTAAAACACATAGCTTATGGTCATCTTATGGAACTAATTGGTAGGATCATAGAATTTTGGTTTGGTTTTTGTTTTTTAAAGACCTATAGTACTTTCCCTTTGGTGCAACTCTAGAAGCTTTTATTTGAGCATTTGAATGGACTGGGAATGTTTTGTACGCAGACTATTAGATTCTCTCAGATAAACACTTTTTTCTCTCCTTTCCTCCCCCTCCGTCCCCGTGGACTGTAGCTTTGTGACTTCAGGTGCTGCATTAATGTCCATGTCGTTTATTTGTAGGATCCCTCTTCCCCTCGAGGGAGCCCAGCACATTCTCCAAGAGAGAATGGCCTGGACAAGACCCGTCTGCTCAAGAAAGATGCCCCAATTAGTCCAGCCTCTATTGCATCTTCCAGCAGTACTCCTTCCTCAAAATCCAAAGAACTTAGCCTTGTAAGCAGCACTTTTTTTCACTATCTTTTTCTAGAGTGTCTTATTTCAAGATGGTTGGGTTTATTCCCCCTTCTCCTCTCCCCCAGTATGGCATTCAGGAAAGGGTATGGCCAGCTGCCCACTGAAAACTCCCTTTGTCCCCATCTAATAGATGGTTGATAAGACTGTAAGACCAAGGTCTTTTTGGAAGGGGGAGAATTTGTTAACCTGCAGATGATGGATACATTTGTGTTGTGAGTCTTTTTGCAAGGATTGGGATTGGGAGATGGGGAAATGGAGTGAAATACGTCATCCTGAAGATGAATAAGTATATGCTGGTGTTCCAGAGAGATTTTTGTGCTTGTGGTTTATGGTAAATTCACTTTTCAGCTTGGATGTGATTTTGTTGCTAGCTTTGTTTGAATTACCAAGTATATTCAACTACAATAATTTTCACTTCCTATCTAAAAAGTAATCTGTCACTTACAAGAGTCTGCTTTGACTCCTACCACAAATCGCAATGCAAGAAAGCTGCTAGAAGTCGGGATCATTCCCCTCCCTGCCTTCTCTTTCTTTGTGGCTGCAGCTAATCATACTTACCATGACCAATTAAGTCTCTGGAACTTAAAATTTAAGATAAGTTTGTTTAAAAGATAACTCTCAGAGAAAAAATGAAAATTCCTCTCTTTGTCCACAGATTGGAGGATATATCTGGTACTGGAGTGGTGTTTTTTTTTTTTTCCCTTTAATCCATCATTGTTCAGCCCTTGTGTTGTAACCCTGTTTTAATGGAAGCTCCTCTGGGCTGAATCTTTATGACTATATAGGCTTGGTCCCTTTCTAATGAAATCTGCTAACCAGGAAGCCTATTATGAGTTGGCCATATCCACTGGGAACTAGGCTTAAACCACTTACTCTTTTAAATATAAGCCACCAGCAAGGAGTCAGTCACAGTCAGGTAGCAATGATTTTTGAGTCACAGTCAGCCCCTGCCTGATTCAGACCCGTTACTAGAAAGGAATGACTCGAGCCTGCTGCTGATTCTAGCTTTTCAATCATCCCCTTCCATCCTCTCCTATGTGCTGACTCCATTGCCTTTTTTTTAATGGGCAAGGAAGGCATGCTTTTTTTTAATCTAACATAATTTTGATTGTTCTATACTATTGTTCATTAACACAGTAATTCTAAATCTTTATAGATAGTTTTAGAAGGAAAATAAATGCCTTTGATTTTTGTCTCTGCTAGAATGAAAAATCTACTACTCCTGTTTCAAAATCCAACACTCCTACTCCACGAACTGATGCTCCGACCCCAGGCAGTAACTCTACTCCAGGATTAAGGCCTGTGCCTGGAAAACCACCAGGTGTTGACCCATTAGGTTTGTAAACAAAATCAAATAAAAACTCCAAACTACTCAGTGTCTGCTCTCTGAATATATTTGTATTTTGTCTTTTACAACTTTCTTCTTAAGAGTATTGATGAACTTGCATGTGATACTTTGCTAGACAAAGGGGAGTATTATAAAACAGTTTGAATGAACCTATTGAAGCATTGAGTGACTTTTCAAAGCATTAAAACAAATTGGTTTCTAGTATGGATGTTATTATCATTGTTAGTGTCATTATGATTCTATTTGAAAACCTTTTTCCTTCTTTTCTTTTTCTCCCACCTCCATTTTTCCTCTAGCTTCAGGCCTCAGAACCCCTATGGCAGTCCCATGTCCATATCCAGCTCCATTTGGAATTGTTCCACACGCTGGGATGAATGGGGAGCTGACCAGTCCAGGAGCTGCATATGCAGGGCTACATAACATCTCCCCTCAGATGAGTGCAGCTGCGGCTGCTGCGGCTGCTGCTGCCGCCTATGGAAGATCTTCTGTGGTATGTTTCTGGGGCTTTGTTCTTTAGAAAAGTTGTGATAGCACACAGAGAATCCTCACATTGTCTCTTGTGGATAGGGTGGTATGAAGAATTTATGCAACATTAGGAGTGTTAATAGAGGGACTTGTGTATATTCATAAAATTCAGCTACATAAAACTGAAGCCCTCTATTTTTTTGTCTAGACGTAATTCCATTGTGAAGGGACATACTTCCTTTTCAGTTTGAAAGTCAAAATCAGTACAAGCTTCACCATATTGAGCTCAGTAAGCAGTGTTCACATGGCTTATGTTTGTTTTTGTTATTCTGCTTGGGGAAAACTGTAGGTTGGTTTTGATCCACACCATCACATGCGTGT
Source organism: Vombatus ursinus (assembly GCF_900497805.2). Lineage (NCBI taxonomy): Eukaryota > Metazoa > Chordata > Mammalia > Diprotodontia > Vombatidae > Vombatus > Vombatus ursinus. The sequence continues at coordinate 7,260,487 of NW_020954610.1, read as the reverse complement.
GCCAGCAATTCCGCCAAACCTGACCGGCATCCCTGGAGGAAAACCGTGAGTGTTGGTCTGCCATTGCATTAAACTAATTGCTTGCTGAAGTCATTTGTCTTTGCTGCTTAGTTCTACTCTTAGCTACTGAGTGCTGCTGCATCATAGCAGCTGTTTTGGAGCTGGGGGATAATTGGTGGGGCTTGCAAGGCTTGAGTTTTGTCCTCAAAGTATTTCTCATTTTTTCTTAGTACAGGAAGGAGGTAATAGGGCAGAGTTTTGTATTTTCAATTTGAAACTTTGAGCTTCCAGTATCAAAATGCAAATTGCAAAGGGATCTCTAGCAATCATGTCTTCTCTACTTCAGTTGCTGGTTTAAAGGCAGTTCCTTTGTTCACAAAAGTCCAGCTATTTCTTGCCAACACACTTAGTGCTCATAACTTGTTGAAAAAAGCACACAGAAATGTTTGGTCAGCTTCAAAACTCGGAAAAACATCCTGTTGGCATTTTACTTCCATCTCTTCCCAAAACAACTGACCAGATATGGTGATGAGTGCTCAGGACTTCTCTGACTGTAAACCTGGCACTTGGGAGTCATTTTCTTCATGGCCCTCCTGAGTTACAAAAGGTAACTAACACGTAATTCAGGCCTTGGAGTTAGCCCTCATTTTCCACTATACTACATGCAGTCCATTCCCCTCGTTTAAGCCTAGCATGCTTTGTTGTCACTCCCGGAACTCAGTATTCCTTGCCTACTCTTTGATTAGACTGCCCTAGATGTATATAATAAACATCCATCACAGTTAATGATAAAAAACAATAATAGCTCACATATAGTACTTGAAAGTCTGCAAAGCGTTTTACATCTGATAGGTGTTGTTATCCCCATTTTATGTGCTTTGCACATAATAGGCAAAAAATGTGCTGAATTAGATTATAAATTTCTCTAGGGCTTATTGGTTTATTATTGGCATTATTTATTTGATTTATTATTGGATTATTATTTTATTATTAGATTATTTTTATTATGCTTAATTTGGGTTATTATTTAATTGTATTATTTGTTTATTATTGGATTGTTGTCAACGGTATTCAGTAACTCCTGAGGAACTGACATGTCTCCGTCTCTCCTTTCTGAAGCTGATGGTATGGTCTTATTTAGAACTTGACCTGCTTATCTCAAGTCTCGGCAACTTTCATTCAATCATTTATCACGTTTTTTATTTGCTTATTATGTGCAAAGTATTATGCTTAACACCAAGGGAAATGTGAAAGTAAATATGAAACATCTTAGGCCTCAAAGATCTTGCAATTTAAGTAGAAAATACTAATGTTCTTTTTAGTAATCTACTCTGTACCATATCACTGCCCTTCCTTAGCTATTTAACAACATGATCCCAACATCCTCCCTATTCACTTTCTTCATATTCTGCACTTGCTTTAAGATGTCATAGTTCATAATTGGATAGGGTTGGGTAGTTTTGGTTCTAGGCATTTTGGTGTATCCATTTTATTTGTTGGCTGTCAAGTTTTGGACCTAAAGGTTCTGTTCTCAGCCCTTTCTCTCTCTTTTTTTTCCATCTCTTTTCATTCTCCATGACTTCACAGCCATCATCTCCATTTAGATGACACCTGAATGTCTGTCTACAGCCTTTTTCTGAACTCTGGAACTCTCAGTGGTTGATAGGACATCTCTGTGTTTCCCACTAGTATTTCAGACTCTGTTCATCTAAAACCAAGCTTATTGTCTATGTCCCTACCACCTTCCACCCCCCATCCTTCACCCCAAACCTATGCTTCCTTTTGACTTCGCTGTTTCTGTCATGGATAGCATTGACCTGGACTACCAAGTTCAAAACCTTGATATTTCTACTTTGAATGATCCTTTCATATCCTCTCATCTCCAGTCACTTACTGTATCCTGTAGAATATACCTCTTAAAAATCTTTCCTATCTGGTCCCTTCTTTATCTTCCTCCTGTCATTACTATACAAGAGGGTATTATTCCTCCATTGTGTGGTCATGTCATTTCTGTGCTCTGAAGACCTTTAGTAGCTCTCTTTTGCCTGCCAAGTAAATTTCAGATTCTTTTGAATGACTTTCAATGACCTCCACAATCTGGTACCACCCTACATTTTCAACCTTTTCTCATATTGCTCTTCTTAATGTGTTCTGCACTTTAAACAAACAGGATTTATCTTTTCCTCCCATCCTTTGCTTTTACCTCTCTGCCCCAGTAAAAGGAAAGTGGAAAAAAAAATTGTTGTGGGCATTTCCTCTTCCGTTCTTTGGTCGCGCTATTTTTTATGCCACATATTTCTGCTTCTCTCATCTTTCCCTCTTGAATATCTACCCATTCTTTAAAACCTAGTTCAAATACCACTTCCTTTATGGACCCCTCTTCAATTGCCCTTCCTGATAATGACCTTTCCCTTCAGACCTTTCATAGCACCTTGTTGGGTTTTTTTTTTTAAAACCACTCTAAATTGTTCATCATAAATTATTTTGTTATAGGGGAGTATGTGTGTTTATGCCTCTTGATTAAATTCTGAGCTCTATGAGGACAAGGCCTATTTCTTAATTGAACTTTCTCTTCTCCATGACCTACTCATCATACTCTGCATACAGTAGATGATTAATAAATGTTTATTGAATTGAGCATTTTCATATAATCGCTTTGGCCTATCATGTGCATATTTGTCTTAACTATTTTGGACCTTTTAGAGTACAAATTTTATCTCCTAGGTTATAACATAATAGTAAATGTGAAACCCTAAATCTTTGTCTCTTATAGTTATTTCGTGACCTGAATTATATTAAATATGTTAGGATATAAAGTTCACTAAGTCATAAGCCTTACATTTCTCACCAAAAAGCCCCTCCCCCTGCCAAGAACTGTCTTTCTCAATAAAGTTGTATAATTGTTGTGCATCTCTGACCTAATTACTTTTACAAAATGAACTGCCAGATATTATTTGGAATTATAATTAAATACATGTACCAAACTAATGAACAAAGTAGCATTTATTTGATAATCCACATTGGGGCTGCTTGTCTATTTGTAGAATTAGCAAAGTCCTACTCAGTTTATAATTGGAGTGACAATGTAGTTTAATTTCTACATAAAGAAAAATGAACTTGCCCTTTGTTTTACTGATGGAACTTCTCAGTAGTGTTACCATATTTGATTTAACATATTATAAAAGACTGAGATATGGCCAAATTCTGATCCAAGGGAGAAAAACCAAAATAAAACTACTGTTTCAATATAGAAAGTGACTAAAGAGAAATGAAGATATAACAAATAAAATAAAGATAGCTAATCACAATATAGTAATAAATCTTTGATTTTTCTTTTTAAAAGCAAGATTCTAGGATAAATAGGTATATGAGATAATCCTCCCATTATACTTTGCATTACTCTAGACTTTTATAGAAAATATCATATCTAAATTGGGGTTCCACAATTTAAATTGGGGCACAGAGAGTTAAGGGAAGAAATAGAGAAGACTGATGAGATGATTAGTTGGAATAGTGAGAAAGGTTTCAAAGAAGTGGAAAGAAGAAAAGCTATTTTTAATAGTGGCCTTTAAGTATAAGTATGTACGAGGTCAGAATACAGAAGGTGGTGAAATTATTTTTTTTTTTTAATTTTTTTTTTAAGGCAGTTGGGGTTAAGTGACTTGCCCAGGGTCACACAGCTAGTAAGTGTCAAGTGTTTGCTCTGAGGCCAGATTTGAGCTCAGGTCCTCCTGACTTCAGGGCCAGTGCTCTATCCACTGTGCCACCTAGCTGCCCCTAAGGTGGTAAAATTATTAAAATAACATTATCATAGTACATTAGCCATTTTGGCGCATATGTTTTTCTTCCTATCCTTATGTTAATCTTGTAAAGTAGGTTAGACCCATTTTGTAGACAAAAGAAAATTGTGACAGAGAAATTAAATGACTTCACCACAGCAACATGTAACAGCTGACCAATCTCATAGCTATGGCTCCTATCTCTAGACTGGTGCTTTCCACTCTATCATCCTCATTCTTTCTTAATCATCTCTGCTGAGGGCAAAAAACAAAAAATAGGCTTAAAATAGAGTAAAAATTATTAAAGGTTAGATCATCAAACACATTTCTTAACAATTATAGTTTGTTTTTTGTTTTTTTTTTGTCCTGACTGTCTTTGAAAACAGTCCTGGCAGTGAACTCTGTGTATCTGTCACTTGAGGTTGAGCCAACATTCAGAGATACTCATTGCCATCACCACTGGGGTGATATGTTATTATGGCCTAAGCAGCTCATGAAGATGTTTCTTAAAGACATTGAAGGTTTTCATTCTTAATCAATAGAGGGAACAATCTCAAAGATGGAGATCTTTTAAGTTTTCCAGTGTGGCTGTTACACACATCAGAGGAGCTATTTTTAGAGGTTGTAGAATCTCCTTTTTTGGAAGTCCTTAAAAGCATAATAGATTCATAATGGATAGGGTGCTATTATTTTATTAAAATTAATAGCATTTTGCTTTGACACATCATTTACTCCCAGATAAATAGTCTTTATCACCTCAGTACTTCAAAAATTAGCACCTGACCATTTAAAAAAGTTAAGCAAAACCATCTAACACAGTGACAGTTGATAGCAAGTATAACTTTCTGCTCATATAATATACTATTAACAGAAGGGAAAGAAGTGTTAACCTTTATCAGAAACCAAACTGGTCATGGTATTTAGCCCAGATGGGCTTTTGCATGAAGTCGGGTAGATAAACTTGGTGACTTTTTAAGATCGCCAGGTTTCCATATGTTTTGATATTATGCTGGATCCCAGAATGAATCCTGTCCTCTATACACATGCAGATTACCGCTCATATTTGCTGCTTCTTATCCTGTACAATTCTCATCCATCCCTTTCTTCAAGTCTTCCATACAGGTCACCCCAATATAGTCTTGTTTTAAAAAATATCTTTTGGGAGATATCTGTGCAAGCAGCATTCATGCCACTTACTGGCTATAGTTTCTTACAGATAGGAACAGGTTCCTATGGCTTTTCAGAAAGATTGGCTTCCATTAGAATTCTTTAGAGAGTCATTGTGAGTGGCCTGGCAATCAGGAAGACATGTGTTCAAATCCCACCTCAGACATTGTTTCTCTGTATGGCAAATGTGGATAACAATAGCACCTACCTCCCAGCATTGTTATGAGTATCAAATGAAATAATTATGTAAAACATTTTGTATACCTTAGAGTATACATAAATGGTAACTATTCCCATTATTATTACTATATACTACATAGAGTTCGTTGAAATCTGAAAATTCATTTTATTATTTTTTAAAATGTAAACTATCTTGAGTATTGCTTAAGTATTCTTGAAGCTGTCAGGAAGTGATTTTATGTTATTAAGCCTGGCAAGTAGAAAATGGGTATGATTTGGTTATAAGGTAAGATGAACCCTGAAGTTGAGTGCGGATTTGTCAGGTCAGACACATACTATATTTGACAGATATTTTGTTCATAATTATTTACCTACTCACATCTCACAGTAATGTTTTAGTGGGTGAGAGGTCTGTAAATCTGTTCAAATAAATTCTTATTAAAAATTAAGTAAACATCCTAAACTTGGGGGGGGGGGATTTCCTCCCGTTTTTTAAAACTTAGTCTAAAGATATAACTGCTACCCAACAAATAACAATGAAGCCAGTTAATTCCTTCTTTTTTTCTTTTTGGACATTTCAGAATCTAGAGACCTAGGTTTTAATTCTTCCTCTGCTTAGCCTTGTGCTCCTGGCTAATTCACTTAGCCCCCATGGACCTCAGTTTTCTTATTTGTAATATGAAGTGATTGGATTAGATGATCTAACCTAAATAATATGAAATTTAAATAGGGATTCAGCAGTCAAAAGGCATTTATTAAATGTCTGCTATACACTGTGCTAGGTTGTAGGAATAGAGACAGAAATGAGTCTTTGCCCTCAAGGAACATACACTCTATTGAAAAATATAACATATACATAATTAAATATATCCAAAGTAAAGTTATGGAGGGACACTCGCTGCTGGGGTGCGGGTGGTCGGGAAATGTTTCATGTTCCCTTGAGGGGGGATGGAAGGAAGAGGGAGTGCAGTGTACTTTTCTTGAAGGAAACAAAGGATTCTTGGAGGCTGAGGGGAAGAGGGTGTACCTTCCCTGCTTGAGCGACAGCTAGTGAAAAGCCCAGAGACCAGAGATAAGAGTACCTGAGGAGCTACAAAAAGGCAGGTTTGGCTAGACCACAGGGTGTGGGAAAGGATTTATATATAATAGGGTTGGAAAGGTAAATTGGGGCCAAGTGATAAAGAGCTTTAAATGCCAAACCAGCAGGCTTCTGTTTAATCCTAGAGACAATAGGTAATTATTGAAATATGAGTAGGAGAGTGACCTGGTCAGACATCACAATAGGAAAATCACTTTGGTAGCTCTTTTGGGGTATGGTTTGGAGAGGAGAGAGAATGGATATCAGTAAGAGGCTGTCACAGCAGTGCAGGGGAAAGGGGATGAGGGCCTGATGCAGGTAGTACAGAGAGAAGTGCTAGACTCCTTGGGCAGCTGGTGAAGCCAAGGGATCCCTTCTTAAGAGGTTTTAAATGCATAAAATAAAATACATAGGGTTATAAATAAGCTAATTATCTCAAAATAGTTATTGAAATGCACATTTTTAAAATTTACATACTTCAGGTTGAGGACCCTTGTTGTAGATGTAGAAATTACAAGATATGGCAACTGTTTGAATATTGGTGATGATCCAGCAAAAGGAGACTGAGCAAAGGTCATACAAGTAAGAGGACAACCAAGAGAAAAGAATGACACAAAATCCCAGAGAAAGAGAGAGTGAGAGTATCCAGGAATCTGCTCTGGACACTGTTCAACTTTGTTAAGTAATGCAAAGAGGCCAAGAAGAATGAGCACTGAAAAAAATCCAATGGATTTCTCAGTTAGGAGATCATTGGTAGCATTAGAGAAAGAAGTTTCAGTTGACTGAAGCCAGGTTGTAGAGGTTTGAGAAGTAAATGAGAGGAAAGGAATTGTAGATAGTATAGACACCTTTTTTTTTTTTGTTGTTGTTGTTGTTAAAGAAATTTTGCTTTGGAAAGGAAGAGATATTGAATGTTAGCTTAAGGGGTGGTAGGGCCTTTTGAGCTGCCTTTTTTTTCTTTTTAACCAGGTTGGGGAAAGTTTGGGCATTTTTATAGGCCTTGGTGGAATAACAGTAGATTGAAGAGTAAAGGGAGAAGGAATAACTTGAGCAATCTACTGGGAAAGATAGAAAGGGAGGAGATAAAGGATTGCATGTAGAAGGGTATTGTCCTTTGTTCAGAAAAGGATCATTTCTTTATCAGAGACTGGAGTAAAGGAGGAGGGAATAAGGGTTGATATCCAGGGGTTTTGAGATATTGAAAAGGAGAGAAGGGAGAGCTCACAGCAAATAATCTCTATTTTCTCAGTAAATTATGAGATGAGGTGAATTTCCACACTGTGCTTCACCCCTGGAGGATCATTCAGCTGGCCTTCCTGGGTCTGTTGTTTTTCAAAGATTGAGTCTCGACTACCAAGGCTAGTTCTCTCTTGATTTCATAATCGACTCTTTTCTCTGCTGCCAGAGTTTTTGCTCCCTGAAGCTACTTCCCGTCTTGAATCGTAACTGCCTTTCTGTGTCTGTGTCCATCTGGGGAGTGTGTGTTTTTGTTCCCTTCCTTGAGCTGCTTGATTCTCTGGAATGCTTCTTACTCTGAATATAGTGTCTCCTTCTGGGCCTGTTGTTAGGTGCCTTCACTGATGGAGAGAGTAGAGAAAATTCCCTCTCTCCCACTAACTCTGGCACAAGCCCAACCTCTGTACCTCTTGCCTCAAATCCTCACTCTAAATTAAAGAACAGAGAAATGTGCCTTCAGGACAAGACACAATAAGGGAAAGAGAAGTAAAAGATCATCCTAACAGTGTGAAGAGTGGAGTCCTGAAACAATCAAGAGCTACCTCTTTAGACACCAGTAAAGAGCCTATGATCTGTGAATGGCGTAAATCACAATTAAGGTTAAAGAATGGTCTAATTCTTAACCTTAACCTATAGGGCTGATAACCTTATATGAGCTAAAACAACTATCTGCGGTAGTTGTGAGCGTATCTTTTATGCATGATAAAGTAAACGAGGGTGTTAAGTATGGTAAGGGCTGAATATTAGAACCTTATGTTACCAGTGGGCATGAGCTTCATCAGCTAGTTGGTAATAGGACTCCTGCTCTGATATTCTCTCTCACTGAGCCTTTCATCCAGCAAAGATTTAACAGCTTCATAAATAAAGTGCACTCCATTGATTGACCCACCCAGGGTGGTTTCACTCCTATGCTCTTTACACCCATCTTGGTTCCCCCCATCACCCTCCTGCTTATTTGCCCTTTGAGTTTTCCTTCTGCCCTCCAGGAATGTGAAATTAGTCACAGTCACTTTCCTCACTACCTTTGCTTTGCTGATGCTTGTCTCTTCCTTTAGCATCCTAAAAATAGAGATAGATTCTATTGTAGGAGATGCTCTATGTTAAGTCATATATTACAGCCAAACACTTTCCCAACCTGAGGGTTTTCCCTGGAAATGAATTTGAGATGAAGCTGTTGATAGGTTATTCACAGGTGGGCCTTCTTGGCAGTCACACAGTGCATTTTTTCTGAGAGCTCAGATTCCATTTGGTATTACTGGGATTTGTGATTGTCATGTCAGGTCAAGGGGGGGGGAAGTCCCATTTTTTACTCATCTGCCACTTTACCAGGGGACTCTGGAGAATCTTAACTCCTTAGTTCCTGGTCATTTTGTGCCTATTATTCTTTATTAGCCAGTTACTCGGAAATATATATGATTGATATGATGAGATAATAACAGAAAATCCAAGCAGTTGGGCTGTGAATCACACATCGCTCTTTGATTTGTAGATGATGCTGAACATTTCATTTCTCATTTCCCATCTTCGTTCAGCACAGGGAACAAACAATTCAGTAAATTTTCTTTCATTTCCACTCTTCTTTTCTTTAGAGCATACTCCTTTCACGTTAGTGCAGATGGTCAGATGCAGCCTGTACCTTTTCCCCCTGATGCCCTCATTGGACCTGGAATCCCTCGACATGCTCGTCAGATCAACACCCTTAATCACGGAGAAGTAGTGTGTGCAGTTACTATCAGCAACCCCACGAGACATGTGTACACTGGTGGGAAGGGATGTGTCAAAGTCTGGGATATCAGCCACCCAGGAAATAAGAGTCCAGTGTCTCAGCTGGACTGCCTGGTAAGCCATTAGTAATAAGTAAAACTCTAATGCCTTTGAAATAAATGAGTTTACAATTTTTTTTAAAATGAATGTTAAAAATTGTCTTTACATGTAACTGGGGAAAAATTTTTTTTAAATTGAATTTGAAGAAGTGATTTTAGTTGACTAAATTATATGTGTGAGTGAAGCAACATGATAGTCATCAAAAGATACAATGAGTTTGGGGTCATTACTGTTCCTTAATTTTTACTCTTTTAAAACTGGAAAAATTGAACATTGGCTTTGTTTCTATCTTATTTGGCAAAAATTCCCTTTACTTTGTTTATGATTCATGCAGTTGCATAGTTCTACCAGCTATATGTGTGCATGTCTGTGCATGCATACCTGCAACTATATGCATACATAAACATATACTCAAAAATCTAAATCACTGGCATCCTTTTATTTTTAGACAGATTAGATAGAGGAAGGTTAAACAAACAGAAGTAATACTGCAAGTAACAGGATCATTGGGGGTGGCTTTGAAACACCAAGCCCATCACCTGAGTACAGTAGCCAAGTAGGAAACAGCAACACTGTATTCTAGCCTTGCCATTTGATAGTAGCTTTTAACTCCTGATTGAAATCGTTAGTTTTTCTCTCATTGGCATTTGGTTGAAACTTGCCCTAAAGTTATTTTGGGAGCAGGTATTTTTCCTCTTTCAAGAAACCTAAATCCTGCTGGGCAAAACTTTTTCCCCTCTGTCTTAGCAGCCCTTGATAAGGTCTCACCTCCTGTTGATCTAAGTGCTGCTTAATCAAAACCATTTAGGCAGGTAATAATTCTATGGAAATGAACATTTCCAAATGTCTGCAACCCCTTATACCTTTGCTGGCTGAAAGAAATAAGCGGGCCTTTTCTAGACACGGGCATGATAGAACATGATTTTCTGTTTTCTCTGTTTTGGGTTTTTACAGATCATAGGTATGTGTGCACATGTATATGTTGGTGTGCATGAATAACTTATGTGAGTTTGTGAGTTGTTGAATATGTAAAGCTTTTAATTGTTCAGGGTTTAGTCTAGATCTTGGCTTTTTGATGCTAATTAAGATTAAATATCTCTCAGTACTAAATTCTGTAGATCAAGTTTAAGTACTTCCCTAATGTCATGTAATTTTCTGGCATTAATCCACTTTATCATTGTCATAAGTATAAATGGCTCATTAAAACCAGGAGGGAATACAATACTTTTATGGATCTCTGCTCTCATGTTAATGCTGTTTTCCTTTCCTCATGAGTAATCGCTTGATGGTTTCTGTCTCCACAGAACAGAGATAACTACATCCGTTCCTGCAGATTGCTCCCTGACGGCCGCACCCTGATTGTTGGAGGGGAAGCTAGTACATTATCCATTTGGGACCTGGCAGCTCCGACCCCACGCATCAAAGCTGAGCTGACATCCTCGGCTCCTGCCTGCTACGCCCTGGCGATCAGCCCTGATTCCAAGGTCTGCTTCTCCTGCTGCAGCGACGGGAACATCGCGGTGTGGGATCTGCACAACCAGACATTGGTCAGGTGGGTCAGCAGGATCTGATTACCAACAAGGGAAGAGCTCATTTAGCCACTGTGGGCCACGCTTCTTTCTGAATGCTTTGTATATACAAATGGACGAATAATGGATATAATAACAGTAACAGTAATACCAATACTAACCCTGTGACAGTGAGGAGTTGTAAATATTGTTATCCACGTTTTACAGCTGCAGAAACTGTGACTTGGGTTGAATGATTTGCCCAAGGTCACTTGGCTAGGAAATGTCAAAGCAGGGACTTGATCCCAGATCTCCAAATAAAGTGTGCTTTCCTCTCTACCTTGCTGCCCCTCCCCTATGACTAGAAGTGTTCTGGAGTGTCACCATTAGCCGGCCGGGAGAAAAGAAGCATCTAATTCCATCAACTCTTTGTGCTTTATAAAACCAGATATTTTGGTTCTCCGTTTTATTCCTACAGAATATAGGATGAAAAGTGAAGTCACGTTGATGCTAATACTTTGATAAGTTTTCTATAACTTGTGATCTTTCTGGATATCCTTTAAGCATAGCATAGTGGTTAACGTGCACTGGACTCAGGCTCAGAAATACCTGGGTTCAGGTTGTGCCTCAGATACTTTCTGGGGCATGATCCTGTGTTAACCGATGGGAACCAATACTGCCATGACCACCATCACCCTATATTTAGTGGGAACCCACAGGATATATGGCACTATGCTGGGTGTCATGGTGTTTCGATGCTTTTGATTGGTTTTGATCCTATCCTGAAATAGTTTGTGATCCAGTGGAGCCAGCAGTGGAGGGGAAGGAACACCACTCATCTGTAATTGTAATTTTAAAATAAATGAAAAATTGGTTCATATGTTTAGAGGCAGAGGAGGTCTGAAAGATCGTCTAATCTAGCCTCCCAATTTTTCTAGATGAAGAAACTGAAGCCCAAATATGTTGAGTGACGTGACCAAGGCTGTATGGTAATAAAATCAAGATCCGAACTCACATCCCTCACGTCCCCTAATTTCACATACAGTGTTTTTTTCCATGGTACTATGCTGTGAAAAGGTTCATGCATAGGTCCAGCAGCTAAGTAGAGAGGAGAGGGTAAAAGTGATGGTGACAAGGGGAATAATTACTGCCAAACTCAGATAAAAGGTAATCTGAGTAGAAGCGTTTGGAGGTGGCCTTGAGGAGCCTATGTGGAACCGGTTTATATGTAATGTTATTAATTGGAGCAAAATAACTATAAGTGCATGACAATTACCTTTCTTTTCCCCTTGGTGCATTGCACTCAGTCCAGCTGTTCAGTTGAACGCTGCTGTTGTCTTTGTTCCACTGGTGTTCTCTACTGTAGTCTTTGCTGGTTGGAAGGAAGGCAAGAGAAAATAATGGGATGGGCTCTAGCGTGCTTTGTGCTGGCTGTTGTCAGATGCTCACTTTTAGATGAGCATGGCCTTCCTGGGTAGATCCACTCTGAGCTTCTCTGCCTGACACTCATAGCACTAACTTTTGTAGCCTTTTGGAGTTACACAGTCAGACAACAGAGTGCACAGTATCTCTCCTTGGCAGACTGTCCATTTCTGGAGGGGAAGATTAGCTTTGCATCCCCTCACACAACCGCTTGTGCCAAGTTATGGGGAGAGAATAGAGTTTATTGTGTTTTAATATTCGTACAGGTCATCTGAATGCAGATGTGAATTTTCTCTTGTTTTTTCATTCCATTCAAAGATAATTTTCTCTTTGTTAGTCGATTTCAAAAGCCATCTAGGTCTTGGAAAATAACCAAGTGAAATAGGAAATTCTATACCTATTCTTTGCCATTTATTGAAGTTTGGAGCAAACTTATCATGTTTATAAAATATGTAATTATTATTAAGTAATAACACTTAACTGTGGCTAAGGAAGCAAAGCTAGTTTTTGACATAAAACACTCCATTGAGTTCATCTTGAAACTGCCTCATTGTCAAAGTCTTTTTCCTCCTCTCCCCTGCCCCCACTTTTTGACATTTTCAGGCAATTCCAAGGCCACACAGACGGAGCCAGCTGTATTGACATTTCGAATGATGGCACCAAGCTCTGGACAGGAGGTTTGGACAATACGGTCAGGTCCTGGGACCTGAGAGAAGGGCGGCAGTTACAGCAACATGACTTCACATCGCAGGTAGCTGTCTTTGAGGCCTTTGACATTTTAGAAATTGTGGATTTCTATAAAATGTGTGAAATTTTAAAAGGCAGAAACTAAGGCGAGTTCCAGAGTCATCATTCACTGTGCATGGTTTGTTAATTTGAGGTTCTGAATTAGCTAGTTACTAATAGGGGCTCACATTTTTTTAAACTAAGTTTACTTATTCAAGTCTTATTCAAGGTTGTTTGCCATTAGGCAGTTTTTGTTATTTGTTAGTTTTGAAGAGCATTACTATATAAATTTTTTCTGTCAATTAAAACTATAGACTAGATTGATAGAATATATTATAAAGATTATGTTCCAAATACACATTCATTTGGGGATTTATTTTTCTCTCTTATTTAATTAGTCTTTATTTTTCTCATAATTGGAGTGGTATATCTACAAGAGATTAGGTTATCTTTTTAAAGGCAGTCACCAGATTTTTTTTTTTATTCTATGTACTATTTTAATATTAGATCTTCTCTCTGGGATATTGTCCCACTGGAGAATGGCTTGCAGTCGGGATGGAGAACAGTAATGTAGAGGTGCTACACGTTACCAAACCAGACAAGTACCAATTACATCTTCATGAGAGCTGTGTGTTGTCACTTAAGTTTGCTCACTGTGGTAAGCAGACTTCCATGCTTTGTCATTTTTTTTTCTGGCTATATGGGGAGGCTGCGGTAGGATAGTTCTTTGTTTACTTCTTTTAAGCTTAACCTTGGATGTATAAAATGGATTCTCTTGTTTGAATTTGATCGTGACTATATTCACTTCTCTCTGCCTTTAACTTTGTGGGTTTTCTGTGTTTGAGGTGAAAGGAATTTTTATTCAGTTTGTTTGTGAATTAGACGACTTTTATGTGAATAATTCTTATTGCTCTGAGTGAATTTTTCTGTTCTTTTTTGGTGAACTTGAATTTTGATTCTGAGGCATTAACTCTGATATCTTAAATGATCTGATTGTAGGAAAATGGTTTGTAAGCACTGGGAAGGATAATCTGCTCAATGCGTGGAGAACTCCTTATGGGGCCAGTATATTCCAGGTATTTCATGATGCTTCACTCCTACATTTTTTTTTTAAACACACCTACATTTTTTTTAAACACATTAGGAATGGAATTGTATGAAGATATCTGATTTGTTTTTTATTAATCACTGAGTTCATTAACTTTTAAGGTTGTCTTTAAAGGTTATATTGTCTGACTACTGCATGAAGTTGGAGTGATATTGTCCCATTTAAAACATTAGTAATGGGTGTAAAGAATTATAGTGGTATAATTATAGCTGTCTCATGCTGTGCATATTATAGTAGGTGCTTAATATATATTTACTATTTAATTGCTGAAATATCTATATCCTCTTTGACTGTGACCCTGGGCAAGTCGTTTAACTTTATAATACTCTAGCCAACTGTCTAAAACTATAAATTTCAGAGAGAGGATTAACCTTCAGTAATAATAGGGAGTTTCTTCGTTGAGGAATCATGATACCTATGAAATTCCAAGTCCAGTTCTGTTCAAGTCCTCTTGACTACAGTTGGAAAATCTCTATTTCCTGGGAATCACCTGTAGTAGAGTCAGTTTGGCATAGTTAAAAAAGTAGACTTGACAGTTAGATATGCATGTGCTAGAATACCGTGTGTGTGTGTGTGTGTGTGTGTGTGTGTGTGTGTGTGTGTGTACACATATAGTTTTGGGCAAGTGATTTAGCCCCTCTGAGCCTCAGTTTCCTTATCTCTAAAGTAGGGATAATATTTATTCTCTCTTTATGTTGAGAAATTATCATCATCATCATTATTATTAATCTAGAGATAGGAACTAGACTGAGTTACCAATGTAGGGAACTCCTCAATGGAGAAACTCCCTCTACCAGTACAGGTCACCACCTTCTCTGCAGTTTATGATCTTAGACCATTGCATAGAGTATTGAGCAAGACTAAGCAGCTTCCTCAGGGTCACACAGCCAAGTGTGAGTTGGAGGCATGACTTAAATCTGCGTCATCCTGACTCTGAGGCTGGCTCTTTATCCACTGTACAAAACTTAGTATGATATATAGAAGGCACAAGTTGTAAAAGTCAAGTATACATGCACGTGAATGAGTGTGGGTGTGTGGGTAGGTGTGGGTGTGGGTGGGTGTGTGTGAGAGAAGAAACAGATCAAATTTTAGGGTTTTAAAAAAAGAAACATTACATTTCTTCATTATGTTTTTCGGTTATCCTTTAAAATGGGAGGCGATAATATTTTTACTTTTACTCATTTTAAAGCTTATAACTTTACTGTTTCTTGAGTATTGATATTTATTTTTATATGTTCTTTTCTAGTCCAAAGAATCCTCATCGGTGCTTAGTTGTGACATCTCTGTGGATGATAAGTATATTGTCACTGGCTCTGGGGACAAGAAGGCAACAGTCTATGAAGTTATTTATTGAGGACAAACCTTAATGCAAACCGGACCCCTCCTTGTAGCACTTTGCTGTATAATCCTTTTTTTTTCTTCCCAAGCCAAGGATTTAAAATGTTCCTCACAGTTGTGGAGTTGCTTCCCTCCCCTGCCCCCCACTTCCTCCTTGCTATTGAATTGTGAATGCTCATTAAGAACCTGTGATACCAAATCTTGAAATATCTACTTGGAAGAACTCGGAATAAGCGTACTTAACAGTGAACTGAATCTTTAATTATGTATTATATCTGTAATATATTTATTTTGTTTAAAGAAGGCTTTCTAACAATGAACTGACTAAATAAAGCTGTCTGCTCCCGCCTTGGTAATAAAGGTGCGTTGTACTTTGATATCCCCTTTTTTGTTTTGGCAGGGGAGGGCAAAAGGACATTTAAAATGACCAGTTAGTAATGGTTGTAAGCATAGACTGGTAGCTATACAAAGACATTGAATGTTTAATATCAACAGGAAGCAATATGCTGCTTCTTTTTTTTTTTTAAACAAATTTTGGAAATTTGATTAAATAAAGAGGAATTTCTAACTAATGCCATAAGCATTTTGGTTAATTTGGAAAGTTTAGCTTCTAGCTGTCTCAGTTAAATATACTCAAAGAACGCTACCCTCTTAGATACCTGAAGGTTTAGGAACCACTTCAGAACTGGTTGCTATTTTTAGAACTTTCCTTTTTATTAGTTTTATTGACCAGGCAATGGTCACTATATTTTTTTTAATTTTTTTTTTTTTTTTTGTATTATAGAAAGATGAACAGTAAATTGGCCTCAAAGAGACAACTTAATCCCTCCCGGATATTTTTGCCACATTTCTTTGGAAAGGGGAGATGTGCATCTTTGGGCAATTTTGTGGTTACAAGAAATTTTGGAAAACATTTCGAGTGTTGTTTGGGAACTGCACAGGTGCACAGCTGTAGGAAAGGAATTCCTACCACTGTGTAAGCCAAGCCTTTGACAAAGAAAGGACAACAAAGGAGGGAGGATTTGCAAGAATCCCTCCTCCAGAAGAACAGGAAGAATGGGCTCTCACTTGAGATGAGGACTTGCTCTACTGGCCATCGGTTCTTTCCATGTCTTAGTTGGATGTCCCTGGAGTAGACACAAGGCTGTGTTGTGCCACCATACCAGAGACATTGTGTTATCTTTTTATGTTGTTGTTGTTGTTGCTGTTAAACCATGATCTGTGACTCCTTTTTTATTATTATTAATTATTATTATTATTATTATTTGTTTGAATGCTTTATAAATCTTTTAAGTCTGTGGATCTGCTGATGTACAGTGCCTTTGCTGCTATGGATCAAAATCAAAAGAACCGTGTAGATAAACTTTATCGTATAGGTAGAAAATTACTTAATTTCATACTAGAAATGGGTTGATGCTGCAAATTGAAATGGACTATTCATTGAAGTTCCAAATGTGGTAGCAGAAAAAAAAAATGGTGTCTTAAGTGCATTGTGTTTGATGTCATTGACAGTTTCGTAATACTCTACAGTGTAGAAAGATTTTGATACTAAACTGTGCATTGTACATAGTTCTAATGCATTGTATTGACCACCAGTACTTCTATAATGGTAGAATATTGTTTGTGCATTCAGACTTTTAAGCATTAAACATAAATAACTTCTAGGATGCTTATTTTTCTAAATTGCTTTATTGGGTTGGTGGGTGAGGGAAGATACTTGTTTTAACATTTTTACTTTTGGAAGTTGCATGGCTGGTATCTAACATCAAGGCTTCTATTGGGCAGTAGGTGATTGGCCACAGTCAAGCAAAAGTGGTACAAATTTTTAATTTCTTAATTATCATTAGTGAGTGAGAGAACTGTTTTCAACCATCCTCACCAATAAACATTTATTGACTTGTCTTTAGATTTATAAAAGCTTCACTACCAAAATACCTAATGGTGTTTTAGCTGTTCAGTCCTGGACAAATCATGGAATAGCTGAGTCGCCATTTCTTCATTTGGAAAACGAGAACAATAGCACCTCTGAAAAGAGGTACTCATGGATAGAGAGCCAGCCTCACAGTTGGGAAGACCTGGTTTCAAATCCTAGGCATATCGGTTAAGCTGTCATATCCCCCACCAAATTCTTAAGTGCAGAGAAGGTGCTGATCATCATTAGAAGGTTTTTCCTCATTAGGATTTCTCTATACCCATGAAATCACAGGTCCCATTAAAAAAAAAGAAAAGCAAACCTCCAGTTACTTACTTTAACCAGGTTGTTGTGAAGATATATATAAAACACATTGAAAATGTTAAACACCATGTAAATAAATGTCATTTTTAAAAATTAGCACCCTAATCATCACTCTCAGAAACATGGTAATATGATGCATTTTCCTGTCAACAGGTTTCTGATCTTTTGAGAAATAATGCCATAATTGTAAGGCTGCCTTTTTTAGAAACACCAAGCCCTGTTCACTCAGCATCAAACTTCAGCATAGGGAACATCAATCAGAAAACACGGGTTAAATGATTACTCTATCCCAGGTACTGAGCTAGGTGCTATGTCTGCATAGATAAAAACGACCATCACTGTCCTCAAGCTTAAATTCTTTGGGGGTGGGGTACATGCATAACCAAAATACCTGGGGTAAGTGGCAAGACTTTTGGGATACTCTGTACACAAAGAAAATGGGAGATGAATTTGCAGAAGGAGAAGTTGGAGGGTGAGAAAAGAAGTAGTAACAGGAGGAATTACAAATGACCTCATGTTTGAGCTGAGTTTCAAAGGGAGCTAGGGATTCTAAAAAGGCAGGAGATGAAGAAGCACATTCCTGGTTTGGGAAACAGGTTGGGGAAAGATGCAGAGCTGAATGGGAAGTTGTGTATGAGGAACTGCAGGCATGCCACTTTGGGCCATAAAGTTCATGAAGGGGAGGTAATTGCAACGAGTCTTGAAAGGTAGGCTGGAGGCAATTATGAAGAGGCTGTATATGCCAATCAAAGGGGTTTGTGTTTGATCCTGGAGTCAATCTGGAGCCACTGGAGGTGACGACACGGTCAGATTTCTGTTTTAGGGATATCTCTTTGGAGACAGGAGGAATGGGGCTGGAAGACCATTTGGGAGGTTGTTGCAGTAGTCCATTTGAGAGGTGATGACAAGTTTGAACTAAAATGATGTTTGTGAATGGAGAGGAGAGTATAATAGATTTGAGACACAGAGTTAGAATCAACAAGAAAGCAACTTACTGGATTTGGGAAGTAAGGGAGAGTGAGGAGTTGAGGATGATTCAGGTTGTGAACCTGGATGATTGCAAGGATGGTGATCCCTTTAGAAAGGGAAGTTTAGAAGACGTGGGATTTGGTGGGAAAACTGAGTTTTGTTGTGAAAATTGGGTTTGAGATAACTTTGGGACATGTAATTTGTTCAAAATGGCAAATAGGCAGTAGGTGATGCAGAAATGATACCTGAGGCAAAGACAACCTGGGTATACACACATATATACAAGCACATTCATCTCTAGTCAATCAATAAACATTTATTAAATACCTACTATGTGCCAGGCACTGTGCTAGGTGCTGGGGGTACAAAAAGAGTCCCTGCCCTCAAGGAGCTTACTGTATAATGGGAGAGACATGCAAACATACATACAAAGCAGGCTATATATGAGATAAATAGGAAATAAGGCACTAAAATTAAGAGGGGTTGGAAAAGTTTCCTTATAAATGATGGGATTTTAATTGGGACTTAAAAGAAGCCAGGAAAGTAGGAAGTAGAGTTAAGAAAGGCAAGAAAACATTCCAGACACAGGACAGAGAGAATGCCTGGAATCTTGTTCACGGAACAGCCAGGAGGCCAGTGTCACAGGGAGAAAGAGTAGTTATTAGGGACTAAGGTGTCAGAAGACTGGAAAGGTAAGAACGTTTTGTATTTGATCCTGGAGGCATAAGGGGCCACTGGGATTCTTTGAGTAAGAAGTGACGTGATTCGAACTGTGATTTAAGAAAATGGCTAGTGGTGGAATGAAGGATGGACTGGAGTGGGGAGACTTGAGGCAGGCAGATCTGTCCTCAAGTTACCGCAAAAGTCTAGGCATGAGGTGATAAGGGCCTGCGCTAGAGTGGTGGCAGTGTCAGAAGAGAGAGAGGGGGATTATTTGAGAGATGGTGCACAGGTGAAATCAGCAAGCCTTGGTAAAGATTGGGTATGGGGGCTGGGGGATGAGAAATAATGAGTTGAGGATGACTCCCAGGTTGTGAGCCTGAAAGACTGGGACAGTGGTATTGCAATAGTGAAAGTGAGAAGGTTTAGGGAGAAAGACAATGAGTTCTGTTTTGGACATGTTTAGCTTAAGATGTCCAGTTTGAGTCTGAAAGGCAGTTGGAGATGTGAGATTGGAGGTCCTCAGAGAGATTGGGGCAGGATAAGGAGATTTAAGAATGGTTAGTATAGAGATAGTAAGTAAATCCTTGAGACCTGATGAGACCACCGAGTGAAGTAGTATAGAGAAAGAAGAGAAGAGGGCAGAGGACTGAACTCTAGAAACATCTAGGGTGTAATCTGAATGAGGATCCAACAAAGGAGACCTAAGACTCTTCTGCATAGAATAATAGGATAATTGAACCCCTGGGCATTTATTAGATCACTGGAGTGAACAATAGAGAAGAGAGGCTTGAGGACAGATGCCTTTGAGTAGCACCCACTGTTGGGGGTGGGGTATGATTGTGATCCAGCAAAGGAGACTGAGAAACAGCCACACCTGCAGAAGAACTGAGAAAGCAATACCATGAAAACTCAGAAGTATGCTGAAGGAGAGATGGATCAGCAGCATTGATGCAGTGGTAAAGAAGGATGAAGTCCATTTGCTTTGACCATTAAGAGATATTGGTGACTTGGAATAGAACAGTTCCATTTTATCAAGGTTGGAAACCGTATTGCAAGGGGCTGAGAAGCGAGGGAGAGGAGAAAAGAAGTGGAAGTAATGAGTGCTGACAGCTATTTTTAGCTTTGAAAGGGAGCGAAATATGAAGGTGGGAAGGAGCTACTAGGTAAAGATGAGAGAGAAAGAGAGGATGCTTGGGGGTGGGGTTGAAAAGCCCAAGTTGATACGCATTCCTAGCACTCATATTTCTTGGTTTTACACAGTGGCAGAGGCTTGGGGAAAATTGATAGAGCTAAATCCACAGTATAGGTGTACAAGACTCTGAAGACAGAGTTTGCTATTTTGTAGTGGAAAAATATTTAAATGTCACAGTAACTTGGTCCAGCTGAAATTTTACAAAAATACTTGAGTAAAATTGTCCTTTTTAATAAATTTTGTTAGAGACAAAATATCAATCAATGAAAATTAGAATAGAAAAGAAAAAGTCTCTTTTGCTGTAAAGCTTAGTATACACACACCATGCCCTACTGGTCTGAAAGCTGTGTAAAAACTCATGGATTGCTATGTCAGATCTCACAGAGTTGAACTTAGTCTGGTTTGTTTTCTACTTCAGTTATAAAATTCAAAAATAAAAAAATCACATAAAAGCCCTTTTTATGAGTAATTTACATATTTGCAGATGTGTCTGTTTAAATAAATGACCAGTTGTGGCTTTTACCATGACAAAAATTAATAAGGTTGGATTTCCAAGGGTTTGTGTTTTTAAATACATAGGCTTCAGTCCTCTCTCTCTCTCTCTCTCTCTCTCTTTTTCCTTGGTCAGATTAGAGAAGATTGCACCTCCAAATAATTCCTTTAAAAGTAAATTTTAATTGATATTTTTTGGTTTTGTTTCTTGCATCACCATAGTGTGCCCTGTATCCCTCCCTCTCCTTCCCAAGAGCCATGACAAGTATTATTTTTTTAGAGAAGAAAAAAAATCAAGACAACTGATTGATACATTGAAAAAATCCAAAAACATGTACAATGTGTGACACCTATGGATCTCTCATTTCCATGAAGAGTTAGGTTGGGAGTGTCTTCTCATATCTTCATTCAAGTCCCATTTGATCTTTATAACTTTGTTACATTACTTTTGACTTTTTGATGTTCTTTTCATTTACATTGTTTTATTGACTGCTTACTTCACCCTGAATTAGTTCATATGCTTCTTTCTGTTCATCACATGCATTATTTCTTACAGTGCAGTTGTATTCCATTACATTGATGTACCATCATTTGTTGACCAATTCCCCAATCAATGGGTATCTACTTTGTTTCCAGTTCTTAATTATCACAAAAAAAGTGCTGCTATAAATATTTTGGAGTACATAGAAACTTTTTTCTTATCAATGGCTTCCTTGGAACATAAAGACCAGTAATGGAGTCTTTGGTTCAAAGGGAATGGATATTTTAGTTACTTTATTTACATAATTCCAAAATGGTTGCACTATCTCACATCTCCACCCACAATGTATTAGCATATCTATTTTCTCACAACCCCTTCAACATTGAGTGTTGCCATTTTTTGTCTTTTTTTTTTTTTTTTTGCAGTTTGCTGAGTGTGAGGTGAAACCTTGGGGTGATTTTGATTTGCATTTCCTTTATTAGTGATTGGAGCATTTTCTTCATGTGGTTGTAAACATTTTGTAGTTCTTTTGAGAACTGTTAATCATATCCTTTGACCATTTGTCTTTTGGGAAATGGTTATTAGTCTTATGTATTTTTTAATTGTTTATCTTAGATACTAAGCCCTTATCAGTGAAATATGACACAAAGATTTTTCCCCCCATTTGACTGCTTCCCTTCTTATCCTAGATAACATTAATGTTGTCTGCAGAAACTTTTTTTAGTTTTCAAGTAATCAAAGTTACACATTTTATCTTGTATAATTACCTCTATCTCTTATTTGGTTAAGAATATATTTCTTGCCCATAGCTGTGTAAGGTAAATGATCTGTTTCTCTTCCAATAATTTATAGTATGATCTTTAATATTAAGGTCATTCATCCATTTAGAATGTATTGTGATATGTGGTGAGGTGTTAGTCTAAGCCTAATTTCTGCCATATTGTTTTCCAATTTTCCCAACAGTTTTTATCTAATAGGGAGTTTTCCCCCTACATAACTTAAGCTTTTCATTTTATTGAACATTGGGTTATTGAGTTTTATGGTTTCTAAACCTACCTTATTTAGGTTGTCCTAATGGTCTAGCTCTCTATTATTTGACCACTATTAGATGGTTTTGATGAATGCTGCTTTATTATATAGTCAGAAGTCTACAAGTACTATTCCCCCTTTGTCCTTACTTCTTTTCATAATTTCCTTGGATGTTCTAGATCTAGAATCTTTCTCTGCTTCTCCTCACCCACTCCCCTGAGTAAGTTCTTCTCTTTCTGAGATCATAGAGGTCACCTTGCTCTCATTGCTAGCCCTTGGTTTGACCCTGGTGGATCACTCACTCCTCTCTTTCTGTGCCTTTCATGCATCTTTCCATGTTGTAATATAGTCCCACAAAAGAAGCATGCACCTATAGGCAGGGTATCTCTATAATGCCTTGGTTTTCCTCTTCACAATTGCCAGATTTCTGCAAGTCTCTTACTTGCCTTACTGTGGTCACCCTGTTGTTGCTGACATCCTTACCTGCTGTATTTATTGACTCCTGCAATTCTGTTGTTTGGGGGTATTTGAGAAGCAAATAATCTCTTCAGTTCTGGTTTTCTTTCAGACTCTTTATTATTGATGTCCATCTCTTGCTCGGTATGGTTAAGCTCAGATTTGCATGATAGGTCTTCCTGGACTGCATTCTGAGCTCCAATGCTCTTCAGAACACATTATTCCATTCCCATCTCCTTTTTATGGTGGGTATAGAGTAGTGTTGTGGTATCCTAATGTCCTTTCCTTAGCATTTGATGTTGTTGGGTTTTTTCCCTTCCTGGTAGATTGCAAGAATTTGTTGTTTTTTAATTGAATTATTAAATCTATATTTCAGAATTTGTAGTCTTGTTTTTTTTTCTGGAGATGATCTGTGGATTCTCTCAACTGAGATTTCATTTTCTACGTTCAGAAGTTCTGGGCAGTTCTATTATTTTCTTCACTTAAGATTTTTTTGTCCTGTCATATTCTTTTGGGAGACCGATGATCCTTCGATTGTCTATGCATCCCATCTTCAAGATCCATATATTTTGCTTGTATAGTGAGCAAATTAAAAAAAAAAGTTCTTGTTTTTTGCTTCTCTTCTTCTAGGTTGTCCCTTACTTCTATGTATTTGCATTCCTAATCTTTTGTTACTTCTTTCTTTCTTTCTTTTTTTTTTTTTGGCAAGGCTTGCCAATACAAATTCAGGTTTTTCTATTTTGTTCATTATTTTTGCTGCACAGGCTATAAATTCTGCTCTCATAATTCTCATTTCACTTTTAAGCCCCTCAGGAATAGCATGTTGTGGTTCTATGTTCTCTTCTTATTCCACAGGGTCTTCTATCTTATCAAGTGTTAGATCGTATTTTTTCCTTTTGCAGTATTCATAGATACTCGAACTTGTTTACTAGACCCGGATATCATATTTCCTTCCGTTATTATTTTTCCTGCTGATTTATCTCTTTATATTCAAGATCTTTGTCATTTCTTCCTGAAATCTTTGGTACTTCTAGTCCTCTCCACTTCCGCACCCCTCACACACCTATTTTTTTTTTATCACTCACTTTTTAACTTGCTACCCTTTGATTGTGGTTTTCTTGGGAGTTGCATCTCAAAGCATTTCAGTCTCCTTTTACACTGGGAAATTCACGGTTCACTAGCCTAAATTTCTGCCCCAACTGACTTTTGGGTGGTGCCCTCAGTGGGATGCTGTGCCCTTTTCCTCAGCCTTGATTGAATGCTGCCCTGCCTCCCATATCCAGTGTTCTGTCCTCCTGACCTGTCCCATTTCCTCTGTTCCTTAGTTCTCTGGCCCAAAACCAGCAGTTCTAAACCTGCTGGCACCATCACTGGGCAGTTCAGTACTTTGCAGTGCTGGTGCTTCTAGGTTGCCATCTCCAGCAGGCTTTTGCTCTTCTCCTAAAGGGCTGTGACCAACCTTCCTGTCAGACCAAGCAAACTTCCACAGCCCGGAGATAGGATCTGCATGGCACTGGAAAGAGGGTGGAGGGAATGAGGTAAAAGGGTGGGTTTTGATGTATATGTCATATCCTTGTATCTTTCAGTATGGCTTTGCTGCAAATAGTGTGGGGGGGGTAGGAGAAAGGTGCTGAATATGCTCATAGTCAATAAGTATCAGTTTCTGGGTTTTGGATGTTTTTTTTTTAACCTTTTGGATTTGGGGTATTCTAGCCTATGGAAACAACTAAAGTTGCTTTTCTTTAATGTATAATTTCTGTTTTGGAGAGGTTTGAGAAGTCATGGGGATAGGAGAAAATACCTAATCTACCATCTTGTTGCTCATGTGACCTGGAAGTATCCCTTTCTCAAAGATTTTAATAATTTTCAGCAGTGAAATATATTTCTGTGCCATGTTTTGTGCTTCAAATTATGGTCTTGTAGTTACCACAGCACTATGGACCAACTGGTAAGCCTGAAGGTCTTGTGTCAGCCTACATATTTATCAATGCAAGACTGAGCTGAAAGCTGCTACAGGTTTGTGCTACGTTTATAGCACATTATAAAATAATGCATCAGAAAATGAGAGGGGTAAAAAAATCAAACAAGCAAGTTAGGACTTTTAGGAAACTTAGATCAAGTAAATATACAACATCAAACTCCAGATCAAAATAAGTGAAGAATGAAAAGAATACCCAATACCCTGAGAAACTTTCTTTTCATAGGAGGATCCTGCATCTGGCATCTGGAGCAGGGTCATCTAAGGTTTGTTTTGTTTTTTTGTTTTTGTTTTTGTTTTTTTTTTGAGTTCTTGGCATGCATTGACAAGATAGAGTTGCCCCCAATGAGATACCAGACGGCCAACGCAGCACTGAAATAATGATGTTATTCACAGTGAATTGAAAGGCAAGCTATACAGCAGTTGTAAGGACAATTAAGAGGCTAAAAATAGATAAACTGGGACATATAGAAAAAGAAATTTTGAGTAGCCGTCATGTTCTGGGAAATACAATGGCTGGCTAACCAAGTTGTGTGTATCTGCTAAAGCTACAATGACCCTGAGTAAAGGTGTTGTACAGGATAAAGGGTGAGGAGAGAAAAGGACACCAACAAAAGACAAACAAAACCCTTGGTTTGACATATAGGAATTAGCCCCTTTCTCCTGCCAAAGGACATTCTTACACAAAGGGCATTGGCCACCCATCAATCTTTCAAAGTCACTGTGGTGTACGTGAACTGCAAAAGCTATGAACAATGTCATCTCCAAAGGACCATTTTATCTGTCTTGCCTGCATTTTTCTCCTCTTAATTGTGTCATAGATATATGGAAAGTTGCAATGGGATAAACTTATCCTAATTATGGTAATGGAATGCATATTTTTTGTTTTTGTTTTTATTTTTGAAACTACTCATCAATTTATTCTGAGATTTGCTGCCCAGTGCTAAAGCAAATACCGATAATGAAGTCTGTACCCTAAACCAGTTAATTACTTGTCCTGTATTCCTGGATGCACACGTATTTCTTCAGCTCCCTGGCTCTTGACATTTGTGCACAGTGGCTCCTTGTCAACAATGAGCTTTGTCTTCTGCTTTTCCCTTATGCTCCCAGTTATGACATCAGCGACTGAAGCTGCTGCTTCCCTGCTGATTTCTTTAAACACTTACTGCTCCTGTGTTCTGCGTCCTATGCTTATTTCTCACTCTGTTCAAGCTTCCATAGAGAACTAACAATGACACAATAGCTTATTTTGGCAATCCTGAGCACATTAGAAAGCCTCTTATCATTTATTACAACATTTTAGCAGCAATGCTATAGTTGTGGCAGAAAAGGCTTTTTTCCATTATAAGTTTCTGTTTTCAAGTGGCTGCCTGAAAACAATTTCCTGTGCTTCTTCTCAGTCTCAAGGTGAATCCAGGCAATGTTCCCTTTGGCCCATTTTGAGAAGAAAAGTTTTTTAAAAGGGGAAAAAAACCATTTTTTTCCTTACTGAGCCCCCCTTATCCATTCTGCCCCCCAAATGCACTTTTAAAAAGTGCTAGTTTTAACTTTTAAGTATTCTTAATTCTAGAATCTCATTCTTTTTCAAAGGAAACCATAGACTTTGTTGGGTGGTGGTACTTAGGGAAGAAAGTGGTATTTTTGGTCTTGTTACCAGAATTCTTAGAAATTTCAAATGACTAGAATTTAGGGTGCTTTACTTTCCATAATGAAATGAAATGCCCTTTCAGGAGCCATAGATGTTAGAAAACTGAACTATTTGCCCTACAGAGATGTGTTCAAGATTATACAAATTAAGCAGAAGATTCTAGAGCCTCCACAAAGAAAAACAAAAAAAAAGAGGAATAAAGCAAAAAGATGTGGCTATTGATTGTTGCCTCTCATAGCCACATTTAAATTACTTTCAATGGATTTGGAAAGTTTGATCAGAAAAATTTGTTCAAATACTATTTTTAAAGATAGTTGCCAATTTCCAGGGCTAAGCATCAAAGACAAAAATTGAAAGCAGATCAGACTTTATAGTCTGTCTATGTAGGTTTATATCTGTGTTGGTACTAATAGAGACAATGGTCAGTTTCTATTTTTAGAGGTCTACCTTCACATAAAAAGAAATTCAGTCATCGTCAGAGTTATACCTTATACCACCAAAAAGATCCAGGTTGGGAAAATGGGATTTGGCTCCTGCTTTCATCTTTTAACTCTGGTCCTAGGATCAACTTCTACTTTGAAACCAAGTAGGAGCATGAGAGCTACGGACAGCTCTATGGCTATTGTATATTACATTCATACTAACCCACAGCTCTTCCTAAACTGACCATCCAAATACCTGTCTTTGCAAAATCTGTAGCAGAGGGAAGGAAATTATGGTTGTCTGATAAATTGTTTCTGTCTCCCAGCATTATCACAAAACCATTGTGAAAAAAGACAGTATCTTAAAGACTTCTCAGATAAGTCATTGATTTGGCCCTTTATCCTTCCATCTATCTATATGCTACTGTCCATATGCAGGGAAAGTGCTTAACTGTAGATAGGTTTGTTGAGAGAGAGAATACTAATGCAAATGTCAAGTTTCTTTTTTCATTTGAGCTGAGAAGAATTTATTAAAGGACAAGTATAACAGAAAACTCTTGTGAAATATTCTCGCTTTAAAAAATGTAATGACTTTGAAAGGTAGTAAGACAAGGTCCTACTTACGAGGAAGGAATTATTCTGAATAAACTGAGTCAGGATATACCCTAATGAATATTAAATGGTGCCAAATAACATCTCAAATTTGATTAGTCTTAGCTGACCCTTGACACTATGCACACGGAATCATGATTAGGTGATTACTGATAAATGATTAGGTTTCTATGATTAGGTGATAAATGATTAGGTTTCTATATATTGGTCATTTCTTAGACATAAGGTGAACTGATATAGCATTATCTTAACTGATGCAGCTTGTCATTATTTTAGTTAAATTCTGTTCATGCAATACCCTGGTAGTACTTTAATAAATGAATTAAACCAATGTTTCAACCTAGGATTAGTTCAGCATTTTGTCTCATGACCCACACTGGAAGATTGTGTTGGTAATTCCTCATCAGATTATATCCTGCACTGCTTTTCCCCCTCCATGTGGAAAATTGGTATTAATTCTATGTGACCTGAAATTTTATAGCACAGTAGCCAGGAAATACAGGGTTATGGTTTCTAGTTGACCTTTATTCAGCCTGACTGTACATAAATATTTAGAGGTTAAAGTTAATGGGAAAAAGAATACAACCCGTTATTGATTGTATGAATGGCAGTAGTTAAGGTTATTGTAAAAAAAAAAAAACCCCAAAAAACAAAAAACAAAAACTGGCTTTCAATTCTCTGACATTTGATTGTGTAAAATAGGAACCAGCACATTAATTGAAAATATAAAGTTCCATTAATAGGAATTTGAGCAGTTCTTGTTGGGTGCTGTATCAAGTAACAGGAGTTAGCTCCAATAGTGTTCACATTTTCAAGAGAATCTACCTTGACGCCTTCACATCAGGAGATGAAGCCTGAAGTCATGTGCTGTAGAGGATCATCTTTGACAAGCTCTTAAATAATGCACCTGCAGCATCTGCTTTTGAACTAGGAGTTACTGAACATAACCCTGGAGATTTCATGTTTCTTCCGGTATTTGGAATACAGCGTTTTTACCTCACAGCAAGAAATTTTTATGTCAGAACCAATAACTGTTCTTACTCTTGCCAAATGATTTTTTTCTTTCTTTCACTGCTTACAAGGAAACAGTATTGTAGTGCCTTTATTGTTATTGTTGTTATATTTTTTAAAGGCATACTCTGGCATTTACAAACATCCATTAACTCAAAGGTTTAGAAAAAGATGAGCCTTGTGTACAATATGCAGTGGGATTCACATAGCTCATCTTAAATTATTTAAGTACCTCTTTTCCTTGTAATCCTATGTTATCTTAAATTATTACTCATTTCATTTAATTCAACAAACACCTATTGAGCTCCTATGCACAAAATTCTGTTCTGAAAAATTCACATCAACACTAATTTAATTAAGCACATTCAATGTACAAGGCATGAGGCACTTTGGGGTAGTGGGTAGAGAGAATCAGCTTCCAGTCAAGACACTCTAGGATTCAAGCTTGAAGACTGTAAGGTGTGAAAGACTTGTTCATCTGTATTGGTGAAATGAATTTTCTCACTGGAACTTCTTACTGATATCAGAAGTCTGGACAATTTTTTTTAAAATGTAAGACATTCTATACACTAGGGATTAAAAATGTGATCTCAAGGAGTTTGCATTCTACTGCATACAGTGTATTCATACAGTGTACGTAGATAAATAAATACACAGTAATTTCAACTAGCAACCTGTAGGGCATAAGGAAAGACATCACCTGAGCTGTGCCTTAAAGAGAACTAGAGATTCTGAAGGGTAGAGTTAAGGAGGGAGAGCATTCTGGACATTGGGGGACAACCTGTGCAGAAGTATAGAGGTGGTAAATTATATGGAGGTGGTGAGAGGAGAACCAACAAATAGGCCAATTTGGCTGGAATAAAATAAGTCTAAAATGATAGGCTGAACCCAGATTAGACACTGGACATTGTCATGAGATCATCATTACACACACACACACACACACACGCACACATACGTACACACACATATATGTAAGGAGACCTGAGAGATAGAAGTAGTCCAATCTTTTCATTTAACACACAAGGAAACATGTCCAGAGAAGCAAAGGATTTGCCCTATCAGTGAATGAGCTTTCAATTTTCCAGAGGATCAAAGTCTTTCTACCCTTTTGAAAAACTTAGCCTACTTCTGATGGAAATCTTTCCAAAATGTATCGCATATTTCTTTGCCTTCTTTTAACATTGTTTTAATGACTCGAAATCATCATAAGCATCCATTGTTGTATTGTTTTATATACATGTATGTATCACTTGCATATACATACATACACACATGTGTGGATATATGCATGTGTATGTATGTATAGTTATCCCTTACACATCATGGGGATTGGGGCACAGAGCCCCTGTGATCTGGAAAATCTGCATGAAAGTTTTTGGCCCTCCCTTTGTGCTGGAGAAAAAATCTGAATTTTTTCTTTTTCTTTTATGGGTGTTTATGGTACTTTATTGTCAAATTTGGATTAAGTATTTGGTCATAGGCTCCATATAGTCTGCTGGCCTTCATGTGTTGTCTGCAGCTTCTGCAAAACTCCCCCAAAATTCCCAGTTAATTTCATATGCTGAATGGTGATATATCATAACTGCAATGGGGAAAGTCATGATGTGGAAGGGATACCTATGTGTATACACACACATACACACATGTATACATACAAAAATATATGCCTCAGAGGCTATAGAGTTGTGTAGAACTCTGCCCTAACAGGCCAAAAAGACCTATGTTTTTACAGCTTTTTTAATGTTGAGTATGTATCATGTTCCTGCCACTCTCCATTGGCTTTTGCTTCCTCCATCCTATTAGAGCTTTTTCTGGTTTTAATCTATTATCTTATCTTCCACACAATTTTGAGTCCATGAACCCAAAGGCAGCACCTCTGCTGTGGAATAAAGTGACCTCAGAGAAACTTTTTTTGCTTACTTGTGACTGACTTCTAGCTGTGAAGGCAGGTAGGTGGTACAACAGATAAAGAGCTGGGCCTGGACTCAACACGGCCTGAGTTCAAATTCAGCCTCAGACACTTAATAGTTACAAAAAGCTGGGCAAGTCACTTACCCTCTGTTTGTCTCAATTTTCCTCCACAGTAAAATAGGGGTTATCTTACCTGCCTCCCAGGGTTATTGTGAGTCTCAAATGAGAAACTTTGTAAAGCACCTGGCTTAAAGTATGTGATAGACACTTAATAAATGCTTGTTTCTTTCTTTCCTTTCGGGGAGTTGAGATTGTTGGGAACCTGATTTTGGATCATTAAATGTTAGAGCTTGGAAATTATCTTGTGAAACTTGTTCATTTTTCAAGGATAGAAAGTAGGTCTTAGGGAGGTTGGAACCTGCTTAAGGTCATACAACTAAGTAGCGACAGAATGAGGAAGCCTAGAACCTCAATCTCTATGGCTCCTGGTCTCTTCCTTTTCCCATTATATCACCCAGTTAACAGATAAGTGAAGTGTTGGTCCCATTGACAAAACACTCTGGGAGTATTTTTAAAAGGCTGTTGTATTAACACATATTGTGCAAGTTGGGCAAACCAAATCACAGGTAAAAAGAATATAAATTATTGACTATCAGAGCTGGAAAGATGTCTGAATTCATCTAGTCCAGGGTTCTTAATCTTGCTTGTGTCACTGACCCCTTTGGCTGTCTGATAAAGTCTACAGACTCTTTCTCAGAAGAATGTTTTTAAATATGTAAAATACATAAAATTATCTATAAAAATTATATTGAAATAAAGCTATCAAAATATTAAAACAAAAAAAGTTTATGGACCCCAGGTTAACAATTCCTGATCTAGTCCGATCTCTACACCCTAAAAATAAAGAAACCAAGACTCAGGGAGGGGACATAACTGTGTATCAGAGTTTATACAGTAGTCAGTAATAGAGATTCAAATTTTGTGTTGAATTATTCTGGTAAATGGTCACTTTTACTCCAAACTTCAAAATTTATTGGCATTTTTGGCCTTTCATACAATGACTTTTATTTTTTTAAGAGCAGAAGGTATAGATAGTTCTCCAAACCTGGAATGTATTCCATGCCCAGTTTCGCCTGCTGAAATTCTCCTCCATTACAACTTAGGCATCATTTCTTCTTTCTCAGTCCTCCTAGGCAAAAGTAGTTTCTCCCCTCTCACAATGACCCCTTCATCTGGTTCTCTCCTTTGCCTCCCTATGAGATTTTACTTTAAATCTTACTGTATTTGTGCACTTCTCCCAGTTTCTCTATTAAAGGGTAAACTCCTTGAGGGTAAGTACTCTATCACGTCAGCATTTTAATCCCCAGTGTCAACAGCAATGCCTTACATAGTAGGCATTTGTCAATGTTTATTCAAATGGATAGCCCTATTTGAAAGATGAGTCACACAAGTTCTTGTGGTTGTTGTCCAGAAGTATTCTGTTTCATACACCCAATCATTTACTACAGCATTTTAAATAGAAGAGTTTGTAGATATTCTCAACCTACATGGAGATGAGCAGGTGATTTGAGTCACAAATACTGATATATGTACATATGTGTAAATATATATATATATGTATACACACACATACATACCTATATCTATGTGTGTGTGTGTGTATATATATGTACATATATATGTACACATGTACATATACATATACAAGTCAGATGGTGCAAGATTATTTGAATGAAATCCTCAGTGCCTGCAATTTCGATGCCCTGAAGCACTTGGATCTATTACTCCAGTTTGGGGACAGTTTGATTATTCACTCTGAGGACTTAATGTAACAGATTGGCATTGAAGAAGTCCAGTCCTATCCACCACGAAGAGGACTCTTAAGGGAGCCAGGGAGACTAGTGTTGGTGGTTTTAATTAAGATCTCAGTCTCAGAAAAGCTGGGACCAGTCACTCTGAGGAGTGCTTTCCTATGAGAAACTTGTACTGCCAGAATAGGAGTGGGTACATAGAACTATTTAAGACTAGCATTATAATTAGTTGCCTAGAGTAACAGGCAACTGTGAGTGCATTAACTTGTGTCGTCTCCTTTCCATCTGTGGTCACTGGAAGATCTAACTCCATGGCAGCATGGTACAGTGGAAAGAACGCAAGTGGGCTCTGGAGTCAGAATACTCAGGTTCGAACTGCACTCTTCTGTTGCTTCCTACCTTTATGACCCTGGACAAGCCTTTAAACTCTGAGGTTTTTTTTTTTTTATCTGTAAAATGAAGGAGTTGTAATAGAGGTCCCTTCCAACTCTCTCTCTCTCTATGAACTTTTTGTAGTGGTAAGTTTCTGCAAAAGGCTGAAGAAGTGGTTACTTATGAATGGGTCTTCCTTCTGCCATTCAGTTTCCCTAGCCCTCTCTTGAAAGCATACATTAGGGAACATGACTTTTTTTCACCCTAGATGGACTCACGTTCCAAGACATAGTCACATTTTTAGTATTTCTGTTTGGTGCAGGGTGCCTCTCTCATCAGACTTGAATAGAGCATACCTATCAGGTGCTTTGCAAAGGAAAGTAACAATTAATGTTTTCTTGGCAACTAAACTAAAAACTATCATAGGATTTGCAAGTGGGAAGAGACCTAAGCAGCCATCGAGTCCACCCATACATGAAAGGAATCCTCACCATAACATATCCAACAAATAGTTGTCCAGCCTCTATTGGAGACTTCTGAGAAGAGGAAACTCACCACCTCTCCGGGAAGGCCCGTTCCACTTATGGACATCTCTAATCATTAGGAAGTTTTTTCCTGACATTCAGCCTCAGTTTGCCTCTTTGTAACTTCTATTCATTGCTCCTGGTTCTGCCCTTTGGGGACAAATGGAACAAGTCTAACCCTCCTCTGTATGACATCCCTTTAAATACTTGGAGTCAGCTATCAGAATCCCTAGTTGTTCCCTCTCCCCTGCCCCCATGTTTTTTCTTTAGGCTAAACGTGCCCAGTTCCTTTAGTGAATTCTCAAATGACTCAAAGATCCTCAAACGAACCCAAGGCCCTTCACCACACTGGTGTCCTTCCTCTAGACACTATTTTCTTAATGTCATTCTTAAACCATGGCATCCAGAAAAGAACAGAATATTCCAGATGAGGTCTGACGAGGGTACAGTGTAGGGAGACTATGACTATTCTGTTCTTGGAAGCCATGCCCTCTTAATGCAGCCCAAGATTGCTTTAGAATTTTTGGCTGCCATATGAGTCAGCAGTGTGATAAGCAATATCTTTGTGTGATATCTTTTTCAGAAAAAAACAAACAGACTTCTGTTTATCCATTCCTACCCTCATATTATGCTTGTGAAGTTGGTTCTTTTTTTATCCAAGTTCAAGACTTTATGCTCATCCCCATCGGCCTTCATTTTATTAGATTCTGCATCTTTCTCTAGCTTGTCAAGATCCTTTTGGATTCTGACTGTGTCATCCGGGGTGTTAACTATCCCTCCCCTGCTTTGTGGCATCTGCAAATTTGATGCGCATGAATTCTATGCCTTTAAGTCATTGATAAAAGTGACAGTAGAAGGCCAAGCATAGATTCCTGGGGAGCATTTCCCCTGGAGACCTCCTGCCACACTGGCATTGAATCATAAGCAAATACTCTTTGAGTCCAGCCATTCAACCACTTCTGAATCCATTTGATTGTAATATCATCTAATTTCTACCTCTCTATTTTCTCCACAAGAAAAGTATGAGGTTTTTTTTTTTTATGTGAGAAAATGGTAAGAAAGCAAACACTTTTTTGGGGGAAAACAATTCAGCTCGTGAGTCACCAGCCTTCTATGAGAAAAGCCATTGGGAAATAACTATCCCTTGTGATACCGTATATGCAAAAAGAAAAGTATTGCTGATAATAAAAATTTCTCTTTTGATTTGGGGTAAAAATATGCTCTCAACAGGTAAAACTGTTATTCCTATTTTTTTTTAAGAGTTGGATATTTTGGAGGAGAGGAAGGGAAAGCATAGAATAGGCCTAGGCCAATGATTACATCTCTGTAGAGAATTCTCAGTGTGAAAGTACCTCCACCTATGCAGATAATCTGTAATTTATAGTCTTAGAGAATTGCTGAGGGACTGAAGGGTTAAGTAACTTGCTAGTCAACCATCTGGAAAGTGTCAGAAGCAGGATTTGAAATCAGGTCTTCCTGACTATAAAAATGTTGTTCTAGCCACTATATTCCATGTGGCTTCTCCAGAGTTGGATATCAGGTACAAATTAAATGCTTGCCTTAAATACGCATGGAATGAAACCTGAAATGCACTGTGAAGATAGCATTACCCACGTAATGTTTCTTGTAACTTTCACTTGGAGAAATGTTGGAAACTTCACATCTATTGGATAATGGTATAAAGATTCATGAAGTATTGAAAGGTCAGATTCATCCTGTACCTAGATCTTTTTTTTTTTTTTGTCTTGATAGCTGTATATTATCCAGGAATCCAGGATTCCGACCAAGTCATCTTATAGTTTATTTCTAAATGATTGTGAAACAAATAATGACCTAGAGGCTAATGTATAATAATTGCTAACCTTGCTATTTTGTTATTAATTCCCCACAATTTTGATTAGTACCTGTTGATATTTATTAAAAATAATGTCCTTTTTTCTTAAAAAAGTATTTTGTTTTTATTCTTAAACACCAAATAAAATGAATATTTCCATATAGAACAGATATAGAATAGAAAAAAAGAATTGTAGATGAAAATGTGAATTTATATTATATGCAGCTCATTTTTACTTTTAAATATATATCTTGATATATATCTACTCATATTATAAATATAATCACATATTTATTATATAATTCATGGTATAATATAATAAAATAATACTTATCATTATATAATAGATATAATATAACAACTTATAATAAAGTGAATATGTAACTTTCAAAGTTATCTTGCTTGTCCGAGTTTCTTTTGGGCCATTCTCTTCTTTTCATTTTAAAAATACCTTCAATGACCCTTCCTTCCTTCCTTCCTTCCTTCCTTCCTTCCTTCCTTCCTTCCTTCCTCTCTTTCTTTCTTTCTTTCTTTCTTTCTTTCTTTCTTTCTTTCTTTCT
>NW_020954610.1:7215720-7224907 GCF_900497805.2 Vombatus ursinus | reverse complement strand
TCTTTCTTTCTTTCTTTCTTTCTTTCTTTCTTTCTTTCTTTCTTTCTTTCTTTCATTTCATTACTACTCTGTCTTCTCCCCAGCCAAATCTCCCTACCCATAAAATCACCAGATTGGGGAAAGAGGGGGAAATAAAAACAACCCTTGTAACAAATATGAATACCCGATCAAAACAAAATTCCACGTTGGTGGTGTCTGAAAATGTATGTCTTGTTTTACACTTTGAGTCTGTTTCTTCTCTATTAAAAAGGTGAGAAATGAATGTCCTTTATCCCTAGTTCTCTGGAATCATGATTAGCCATTACATTGATCAGAGTAGATCTTAAGTCTTTCAAAGTATTTTTTTTAACAGTGTTATTATTTGTCAGTTCATACAACTCTTCCTAGATTTCCCTGATGCTGTCCCCTTCATTATTTGTAACAGTGCAATAATCCATTATATTCAAATACCAAATTTTGATCAACCATTCCCCTAGTTGAAGGGTACTATCAGTTTAATGACCTCTGCTATAATAAAAAGAGCTGCTATAAATAGATATTTTCATATGGGCCATTTTACTCTTTCTTTTATCTCTTTAGGGGTATAAGAATTGTGGCCACTTAAGGTTTTTCCATTTTAGGGATTATATTAAAAATTTTAAATGTAAGAGCACCAAAAAAGTCATTCTTCCATTCTTTAAGCTTAGGGGAGGGGAGAGGAGAGGACCAGAGAAAATAGCTGCAGTGCTGAAGGGACCATTTAATTCAACACCCTCACTTGACAGATCAGAAAACTGAGGCTCCAAGAGGTTAGATGATTTGCACAGGGTCACATAAGCAATAAGCAGCAGAGTCAAGCCCATATCCTCTGATACCAAATTCAGCGCTCTTTCCACTATTAATGAACTCTAACAAAGGTCTTTAATTCAGTGACACCACACTGCCTTACTGAATTCACTGAAATCAGGTTTGGATATATATATATGTGTGTGCGTGTGTATATGTATGTATACACACATATATACATACACATACACATACGTATATGTGTATTTATATATGCATATAAATTATATTTCTAACATATTTACATATAATTAACATACAATATTTGCTACATCTTCCACCGTCATATTACAGTTAGAAGATATGGTTTCCATTACAACATTCATCTTTTGTGATCCCAAACCATGTCAGTGACAAATCTGGACCTGTGATCTCATAAGTATAGGGAATTCCTCGGTGAGAAAACACACTCTATCAGCATTTGTTCTGCAACTTAGTATTAAAGGAAGGGAACAAGCATTTATTAAGTACCTACTATGAGCCAGGCACTGTGCTAAATGCTTTACAAATATAATTTCATTTGATCTTCATGATAACCCTGGAGAGGGAGGGGGTTGTTACTGTCCTTATTTTACAGTTGAGGAAATGAGGGACAAAGGTTCAGTAACTTGCCCAGGGTCATGCAGCTGTATGGATCTGAGGCTAGATTTGAACTCAGGGCTTCCTGACTCCAAATATGCTGCCCTATCCACTATGCCATGCTGCCTTACTCGATAGCAACATTGGTATATTAACTATAATTCCTGGTATATTCTATTAGCTGCTTCTTCAGCATTAGAAACTCTCCATGAAACTCATCCCTTGGCTTATGTGATACCTCAGTATTCCAATTCTCTTTCTTACTCTCCTCTTTCTCTGTTCCTGCTTCATTTTCCACTCCTGAAATGTCCTCCCAGAGTCCCCTTATGATCATTCTTTTAGCTTATCACATCCTTTTCCTCAGGGATCTCATCCATTCCCATGACTTCATGTCATTTGTGAGTAATTCACAAAACTAAATCTCCAGTCTGTGAATCTCTCCTAAGGTTCAGTCTATATTTCCAACTACCTCCTAGACATTTCCAGAATAACCCCCTAGTACCTCAAACTCAACATGTCTAAAATGTAATTTGTCCTCTTCGCTCCCAAACCAATTCTTCTTCTGACTTTTCTATTCTGGCTGATAGTGATAACATTCTCCCAAGTAACTCAGACTGGAAATCAAAGTCGTTATTGTTGTAATTTGCATGTAAACAAAGTGAAGAATTTCTAAGACTAATTAAATTTTTAAGACTAATTATATGGTGTTTTAAGGTTTGCAAAACACTTTACATGCATTTGCTCACTTGATCTCACAACAACTTTGTGAGTTAAAAACCATAGGTTTTGTTATTCCCATTTTATAGATGAGGAAACTGACAATCAAGGAAGTTAAAAGGCTTACCCACAGTCACACAATTAGTAGGTTTCAGAAGCATGACTTGAACCCATGTCTCTTGACTCCAAGTCCAGAGCTTTTTTTCTATGATTTTCTGGCCCCTTTACTTTACTTAAAAATTGGAAAAGGCTACCAAGAGAAGCTGAAAAATCTACACCCTTGGAAAGAAAATGAAAAACTATCCATCTGTCTTGGATGTTTTAAGTGTAGACTGCCTGAGGCAGGAACTGGACCAGATAAATTCTTGAATTCTCTTCCAGCAATATGATTTGAAGTGACAGCTTCAGTGACTAATCCTGACATCTCACTTCTATTATTTTTCCTTTTTCATCCCCAAATAAAGAGATTGGATAAGTGGGCCATCATTTCTATTGAATTCCACTTTTGCTAAAGTTGTACATAGAGTTTTTGAGACATTTACCTGAGAGTATTTAATAGCAGCAGAAAACCCAAAGAAGATTCTGTAGGTTACAGTAAGGCATGCTAGCTGCTGTTTATCTGTTCATATGCTGTCCTTAAATTCCTCCTTCTACAAGTTAAATGCATTTCGGTTTTCTTCTTTCATTGGTGGAAATGAAGAGTTGATTGGGGAATGTGATATGTTCATAGATTTAGAATAGTAAATCACCTCTTTGATTCATCTACGTCCTAAGCTCTATACTAGGTACCAAGGACAGCAAAATATTCCTGTCCTCAAGGAGCTCACATTATATGGAGGAATACAACATGTATACAAGTAAGTAAATAGTGAAACAGAAAAAGAGAGAGAGAGAGAGAGAGAGAGAGAGAGAGAGAGAGAGAGAAAGAGAGAATAAGTTGGAGGGACTGGGGATTAGGAAAGGGCCTCATGTAGGAAGTAGAAACTTTCTCTTCTCTAGGCTAGCTAATCATCTCAGGATTTGTTTTGTCTTGTTTTGCTTTTCTCTCTCACTAGAAGTCCTACTATGTATTCAATAATTTTGGTTTCTCTATTCAATTCAACAAATATTTATTTAACCCTTATTCTATTCAAGGCACTGTGTGAGACATGAAGAGTAAGATATCATTTCTGTTCCATGCATATATGCATATATTATATAAGTATTATACATAGATAATATATGTATACTTACATGTATATATGTAATATATATGTATGTGTAAGTATTATATATTGTATATAATACTTATATATTATATATTAATATATATCATATGTATATATGTATAAATATATGTAATACTTATATATTATACTCTCTAGGAGAACAACGGTGGCTGAGCCCTATATACAAATAACCATAACACAAGGGGGACTGGATGAGAAGATAGAAGAGTGAGTCCAGGCTTTGCCATTTATTCTCTGTATGACCTTGAGCAAGTTACTTGACCTGTTCAATTCTTTGGGCCTCAGTTGCTTTATCTATCAAATGAACAAATTGGATTGACTTTCTAAGATCCATTCAAATTCTAATATTCTGTAATCTGTGAAAATGCAATAAAAGAGGTACAATGTGGTATGTCAATTCATAGAAGGAAAAGGCCATGTGTCTGTATCTCTCAAGTTGAGAATCCCAAACTGGATGAATTCAGAACACTGTTACAATGCCAATAGAGAAGAGAGATTTTTTTCAGTGTCTTTGTGTTGTGTTTCATGAATTCAGACATCTGAATTGCTGCTTTTTAAAGATGTTTGTACCTTATTGACTCATGTTCTACTTCATCATTTTGATCTCTATGCCTTTTCCTCTTGTGTTTTCATATGGCCAGCTATCCCCACCTGCAGCTTTAGTAGTTTGAGTTTCATCCTTAAGCACTTTCTCCTTCATTGTACTAATTAAATTTTACCCTGTTATTATTATTTTCATGTCCATCCAGGAGGTTTTAAATGATGTTTATTGAATGCCACATTTATATTAACTTTTCTATTACAAAAATCTGTATCACCTTCTTGCATTAGAATGCCATCTTAGTTTCTTTGACTCAAGGTAAAATTTGACTCTTAAGTACTTAAAAAGTCTCTGTGATTTGGGAATCCAGAATGTTAGGATTGAGAAGTAGTGCAGCCTAGCATGGATATATGCTTGGCTCTGTGCTATCAGACCAAACCTAGTAAGATGAAATTTCACGTTCAGTTGTTTTCAGTCATGTCTAACTCTTCATGACCTCATTTGGGATTATCTTGGCAAAGATACTAGAGTGGTTTGCCATTTCCTTCTCTAGCTCATTTTATAGATGAAGAACTGAGGCAAACAGGGTTAAGTGAATTGCCCAGGGTCACACGGCTAGTAAGTGTCTGAGGTCACATTTGAACTCAGGAAGATGAGTCTTCCTGACTCTAGGCCTAGACTCTATCCATTGTGCCACCTGCCCAAATGAAATTTACTAGGGATAAATATAGTCTTAAACTTGAGTTAAAAAAAAAAATCAGCATCCCAAGTTCAAAACAAGGGTCGGGGGAGATAAGTGGTTACATATCGATTCATGTGAAAAAGATGTTTTAGTGGACTGCAAGATCAATATGAGTCAACAATGTGAAGGAGAAGGTCATAGTGC
This sequence comes from Vombatus ursinus, assembly GCF_900497805.2. Taxonomy (NCBI): domain Eukaryota; kingdom Metazoa; phylum Chordata; class Mammalia; order Diprotodontia; family Vombatidae; genus Vombatus; species Vombatus ursinus. The sequence goes on along the minus strand of NW_020954610.1, from coordinate 7,220,130 downwards.
ACATCACTAGGGTCACAATAGCCCTGCTGTGCTCTACTGTGATCAGTTCATATTTGGGGTGTTGTGCTCAGTTCTTGGCTCCACATTTTAGGAGAAACAGTAAGAAGCAAGGTGACAAGTGAAATATAGATTACGCTTTTTATTCAAGACCTGTCTCTGACATATGATAGCTATGTGATCATGGAGAAGTCATTTAACTTCTCAGTGCCCCTAGGCATGTCTCCAAGATTATAAATTATAGGAGAATTTCTGATCTGCTTCAGTGAAGGTAATTTTATATGCTCCAAGTTCTCTACAGAGATGAAATCACAGATCTGAGCAGAAAAGGAAAAGAAAGGGAAGGGAAGGGAAGGGACATAAAAGAAATCACATAACTTATGATTTCTGTTCACTTTTACAATTCATTAAACTAATTTTTGAGGTCATTGAGGGCATGAACCAGCCTTAATGCAAACTATGTAAATCCCATAACCCCCAAAGCATACTCCTGTGGAGTTTAAATATTTGTAGACTATGATGGTGGTCATGTTCCTCTTCTTTCACATGCCAGTCACACTATCCATCCACCCATCCATCCATCCATCCACCCATCCATCTATTCATCCATCCATCTCAGTGTCCAGATAACTTCATGAGCAGAACCTAATTTGTCTTCTTGGCTGTGGATGAATGTATTGACTCATGCTGAGCTGCAGAGTCACCTCTTGTGAAACAAAACCCAGATGATCCCTCTGAGGTTTGCCCTGAAATGGCGATAACTAACTTTTGAGTATAACCTTACAACAGATTGCTAGTAGTTTGAAGATATCTGTTGATGAGTGTGTCATGAAAAGCAGCCTCAGCGGCTTTGTAAAATCCCAGCTATATTACATCTGTTTCATCCTCCTGATCTACCGGGCCTGTCACTCTGTTTTAGAAGGAAATTAGATGGTTCTGACAACATTTGTTCTTCACAAAGCAATGTTGATTATTACCCAGGACTCTATGATCTTCTGGGTGTTTGCAAATTGATTTTTTTGATGATTTGTTCTAGTATTTTCCAGGTACAGAAAATAAGCTGCTTGGTCTATCATTTTCAAGGCTGTCCTTTTTCTTTTTCAAATAGACACTGCCTTGCCTCATCCTGGTTTTCAGAATTATGGAATCATGTTTGAGAGGCAGTGGGGTGAAGTGAATACAGGGGCAGCCTCGAACTCAGGAAGACCTGTATTCAAGTCCTTTCTCTCATACATGCTGACAGGGTGACCTTAATCTAGTCATTTAACTTCCTAGTGGCCTTCAGACCACTCTTTAAGGTTCTTATTTACCTCCCCCACCCCCATCTCCAAATCATACATAGATTCTCTAATTGAAAAGGGCTAGAAATGTTATCCGTTCTAACCTCAATCTAAGCACAATGTCATTCTACCACATCCGCAACAGAGGGTCATGCAGTCTCTCTGACTCATCTAAGGACATCAGCTGAATTTTTAAAAAAATTTCTTCAAAGGAAAATTTTTACTGTTTGCAACTTCTTTGTGGAAAAACATTATTGGAAATGACAATGAATATATAATCTGGCAGAACTTTTTTTTTTTTAAAGTAGACCACCCTAGCAAAGGACTATTATAACAAAGAAAGCCATTTGGCATAATAGATAGAGGGCAAACTTAGAGTCAGGAAGATATGAGCTCCAACCCTGTCTCTGACACCTACTGCCTTTGTGACGTTAGCAAGTCATTTAACTTCTCAGTGGCCCAGACAACTCTATAAGTGCTCAGCACAGTGCCTGACACGTAGTAGGGACTTCGTAAATACAGGTTGACTTGTTGCCTGTATGTTAAAGGGCTGTGGAGGTAATTTCCATGCCTTACAAGTCTAGAAAAAAAAAAGATCATATATTGATCTCTGAATAGGAAGAAACTTCAGGCACCCCATAGTCCAACTTCCTTCTTGAAGTAAAAATCCCCTTTATGATAATCCCTAACATGTGATCATCCAAATTCTGCTTTACCTGATCCCAGATGAATTTTAAAAAATTGCTTTAAAGAAATATTTTCTGGTTTATAAGTTACTTTTTGAGAAACATATTTGAAAATGATGATGAATATGAACTCTGACAACATAAAAACAGAAGACTAGTATAGCTAACTTTCTCTACACTGACAAATCCACTGGAAGTATTTATTTGCCCAGTAGGGGTGGGTTGGAGCTGAGCGTGCATTCTGGTTCTTCTTGGTGGATCAAGTGCTCTGGCCCTTTGTTAAAGGACATGTGTAATCTAACAAATTCTAATTGGACTCTTATAGGGACTGGTCCCTCTAAGTGGAGTGGCATTGCAGATCATTGATCACTCAGTAGAGATTCTTCTCCCTTATCTAATTGGAAGCCTAAAGGAGTTGGTATAATTTTAGAGGCTACCTAAAAAGAAAGAAGGGTGGAGCCTTTGCCCAGCTCTAATAGCCTACTGAGAGGGAAATTTCCTTCTGATTCTGGGGCCTATCATCTTCAACGCAGAGCCAGTCATGGATGCCAATCGACTGATCAAGAGATGCTGGGTTACGCATGTTCTTTTGGTAGGGGCGGTAAGGCACATATCTCACTACAAGGGACCTAAACACATGCTTTGGTCAATGTGAAATGCTACCATCCACCCCCACTTTACTAGAATTTCCAGATATCATTCAATCAACAAACAATTTGTCATAAGGTTATGTTCAAAAAGTAGTTGGCATTTCCAGGACCACAGATTCAGGTATGACCATGCACAGATATAACAAGGTAAACTGATTCAAATGTTCTTTTCTCTTGGTGAGTATGATTTTTTAAAAAGCATAACTAGATTACAAGATTATGTTTCAGTCTCAGTTTATAAAGTAGTTTGTTTAGTCATCTTGAAAGTATAGCCATTAAAAAAAAAGGGGGGGCAGCTAGGTGGTACAGTGCATAGAGCTCCAGCCTTGGAGTCAGGAGGACCTGAGTTCGAATCTGTCCTCAGACACTTGACACTTAACTAGCTGTGTGACCCTGGGCAAGCCACTTAACCCTGATTGCCTCACCAAAAAGCAAAAAAGAAAGAAAGAAAATATAATCATTGATGGAGGTGACACATGTAAGTTAACTGATCTTATTGTTGTTAAATTAATATGTTCAATATTTAATTTTAGACATTAAGCCCCAAGGAAATCTCATTGTAACAAAGGAATCCTGAAAATCCTGTGCTAATGATAGTAGAAATGGGGAGAGTAGGGGTTAGAGTGGTGGACTTGGAGCAAAAAAAATCTGGCTTCAAATTCCACCTCAGATACTAGCTATGTCACTAAGAGCAAGACACCTAATCTCTCTGAGCCTCAGTTTTCATCATCTGCAAAATGGGAATAATTATAACACCTTTCTCAAAGTACCGTTGTGAGGGTCAAGTGAGACAGTGTAAATAAAGTCTTTTAAAACCTTAGGGCCTTATATGCCTCTGGGCTGTTGTACTTACTATCATTATCCATGCTTAAACCATATGACATGGAAAGAATGCTGTTGATCTTCTTAAATTATTTGTTTTTAAAAATATTTTATTGATATTTTTGGGGGCTTTTAAAAAAATATCTTTTCAATTACTGCTCACCTTTCTATCTCCAATAGAATACTCCATTGTAACAAACAACAAAAATAGTTTTGTTGTTATTCAGTTTTGTCTGACTCTTTGTGACCTCATTTTGTGGTTTTTCTTGACAAAGACACTGGAGTGGTTTGTCATTTCCTTCTCCAGCTCATTTTACAGATGAGGAAACTGAGGCAGACAGAGTTAAGTGACTTGCCCAGGGTCACACAGCTAGTAAATATTTGAGGACAGGTTTGCACTCAGGTCTTCCTGATTCCAGTCTGTGTGCTCTATCCCCTGAACGATCTAGCTGCCCTTAACAAAAAAGTATAGTTAGACAAAAACAAACCAAAAACGTTGGCTGGTAAAATATGCCTCATATTACTTTGATAGTTTACCACCTCTGAGCTGAGAACAAGGGAATATGTTTCACCATCAGCCCTCTAGAGTCATAATGTTATCAAAGTTCTTTTTTTTTTAATTACATTTTTTCCAGTGGGCAAAAAACCTGCCTTTTCTCTCTCCCATTTCTCCCAATCCCCAATTGAGAAAGAAAGAAAAACAAAAGCTTGCTATAAATATGTATTGTCAAGTAAAACAAATTTCTACATTGGCCATGTCCAAAAAATATTCTCTCTCTCTCTCTCTCTCTCTCTCTCTTAAACACACACACACACACACACACATGCACACACACACACACATCTCTATCTATCTATCTATCTATCTATCTATCTATCTATCTATCTATCTATCTATCTATCCGTCTGTCTGTCTGTCCATCCGTCCATCTATCTATCTATCTATCTATCTATCTATCTATCTATCTATCTATC
>NW_020954610.1:7087620-7215710 GCF_900497805.2 Vombatus ursinus | reverse complement strand
TCTATCTATCTATCTATCTATCTATCTATCTATCTATCTATCTATCTGTGTATCTATCTATCTCATTCTGCACTCTGAGTCCTTCACTTCTCTACCAGGAGTTAGCATGTTTCATCAATAATCTTTTGTAATCAAGATTGGTCATTATGCTGATCCAAGTTCTTAAGTTTTTCAAAGTTTATCTTTATAATACTGGCATTGTATAAAGTATTCTACTGGATCTACTCACTTAACTCTGTGTCAGTTCATACTAGTTTTCCCAGGATTCTCTGAAACCACCCATTTCATTGTTTCTTATAATACAATACTGTCCTATCATGTTTATATACCATAACTTTTTAAACCATTCTTTAATTGATGGGCAACATCTCTGCCTCCCCACTCCACCAACCCAGTTTCCAATTCTTTGCTACTACAAAAAGTGTTGCTATTATTATTTGTGTACATCATTACAGTTTATTTTACTTAGGACTAATCTCTTCCTTAACCTACACTCTATTTTATTCCCTCCCTTTCCTTTCTTCCCTTTCTCTCTTATTTCTCTGTTTAGTGAAATATATTTCTGTAATTAACTCTGCGTGTATGTATTTTCTTTACTTCTTCAACCAAATCAGATGAGAGTTAGATTCAAGCAGTAACTTCTGCCCTCACCTTTTTCTTATTTGTATAGACATCTATTTGTACACCCTGATTATGTGAAATAATCTTTCCCAATCTTCTTTCTCCCTTCTTCCCTCCCCAGTAGTATGTCTCTTTCCCTCTTCTTTTCCATTCTTCTTTTAAGATCATCAGAATATACCAGAATTACTCTTAGCCTCTCTGTCTAATCAGATCTGCTTTGGATCAGACCACTTTGGAAGCATTGAAAACTTGCCAGTCCCAACCTGAACTATACTATAGATCCTAAAATAACCCTCAAAACCACAAGAAGGCAGCAAGAGATCTTACTTACAGAAGATAAGATAAAACCATTCTTAGACCCTCTAACTATATTCTCTCTATAATATCTGATTATAATAAGATTCTGAGGAACTCATGTATTACATCCCCATAGTCTCTCTCTCTCTCTCTCTCTCTCTCTCTCTCTCTTTTTTTTTTTTGTGTGGCAATTGGGGTTAAGTGACTTGCCCAGATTCACACAGCTAGTGAGTGTTATGTGTCTGAGGCCAGATTTGAACTCAGGTTCTCCTGACTCCAGGGCTGGTGCTCTATCCACTGTGCCACCTAGCTGCCCCCTAGTCTCTTATGAATGTTTACTTTTTTGTTTTTATTTCTCTTGACTCTGATTATTCCTACCCTGGTCTGAGCTCAACCAAGTTCCTGATGTGGATTTGGGTCTGAATAACATATCTATGGGCTTTCTCTGTTTACAATTCCAGTAGACTGCTACTGGTCTTGGTCACTAATAGCCAGTCAGAGAAACCTGCTGGTTCAGAGAGACAGAACTGCAGGCTTCCTGTTGTTCTAGGATTCCTGCTCTAGTTATTCTCTTTCAGGCTTCAAGGCTTGAAGCTAGACCCTGTTTTACTTCTGAAGACGGAGCCACATAGATGCTGCTTGCTTCTGAACTGACTCCTTCCTTGGCACACAGCAAAAGGCCTGCAACCATGCTTTCTTGATAACTAGGTTGTACAATGGATAAAGTACTGGGTCTGGAGTCAGGAAGACTTGAGTTCAAATCCAGCTGCAGACATTTACTAGATGTCTGACCCGAGAGAAGTCACTTAACCTCTGTTTCCCTCAATTTGGTCAACTGTAAAACAGGAATAACAGCACCTACATCACAAGGTTGTTTCGAGGATTAAATGAAATAAGATCTGTAAAGCATTTAGCGCAATGTCTATTACATAGTAGATCCTATATAAATGCTTATTCCCTTCTTTTCCCTCTCTCATCCTGGGTCAACATCCAGAGGTAAATATCCTCTCCTAAATCATCCCTGGGTCTTTGACCTGGGACTAAGTAGTGAACAGCAGAATTACAGTTTACACGGTTATTCCTGAATCCTGCATAAGTTTAGGTCTCTTTTTTCTGGATCTTGGTTTTTTTCTTGCCCTGGTACATATTCTCTCCCTGAGCTAGAATGCTCTGCACTTTAGTTTCTGGTCAGATTTCATACCCAGTGATCTCTCTATCTCCCTATGAAGACCTATACTGGGGAAAAAAAAAAAAAAAGATTAACTGTGATTTTTTTTCTCTTGAATTTCCTGATCAAGATTTGGCCTGATTCATTTTCTAGATATGTTTAGAGGAGTTAGGGCTGGGGAGAGGAGCTCACTGTTCTTCCTGCTTCTCCTCCATTTTGTCTCTGACTCTCAGAGTTCTAATGTCTTTCTTGATGGTTTTTGGGTTAGGACTTCACTAGTGCTACAATAAGGCCTCAGCTGCTAATATTTCCTGGCCAAAAACCACTTGAGTGCAAAAAAAAAAAAAAAAAGATATGTGTGGGGACATAAAAAAAAATAAACCTAATACAAACCGCAGGGCAAAAAAAAAAAAGTGATTTTCTTCATTCTCTGATTTCCTTACGAAGTACTCCTTCGCTAACCAGATTCCTTTGATATTTAAAAGCAGTAATTCAGTACAGAGGCCATTGTGGTTCTAAGGCAGTCAGAACCATTTTCCAATTACAGACACACTTAATTCTTTCTCACTCTAAGTGTGAAAGCCATTTGGGCATGAGTGAAAAATTCTTGGCCTATGAACAGAGACAGCAGAAGAAACTCAGTTACCCTTTATCAAAAGACTAAAAATGAAAAAAAAAAGTATGTGGGGGAAAATTGCTTGGGGGAGGCCTTGCTTAAGACTTTTAAATTTAGACATGAAACATGGGGAGATGTTAAAAGTGGCTTGTGCTGTATTTGTCTGTCACTTTCTAGTCTTAAAGTGGCAATCTGGGTGACTGGAAAATTTGAATAAATCTCAATTCTAGTTCTCGTCGCAGACTGGATACTGCCTGTCATGATTTTTATACACAGATGGAATCTGATATGGATATTCGTATAGTTGAAAGCTGGAAGGGACCTTAGACATCATCTAATATAACCTCCTCAGTTTACAGAGGAGTAAACTGAGGCCCACGGAGAGTAAAGATATTTGCCTAACATTGTACAAGTATGCAGAAGTCAGTCATTGAAGAATGCAGTGATAGTTTGAACCCATATCTACTCCATGCTCTTTCCAATACCCCATGATGAATAAGGGTAAGCTTCATTTTCTCTTTCTTGCATGTGGAGGCAGCTAATTTGTATTTAACACCATAGCTCAGCTATCTGAGCAGTAAATGATGACAGAATGCAGAAATGCAACATAAAGGTGGCTGACAGTTTTTTGCAAATGCTGCACGCTCTAAAGTTTTCTCTCAGGTAGAAGTCAAGCCTCTGGTAGTGGTGGTCCGAGAAAGGGGTCAAGTCAGATCTCTGAATAGCTATTTGGAGGCAATGGGACCTACAGCTGAAATACATGTGCTCTTTTTGTGTGTTCCATAGTGTTGGCAGTGACGAGCTTGGGACTTACGTAAGTATTTGAGGGAAAATTGAAGGATGCTAGAGTTTGAAAATCATGAGTTGCACCCAAGATTACATTATTCTAGTTACCTTTTGACTCTTTCGAGGTGGGGGGTGCAGGCAGTTAAGCACTGTGATTTCATTGATACGGGGAAGTACCTGGTTAAGAAACTCACTAGCTGCTACAAATCAGCCACTCATCTGTTAACTTAAGAATCTTAGATGGTTGCCTGGGGCACTGGGAGTGTTTTGCCCATGGTCCCACAGCTATTATGCATCAGAGAGAAGACTTGAGCCCAGGTTTTCATGACTTCATTGTTAATCCTCTATGCACTATTCAAAGCTGCCTCTCTCATGCATTTTTGAAAAAAAAGATTTTAAAGCAGAGAAGAGGAAGCAACATTGACCTGCCATCCTTAAAAACTCTGCTGACAATTGGTTCTTTGCATTTTGGTAAGTTGCCAGGCCTGTTTTGCAGGGCTTGAAAATTTTTATAAGGAATACCCTTTTTTTCTGGATTTTTTTCGGTGGAGTATTTGAGAGGCTTTTTTATATTTTAAATTAACAAGTCTAGAAAGATGTTCTTATTCATGTTCTGGAGATTCTCTATCTAGCAGTGATTGGGGCCAATGGTCTAGAAAAGTGGGTGTAAGTTTTGTGTAAATTTTCAGTTTCTCTTTCTTGTTGTAAATACAGTGCCAATTATATGCATGATCTCTGAGGTCCTTTCAAGTTTTAAATTTGTGACATTACAAGCCTATTTATTGGTTCCTTCTTGCCAGCCTGCAGACACGCTTAGATCTCCCTCATTCTTAAAAAACCTTTCACTTGGGGGGTAGCTAGGTGGTGTAGTGGATAGAGCAGGAGTCAGGAGTACCTCAGTTCAAATCCAGCCTCAGACTCTTACTAGCTGTGTGACCCTGGGCAAGTCACTTAACCCCGATTGCCTCCTTACCCTTCCCCCACCTCCCCAATCCTTCACTTGGACTTGCTGTTCCCTTATGCTGTCATCTGATAATGTCTGTCTCCCTGCCTCCCACTGTCAATCTTTTAGTTATTTACACAAGACTTACTTACCACTCACTCCTCAAAACCTTCCAATTTGGTGTGTAACAAACATTATTATACTACTGAAGCTGTTTTTCAAAGGTTCCCAATGGTCTTGTGACTTGATCTTGTGAAATCTGGTAGCTTTTTTTTTCAGTTCCCATGATTCTTTTTTTTTTTTTGTAATTTTTTAAATTTTAAGTTAAATACAAAATGAGAAAAGAAAAAAAATTGCCATGTACACAGCAGACCATAAAAGAGGATTAAATATAAAACAATAAATTTCCATTTCAAGAAAACCTATATAATAAATACTACACATTGTTTGCAAGCTGCCCAGTTTTTCTTTGTTACCTTATTGGTTTTCTTTTGTTCTCTACTGTGTACTTTTTACTTTATTTTTCCCTTTCCCCCTAAAGAAAGCATGGATATATATACATATACTTAGATATCTATAAATATGTACTTATATACACTCATACACGTATCTGTAAGACCATACTATGCTTATTTCCACCTGTCATCTATTTCTATGAAGGAGGATAGCATTTTCCTTCATAAGTCCAAGTCTTTCTATGATTTTCTATTCTTTTTTTTTTGGTGGGGCAATCGGGGTTAAGTGACCTGCCCAGGGTCACACAGCTAGTTAAGCTTCAAGTGTCTGAGGCCACATTTGAACTCAGGTCCTTCTGACTCAAGAGCTGGTGCTCCATCCATTGCGCCATCTAGCTGCCCCCCATGTTTTTCTATATCAACCAGCTCATCCCTTCCTATACCATAGCAATATTCCAACCCAATCACATCCTATCTGAGAGATTGTCTATGAAAGTTTTCCCCTAATTTTCTGCATTGCTTCCATCCTTGGCTGCATAGGTTTTATTTATACAAGAAAATTTTTATTTAAAATAAAAATTACATTTCAACAATCATCTCCTTTATAATATAGTTTAAGGTCTGAAACAGATGAATTTACTTCTTTTAAATCTTTTTTCCTGATTTTTTTGACCTTTTGCTCTTCCAAATGAACTTTGTTATTATTTTATGTAACCCAGTAAAACACTTTTTTTTAGTAATTTAATTGGGATGACATTGAATAAATAGATTAGTTAGATAAAATAGTCATTTTTTAAATTATATTGGCTTTACCTACCCATGAACAATAAATATTAATTCAATTATTTAGATCTGAGTTTATTTGCATAAAAATTTTTTATGTTGAAGTTAATATAGTTCCTGTGTCTGTTTTGGTAGGTATATGATTAGGTATTTTATACTTTCTAGATATTTCAAATGGTCTAAAACAATATTGAATAATATTGCTGACATATAATGTAGTTTCTCTATCTTTCATTTTTTATTAAATCTATTTTAACTTTGCCTGAGATCATGATTAATATCTCTGCCTTTTTTACATAATAAATTTTACTCTTGCCCTTTATGTTATCTTTGTGTGTATCTCTCATTTTTTATAATGTTTCCTGAAAGCAACATATTTTTGAATTCAAATTTTTAATCTACAATCCTTTTCTGTTTTATGGGTAAATTCGTCCCATTCACATTCTAAGTAACAATTACTTGTGTATTTTCCTCTTTCTATTTTTCCTCTTCTCACCTTCTTTACCGTATCTCTCCTCACTCCTTTGCTTTACTTCTACCTGCTAGCTTGCCCTCCTATTCTTTAATCTACCCACCCCTCTAAAAGTCCCTCTTTTATCCTCTTCCCTGACTCCTACCCCCTGACCCTCTTATTTCTTTCTGAATTTAGAAGACTTTTATACATACATACATACATACGTACATACGTACATACATACTTACATACACATACACAGACATTTTCTTCTTCATCCCATTTCCTATGAGAATGTTTTCATCACTACCCATCCTCTCCCCTACTAACTTCTTCTATATCAATTTTTCCATTTATGCCTCATTTGTATGAGATAATTACTCATTTTTATCTTTCCCTACACAGTTTTATTTTTTTAGAATCATCCCATCATACTCAGCTCGCTCAAGCCTTTCTTTCAAACTACCCAAATAACGATGACAATCATAAGAATACTGCTAATGTTTTCACATATACGAAATAAACAGTTTGACCTTATTGAGTTCCTTATAATTGGTCTTTAATGTTTACCTTATTTTTCTCCTGGATGTTATATGTCGAATTTTCCCTTAAGTTCTGGGGTTTTTGTCACAAAAACCTGAAAGTCTTTTCGTTCATTAAACGTTCTTCTTTTTTTTTTTCATTCAGGATTATACTTAACTTTGCTGGATAAGTTACCCTTGGTTATAACCCCAGCTCTTTTACTCTATGGAATATAGTATTCTAAGACCCACAGTCCTTTAACATAGTAGCTGTTAGGTCTTGTGTAATCCTTATTGTAACTCCATTATATTTAAATTGTTTTTTTTTTCTTGTTGCTTCCAATATTTTCTACTTAACCTGGGAGCTTTGAAACTTGGCTATGATGTTCTTGTAAGTTTTCGTCCTGGGATCTCTTTCAGGTGGTAATAGATGAATTTTTTCTATTTCTGCTTTGCCTTTTTGTTCTAAAACTTCAGGGCAATTTTCCTTGATAATTTCTTAAAATATTGTATCAATATTCTTTTTATTATCATAATTTTCAGGTAGTCTGACTATTCTTATATTATTTTTCCTTGATATATTCTCCAGATCAGTTGTTTTTCTGATGAGATGTTTCACTTTCTCCTCTATTTTTTCATTCTTTTGATTTTGTTTTATGATTTTTTGGTGTCTTAGAATGTCATTAGCTTCTCCTTACCTAATTCTAATTTTCAAGAAATTATTTTCTTCCTTGAGTTTTTGATTCTCTATTTCAAGTTGGTTGACTTTCTTTTTGTAATTTTCTTGATTTTCTTGGATTGCTCTCAATTTTTTTTTCTATTTTTCCTCAATCTTTCTTATTTGATTTTTAAAATCCTTTTTAAGTTCTTCCAATAACTTTTGTGTGTGTGTGTGTGTGTGTGTGTGTGTGTGTGTGTGTGTTTGTGTGTGTTTGGGACCATTTCACATTTCTCATTGAAAAAGGAGTAGCTTTTTAAATTCCATTATCTTCCTCTGAATATGAACCCATTGACTTATTTTGTTTTTTTCTACTGCCCGTGTGATTATTCCTTCTCATTCTTCTTTACTGGATCAGCATCTGTGTCCTACTCTCTGTGCATAGGTGTTCCATAAGACTCTGTCCTGTGATCTCTTTGTTTCTCTCTTTTAGTGATCTTAATGGCTCCTATGGGTTCAGTTATCATTTCTATCCAAATTTATATGTTCAGCCCTAGACTCTCCTGAACTCAGGTTCAGTGTCACCAACTCTCTGCTGAACTTTAACTCCTGAGTAGTATCTTAGACTCAACATGTGCAAAATGGAATGCATCATCTTTCTTATTAATCCTTCCCTCCTTCAAAGTCAGCTATTTCTGTTGATCCTTCTATTAAGATTGGAATCATTCTAAATGCTCCCTGTATGTCTCTTTACATATTTAATCAATTGCCCAGTCCTATATATTATACCTTCACAACATCTTACATCTTTCCTCTTCTAATCATGATCACTACCTTAGTTTAGACTATCAACTCAAATGTAGAGAAATACAACAGTTTCCTAATTGGCCTCTTTGTTTCTAATGTCTCCCCTCTTCAAGCCATCCTTCACCTGATGAAATACTAAATAAGTGAAAAAACTCTTTGGGTTGCCTTATACAACTGTGAAGTATAGTCTGCATAATAAGCATTCTTTAATCCCCTTGGATTTTGTGATGGGTGTTGTCCATTAGTTCATCTATCTTGCAAAGGCAATCCACACAGAAAATGAGCTCGGTGCAAAATTGAGAAAGAGAAGAGTGGGTTAGATTGTCTTTTGGAAGTTATGTAGTGCTTTCAATGAACTCAGCCTTCTCCTTGACAGAAAGATTCATCTTAAAACAGTAGTCTTCTAGCAATGCTATATGGCTGTGGGTCAGAGAATACACTAAATTCAAAGAGTTAAAATTGCAGTTCACCCAAAAGGCAATACCGATGGTCATGTTGGTTGTAAGTAGATTGCGATACAATATACCACCTTTCTTGTGGAAGTCTTTTTTTGGGGGGGATGGTGAGGCAATCAAGGCTAAGTGACTTGCCCAGGGTCACACAGCTAGTGTCAAGTGTCTGAGGCTGGATTTGAACTCAGGTCCTTCTGACTTCAGGGCCAGTGCTCTATTTATCTTGTGGAAGTCTTGGTTGGGAAGAGATGACATCAGAGAGATGTGTCAGCAAAAAATAAGATGGCCTGGTCCTGTGATGAGAGTGAGAGATAAGTGATGGACAGATCAAGTGATCCCCTGATTTCAAGAGTTCTAGAGGAAGGCTTCTAATATTTTGTGAAGATTCCCTTAAGGATTTATGGGAGGACGTGAACAAACATTTCACAGGGTAGAGAGCACAGATGCATTATAATCTGCATTGCTGAAGGAAGTATGCACATTGGTGAGATATCAAATTCCTTAAATTATAACTTGTGTCCTTAGATTTTATTTGGAGAATATCCAATAATCTCTATGCTGAATTTATCCAACCCTGAGAGAAGAATATTAAAGCCTTCTACTATTATTGTGTGGCTATCAATATCTTTTTGTGATTTGCCTACTTTTCCTTTAAGAACTTGGCCACAATGACATTTGAGGTATGTGTGTGTGTGTGTGTGTGTGTGTGTGTGTGTGGTGTGTATATGTGCGTGTATATATATATATGTATATATACATACACATATATAATTAATATATTTTTATTTCTCTATAGTATTTTTAATAACTTTTTTTATCCCTTCATTTTCCTCCATACATGTCTGTATAAATGCCTTTCTTGTATGTAACATATTATTGACTTTTCTTTTGTTATTCATTCCTCTATTCTTTTTAATTCTACTGGGAATTTAAGTCCTTCATATTTAAGATAATGATTATTAAGGTTGTACCTTTACCCATTAACTATGGGCATATGGGTACCTTTACCCATTAACTATATGTATGGGTATGTACATGTGTGTGTGTGTATGTGTTGGACCAGACCTGTGATTCATCACTTTTAACAGCTCAGATCAGAACTTGACCTGCAACTTATAGTCTTAGAGAGTTGCCTGGGCCACTGGGAGAGTTTAAGTGTCTTCCCCGAGTTACAATGCCAATACCTATAAGAAGTGTCAATTGGACCCAGAACTTCCTGATCCTGGCTCTGGTTCTCTATCCATTATTTCATGCTGTGTGAATGTACATACGCATAAAAAGGATAATTTACTTTTTTTTTCAATCAGAACTTTGTTTCTGACATTTGTTTTGCATATTCAATGCTCAATCCAGTCTATACCCTCTGACTTTCCTTCTCTCCTATTATTTTGTCCATCCCCAGACTCCTTGGATTTATTTTTGTCACTCTCTCTTTTATTTGCTAGTTTAAATCTTAATTTTCACAGATCAGAGGGTGATACTTCAATATTTGTCCCAACCTCTTTCATTTTTACATTTCAATGATCTAAAATGGAATGAAACATTTATTAAGTGCTTACCATGTGCAAAATGCTGGGGATACAAATAGAAAGAGTCCTTGCTCTCAAGGAGCTCACATTCAAATGAGGATAGAAGTTTCAGTGATCAGTCAGATGCAAGTCTCATGGTCCTTGGGGGGCAGATGGAAGCGCTTTTTCTATATCATTTCCACTCACAAAATCGTATCTGTTTCTGTTGTCAAAGCACTTTGATAGTGCCACAGATGTGGGGGGCAAGAACTTTCTTTTCTGAGTCTTCAATAGATGTGCCTTTATCACCTTCAGGATGAGTTCCCAGGATGCATCTCTGCAGGGTCTGCTTTGCAGGGTGATGGCTCTGGACACTGGACTGCAAGCCCTGCTATTTATTCCCCAGGCCCTTAGGAAAATGTCCTGGTCTCTTTCCAGGGTCTGAGGAAATGCATTTGTAATGTCATATTCCAAGAATTGTTATTTTCTTTCCACTGCTCTGCTTATTTCCCGTTTATACCTTCTAGGATTCTCTAGACCCTAGTCTAGGACATTTATTTTATTTGAGGTAGCAGAGTATAGTAGGAGGCATTTTCCAACCTGGTTTTGAAAGTAAGGAGAGGCATCCAATCTAGACAAGAGAGTCATAGATTTAGAGCTGAAAGAGATCTCAGAGGTCTTCTAAAATCTCCCCATTTTACAGATAAAAATAAATTGAGGCCAGAGGAGATTAAGTGACTTGCCTGCCAGTTACTCCATCACTTCCTCCCCTGGATTGGGAGTTAGTCCCAAGAAGTAGGACTTTATTTTATGTAAACTGACCTCCTGGTGTGCTCACTTCACCACATCTCCCAAAAGGGTTTGTTCCAAAACTGGTCTCACCTTCTCAACACTTCTGAGGGCTTAATTTCACTTTGCTACCCAGCTGTTATTTTTCTGGTAGTGATACCCAGTTCCCACTCCTCCCTTTGCGTTCCATCCATAAAAAAATGGGTAATAGTAGTTGCTTCTACTAAATCATGGAGTCATTGTGGGGAAGATGCTTCTAAAACACTCAAGTACCATATACATTTGAGTTACTATTGTTAATATCAACATGCTTACTTTGTAGCCAGTGGATTTTTATAAAGTGAAGAGGACCTAGAATACCATAAGTCAAAATGTTCTTTTCCAGGAGAAATACTCAGTAAGGAAATGATGGATAAAACACTCAAGTACCATATACATTTGAGTTACTATTGTTAATACCAACATGCTTACTTTGTAGCCAGTGGATTTTTATAAAGTGAAGAGGACCTAGAATACCACAAGTCAAAATGTTCTTTTCCGGGACAAATACTCAGTAAGGAAATGATGGATAATAAAAAACATCCCATCCATCTAGATTTGTTAGGTTGTTCTAGAAAACATTTTCAAGGTAAAAATGACCCTTTTCAGCTGAAATAGATCAAAGGAAATTTTAGTCATGGATGGATTGTCTTTTGTGTTATTGCATTAAAATGGTGAATTACAAAGATTTGCTCCTGATACATTACTGCTTTAGTTCATGAAATTCACACTTGCCATGAATACATAGATAATGGGAGTGAAGTCAATTTATAATCATGTCTCTCCTCCAAATAGGCCTATGTTCATCATTTTACACTAATAGGCTTGGTTAGTTCCAGAATTTGGCTGGGCATGTGATATTTGGAGCCCATTAACATTCTAACTCAATGAATTAACATAAGAGGAACATTTCTGTTGGAACACTGTTAAAAGACATTGTTGCCTTGACATGTGAGATGGAGAAGTTATAAAAAAAGTCTTTCTCTAATCTAATCCACTAGTACCCTGGTTACATTCTTGCTCAAAAATCACATCTTTGTAAATCCAGTTAAAATACATTAGGATTTATTATACATCTTGTGAAGGATTCAGTCAGAGATGGTGTCAATTATGTAAATATTATCTAAAGTTAAGCCTTCAAAGATAAAAAACAGCACCTAATGGAGTACCTTTGCTATTGGAAAATGAGCTCTGATATTATCCAGGACTCATTCTTACTCCATGATGCTCTCCCACTTACAAAGAGTGTCAAACAGCCTTTTAACAACCATCAAGAAATCTCTGGTTGTTTATATGAAAGTATTTCAAACCCATCATCTGCTATAAATTGTATGTGGCAAATCGGCACTGGGAGTATTTATACTCAATCTCTTTATCTGGCAAGATAGAAGGAATGTTTATAATTCCCCTGAAATATATTTGTTTTCATTGGGTTTAAGATTATGTTGTTTTCTCTCCAAAAAGAGCCCCCCCCTTTTTTTCTTCAAAATTACAGCTCAACATGTAACAGAGGCAGTAAATAGCACCGAGAACTTGGGTGTGGTTTAGATTCTAAGGATGGCATCTGACAATTAGAAAGAGGGGAAGAGGAAGACACAAAATGAATTGCTCTGTGTTTGTTGTTTCTCAGTTGTTTTCAGTCATGTATGACTCTTCAGGACCCATTTGGAGTTTTTTTCGGCAAAGATACTGGAGTGGTTTGCCATTTCCTTCTCCAGCTCATTTTGTAGGTGAGGAAACTGAGGCAAACAAGACTAAGAGAATTGCCTAGGATCACACAGCTATTAAGTGTCTGAGGACAGATTTGACCTCAGAAAGATGTCTTCCTGACTACAGGTCCAGTGCTCCATTGACTGTCCCCTCGCTGTCTCCGCTGTGTGTTTACTAATTATGAAGTATCTCCATCTAACATAGTTTTTCTTTTTCTTTTTAATTTTTTCTTGTGAACTTAATACTCATTAACAAACATAAACATTCAAATACACCAAGTAAGGAGAAGAACGAATTCTATATGGAACTATGAACTTTGATTGCATAGTTTTTTTTTTGTTGTTTATTTATTTATTTATTTTGGTGAGGCAATTGGGGTTAAGTGACTTACCCAAGGTCACACAGCTAGTATGTGTCAAGTGTTTGGTCTGAGGCTGGATTTAAACTCAGGTCTTCCTGACTTCAGGGCTAGTGTTCTATTCACTGCGCCACCTAGCTGCCCCTGCATATAGTTTTTTTTTTTAAATGAATATTTGTTTCTATGTTTCTTTCTGAACTTCTAGTTTTCTCTTGTGTACTTTTTTGGTTTTGTTGATATATTTCTTCTTTTCTCCTCCTCCCCATCTACATCAATTCTCACTAATCTAATCTTTGCTTCCAATTCATCTTTCCCTTCTGAAACTAGAACAATGAACCAACACATTAGTCAAGTCTGAAATTGTATGTATTGCTTGCCTCTCTAAGCCATCACCTCTCTACCAAGAGGAAAGGCGAATGTTTGTCACCAGTCTTTCAAAGTTTTAATTGGTTAGTGCATTGATGAAAGTTAAATGTTTTAAAATTGCTTTTCTTTCCATGATTGTGGTTATCCTGAAAACCATTCTCTTTTTGTTGATAATTATCTGTGCTGTAGTTCATGCAATTATTTCTAAGTTTCTCTGAATTTTCATATTCATAATTTCTTACAGCACAATAACATTCCAATGCATTCATACATGATATTTCATTTGCTCATTCACTGATGGATGGATTTTGACTTTTTTCAGTTTATTATTATTATTATTATTATTAATTATTATTGCTATAAAGACATTGCTGCTATAAATATTTTTGTGTATATGGATATTTTTCCTCTCTACCTTTGATGTTTTGGGGGTAGATGTCTAGTAGTAGTAATGTTAGGTCAAATTGTTTATAGAGTTTACATTTGGAATATAATTCCAAATTGTTTTCCAGAATGGCTGAGCCAATTTGCATTCTTGACAACAGTGTGCCAATGTGCTTGTTCTCCTGCAGATCTAGCCTCCAACCTTTGTCATTTTAATTTTTTGTCATCTATGCCACAAACTATTTTAATGTATTTCTCTTATTTTTAGGGAAAGGAATAAACATTTATATAGTGCCTACTTTGTGCTGAGTGCTTTTACAAATATTATTTCATTTGATCTTTACAACAGCCCTGCAAGGCAAGTACTATCATCCTCATTTTAAAGTTGAAAAAACTGAGGGAAACAGGTTAAATGACTTGCCTAGGGTCACACAGCTAGTAAGTATCTGAGGCTGAATTTGAACACAGGTCTTCCTGACTCTTGGCCCAACACTCTATCTCCTGTACCACCAGCTATATCTATTATTAGTAATCTGATATTCCTTCCATGTGATTGTTCTTTGGTAATCTATCTGTTCATATCCTTTAACCACTTATCCACAGGGCAATGGTGCTTATTCTTATATATTTGTATCAATTCCTTATATATATTTTGGATATCAGACTTTTATCAGAGATATTTGCTGCAAAAAATTCTTTCCAAATTGACAGCTTCTCTTCTAATTCTAGTTACATTAATTATGTATAAGTTTTTTAATTTTATATAATTGCTGTAACTAAAATTATTCATTTTAATCTTTTCTAGTTGTCCCTATCCTTTGTTTACATATAAATGTGACCCCTGGTTATAACTGTGAAAAGAAGGCTTCCTTACTCCCCACCCTTTTAATAAAATCACATAACCCTTTGTTTTTATGTCATGTACGTATTTTCAGATTATTTTTGGTTTCTGATATATGATTCTGGTCTAGTATTGGCTTCTGTTAGACTGATTATTAAAACAGTATCTTTATGCTAGTAATTTAAATTTTTTGAACTCTATGCTCTTGTGCTCTGTTACTCCTGGCTTGCTTTTTTTCTTCTTCTATTCTACTGATCTACTTTTCTATTTTTAACTAATACCAAGTGGTTTTGATGATTAATAATTTACATTATAGTTGGAATTTTGGTAATAGTAGGTTCCCTTAGTTACTTTAACCTCATGATTTCCCTGGAGATTCTTAATCTTTTGTATCTCCAGATGACTTTTGTCATCATTTTCTCTAATTCTAAAAAGTAATCCTTTGGTATTTTTATTAGCACATCTTTAAATCTATGTTAATTAAAATTTAATTATATTGGCATTGCCCAATCATGAACAATTAATATCTTCTAATTATTTGTCTTTCTTTTTTTTCTGTTGGTGAGGCAATTGGGGTTAAGTGACCTGCCCAGGGTCACACAGCTAATGAGTGTTATGTGTCTGAGGCCGGATTTGAACTCAGGGTCTCCTGACTCCAAGGCTGGTTCTCTATTCACTGTGCCACATAGCTGTCCCTCTTGTTTTTTTTATTTGTCTTTATTTCTATAAAGAATGTAATATAGTTGTATTTATATAAGCCCAGAATGTGTCTTGGTAGGTTGGCTCCCCAGATACTTTATATATTTCATAGTTATTTTGAAGGGATTTTTCTTTTATCTCCTCCTGCTGGGTTTTATTATTAATATAGTATATAGAAAAGTTGATGATGTTTATGGAATTATTTTATATCATGCTACTTTACTGAAGGAACAGTTTCAATTAATTTTTTTTGATTGAATGTCTAGGACTCTCTATGTAAACCATCATACCATTTGCAAATAGAGATAATTTTGTCTCATTTTTGCCTATACTTATTTGCTCAATTTCTTTTTTATTTTTCCATTGCCATAGTTTTAAAATTTCTGGGTTATGTTAAATAATTATGGTGATAATGAACTTTTTCTTTTATACCAGATATTATTCGAGAAGCTTTTAGTATTTCTCCCTTACAAATGATGTTAACTTTTGACTTTATATAGATACTGTTTACTAGATTACAGAAAGGTCAACTTATTCCTTTTTGGAGAGTTAAATATCTTTAACTATCTATCTATCTATCTATTACATCATGTACTAATAAAACTGAAAACAAATAAAATGCATGAATATTATGTGTGTATAATATATGTATTATATATGTATATATAGAATCTCTCTGTGTGTATGTGTATATATATATCCTAATGCTAATTATTCTAATAAGACAATAAAGCAGAAATATTTTATGCATGTATATATAAATTTTTGAATATTCATTCATTTAAGTTTTCAGTTTTGTTGGCATATAATTAAAGTGCTTTCTAACAATCTATTTTTACCCATATGCATTGTGAATTTCCCCTTTTATTTTTTTGTCATTTGTTTTTCCTATTTTTTTAAAAACTAACAAATTAGCTGATGGTTTTCCTAATTTCTAGTCTCTAAAAATGAGTCCTAGTTTTCTCTATTGACTCAATAGATTTTTATTTTAAATTTTGTTTATTTTTTCTTTGATTTTAAGAATTTATATTTTTTGTTTTTTGTTACTTTTCTAATTTTTTGTAACATGTTCAATTTATTTTTCTTAATTTTGTCTTATTTTGAAAGTATTTAGAGAGATAAATTTTCCTTAAAAGATTGTATCATTTCAAATATTTTGGAATATTGTCTCATTATTATAATTTTATTTGATAAAATTATTTATTGTTCCTGTAATTTTTTGATGCAGTAATTCTTTAAAAATCTATATATGTGTACATATATACATATACACACATATGTATATGTATATGTTTGTATATACATACATATATGTGTATATATATACAACATACTTTTTATTTAACTCTGAATCTTTTCTTAAGGTTATATTTATCATTATGACTTTATCTTGTGCTTGAATTTGTAAAGGTTATATTTAATGTTTCTGCTTTTCTACATTTGCTCATGAGGCTTTAAAGCCCTGATGTTTATGGTCAATTTTTGTAGAAGTGTTATGCAGACTATTACACATGTATATTCTTTATCATTCATGTTGACTGTTTACCAGAGGACTGTTGAATACAAACTTTTGTAAAATTCTTGTTTCAGCCTTAACTTACTTCTTTATTTTCTGTTAAATTTATCTAGGTCTGAAAGGGGCAGGCTACAGCTTAAACAGTTATGGTTTTACTGTCTCTTTCTTTCTGGAGCCTGATAAGCTATTCCTTTAAGTTCTTAGATGCTATGGAATTCAGTACACATATATCTGATATTAATAGATCTCAAAATCTATGATGCCTTCAAATAAAATATAATTTCTTTGCTTATCTCTTTCAGCATATCTAAATTTACTGCTGTCTTCTTTGAGACCATGATTGCCACCTTCTGCTTTTTTGTATTCCCTTGAGGCATAATAGATTATATTTCAACCACTAATTTGAACTTTGTGTGAATTTTAAAGGTTTAAAAAATATATTACATAGCATTAGAATCTGTTTTCTAATATATTTGCCATCCTCCTTTTTGTGGGTGAATTCATTCCATTTACTTGACTTTTTTGAATTTTCCTTCTGTCATTTTCTATTATTATGTTTCCTCTCTTTCCCATTTCCCTAACTTTGCCCTATTTACAAATAAAATGAAGGTGGGGAAAAATAATGAAATCAGCACCAGTATCTATAATCAGAAAGGTCAGATTCTACTTTTTTTCCCTCTTTTTCTCTAGCTAACCTAAGCATAGTTGGCTCGGTCATATCCTTTCTCTCTGTCTTTCCCCCTCATTTCTAATTATTGATGTTTGTATTGCTTGTAACTATTCCTTCCTCACCTCCACCCTCTTTTCTTTCCCTTTCCCTACCTCATTACCTATTAATTTCATCTTATTTAAACACTATTTTTTTGTTGTTAATCTCTTTTTTTTGCATGATAAATAAGAATGAGCTTCAGAAATGACTCCTATTTCTGTCATTATGCTTATATACTACTTTTTCTATTCTTTTTTTTCCTCTTAAAATTAAACAAAATTACATCCAGGCCCTAAGTATTTTTTTTTACTGTTTCCTCTTTAATTCTTGAAAAATGGGATTCTAAGAGGGTAATGTCCTCTTCTCTCTCACTGTGCATATAAACACTTGATAATTATTTAGACCTTTCAAGTTGCTCAAATTTGTTCACCTTTCCATGATTTAAAGTTTCTACTTAGCTTTAGTTCTATCAAGAATAATGTTTAGAAAGGAATTTGTTTTATTAAAAATTGATTTCCCCCTATTAGATTACGCTCAGTTTTACAGGATTAAGTTATTATTCTTGGTGGTGAGGTTTTTCTCTTGCCTTTCACTATATTATATGTCAAGCTTTCCTTTCCTTATTTGTAATTGTTATGAGATCACATGTGATCCTGTCTATGATTCCTTTGTACTTAATCTCTTTTTTTTCATGGCTGTCTTGCAGTAAAAAGCTCTAGAGTTTGGCAATTACATATCTGGGTGGGTTCAACTTGGAGTTTCCTTCAGTTGGTTAATTGTAAGGTTTTTTTTTCCTTACTTTATCCTCACATTACAATAGTTCTAGGAAGTTTTATGATTTCTTGAAAAATGATATATAGGTTTATTTGTGTAGTCATGAACCTCAGGGATTCTCAAATTATCTTCTTATATTATATTTCATTATCTTCTTTTTCATGTCAATTATTTTGGTAGTAGGTACTTTGTGCTCTTTTTTTTTTAAAGACTTTTGACTTCATTGAAAATTTCTTGTGTCATTAAATTTTTGAGTCATGTTTACTTCATTCTATTTTTAAGATTGTCTACAGCCTAGGTAATGTTTTCAACTTTATTTTCTAAGCTGTTTATTGTCATTTCAGGTGCTCAAATTTTTTTCTTTATCTTTTGTTTTAGCTCCTTCATTTCTTTCATCCACTCTTGGAGTTCTTATAGCTAATCAATCTTTTTTTTTTTCCTGGGATTTTACTTGTAACTATTGCAGAATTATTTCCTTTTGTATCAAATTCTATCTTGGGATTATCTTAGCCCACAATATTTCATCATTGAATTAGGAGATATCTTCTGCTTACTTATGTCTTCCATCTCCCTGCTGAGAGTATTTGGCAAAGGTACCTCTCCTTTATAGTTCTTTCAAGCTTCTCTTGGCTTTTTTTGGTGGTAGCAGAGAACTAGGTACTAAATATATACCATCTATTTTGGTATAATTATGAATGTAATGGAACATAATTATTCCACAATTATATATTATGACATAATAATAAATGTAATGGAATATTATTGAATTCTGAGAAATGATGAAAGCAATGATTTCAGAGAAATCTGGGAAAATTTGTATGAACTGATGCAAAGTGGAATGAGCAGTGCAAGAAGAACAATTTGCACAATAACAACATTGTAAAGATAAGCAATTGTAATAGCTAGCATTTACATAGAGCTTTAAGATTCACAAAGTTCTTTGCACCTATTCTGTCATTTAATTTTCTCAATACTCCTTTAAAATAGGTGCTATTATTATCCTCATTTTATTGATGAAAAAACTGAGGCACAGAGAGGTTAAATGACTTGACTAGGAAGAAACAGCTAGTCAGTGTCTGAAGAAGGATTTGAATTCAAGTCTTTTTGACTCTAAATTCAATTATACACTATAGGGGATGGGGGTGGAGAAGGGAATAAACCTTTACAAATATAGTGTCTACTATATGTCAGGCACTATGTTAAGTGCTTTTACAAATATTATCTCATTTGATCCTCACAACAAGCCTGTGAAGTAGATGCTACTACTATCTACACTATACAGTTAAGGAAACTAAGGCAAATAGAGGGTTCCATAGTTAGTAAATGTTTGAGGCCAGATTTTAATTTATATCTTCCTGACTTCATATGTAGAATTTTATCCACTGTGCCTCCAATTAGCATCATGCCACCTAGATGATCAGATTTAGGGGTAAGGCCTCACTTTTGTTGATCTCCTAATCTAGGTGTCTGACAACTATGACCCACGGGCCAAATCCGGCTTGCTACCCATTTTTATGCAGCCCATAAGCTAACCTCTGGTGAGAAGTCAAAGAGGAGTACCAAGAGTGAATAACCATGACTGACAAAGAGAGCAAAGCTTGACCACCATCTTTTGCTTTTTTTTTTTTTTTTAACTATCCTTAGCTCCTAGGAAATGAAAAGGCCATACAGCAGGGTACCATCTAGTGACATCTGATGAGAGGAGACAGAGGCAAGCACTGAAGAAAAAGAGCAGCAGATATCAAAAGAGTCAGAAAGAGGAGCAATACTTGTGGGGAATAAGTCTCAAAAATGCTCTGCTGTGTCACTAGCCAAGGCAGTACTGAAAATTCCTGAAACTATTTTCTATAAGCTCTGCTATGAGTCCTGCTAGTTTTCTCTCACTTTTTAATAAACCTGTCTATATTTTGAGCCTTGGAAACCTGTGTTCTTGAAAGGAGAATTGATGACCACAGACCTGGGGATGAATGGCCAGCATTGAGATTCCTAGTCTACCCTGTGTGGGAGCAATAAGCCAGAGAAACAGGGGATCTTCTAAAGTATACTTTGTATGAGGAAGGAACCTCTGACAAAGGTTTCCATCACTATGTAAAAATCTAAACAAAAAAATCAATATTTTAGAGATTGATGATATAATTTTCTAAAGGATTATCTCCTCATATGATCCAGTTTTTTACATATTGAATTCTCCTTGGATATTTAAAGTAGCATTTTGATTAAACTAAATTCCATTTACTCCAAAGTTTTCAGTCATTCAAGAAAAATTCATCAATGCCTACTATATGCCGGCCACTGTGCTAAGATCTGGGATACAAAGAAAATCAAAAGTCTTTGCCTTCAAGGAACTCACAGTCTAATGGGGGAGACAGCACACAAACTGCTATCTATCCTGTGTACAGGACAAGTTGGAAATAATCAACAGAGGAAGGACATTCAAATTAAGGGGAAAGGAAAGTATTCCTACAGAAAAAATATAGATTTATTGCCCAAAGTAAGCTATGCCTTTTTAAAAAAATGTACAATACTGTATATAAATAAAATATCAATTTTATGTATATTTTTAAAGTTTTATTGCTTTGGCAATAGAAAGAAATTTTGTTGAACCACCATATGAAACCTTTCAATACTCAATAGTTTGATTTGGGAACCTTTGTTAAGATGCTGTTCAAGTTTACAGAAATCTTTTGTAAAGATAGAATGGTGAGGAGGACTAAGTTTAGAGAGGTCCATATCTTTAAAGGATGCTGTCCTTGTGTGGCTTAAAGAGACAATAGTTATCTCTAACTTTTTCTCCCACTACCCTTCTCCAAGGGAGATTTTTATTTCTGTTAGGATGGGAAGCAGGAGGTTGCTACTTTGCTCTCCTCCGAGAGAGGGAGTACCAGGCTAGAATTTTATCTCTCTCATCCTTTAAATATTGTTCTTTTAGGGGATATAATTGGGTTCCATCTAACTTTTGATCACTTTGTAGGCATCTCCCAAGCTCTATATCCAAATCTTGGACCCTTTCCCACCTGATATAGTTCTACAATGAGAACACATAGCAAATAGCAAAGAAACCTGTCTTTCCAAATCAATAGCAAAACAGAAATCAGTGAAGCTATACATAGGAGAACAGCAGATCATACGGAGTGAAGGAGTTCTCCCATTGGGAATGAGTTTACTCAGCTTAACCAAGAGCATGTCCAGAATCTCACTCAAGGTGAAATTCCCCAAAGTCTCTAGTGTAGCAAGCAAGTAATAGGGACATGATAGAGACATGTCCTCCCAGAGTCTTTTCCTTCAGCCACCTGAAGTGAGATTGGCCTATTCCAGCTTCACTTTTGAAGCTGAAATCCATCTTGACTCTATGCTTGAAGATGACTCTTGCCTGGAGAGTCCCGGAAGAGAACCCTCCACTTGAAGAATCCCCAAAGGGGAACTGGTTGAGAACCGAAGCTCTCACCCCTCACCAACTCTGCCCCTCATGCAGGGCAGGGCTTTCATCTCTACCAACAAAGAGAGAGTCCCAAGCCACTGGCCTTGGGACGGTGGTTACACATAGAATCCAGAACAACTCATCTTTCCACAGTATTGTACAGTATAAAGTACAAGCTTTGTAACTATAGTCAGACCTGGATTTAAGTTCTAGCTCTTACCCAGGGGCAGCATGGCAAAGTGAATAGAATACTAAATTTGGGGTCTGAAGACCCAGATTTGAATTCCAGTCCTTCTACCTATGTGACCTTAGGCAGGTCACCTGCCCCCTCTAGGTCTCAGTTTTTTCACTTGTAAAATGAAGGGTTAGGCTAGAATCTAGCTAGAATGCTAGGTTGGGTGTGACCTTCTGACTAAGTCCAAGTTTTACAGAACAAATCTTTTTATTAAGGGGATTTGTCCTGTGAAGTTTGGATTTAATCAAAAGGCCACAGTTGAAGACCTAGAGTGCCACATGTGGCCTCAAGGACACAGGTTCTCCCCCCCGGGCTAGATAGAGAAATGAAGACCGCTTTCAACATGTAATCTTATGAAACCTATGAAATCTATTAATTGCTTCCCCTGAAGCAAATCACCTGATTGTTCTGAATTTCCTCAACTATAAAACAGCAATAACAATATCTTTATTAGCCAACTCAACCACTCAAGAAACACTTCTTAAACAACTACTGTGTTCTAGGTATTTGATATATATTCAAATGGATCTATGATCTCATTGATTTGGGAATGCCCTCCTATGATGTAGAACACAATCCATCCATGCCTTCCCATCCTATACTATTCTCACCCATGTCAATCAAAGCATTTGCCACAGGGACTTCACCCAACATATCATAGACCTTCACTTTCTCCTGAAATATTCATGGTACTCCTGGGGCACTCTGGCCATCGTGTTATCATCCCTTTCTTTCACTGTGTGACCAGCCTATCTTCTTTTTCTGTCATGCACTTTAGGGTGACACCCTTGGATCCTAATCTTCTTCAGAGATCCTTAAGGGTTGGCTATATGTTTCAGATTGCTCACACTCACCATGCATCATTACATCACCCTCAGTATGGTACTCATCTTTAGTTCTTTGGAAGCAATGGTGGTCCAGCCTTGCTGACATACAAAAATTCCTGTGTGGTGGATACAATGATAATAACAGAAATAGTCCCTCAAGGACCTTGTAATCTAGTGACAGAAAACAACATCTGCATATATAATTAAATACAAAAATGTAAAAAGTTAAGTGAGGAAGAAAAGTGTTTTGTTAACTGCGAAGTGTCACCATATATGTATGTTGTTACTTGGGGCTATTTTTTTCAACCATGATTTTTAAAAATCTGAATTTTAAATGTTTTCCATTTTACTTTGGAGCTACCTCATAGTTACTATACCAAAAGAAGAATGGAACTGGAATAATTATGATTCCTTGAGGTGAGACCTCCAGCTTTTGAAATAGTCTAGGCTTCAGGACTAACAGCTTTAACCTCTAATAACACCAAAGAAAGAAAAAAAATGACTACAATAAGAAGCCAACCTTTCATCCCAGCTGCCTCTTAGCTCATAGTTGTTGAAAAGAGTTGCTCTAATTATCTATTCTCTGGCTTCCTCTTAGCAGGAAGATTTTCCGGATTTTAATGTGACTTCTTTCTTTACTCACTATTCTGTGGAAAAATCCACTTCTTTTAAACAGACAATTAGCTAGCTAATCAACTGTTGCAGCCCCTGCTGCATTTGCAGATGACTCTGCTATTTTATTCAAGGGAAATGAACAGCAGAGTGAGGTGAAAAACCCAGGCCCTGAGCCAAAATTGTCCCGGGTCTTTCTAATTTACCACACTTTTCCACTTCCTAGGATAACTTTAAGAATCCTTTCCCAGACCTGGGAATACTCCAGTGCCAGAATTGTAGGATTCAAGATTCAAAGCTAGAAGGGGTTTCAGAGGCTAACCAGCTCAGTCCTTTCCTTTTACAGATAGGGAAACTGAGAGCAGGTGGCTTAAATAGGTGATATAGGCCAAGGTTAAGGCCAAAGTCATGTAGGTATTGTCAGAGTTGGGATTTTAACCTGAGTCTTCTGACTCAGAGCCAGAGTGATTTTTTTTTGACCTTGTACTGTGCTCCTTGGACCTCTTTCACCCCTTTTTTCCCCTCCCTCCAATTTAGACAGCTTTTCTTTTGAGCCTGTCTCTCCCCACTCCCAAATGAGAGGGCTGTGGGTAGAATTTAAGCCTCATAGATATGGGGAAGACAAGAAGGAAGTGGAGAATATTATCAGGGCTGCTTTTGGAAAAATCAAAGAGGAGGGAGAAAAGCATAGGGATGCAAAACACTGAGCAAGGCACTTCTCTCCTCACCTCCAGTATCTGACAGCAGGCTTAGCAGATGTGTATTCTCTTAAGGCCGAAAGGGTGAAGATAAATGCCATTTATCTGATTCAGCTCTCTGGGAACAACCACTGAAGATTTGTTAAGTGGCTTGGTTTGAGGCTTCTCCAACCTTTCTGGGTCTGCTTATTGATCAAGATAGGGTGTGTGGCAGCCAGCCTCATTGAGGACCACCATCGGAAATGCCTGAGAGGCCAAACACCCTGACCATAGAGGGCAGTTCTTTATAGAACTGGCGCCAAGGAATCTGAAAAGCTGCTGAAATCACCCTTGGGGAGAGGCTGCAGTGGAGCAGAGGAGCCAGTTTGGATATGAGGATGGAGCTGCGGCTGTTACTTCAGCGGAATTCTTTATTTAAAGCTACAATGTTGCCCTCCTCCTTTATGGCATGTGGTTTGGAGGAGAGTTAGGGGAAGGAGATTTTCCTTGGCCTTGATTGCTCTGATAGTGTTTGTACATAAAGGCGTATATTGAATTTGGAGGAAGAGGGAGAAAGGGGGAGAAAACCTGAGATTTCATCTGTGTAGAGATCATCTTTGTGAGGGAGCTACCTCTGCCAGTGCAGCTTGGTACACTTATCCCTTCTACATTGTGACCTTCTCCATTGCAGTTTTGATATATTGCCAGTCGGCATAAGAAATTACATGGTGATTTTGGGGGAGTTTTTCGGAAGGTGCAAAGGACACTCGAAGGCCAGCAGATGACACAGAAAAAGTTTAGAAACTCAGAAATGCATAAAATATATGTATAATATCATACAATATCAACATATTTTATCATTTAACACCATCATAATTCAGATTTCTTCTCTGGTACGAAGGGAGGGCCAAAAATTTTTATGTGTATTTTCTAGATTGTGGCGCCTTCATGCCCCTAACCCCCTCAATGTGGAAGAAATAACTGTATTCTGTAACTTGGAGCCTTACAGTATTTCCTGGAGACAATCAGAGGTTAAGTGACTTGCCCAGGATCACTTAGCCAGTATTTGTCAGAGCAGGGACTTGAACTCAGGACTCTGATTCCAAGGCCAGCTCTCTATCCAGTACTCTGGGCCATACCTAATATTGAATATCAAATTTAGAACTGGCTAGTGTCCTTATGTTTTTTCTATAACGATTACTGATACAAGAGTCATTGAAAAGATTGATGGGGAAAATCTTTATTCTTCTTCCCTTCCATTTGCAGCTCTAGCTAATGTTTGGAAGCACTTGTTGTTTGTGTCTCTACCTCCTGCTTCACCAATATGCCATCTCCATTGCCCTCCAGGCTTGAGTAGTCTGTCTGGTCCTCCTTCCCAGCATTCCATACCAATGTCAAAGATGAATCAGCGGTGCGAAGTAACAGCCAAAAAATCTAGTGGGACCTTAAGCTGCATTAAAAGAGTGATAGCTTGCAGGAATAAAGAGATGGCAGTTTTTCTCTGTTTTGCCCTGTCCCTGAAGAAGACACTCAATCCAACAGGCTTCTGCTTGTGCCTGGGACTTTTGTGCTAGGCGCTGGAGATATAAATATAAATTCTGAAACAACCTCTGTGCTCAAGGAGCTCATATTCCAATGTAGAGAGAACAAGTACACATAAGTATGTGTGAAATAATTATGAAGAGAATAAATACGAGGTGGGGGTGGGCTTAGCAATTAGGATCAGGAAAAGCTTCACATAGAAGGGGATGCTTGAGCTGAAACTTGAAGCAAGGAAGGTAGTCTAAGAGGCAGGAAAGGAGGGAGAACATTCTATGGGTGGAGAATTTCTATTGCAAAGGCACTGAGGAGGGAAATAGAGTGCTATGGGTGAGGAAAAGACAGAAAGGCCAATCTATTTGGATTTCAGAAGACTCCTATAAATAGCTAACATGTATATAGCACTTTACAGTTTACAAAATAAATATCATGTCATTTTATTCTCACAACAACCCTGGGAGGGAAGTGCTATTATTATCTACACATTATAAATGAGGAAACTGAGGCAAACAGAAATTAATTGTCTTGCCCAGAATCACACAGCTAAGAAATGTCTGAGGCAAAATTTGATCTCATGTCTTCCTGACTCCTCTCCAGTGTTCTAACCATTGTATCATCTAGCTGCCTAGTATTGAAAGGAGAGTAATATCCCATAAGGTTGGAAACAAGTTGTAAAGGGTTTTCACAGCTAAACATAAGTGCTAATGTTTTATCCTATGGGCAATGGGGAACCACTGTGATTTTTGAGTAGGGTAGGGAAACAGATCTGAGTTTAAGGAAAATCACTTTGGCAGCTGTGTAGAGGATAGACTGGTTTGGGGAAAGAATTAATGCTGGGAGACCAATTAGAAGACTGTTGTAGCAATCTAGGTGAGAGGTGAAGAGAATAACTAAAGAAGTAGCTGTGTGTATATAGAGAAAAAAATTATGTCCTGATGGACAGATGTGATCAATGGTGTGCTGGAATCAGCTTGAACTGGCTGAGCCAATTGATAAATTTTCAATGTGAACATTTACATCTTAACAATCAGCAAAGGCTACAAATCAAGGCTTAATTTGTTGTTTTGTTGATTGCTGAGACTTGAAGTGATGGAGAAAATGTTAATAATGCTTAATAATAAACTTAAAAGTATGTCCTGAATATACCGCCCGTCCCTCAAGTCACTTATTAAACATTTAGCAACACACTCTTAGATGTCACAGAAGTAAAATGGCACAATTTGGCAAATGATGGGATTTATGGTGGGAATGAGAGTGAGAAGCTGAAGATGACATTGAGGTTACTAGCCAGAGAGACTGGAAGAATGGTAGCACCTTAAAAAGAAATAGGGAACTTTAATAGTTAGTGGATTTGGGGGAAAAGATTTTAAGCTCTGTTTTTCAATGTACTGAGTTTGCAATTTCTCTGGGACATGCAGTTTGAAATGCCCAGTTGGTAGTTGGTGACATGAGACTAAAGCTCAGAGGAGAGACTAAGCCTGGGTATCATGATATGAAAGTCATCCATACTAACATGATAATTAAACTCATGCAAACGGATGAAGAAAGAAAGAGAGAGACACACACACACATAGACAGAGACAGAGAGAGGAGACAGTTGAGAGAGGAGACAGTTGAGAAAGGAGACAGTTGAGAGAGGAGAAGGCTGAGAGAAGAGGGTCTCGAGAGTGCCTTGTGGAAAACCCACAATTAGGGGGAGTCTTATGGGTAATAAGCCAACAAAGAAGTCTTAGGAGGGGTGGTCAATCAGGTCAGAAGAATAAGAAGGAGTGGTGTAGTCCAGAAATCTGGGTTCATATCTCAGTTCTAGTTGTGTGATTATAGACCAGTTACTTTTCTAAAAATCAGATGGCACAGTAGATAGAGTGGAGTCAGAAAGATCTGAGTTCAAATTTGGCTTCAGATATTTATCAGCTATAGTGTGACCCTGGGTAAATCACTTAACCTCAGTTTTCTCAACTAGAAAATGGGATAACATCACCTACTGTGAAGGGTTGCTATGAGGCTCAAATGAGACATTGCAAAACACTCAGCACAGTGTCTGGCACATAGTAGGTGCTATATTAATGCTTATTCCCACCCCCACCTGTATAATGTGAATAATACTTGTGAATAAAATTCTAACAATACTTACCTAATAATACTCACCTTCCTATCTTAGAGCATTTTTGTAAGAAGCAAGGACTTCATAAATCTTAAAATACTATATAAATATGAGTTAGTAGTAATAGTAATACCTATGGAAGTCCATATAGACATTCCTGTTTTCCTAAAACACAGATTTGACTATGTGATTACCCTAGTTAAAAATTTTTGGTGACTTCCTATTGCCATTAGGATAAAAAAAAAATCCTTAGCCCGGCATCTAAAGCCCTTTGAAACCTGAATCTCACCTCTCTTTCTAGGCTTATTTACTCTTATTTCCTTTCCCAAATCCTGTCTTCCAGGCAAACTGGACCACTACTAACAGTTCCCTCTTTGTGTTATTGTTTTTGTGTCACTCGTCCCCATGCCTTAGTACAGGCTGACCCCTGTGTCTGAAATGTATACTCCCCTCACCTCCACTTCCTAAAAGTCTCTAGGTGCCATTAAACACAGCTAAGGCGCCACCTCCCACTGACTTCCTTTTCTGATCCAGACCTTGACTGCATCCATTGTTTATACCCTTTCTCTCTTGAAATGACATTTCTTTGTACTTTTCTGTGTACATATTTTATTTTTCCAGAAAGAAAATAATTTTTCTAGAGATGAGGAACAGTTTTATTTGACTTTGGACCCCCTAGCACCTAGCTTTGCATACAGGAGCCAGTAATTGTATCTGTTGAATTTTATTAAGCAGAACAGTGTGGAGAAAACATGAGATTTAGAGTCATAGAATTTGAGAACTGAAAGGGACCTTAGTGGTCATCTAATGTAACCTATATGTGAAAAGAGTTCCCACTGTAACCCTCTCGCCAAGGCTGTGATGTAATGAGTTCAAATCCTGAATATGTTACTTGGTACCCAAGATAATTAAAAAAAAAGTAGCTAGGGGGTGTTGTGGATAGCATGTAGGACTTGGAGTCAGGAAAACTAGAGTTCAAATTTTAACTCAACCACTTATTAGCTCAATTCAGTTTACTCACCTGTAAAATGGAGATATAATAATGACTATCTATCTATCTTATACTGGGTTGTTGTCAAGATTAAATGAGTTAATATGTAAAAAGTGCTTTCTAAATCTTAAAACAGTTCATAAATGTTAGTTATGGTTATGATTGCTAATAACCTTTCTGGGCCTCAGTTTCCTCAGCTGAAAAATGAGCAAACTTGGTTGCTTAAATGTCGAACATCAAAATCTTGTCGCACAAAAAAACCAATTAAGTAGGAGGGTTATTTCCTCCCCTATTTTTTTTCAATTGAATTTCATTAATTACATTAATGGAATTTCTAAGTGTTGGATATAATGAGTTAAAACAAAAATGACATTGTTCATATAATGATACTGCCCTTGAATTGAAGAACTCAGGCTATTCTACACTTTATATAGAAAATACATGAAGGTGTTTTCACTCAGACTGAAAACCAGTTATTTCTCAATTTTTTGTTATTTGAGTATTTGCTCCTTAATAATAGGATTTGAGGACTAAAAGAAGAGTGTGCAACTGTTGGCATGCTTTAATTTTTGCTGCTTTTGAAGTAGCAAATATTCATTGACTTGAGGGTGAATTGTTTGTTTTTTTTTATTCCTTTGAAGAAAACAGAGTGTATGAGTGGGTGCTGACAATTTTTTCCTTGACAAGTGCTTTTAAGAAGAATATTTCAAATGTAACATACAAAGCAAAATTCCAAGAAGAGCAAGGCTTTAACTGGTTGGTGGTGATCTGCAGTTTGCTTGAAAATCTTCCTTATGCATAGAAATTTTTTTTCTCTTGACTCTCTGTGCTTTCGACTATTTGCATTGAGGAGCTATCTATGAAAAAACTATGCCGTGTATTAGTTTTAAGTCCTTGTGTTTTCTAAAGGTACGGCTATCTTAAAGAACTCTTAAAGAAGGAGTTTTAAAGTAATCTGGTGTGTATGATGGTTGCTAAAGGAACATTCAATGCACAACTTTTGAATAAAGTGATCTTTGTCTTTGAGAGGCAATGAACTAAAGATAGAGCAGTGGGGAGATGGAAATAAATCTTTTGATGGTTGGACCTTAGAGATCATCTAGGCTGGCCCCCTTATTTGATAAATGAAAACATTGAGACTCAGAGAGATAAAAATCACTTAGGTAAATACATATGGCAAAATGATGGAAGACTTAGATAGCAGTGTGGTGTAATACATAGAGCACCAAAGTTGCAGTCAGGAAGACTTGAACTTGAATCCTGACTCTAACAGCTACACAAGTTACTTGAACTCTCTGGGCCTCAGTTTCTTCATCAGTAAAATGGGATGTTTGGACGCTAGGGTTCATTCTATCTCTTTATCTGTGATCTGGTGAGTAAGAACCCAGGCTTTTTATTGTCACAATTGAGGGGTTCAGTGTCTTCCTCTGAACCTTCCCCAATCCCTGCCACCCTGCCCTGGATATGCATAATTAATTCAAAGGCACTTTTGTAAGATGATAGTTCTATTCAGACCTAGGGATAGAGCCAGAGTTAAAATAAGCACCAATTGAGAACATATAAAATTTAGTAAGGTTACTAATTATACCTGGGTCTTTATATT
This sequence comes from Vombatus ursinus, assembly GCF_900497805.2. NCBI lineage: Eukaryota > Metazoa > Chordata > Mammalia > Diprotodontia > Vombatidae > Vombatus > Vombatus ursinus. The sequence continues at coordinate 7,185,450 of NW_020954610.1, read as the reverse complement.
TCTTTAAATATTGCTCTAAATTCCATTTCATTTCTAAAGATAGCATTTGATAATACTTCTTGATACCTATACTTGGCTATTTTATTTTTATTAAAAAAATATAGGAAAGAGTGGTGAATCCAGTTAATTAGCTATCCTTTTGAAGGGCAAGGTTTTTTGAACTACAAAGCTGTAAGTACAACCTCAGACAAATCATTTTACTTCTCTGGGTCTCAGTTTTCTCATTTACAAAATGATTATTAAGACTAAATGACCTTTAAAGACCCTTCTAGCTTTGTGTTTATAATCTTACGATCTATGACCAGAAGAGAAAACTATCTCCTTAGTAGCAACACATTCTAATTCTAGGCAATGCACTAGGAGTAAATAGCTTCCCAGGGACTAGTCTTATAAGAGGAAATTTGGTATAATGGCCCTGAAATCAAGAAGACTTAAATTCAAGTTTTGTCTTAAATACATGCTAGCTATGTTACTCTGAGTAAATTACTTACCTTCTCAGTGTTTTGTGAAAATTTTTTAAGACTGTCAATTGCAGAGAAAGTGCCAATCTGCATTGGCAGAGGGCATTTCCTCCCCTGGGAATTTCTTATATCAGTGAAACTCTATCCTTAATCTTTTGTCACGAAAAAAAAACTATACAATTTCTCAAAGGAAGTTATTAAAATTTCTCTGTCTACTTTCCTCTTCCTATTTAACTCTGGGCCCAGTTCACTGTCACCCTGGTATCTATCTAGCTATCTATGTCAATAGTCCAGCTCTTTAGCTTGTCCATCATAGTGTGAAATAATCATTATTCTTCTTCCTTCCTTCCTTTTTCCCACCCTCCATGTGAATAATTAGGTTCAACTCTTTTGAATGACTATCAGTACTACTTAGAGGGCTTTGCCATGTTTGGGAACTTGACATAATATGCACCATGTTATCTACAAACAAGTATATCTCTGGCATCTCCTTTGTCCATAAGAAATCTTTGAAATATAACATCAAAGATAAACCTATAAAGTGATGGCAAGTGTTGAATTACTAAGAAGGAAAAGGCTGACTTTTTCATTTAGGACAATTTTTCAAAAAGTATCGGTGCTCTGAGGGATGAGATTAAGTTAGAAAAAATAATTATCTGATTATCAATCAAATGAGGCATGTAAGAGGGAGATGCATACTCCCCAAAGATATATGACACTACTATAACCTTCACCTCAGTAGAAAGCTCATGGAAGAGGAAGAATTTTTTAAAAGTTATTTTTATTTTTAACACCTAGCACAGTGCCTTCTTACGTAGCAGGAGGTTAACAAACGCTTGTTGAATTATATTGCTTATTGGGTGGAAAATGTTCAGTATAGAAGCCAAATGGGGGAGTGATTCTCTACAGATAAAGAAGTCTTCCAAGATGCACATTTGCAGAAAGAAGTATAATCCACAGAGGCCCCTCACTCTGGGCCTTCAGTTAGCTACCCCAGTTTCTAGGCACTTAGAAGATTATAACACTTTCTAAACCTTAGCTCATGAGCCCTTACCAATGTATTTTACTTTTCCCAGTCAACCTTAGAATGCATTTAGTTCACAGTAAAGGAATTTTAAATAGCACTGCAAATCATGTAACAATACTACACTTTCTTCTGTTAAGTCTTGAACTTATTCTCCCCAAAATACATATATTCTCAAGGGAAAGAGTAGACCTTTATAGGGATAAAGTGTGGTGCATCCACAAATGGGAAAAACATGTGTCTAACACACCTGTGGGAAGGGATATATATGTAGAGAACATAGTGGTCAGGGCACACATGTAGGGGCAACTGATGTCTGATAACTGACACTGATATTGATACTGATCCTGGAAAGCTGCTGATGTCTTTTCCTGCTGTTCTCTGCAAGACCTAATCCTCACCACCTGTTGCTCTTCACTGCTTCCTGCTACTTTTCCAGGTGTTCCTAAAGATTTTCCACTATCCATGGCTCTCTGCTGTAGATGACCAACTCCAATTATTCTCAGGGTCACCTATGACTCAGAAATAATATCTTCTAGGTATACTATAATTATAGTTCTTTTACCATCTCTTATATTCACTGCTGAATATCCCCTAAGAGTGTCGCCACAGTTAATAAACCTCTCTTATTCCTCCTGTGCCCCAGGTATATTGTTATAGTCAGTCACCCGCAACTACACCCTTTCATCTAAGGATGTGCCTTGTTTAGCGACTTTCTCTCTAACAGAAAGGGTACCTGTTATAGCAGGTTCTCTCTTCTCTCTCTCTCTCTCTCTCTCTCTCTCTCTCTCTCTCTCTCTTGTTTCCAACTCCTAGGTAACAGGTAGAAGCATACAGAGAAGTATCACTCCTATTTTATCAACAAACTCTTTCAGTCAGGAGATGGCAGTACAGAGAGGCATTACCTCAAGGTTGGGTCCCCTCAGTGAGAAATCTCACTCCAGTTTGCGATTAGCAAGTACATTACCAAATCTTCATTTCTACTGGCTAAGCCATAACTAGGTAATGCATAATTGTCCAACAATCACAAAACAGTTTTGTTGTTAAGAGTTCCCTAGTTTTCAACCAGAGAATTCTCCTGTTGGTCATATGCACAGGAACAACTGGGAAACAAGACACTTAAGTGCTTAAGTAGTCTTCATCCAGGGTAATTGTATTATGTCTGTGGATTGCTTTTATAGTACTTTTTGTATATGACTCACGTTTATCTTGTCTCTGCCCTTTTCTACCCTTTTCTTTTCTGCCAGAATCTAAAAAGGGTAAACTGTTACACTGTTACTATCAAGTATCACTAAGAAATATTCTTAGCCAATGGCTATGAAACTTAATTCAGCAACCATAGATTTGTCAGTCAATCAAAAAGCATTTTTAAGGACCTACTATGTTATAGGCATTGTGTTTAGTGCTGAGGATACAAAGAAAAGCAAAAGATGATCCCTGCCCTCAAGGAACTCACAATCTGGCTATGAAATAACTCAAACTCTCTGCAGTCTTCTCAGCCAGCTCCATAGGCAATGGTTACAAAGCTTTCTTAACTCTTATCCTCAACCAGACTGTACCAGAAGATAGAAAAACCCAGGACTATCCTAAAGTCTTCCTAGAATTCTTCTGAACTTCTTCAGCACTTAGCACTGTGTCTAGCATGTAGTAGGCACTTAATAAGTGCTCATTGACTTCTGAACTCTTCTCTAAACTGTTTGTTTTAAAAGTGAAAAATGTCCCACCATCTCATCTGGGTCTTTCCATTCAACTGTTGTCTAACTTATGGTTAGACACCTGTTTTAGTTCTTGGGACTGTTTATAACCCCTGGCTGAGGTGAATCTCCCTATGACTTTGCTGCAATACATAGAAAAATCATTCTTCCCTCCAACCTTTCTGATATGTATGTATGTATGTATGTATATACATATATACACACATAGATATATATATATATATCTATGTGTGTATATATAGATACGCACATATATGTATGTCTACTGTGCTGGCTATAAAATCATGAAATGTTGTGACATATGTCCCATACCTCTCAGTAACATCTTACGACCTGGTCTTTCTGACCTCTCTACTTAATCATGATAAATACTAATGACTAAAAGCCCACTGGAGATAATAAGAAAAGACTAGGAGGAGTCACCTGCCTTGCTTTGGACTATTTGGCTCATATCTGGTTAAACAGCAGCATTGGAAGCCAAGGTTCTGTAGTGGAGGTTATCCTGCTTGACGACTTTTTTTCCTGACTGGAGTCATTCAGTAGTTTTGCCAGAAACTTTCAAGAGAGTGAACTAGAAAAAAAGTATCACAAAACTCTTCATACAATTGAAAACAGAAGTCTTTGGAATCTTTTGCATTAACTGAGGAGCATATCTAATTCTTGATTTTCAACGAATGTTAACAGTTATGTTATTTGTTAGATAGTTTGGTTTGGAAAGACAAAGAAAAGCACATCTTAAAATACCATTTCATAGAACTCTTTTATTTCCAAGCCACAGAATAGTTTTTTAAGATAACACAAAACCACACCTAGTTACCACTGCAATTGTGTTAACCATATCATTTCCCCTCTTGAAGCCAATAATAATACCCTGCATTTCTGTATTGATTCACAATTTACCTAGCACTTTTCTAACCTAACCACCATCCCATTTACTCCTCAGTGTATGGATAATATCCAGTTATATGGGCAATATAAATCCAAATCAAATAACTAATAACTCTTAGGATACTTCTGTTTGGCCTTTGTTTCCCTACCTACCCTCCACCAACTTTTAAAGTTTCATACACTAGGTTTTCCCATCTCCTTTTGAATTCACAGCATAAAATGCTTCTTCCTAAACTCATCTGAGTAGCAAAATACTCTGCTGTCTTTTTTTTTTTTCACACAGATGAGCCCTAAGCTTTGACTTAAGCATAACTTTCTTTTCCTAGATCCCCTTCTCTATTAACAGTACTAATTATTTACAGCTGTGTTACCATGTGCTTCATGAGGGACCTTCTGGTATTAAGAGATACCTGCCAATACTTAAAAATTGACCTGTATCCAGCAGTGCCTCTAAGCTAGACAGCAGCTGGTTTAATTTTCTTTTGGTTTTACTGTACCAAGAAGTAAATGAGAGGGACCAAAAAACACCAATGATGGTGTGGAGCAGAAAAAGGAAAGAAGTTATGGAATAATTTGAGATAAAGTAGTGGCTCTATGTTAACAGAGATAAGGAAAGTATGCCAGGACACCCTGAAATTTCCTAGTACTGAGCCATAAACCTAGAGGACATTCCCTTAATCTTGATAATGATGAAAGTAATAGAAGTATTTGCCAAGAATTGTTCACCTCTTCAGATATAGCCATTTGGAATTTCCCTACTTGACCATAATGAAAGAATGTAAGGATGGAGCTAGATAGAGAATAATAGTACTTAGCGGTTAGAATAAATAGAGGTCTAAGGTCAGTTGAATCAGAATTTTCATGTTTCTCACAGTTAAGTTGCTGTGAGTCTGTGGATAGAGTGAAGTAAGGTAGTACCTTGTGGACCTGAAAAATCAGTGGAGGTGTTTCATTGATGTCACCATCCAAATTGGGATCCATATAGGCAAGTAAACTAGATGCCAGGTCGTGTCTGGTATCAGATTTTTCTGGGTATGCTCAAATCCAAAGAAAAAAGGAGTAGAAGTAGAAAGCTATGGTGTAGGGCAGAGCTTTCAAATCCAATCCCTTGTTGTAACAAACACGTCCTTTCTCAAAGAGGACCATGGGATCAGGTAGATGATGCCATGGCTTGCAAGTGAGTTGGATTTAAGTGAGGGAGGGCTGTGCAAGGTCACCAGCCTCACTTTCTTTTCCAGAGCCATCTGAGTCCAGTGGTAAGATGCAGATTAGGATGACTGGAGATGGCCTCCTCAAGACCAATAGATATGTCCTGAAGTCAGGAGGTGTTCAACCAGGGCATTAGCAAAGTGATGCTCATCTGAAGTGATTCTTCCCTTTTTGTGATCACACCCTTTTATTAAGGTAGCTTGTGTTCTCTCCCTTCCCCCACCGCAAACCTTTTGTTTCATTGTATTGCATTTTGGTCTCGAGCAGTGGATGGATATGTCTTGCACTCTCCTGACCTAGATACACCAGTGAGTCTCAGACAAGAGTCACTAGAAAGTCACTTGGTAACAAGAGACTGTTAAAGGCAGTGAGAATACAGAGAATTGTGGTAGGAAGAAGCCAGGCAAAGAGTGGGTATGTGCATGGGGGAGGGGTAAAGAGCGGTAAAGATCACAGAATACTGTGTCTCATAGTTGGAAGGGACCTTGAAGGTGATTTATTCCAAACTGTACTTGTGCAGGAATCCTTTCAATAAGCAGCCATTTAGTTTGCCTGAATATCTCTAGTGAGGGGGAGTTAGAATAATTGGAGATATAGCAATAGCTTAATATTCATTAGATCACAGAAAGTGTGTTGAAATTAAAATTGGGAATGCTCCTCCTCCTGTGGATTTCAACATTCTCAAATCATCCTCTAGTGAAAGATGAGGGAGAAAGAAATGGTCCCACAGAGCTGGGATCTGGGTTAGCATTATACAAAGTAAGTAGGCATCTTCCTAAGGTTTACAGAGATGTCTGAGCTTAGTGCTGGCTGGCTGTGCTGACCAAAATCTTGAAGGGGGAGACTCATATCCTGTGGGAGTTTGCATTTTTTGAGGGAGGATTGGCAACCCTTTCAGTCTATATAGCTTTTGAGTTGGGAGAAAGAAATTGGGAGGCTTCATTGAAGCATGTTCCCTTTTGCCATTTTGGGGCCTAACTGTTGGATTTGTCTTTATATTGGCTCTTGAAAAGAGTGGGCAAACCATGACCTGAATATATGTATATATGTATACATGTACATATATGTATATGTGTACATATGTATACACATACATATTTAGGTCATCGTTGGTCTGCCTATCTATCTATGCACATATACATACATTTATACACACTACTTTTACATATGGTTATATATATATACACATACATATATATAGTTATATATACTTGGTTTTATATATATATATGTGTGTGTGTATATATCTATATATCTATATATATATCCTTCTAGTGGTCTGATCACCATAATAGGAGAAAGGCACAATGATAGAAAAAAGAAGGAATAATAGGATGAATGACTATGAAGAGGGTAAGACTAGATTAGTGCCATATTCCTTTAAACATACAGTACTTAGATTTTTAGCATTTTTCTTTCCTTAGATGTAGAAATTGAAACTTAGTCTCCTGAGTATCCCACTCCGAACACCCCCCATCTCCCTCCCATATCATTTCCTCAATTTTTGCCATGAGTGATTGGACAAGGAATAGAAAAATCAATGACCATGGAAACCCAGTAGAGGGAGCCAGTGAGTTGAGTCTTAAGGTAGCTGGTCCAAAAAATGAGGCACTGTCACAAGCCTCCAGTAGTGGGGGCAATGGGATTAAGCCATGTGGTATCACTGTGCCTCACACTAATGAGGGAGGCAGCTGAGTGGCATAGAGGATAGAGATCTAGACCTGGAATCAGGAGAGACTTGAGTTCAAATTTGACTTCCAATATTTCTTGGCTATGTGACTCTGGGCAAGTGTCTTCCCTCAGTTTTCTCATCTGTAAAATGGCGATAATAATACCACCTACCTCCCAGGGCTGTTGTGAAGATAAAATAAGATAGTATTTGTAAAACACTTTGAAAACTTAAAGCACTATATAAGCATTGGCTATTATTGTTATAATAATAATAATCATCACTATTATTACAAACATATGAAGAGAATTATAAATTGAATTTTGTATATTCTGTTGAAATTGCCTCTATTTGCAATCATAGGACCCCAGAAGCTACCTAACTGAATCTGTACATGAACAAGAATCCCCTCTATAATATATCCAAAAAGTGGTCACCTGATCTTTGCTTGAAGTCCTTCTATGTAGAGTAACTATATCTGCTATCCAGACCACTCCACTTTTGGACAACTCTGGTTTTTTCTTGTGATGTACCTAAAAATGTCTCTTTGCAGATTTACCCTTTGCTTCTAGTCTTTTCCTCTGAGGCTCACAGGACCTCTCTTCCATATGTTAGCTCTTCAGATGCCTGAAGACAGCTATTATATCCCCCCAAATCATCTTTCCTCCACACTAAATCATAATTATTGTCCCCAGTTTATAGATGAGGAAACTAAGGCAAACAGAGTTTAAGTGACTTGCACAGGGACACACAGCTAGTAAGTATCTGAAGCTAGTTTTGAACTCAGGTCTTCCTCATTCTAGTTCCAGCACTCTATCAACTATACTACCTAGCTACCTGGATATTAGGTCTAAATATCCCCATATCTTTCAAATTATAGTCATGTTGCATGAAATGAAGTCCTTTCAACGCCCTAGATACCCTCCTGTAAAATCTTTCCAGCTCACCTGTACAATGGCAGAGAGGCAGGAGACTAAAGCTAGATCATAAAGGGTTCTAAATGCCAAAAAAGGGAGTTTACATTTTATTCTAGATGTAATCACTGGAGCTTTTGATCAGCGAGGTGTTCTTTATTGACTAGAAGTGTGGAGTATGAATTGGAGGGGGAAAGAACTGAGGCATGGAGACCATGACTACTGCAACAGTTCAGGTAAGAGGGGATGAAGATCTGAATGAGGGTGATGTCCATGTGCTCAGACAGAAGGGGAAAAAAAGTGAGAGGTGTCATGGAGGTAAAATCAACAAAACTTGACAACTAATGGGATATAGAAGTAGAGAGATAGCAAGGATTTGAGTATGTGTTTGAAGCTGAGCACTTAGATGACTGGACAGATGATGGTGCCCTCAACAGGAAAAGGGAAGTTAGAAATGGTAATGGGCTTGGGGCATAATATCTATGTGGATATAGTCCCCCACCTTTCTTTCCCTGGGCTACTTCAATAAACCATAACACCTGCAGGTCTATGAGTCCCAGAGAAAAGCCACTACCATATAACTATGACTGAAACTCTCTTATACTTCTGGGGTAACACTTTTGTGGGGAAAACATTCTCCTACTACTTGCCTCTCTAGATCCCAAGTCCCCACTAATATGCTTCCCATTTACACAAAATCAATCATCATGAAACCATCTAAACCAAATCTAAAACGTTTAATGCTTAGATAAAAGCAAGAATAATAATCACAACACATTTACTTAATATAAGGCAAATGCATTAAAAATCAAAACAATACAATCCATCCGTAAACCTGGGTTACATTTTCAAACCAATGCAAGTAGTATCCAAGGGAAAGATTGGATACACATTTACAGGGACCTAAATGGAAGACACACGTTCTCAGGGCAACTCAAACTCTCAACTGGAGGCCTTCGTATCCTAGTCTTTTCAGGAACAATCTATCCAAGACAAATCTGCTTCTTATCTCCTCATAAACTGCAATAACAAGCTCTTTTAATTCACAAACATAAAAGTTCTTTTACTGCCCCTTTCAGCAACGAAACTGTTCACGTACATGGGGAAAAGATAATGTGGTCTATTTTGGACATGATTTAGATGCCTCTGGGACACCTACTTTGTCTGATAAGTAACTGATGATATGGTACTGGATTTTAGGAGAGAAACTAGGGTTGGATATATAGACCTAGGAATCATTTGCATAGAGATAGATTTTGAACCCATATAGCACTTATTTTAAGTGTTAGTCTCCATTTTATAGGTGAGGTAAGAGTTTAAAGATTTGCCTGGGATTGGAGATCAATAGAGAAACTAAGATCTCTCTCTCTCTCTCTCTCTCTCTCTCTCTCTCTCTCTCTCTCTCTTTCCTCTCTTTCCTCTATTATATACATATATAAGATATAGCTTATATCTCTGTAAGATCTGTCTATATATCTCTATCCCTGATATTTACCCTGTCCTACTCCTTTTAAATCAAGAATACCCTTCCAAAAGTTGACTCATTCCATGAAGTTTCAGTGATATTTTTGCAATCAAATTTGCCTCCTTGTGTCAGAATCTCTTTCACTGTAGTTCTCCATTTTTTTGTGTTTATGACAGGATATCTATAGCCAATGATTTTATTGTGGGTGTCTTTCTTGCATTTTTGTCTCCTGGGAATGGGGTGGTGGTGGTTTCTACTGCTATTCTTGTAGCTACTGAGTTTATATAGCTTGGTGGATATATACAGGCAATTTTCTTCCTCCCCTTTCCTTTTTAGTCTAAAGCCTTTTTGATTAGATTTTCAAGACCTCAGGCAAATACATTTTTACTAGCCCTTGTTAGGTACGATCCATGCTATTCAGGAAACTGTCATTCTTATATTTTAACATCCCAACTATTCCTTTTTTGTCCATGGAGCTGGATCTCAGCTGAGGCATTTTGCTCCCTGTGGGATCCTTAGTATTCATGACAGTTTTTCTCCTCCTGTGACACCTCTCCAACCTTCAGCCCCTGCCCTAGGGCACACCCATAGCACTTTTATAGACCATCACAATAGGTATTGCTAAGGAGATTTGGGGGTCTCTTAGCTTTAATGCAAAGAAAAGAGTCAAGATGCTTTGCTTATTAGTTTTCTTGGAGTGATAGGCTTGGTTGACCCCAGCTTGGGTTCCTTTTTCACATTTAACTTCATCCATTAGGACGGCCTTGTGCTTTCTCCAGGATTTTTTTTTTTTTAACTTAAGCTGCAGTGTGAGATTTCTCTGTCACCCCTGTAACATCCAGGAGGAGCAATGCCTTCAAACTTAACAACATTATTAGTGAGGAACATGGAACTGAATGGCACATTTTTTATTCTCAAATGCTTTACCCTGAACAGTTTAATCCCAAGAGCATATACATAATTTTCTGCTTTAAGTCAGAAGAAGTTATTTGTCACTCAATCAAAATAAAGATGTCATTTCAGGATGAATTTACAGGATTGCCAGAACTTAATTTTCTTGTGTGAAGCAGGATCATCCTCCTATTTTGCTTTGTAGTATTTCTAACTTAAGCTAGCTCTTTATAGTTCATCTTGTGATGAAATACAAGTAAAAATAAGTGTTTTGGTTACAGGCTGCAGTGGAGGTCTGAGAAAAAGCCATCAAACTTATAGGTAAAACATCCAGTGACTTACTATCCCCTCCACATTTAAAACACATTTTTTTTTCCAGAAAGAAGAATCACCTAAGGAAAACTTATATTTTTAGAGAACACAATCCATGTCCCTTCCATTGTAACACTAAGTACAAACACACACACATTTTATAGAGCAAGTATAGGTTTCCTGATTTTAATTCAGTCTGTTTCACCCAAAAACTTCTCCTTGCCTCCAGGAGCTCACTAAAGTCAGCTGGAACACTTGATCTGTGTTCTCAGAATGCCTACCCTTCTGGGCTTGACCTAAGCATATACCTATCCCCAAGGAAAGCAGCAGGCAACAGGAAATGTTAGCATGCCACTAATTGGATAACAAAGTATAACTGCCTTTAGTGGTAGATGACAGATGAGGCCACTCCTAGACAAAATTCTCACAGAGGACTTTTTTTAGGTTCTGTTTTCCCTTATAGCCTTTTCTCCTTTTTTGTCCCTGTTTTCATTCCTGTCTCTTGTCTCTCCACCTATTGTCCAGTATTCAATTCTTACTTGACACCTATAGAGAAGAGATTGCTAAATCTCACATGCAAAATCCAAGAGGCCATCTAATCTAAATCATAGCTGAACTAACCTCAAATTCCTGTTACTATGCTCCCAACAAGTCATTGTCCAGCCTCCAATGAGGGAAAATCCACTACTTTTTAAAGCAGATCACTTCAGTTTTGAAAAGCTCTAATGATTGGGAATTTATTTCCTTAAATCTAGTCTAAATCTGTCTCTCTGCAATTTCCACCTACTGTTCCAAGTTTTGTCCTTTGGGGCCAAGAAGAACAAATCTATATTCTCCTATCCATATGATTGCCCTTTGGATACTTGTAATAATGGAGCCAGAACCTGAAAAGGCTTTACTGATTATATAAATAGTCAGTTCTTCTCTAACTCTTGTTTTGAAAATGTGAATGTGTTCACTTGATATATTATGGAACAATCTGAGCATAACTTAAATTTTGTGTTTGCTTATGTGAGATTTCATCTGAGAGAAACATTGAGAAAACACAGAAAACTACCACTTCACAATGACTCACGAACTGCAAGCTTTCTGACAACAATTTCTACAAGCAAACTTCATGTCATTTTCAAGGAAAAGCACCATATTTCATATATATTTTCTGGTGCGGTAGGAGCTGTGGGCCGAGGAGGGACGTTCCTCTCTTATCCACTTCCCCATCTTCCGCCAAAACCAAAGCCGGGGGCTCTGGAGTTGCTGCCCATCTAGGCTTTCCTATTGCCTGTATATTCAACTTTGCTAGCCTGGGTGGACCCTTTGGGAATTGGGGCATAGGCTGGGCAGTAGCTAGAGGTCACAGACACAGCTCCTATTTATTATAATATGCATGCACTTCCTAATCATTTAACGTGCATAAAACTATACTACTGCTTTTATTAGATTCCTTTCAAAAACTGCCACTGGTGAAGTTTTTTGAGTGTTGTGATCCTAACCCCATTTCTCCATAAGCTTTGTGGTTTTTATTGTGCTATTTTGTACGATGAAGTGATTTTTAGGAACATGTATGTTGCATTATAGAAGAACTGGCTGTATATAAAAAAGGCAGGGATGTGGTATAAGATGAAGAAAGACAATGACCTTGTTCCATAGATCTAGCTATGTTTTTCTCTATCCCTCTTCTCCTCCCACCTCCTACATACTCATTTGACTGGGAGAGTAGAAGGCTAAGGGGATCTCAGAATTGAAAACTGACATTATAGGGACTCAAAGACTCCCTTGTTGAGATAGCTGCTTTTAGAGTAAATGCTGATTTAATGTAGTATTATCATCATAGATTAAAAAGGCAAATAGAATTCCCAACCTAAGCTAGAGTGGGGTCTTAGAGGCAAACCCCAGAAACCAGGAAATATGTTTTAAAAAGTAGACCTGTGTTTGAGGGTGCTACCTAGCTAGGAGTGGCACTGCTCTGCTGCTGAAGAGCTTCTTATGTGGGGCAAAGAGCCTCTTGGTTTTGAAAGCCTATTCTTACTAAGGTTCTGAAAGGAATAGGTAGACCATTCTTGAGAAAAATAAATCTGGGTAGTTTCCCCTCCACCATTTCCTCCAGGAATGATTTCTGGATGTCTTATGAATGAGAGTTAAATGTTGTATTGTTACTTTTTTTAAAAAAAAAATAGTTGCAGAAAACTTTGGGGCTTTACATGAAAAAAGCATGAGAGAACCCACTCTTCCACTGAGGAACTGAGACATTTCTGCTAATTTATAAAGATAAAGCCAGGAGCTAGGATCAGAGGGAAGCTCCACATTGACATAGCCAGTGAAGTTGTACCTGGCAAATAGCTAGCAGTGCCTTGAGATCAGAGGAGCATCATTCAATGGCAGAGGCAGCAAGCCTGATAGGAGCAGATTGATTACATCGATGGCCATATAAAGTCAAGGGAATAATATATTTTCCAATGTGTGTGTGTCCTGGCCATATAAGTTCATTAAAGCATACATACATATATATGTATATATGTATGTATGTGTATATATATGTATATCTATCTATATGCTTCTATATATATGTCCTGGCCAAACATGTTTGAGAGGTATGCATGTGTGTATATATATGTGTGTGTGTGTGGGTCTGTTCATGTTCATACATTAACTTAAAGTTTAACTTCTGTTAACCATTTCTGAAGACCTAAGCAGAAACTATTCTGATGATGAAAATAAAGGGGAGATGCCCAAAGAGACATATGTGGATGCACAGGGAACTCATTTAAAACTGAGAATTAAAGACAGAGAAGATAAAAAATCAGAATAAAAAAAAAAGAACAGTCCAGTCCTATGAGGATTGTGTCAGAAGCAGTAAAACCAGAATGAGCTAATTAGGGGAAATTGTGTGTGTGTGCACATACATGCACATGTTTGTACATGTATGTATTGGGAAAAACAAGCTAATCAAAGAAGAGGTAAGATCATGAGAATGGAATGGCATGATGATAACCAACAAAAGGGTGAACTATTCAACTCATTTCATTTCTATTTTACTCTTCAGGATGAGTAAAAAAATTGTATAATAATAATAAATAACAACAACAACAATACCTAACATTTATATAATACCCACTATGTGCCAGGCACTGCCCTAAGTATTTAAGAAATATTATCTCATTTGGAAATTCCTCTTGGTCTTAGTTCTTCAAAATATTAATCTATTGGAAACTACTTATCCTTTCTCTGAGCCCTTTGACATCTTTTTCTCACAAGTCCAAAGGACGTGTCAGAGTATGCATGACTTTCCAAGTTTAACACTTCTCTAAGTGCACTCCATCCCTTGATATAATGTAGAAATTCAAATCTCTTTCTTAGACACCTTTTCCTTAGCCACTAAATCTGTTTTTCTCTACTAAATAATCTAATAACTCACATTTATTCAGTGCTTTTTAAGTTTTACGAAGCACTCTACAAAGATTATCTTATTTGAACCTCACAACAAATCTGGGAAGTAGGTGCTATTCCCCATTTTACAGATGAGTGAACTAATACAAACAGAAATATACTGACTTGTCCAGGTCCCCATATAGTTAGAGGGTATCTGAGGTTGCCTTTGAACTCAGTCAATCAGTCAATAAGCATTTATTAAGTTCTATGTTCCAGGTACTGTACTAGGCAAAGGAGATTGAAAAAGAGTGTCAGATAGGAAGGAAGAGATCCTCATTCAGATCTTCATCTTTGGCTAGATTGTTATTCAGATCATGCCTTCTAGCCATTGGTGACCTTCAGGGTCCCTTCCTGGATCCTCTTCTCTTATCCCTCTATACTACTTGGATTTAATTGCTATCTCTATGTTGATGATTCTCAAATAGTCCTACTTTCCATCAACCTCTATGCTGATATTCAATCCCTCATCTCCAGTTGCCCTTCAGAAAACTCAAATTGAATGTCTAAAATAGACCTCATTATCTATTCCTCTAAGCCCTCCCTGCCTCCCTCTTCTATGGAGGCACTAATGTACTGTGAGAATTATCTTGGTTTGGATTCTTTATATTCCAATGACATTAAAGGTCTGGACAAAAACTCCTCCAATATATGCAGGCTCTGAAGAGAAAATATGATGGAGTGCAGTGATTTCCAATCTTTATGAAGACCTTTTAACATAAAAAAAAATTCAGTCCCTACCACCTGTATGATAAAAATAGTACTGATAGCATCTGCTGCTTGAGAAAATACGTAATGATAAATATACAATGATTTCAGTAACACTTTAAAATGAACTTGCTTTATTAAACCCAGTAACAGTATGGCTAGTAGATAGAGGGCTAGGCTTAGAGCCAGAATGATTTGGGTTCACATCCTAACTCTGACACTGTCTGGGCAATGACTTAACCTTCTGAGGATCAAGAAATTCCCTAGGACTTCTTAATAATGTCATAGATGGGGTCTACTCTGAGTTATCAGAGAGACTTCTCATGCTAGGAATTACATTGACAAAAGTACAACTCTGTTGTATAATTGAGTATTTTTTTAAAGTCACAAGTACATCTAAACACATTTGAAAACATATGTGCTAGGCATATTATTATTCAGTCTACATAAGGTGTGTTTGCTTATTTATGGATTCACATATGGATTCGCAGATCCTTTATAAAACATTCTGCATACGCTATAGTTTTTTCTTTCTTAATTGCCTATTTCATTGTCTTCAACTTTTCCCATACTCTTTAATAGGCTAATTTAAGTTTTTTTGATTACTATCCAATTTGCTTAGAGTGAAACTCCTGAGTAATCTGCATGACCCTGTGCTAGTGGCTGGGGGCATAATCAGATTTGAAAGAGATTTTCTCATCCCATCTTAAACAGTAGGCAGGCCTGAGAGAGTGGTTGTTGAGATAGAAGTAAGGTAGTTCAAAAGAGAGATTTGAGCTGTAGGCAAGGTACACCTGTGGGGTCTGACTCACAAAAGAGATGAAAGAAACCAGCATCTATGTATTAAAAGAATTGTTAATACTTACTAGCATATAAAACAAAAACAAAACAAAACAAAACTGCATAGGAGCTACAATCAACAGAGAATCAGCACATGGCAGTGTAATAGAGAATACAGACTGAATCATTACACCCAATAATTTTTAGCTTGTATGCCAGCAAATGACCTCAGCAGCAATATGGGGAAAGAAGATAAAGAACATTTTCACCTGGAGTTGGGGAGAGAAGTTTTGTTAAGGGAGTCTTTGAGGAAGAGATGGCTATAAAGAAAGAAAACAACTTTAATCTCTGGGCCATCTGATAGTTGAGATATTACTGTCTAAATAGAGCCAGCCTTCTAGGAGGTTGTGCTGCTTCATTTTATTAAGCCTGGACAAAGATGGAAACTCAATGGATGTTAAGGAGGTACACCGAAGTATTCAAATATCATTTCTTAAGAGTTTTTACAGAGGGATATTTACTTTGAAGTTATAGAAAGAACAAAAGCACAAACATTTCTGTCCAAATACCTCAGGGACAAATTCTCTCCTATGCTACTTCTGGGTAGTAGGCTTAGATTTAACACAGTTTTTATGTAATATTGGTCCTACCAAGTTCACATCCAATTGTAACATCACTGCAGGATGAAAATTTATCTTAGCTTCTACTGGCTTGGATTCTAGAGGTCTTTCCTCACTTTTTGGGGTATCAAAGTTTGAACATCTGGATTTAGAGCCCCAGCAGAGACTCTACTCTCAGACCTCCGGTCACTCACTTTTCTGACCTCTCAAAGCTCATAAGGTTGTGATCATTTCTTTACCTCAAACAAAAGAACAAATTAGGAGGGCAAGGCCTGAAGCCTGCTGTATTCACAGGTCATATGTCAGTCTCAGATGTGGAGGTCCTGACGCCTCTTTCCACTGACAGTTTTGTTTCTCACCTTATAACCATGTCTCTCAGCTGAATACGGTCAGTCTGGAAGAAGTCACCCAAAGAAGAAACTTGAATCATTTTTATAGGATTGAGTTTGGCCATATGAATATTATATATATTACTATTGAATATTATTATTGTATATTATTGAATAAACCCTGTAGTTAGAACATCTATGGGTAAGGCTTTATTTATGTTCCTTGACATCCTGAAGCTGAGTAGCACAGAAACTTGATGGACCATTTATTTCAATCTCCTTGTTTCACAGATGTTGAAACCAAGTCCCAGAGAATTTAAATGACTTGCTCAAGGTCACACAGCTAATTAGTGGCAGAACTGGAACCAGAACATAGGATTTCTGGTATCCAATTTAGTCTTTTTTTTCACCAGATGCTTCTATCTAATTCATGATTGTTTTTACATATTTTCTATGAAGCTCCAATTTTGACTGTTGAGGAAATCATCTATTATGCTGATTGTATAGTTTAGTGCACAGATTAAAATTATTTTAAAAATGAATGTTTTCAACTCAGAAGTGAAAATAATCAAATAATCAATGAACATTTATTAAGCAAATAATATGTGCCAGACACAGTGCTAAAAGATGCAAAAAGAAGCAAAAGACAGTCCCTACCCTAAAGGAGCTTACAATCTAATTGTGGATATAACATGTAAACAAATACATAGAAAGCAAGGTCTATACAAGACAAATAGGAAATAATTAAAACAGTAACTTTTTTCTTCATTTATCTAACTTATTTAGAATAGGAAATAGCGTATGTTGACTTTCTCCTTAAGAACTTTTAGGGTGCCTGACATGGAGATTAAATAGTGTAATTGAAAAACAAAGTTTTATGCATGATAGTACTAATGGGGTCCCAGAAGTAGTTGAAGGAACATAAAAAAGCAAGTGCAAGCTGAGATTTACTGCTGGCAGAGGAGAGATGCCTTCCTCCTTAACCCACCAATGTCACTGGCTATCAGACCTGTCAATCCACACTAATGACTTTAATTGAACAGTACATTATTGCTGTCCAACCTGATGCTCATTGACAGCTTAATCAACCAGGCAGTAGGGAATGTTAGACAAGCATTTTTTTTCCTTCCTCTCCCCTCTACTGATTCAACATCAGAAATTATTCTCCTGTAGTGCCCTAAGGATACAGATGATATATCACTGATATCTCCGGAAATGCTAGACACTATGGTATTTGCACACTAGCTTACTGTTTTCTTCCTTGGCCTTCTAAATAAAGTGCAAGGAGGTAGAGTGGGATGTCTAGCTGGCCTCTGGGCAGTGATGTGCTGGTAAGTGTTTAACAATTGGTCCCCTGAAGAAAATGCATGACACATTTTTAAGTTTAATTTGCTTTATTAACATTTTCTCCAACATTTCCCTAAATTTAGACCAGGGGTTGGCAAACTATGGCCCAATGGCAAAACACAGCCCACTGCCTGTTTCTGTGAGCTATGGTGAACTAAGAATGTTTTTGTTTTTTGGCAAACAATCAACAAAACAATAAGTCAAGTCCTGATGTGTGGCATTTGCTGATTTCTGAGGTATAAATGCTCATGGTGAAAACGTGTTCTTGAGAGCATATTCTAGGGCAATCAGCTCTTGGAGTCCATTTAATCTGGCTCCAGCATATCCCTAGTTCCGGATATACTCAGATCAGGGTCATTTTCTCAAATAATCCAGTATAGATTATAGTCTTGTTTAAAACCCTTTCTCAGATTTTGGTTCCATGTGTTTCCATATTTTCAATATTTATTTGTTCAGAACTTCCATAACTACACTACCCCCTTAGAATAAGAACATTTTGAACATAAAAATGAGAGCTTTACAGTATTGGAATGGTTCTCCTAAAAGATTCTTAATGAACTTATTTCTAACTGCATGATATTGAGTGAGTCATTTCTCTGATCAAGGACATTTTTTTTCCTCATCCATAAAACAAGTGAGCAGGACCAGCTTATTTTTAAAGGCAACTTCTACCTCTGAAATGCTATGAATTTAAAGCCCTTACCTAGAGAAAAAAGAATCCATACCCAGTTTGGAAAAGATGAGAAGGCATGAAACAGGAATAAGCCACCTCAGTTTAGGTTGACAGGGACAAGACAACAGACGAAGAGCAAATTGGGTTTGTTTCACAGGAGATAATGAAAATGGCATGTTAATCCATATGTCAGGGAAGAAAGATAAAAATGGAAAGAAAAACATAAATTCCCTAATCGCTGAAGACAGGCATAACATACATGGCAACTCTAAAATGTCTGAGATCCTGAACTCTTTTTAAAATTTCACATTTACCTTGAGAAATGCAGATTAGAAGTTTGAATTTACTAATGAATAATGGGGAAAATTAGAAACCTGGCTACTGAAAAAAGCAGGCAAATGAATGCTAATACTTAGTAAATTTGAACATAGATATGAATATATATCAGCATATCTGGTTGATGTTTCTCCTCTTGGGTATTATGGGAATTAGCTAATGTGCTTGCTGAACCACTCATAATGCCTAGTTTTTACAAGATAATTTTGCTGATTTAACATGTATTCAATATCCAAATGCACTGTACATAGGAGCTGCCAACTTTCAAAGAATAGAAGCAGGAAATTTTGATATTAATAATTTTTTAAAGCATTTTGGAAATATGTTCTAAAATGTCTCATTTCAGATAGGTCCTTCAAATCCAGAATGCCAACATACTCAGTGATATTAAACTTAGTCCTTGCTCTCTGAATTTAAACTAAGGAATGGAAAACTATAACCACCTTACAGTCCTATTTCACACACTCTCATGGAAGAAAACCAAAACTTTGAGGAGTACCCTTCATATAAGAAGGGTAATGACATGGCAGATTTCCCAATGCATTAGTGGAAGAAAAGGTTCCTTAGTTCTCCAGGAGATATTACAATTGCAGCATCTTTTGTTGTACTTACCTTTCCCCAGTAGCCTTGTGGGCCCTGGGCTTTTGGCCTCATGCTTTAGAGAATCCCAGTCATCATAGGCACAACATTATTAAAATAAAAATGAAATCTGCATAATAAAACAAAATAATTATGAATGACTTGCACAACCAAACAAATGTTACCTTATTTGTATGGGATATATTTGATAGTAAATGGGAAAAAATGTCTGAATATGTCTGAACACCCAAATTAAGTCAATGAATCTTAGGGATTGTGTGGTACAAAGGAGGCTTGAGGGTTGAAGGTGGGGTGCAGGGGCAGGAAAGGCAGTTCTGTGCAAAGGCTGTGCAATGGGATACAGCATAGCAGGAAAAACTGCCTATTTGGAGCTGAGGAATGTGGTTGCTGAGTCCATGTGCGAAAAAAGTCCAGCTCTAAGGAATAGTTTACCTATCAGATTTATAGAGAACAGAAGAATTCATGACCAAACAGGAGATAGAGAACATTAAATTGAATTTTTTTTTGAAATTGAATTAATTTGAAAATTAAATTGAAAATTGAAAAGTTTTTGCACAAATAAAACCAATGCAACCAAGATTAGAAGGAAAGTAGAAAATTGGGAAAGAATTTTTACAACCGGTGTCTCTGATAAGGGCCTCATTTTTAAAATATATAAAAAATTAAGTCAAATTTATATGAAAACAAGTCATTCCCCAATTGATAAATGGTGAAAGGATATGAGTAGGCAGTTTTCAGATGAAGAAATTAAAGCCATCTATAGTCATATGAAAAAATGCTATAAATCGCTATTGATTAGAGAAATGCAAATCAAAACAGCTTTGAGGTGCCACATCACACCTGTCAGACAGACTAACATGACAAACAGGAAAATGATAAATGTTGGAAAAGATATGGGAAAATTGGAACAGTAATGCATTGTTGGTGGAGTTGTGAACTGATCCAACCATTTTGGAGAGCAATTTGGAACTATGCCCAAAGGGCTATAAAAATGTGCATACCCTTTGACCCAGCAATAGCACTTTTAGGGCTGTACCCCAAAGAGATCATACAAATGGGAAAAGGACCCACATGTACAAAAATATTTATAGCAGCTCTTTTTGTGGTGGCAAGGAATTGGAAATTGAGATAATGTCCATCAATTGGGGAATGGCTGAACAACTTGTAGTATATGAATGTAATGGAATACTATTGTGCTATAAGAAATGATGAGCAGGCAGACTTCAGAAAAACCTGTAAAGACTTGTATGGAATGATGCTGAGTTAAGTAAGCAGAACCAGAAGAACGTTGTACACAGTAACAGCCATGTTGTGCGATGACTAATATTGATAGACTTAGTTCTCAGCAATGCAAGGATCTAAGACATCTCCAAAAGTCTTTCCACATCCAAAGAAAGAACTATGGAGTTTGAATGCAGAACTAGGCATACTATTATTGTGCTATGCTATTATATTATTTTCTCTTTCTTGTGGTTCCTCCTGTTGGTTCTAATTCTTCCTTACAACATCAGTAATGTGAAAATATGTTTAATAGGAATGTATATGTATAGCTTATATCAGATTGTGTGCCATCTTGGGTAGGGGGTGGGGAGGGAGAGGAGAAAAATTTAAAACTCAAAAATTTATGAAAGGGATTATTTATAAATCTAAATAAATAAATAAAACAAAAGAAGAAAAAAGTCCAGCTTTTCAGCTGAGTCCTCACTCCCAGCTCCATCAGTGGTTGGTTTTACATCATCCCCCCACTCTTCCTTCAGCCTCCTGAGCTATAGGTAAGGGTTGGAGGAGAGGGAGAGGAAATCCTCATGCTGTTCTGAGATTCTAGTACATAGTTAGATTGGATTTGTGACCCCTTTAAGGGGTATAGTACAGGTTATGCCAGGACTAGAGGATTGAAGTCTTGTCCCAGGATACCATAGAGGTGACCTTTTGTGAGATTTACAATGTTCTTTCTGAGAAAAATGACCTGTCCAAAGGCATTCAGGGGATCTTTTGTTCAACAGCAGAACAAGCTAGATGGGTCCAGAAGTGGTTTGTCAATGTCCTGTTACTGCTCTGAGTGTCTTTTTTATCTCCCGTCTGCAAATGCTATGGGATAGGATCAAGTATACATTGATTTTGTTGTTCATTCGTTTCAGATGTGTCCGATTCTTTGTGAACCGTTTGGAGTTTTCTTGGCAGAGATACTAGAATGGTTTGTTATTTTCTTCTCCAACTAATTTTATGATGTGGAAAATGAGACAACCAGGATTAAGTGACTTGTCCAGAGTCACACAGCTAGTAAGTGTCTCAGGTCATATTTGAACTCCAGACCTGGCACTCTATTCACTGTGTCACTTAGCTGCCCTAGTATACAATGAAGACAATAATAATTAATAATCACAACAACAAAAATAGCAAAAAAACCAGCTAGCATTTACCTAGCACTTTACTTTTTATCTATCTATTTATTTATAACATTCAGTTAAAAAAATATTTCATTAAATATTTCTTGCATAAATGTAAATATTTTTGCATAAATGTAAATATTTAGAAATATTTACATGTACAATTTTTTAATAATCATTTTTAAGCCTTTGAGTTATAAATTCTTTCCATCCTTCCTGCTCCTTCCCCCTCCTTAAGAAGGCAAGCACTTTGATTTCAATTACACATGTGAGGTCTTGCAAAACGTATTTTTGCATTAGCCATGTTGCAAAAGAAAACACAAACAAAATAAAATAATAAAAATAAAGGAAGTTAAAAAAAAGTATGCTTCAATCTGCACTCTGAATTTATCAGTTCTCTTTCTGGAGGTGGACAGCATTTTACATCATAGGTCCTTTGGAATTGTCTCAGATCATTGTCTTGATCAGAGTAGCTGTCTTTCGTAGTTGATCATCTTGTCAATATCGTTGTTACAATGTATGGTGTTTCCTGGTTTTGCTCACTTCACTTTGCATAAGTTCATATAAGTCTTCCTGGGTTTTTCTGAAACCATCCTGCTTGTCATTTCTTATAGCACAATAGTATTCTATCAAACGATTATACCATAACTTGTTCAATCATTTCCCAATTGATAAACATCCCCTCAATTTCCAATTCTTTTCCACCACAAGAAGAGCTGCCACAAATATTTTTGCACATATAGAATATTTTTCTTTTTTGTTTGATCTCTTTGGGATACAGGTCTAGTAATAGTATTGCTGGCTCAAAGAGTATGCAAGTTTTATAGCTCTTTGGGCATAGTTCAAATGGTTCTCCAGAATGCTTGGATCATTTCACAACTCTACTAACAGTGCATCAGTGTACCTATTTTTCCACATCCCCTCCAGCATTTCTCATTTTCCTTTTCTGACATGTTAGACATTCTGGTAAGTGTTTGGTGGTACCTCACAGTTGTTTTAATTTGCATTACTCTAATCAATACTGATTTTAGAGCATTCTTTTCTTGTGACTGTTGTTAGCTTTGATTTCTTCTTCCAAAAACTTTCTATTCATATCCTTTGACCATTTATCACCTGGGGAATAGCCCTTATTTTTATAATTTTGACCCAATTCCCTACATATTTGAGAAATTAGGCCTTTATAGGAGAAACTTGTTACAAAAATTTTTGACACTACTTCATTCTCTATTGTACTTTTTAGCAAAATGTTTTATGATCATCTCTTTTAATTAGGTTTATTTTTGCTTTTGCTTTGTGTGAGATCATGATTGTTACCTCTGCTTTTTTTTTATTTTGGCTGAAGCATAATAGATTCTGCTCCAGCCCCTTATTTTAACTTTGTATATGTCTTTCTGTTTCAAGTGTGTCTCTTGTAAACAACATATTTTTGGATTTTGGTTTCTAATTCATTCTGTTATCTGCTTCTGTTTTATGGGTGAGCTTATTCCATTCACAGTTAGGATTACTGTGTATTTTGCTTCATCCTATTTTCTTCTGTTTATCTTTTTCTTTTTGGTGAGGCAATCAGGGTTAAGTGACTTGCCCAAGGTCACATAGCTAGTGAGTGTAATGTGTCTGAGGCCAGATTTGAACTCAGGTCCTCCTGACTCCAAGGTCGATGCTCTATCCACTGCACTACCTAGCTACCTCCAATCCTGTTCCTTTTCAAAAGTTTGTTTTGCTTCTGACCAGTGCCTCCCTTAATCTGCCCTCCCTTTGACCATCTCCCTCCACATGTCTTATCCCCTTCCCCTCTTATTTCTCTACTGGGTAAGATAGTTTTCTATACCCAACTGAAAGTTTATTTATATTCTTCCCTTTTTGAACCATTATTTAAAATTTTGGCTTTGTTTTATTGTTTCTTGATGTCTCATGGAATCATTAGCTTCCACTTGCCCAATTCTAATTTTTAAGGAATGATTTTCCTTAGTGAGCTTTTGTACTCCTTTTTCCATCTGTCCTATTCTGCTTTTTAAGGTGCTATTTTCTTCAATATTTTTGGTGCCTCTTTTACCAAGCTGTCAATTGTCTTTTGTTAATTATCTTGTATTGCTCTCATTTCTTTACCCAATTTTTTTCTTTACCACTTATTTGATTTTGAAATTCATGGTTAGCTCTTTTGTGATTCTTGTTGGGCTTTTGTCCAATTCATATTTTTCTTTGATGCTTTGCTGGTAGGTATTTTGACATCATTGTCTTCTTCTTAGTTTGTGGCTTTATCTTCCCTGCCACCATAGCATTATTTTGTGGTGAGGTTATTTTTGGTTGTTTGCTTATTTTTCCAGCCTATTTCTTGACTTTGAATTTTATGTTAAAATTAGGCTCTGTTCCTGGAATGTGGGTATGGGGACTTTGTCTCTTGTTTCATGCTTTTTTGCACTTCTATTTTCAGGGGTATTTCTGTGATTTTGGAAGTCTGTGGTGCTTCTAAGACAGTGTGATTTGGGAAGAGGTGTGGTCATTGCTTCCTTTTGTCCAGAAGCAACATTGCTTCTCAGTGTCCCTTTGTCCCTTGAGAAAGTGTGTGCTCTTTTCTGTGCTGGAACCATAACCTGGAAGTGTGGTAGGGGCTGTGGAGTTGTTAAAAAGTGCCCTATCCTGAACTTGGTGCTAGCACAGGGGTCCCTTGTAGTTTCCTTCTGACTGGTTGTCTAACCCCCTTATCATCTCTGATTTGAGAGGCCCTGAAACTGCTGCTACTGCTATTGCTAATGCCCATTGCTGATGTTGCTGTTACTTGGTCTCTGGGCCAGTGCTAACTCTAGACCTCTTTTTCCAGCTTCTTAAGTTGTCTTGGCCTGGAGAAGTGTCTTAACTGTATCTCTCGTTGGCTGTGCTGCTCCAGAACTTTGGTTGAAGTATTATTTTAAAGTTGTTTAGAGAGGAATATTGAGAAAGCCTGGCTGTTTCCTCTACTCCACCATCTTGGCTCTGTACCAGAAGTTTCCCCCACATAGCACTTTAAAGCTTGCAAAGCATTTGCATTCATGAAATATTGAAAGGCATAGTGGAAGGCCTCCTGTATACTAAATACATTCTTGAGGAACCATTTATGGACATGGAACAAGATCTTACAGGAAGAAGCATGGGTGGGTCACAATCTGTACCAGTGGGAAAAGTGCAGAGAGCTTCTCATATATTACTTTGTTTAATCCTCACAACAACCCTGGGAGGTAGGTGCTATTAGTATCCTTATTTTATAAGTGAAGAAACAAAAGAGGAGAGAGATTAAATAACTTGCTCAGAGTCACAGAATTCATATCTGTCTTCCTGGCTTCAAGGCCAGCTCTCCATAGTTGATGCCATTTTGCCTTTCATTATTTTTATTTTCTTTATATGTTTTTCTTTTGGTGGAGTTATTTAATTTCTTTGAAATTGTCTATTGCTATTATTGCATTTTTTATACAACCATTTTAATATAATTACATTCCAGCCAGACAGGACTTGAATCTACTATCTAAGTTCTATCTGTCTCTGTGTAGTCTGTATTGCTGTAATCTATCCCTCAAGCCTGGAATTCACTCCCTCTTCATCCCCAGCTTGTCAAAAGCTTTCTTTTCTCTCAAGACTCAGCTGAGGTGCCACATCTTCCCTGATCTTACTGCCTCTCCATTTTTTCCCACCCACATTTTTCTTAAGCACTTTGTATATCATCCCAACGCTAGTCATACCCCACCTTGCATTTTAATTATTTGTGTTCGTACCATAACTTACAGACTTCACGAAGACAAGGTTTGAGTCTTCCACTTTGTAGTGTCAGGGTCTAATCAATAACCAAGTATTACATGTCTGCTACATGTCAAGTATAGAGCTAGGTACCTGCTATGGAGATACTAGTATGAAAATGAGACAGGCCTCTTGGAGTTTACATTTTATCAGAACTAGGCAATGTGTTCACAGATAAGTAACTACAGGATACATAAAAGGTAAATAGCACAGTGATTTGGAGCGGGGATAACAACAGGGGAATCAGGAAAGGCCTTTTGCAGGAGGAGAGACTAGAGCTAAGGCTTGAAGGTTACTAAGGGTTCAGAAGCTGGAGGTGAAAAGGAAGGGAATTCTAGGCATAGGAATTCTAGGAATAGAGAAGGGTTGTCATATTATATTGAAGTTTGAAAATATTCATCTTTAAATATTGATATTAGTAGCATACTCTTTTTATTCTGAGAGTTAATTGCTTTTGATGACCTGTAATTGCTCCTTAGGATTTCTAATATGTTCTGCATTGGTTGCTTAAAAACTCTAGGTGATTTCTCTAAGTTCTTAATTATTCATAACAGAAGCCACTATTTCTTCAATTTTTTAAAAAAATATAGTCGTTAGTGTTAGAATTATAATGAATTGTAATAAATTCAACTGTAAAAATTCTCCCATCTAAAGAAGGGACAGATTAATGGTTCCATCAAAGTAAGTATGCAAGCAAACTCGTCATATTGCATAGAGCACTATCTTCTGTTACATAATATTATGTTAGAGGCTGGGTAGTTTGTGAATACACCAGAATATTTTAATTTTGACTTTTGGTATTTATGTGTGTTTCAATTGTCATAAATAATAGTGTTAAAAAAAAGGTGTAGTTCAATCTTTAATGTGAAAATGTTGCTCTACATGTATCAACAATTGAAAGGTAAGTCTCCCTTGATTTCATTTTATTCACTTATAATTTTTATGCATTTATATTTTTAATACAAACTGATTATTATTTTGGCTTTGAGAGTTATTTTATCCAAGTTTTCAAAAAGAAAGCTGCTATGAAATATAAAAACAGCATCAATATTGCATTCTTTTGTATTGCCAGCAAAGCCAATAATACTAAAAATACTTTAAAAATTATTTTAAAATTGTTATTTAATGATTATTTAATTATTTAAAACATTTAAATTTAAATTAATTAAAAATTAAATGTAAAGAAATATTTTAAAATTTAAACTTTAGTATAAGGTGCAATAAATTTATCTTTAAAATTATTTCATGAGGTGAGTTGAAGATGAAGGGATGATATCTAAATAATAAAAAAGTGTGAGAGAGGATTATACTGGAAGAAGAAGAAAAGGAGAGGTAGAATGGGGTAAATTATCTCACTTGAAACAGACAAGAAAAAGCTTTTACAGTGGAAGGGAAGTGAGGGAAGGTGAGAGGGCCTGAGTGAATCTTACTCTCATCGGATTTGGCATAAGGAGGGAACAACATACACACTCAATTGGGTATGGAAATCTATCTTACCCTCCAGGAAAATAGGGGGGAAGGGGACAAGAAAGAGGGGGTTGATAGAAGGGAGGGCAGATTGAGGGAGGGGGTAATCAGAAGCAAACACTTTTGAGGAAGGACAGGATCAAAGGAGAGAATAGAATAAATGGGGGTGGGTGGGATAGGTTGAAGGGAAATATAGTTAGTTTTTCACAACATGATTATTATGGAAGTGTTTTGCATGACTACACATATATAACCTGTATCGAGTTGCTTGCCTTCTCAATGAGGGTGGGTGGGGAGGGAGGAAGGGAGAGGATTTGGAACTCAAAGTTTTAAAAACAAATGTTAAAAACTGTTTTTACATGCAACTGGGAAATAAGATATACAGGCAGTGAGGTATAGAAATCTATCCTGCCCTGTAGGAAAATAGAAGGGGAAAGAGATAAGAGAAGGGGGGTGATAGAAGGAAGGGCAGATTAGGGGAACGGGTATTCAGAATGCACGCTGTCTTGGAGTGGGGGGAGGGGAGAGGTGGGGAGAAAATTTAGAACTCAAAATCTTGTGGAAGTGATGTTGAAAACTAAAAGTAAATACATTCTTCATAAGAAATGTGCCAAAACAAAGTTCTGATCTACAATAAAGTTTTATTCATTGTGTCTTATTCTTGGATGCAGGCTATTGCAAAAAGGACAACACCTTAATTTTTTCTTGGAATTTGAATTATTGGGGAGTGATAGTAGGCTATTTGATGAATTCTAACTCCCAGATATCAGCTATCAAATGATGTTGAAAGAACTTTTGAAAAATGAAAATGTGACTATTTGTGTCCTGGTGAGGGACTGTAGGCAGCATTGGGGCAAGTAGTCCTGCGGCCTACAATAGCAATTCAAACTTAGACAGTTATTTCAGCTATATACAGTTCAATATTTTAAATTATAATGCTTCTTATAAAATGGTAACTATAAGCTAATTAATCAGAATTTTTATTAATAAATCAATATACTTCATATGGACCCATCAATTTATCAATTTTGTAATATATTTTTTAGATTCATGACCTCACTAGTACGATTAATCCTTCCACTGGTACAAATTGTGACCCATACATGCATATTTCTGTGTGATCTTGCTCCATGTTCATTAATGGTCCCTACAGAACCTACTTGCTATACTTTGTCTATGCCTTTCAATATTTCAAGGATACAGGCTGTTCACCCTCTCTTACTCTCCTTATGTGACAGGCACATCATCTCTCCCAATCATGCGAGCTTGCAATTATGTCTTTATTGCTTCTTACCATTAATTGCAGAATCATAGAATCTCAGATTTGGAAGGGTCTTCAGAGACCACCTTGTTCAACTCATTTGACCAAGAATTTCCTTTAAGACATACCCTAGCCTCTGTTTGAAGACAGTAACAGGGGAGGGAGTGGTAGCCCATTATCTCTCAATATAACTATTCTACTTTGGGGCAACTTCAATCATTTGGAATTTTGTTTTGTTTTGTTTTGTTTTTTTTATTTTCTTTAAAAATAACAGTAATCCTTTATATGCCTCTCTCCATCTTCTACTCATTATCCCTAGTTCTGACCTTTTGAGTTAAGCATAATAATCTAATCCATTTCCCACATGAAAACTCTTGACATATCTCAAAACCATCAACATGTCTAAAATTAAGCTAAAGACTTTTTTTCAGGCTAAACAATCCTAGTTCTTTCAACTGATCCTATTATGCCATGTTGTACAAGTTTCTCACCATTGTAGTTGCCCTTCTGAATGTATTATAGCTTGTCTATACCTTTCTTACAGTGCCATACCTATCACTAAAAAACTGTCCTATGTTAGAGTTTTGATCAATTGCCTAAGCTGTTTAATTTTTCCTTCTGCTCAACTGATCTGTTGTAATAAAATAATAATAATGTTAAATAATACACAATAAAATCACTTATATTTTTCCTTCCATGGATCCTTACTCAAATATTCTCCATCAATTTTCTCCTCTCTGATCCTTGGATTTTTTTATATGCGTAAGTATATCTTATTAACATTATTAGAAATTATATCTTATGTTTTTTTCAATAAGTGAAAATCTACCTTCTCACCTCGCCACTCTAGCCCTTCTCCTTATCTGAGTACTAAAAAACAAAACAAAACAAAAAACATTACAAACAGGTATAGTTAATCTAAACAAATTTCTAGATAGAATATGTCCAAAAAATGTCATTCTGCATTCCTTCACTTTTCTATCAGGAAATAGAGCATGTGTCATCCTTAATATTCACTGCCACTGCACATCAATTTATTTATCCTATTATTTTTCAGGAAGTTATGCTTCTTTAAAGCCCTATTCCAGTTTTGAGACCAATCCCACCAAGTCTCTCTCAGTGATATCTAAAAAGTCAAATGTGCCTCTTTTGAGTCAAAAGTTCCTCCTGGTTATTATCCATACTTCTTGCATATCATCCACATAGACATCTGAATGCAGAAGGGTTTTTCTTTTTTTTTTTGCTGACTCATTTCTTGGGTATATTCTCCCATGAATTATTGGTTCTCTCTTTTGCTATTAGTTACTATGGGCAGCAGTGACTTTGTATGCTCATTACTATTCATCTTTCTACTGTGCTTAAGGTCATCTGCAATTTCGATTTTTTTGAGAACATGAGATTCCGTTTTAGACATATGCAGTAACATTACTAGGATGATATTTATTTGGAAAAAATGATCAGTTTTGGTGACAGGGAAAAATCTTAGCATCATTGAAAATGACACATAATTTTGCAAATATGACTTAGATATTCTTCTTTTACTGAATTCTTGGCTTTTAGCTCAATGCAGTGCTTGTCTAAGATATCTCTACTGATGTCTTTCTTGGTATCAATAATCATAGGATTGCAGAACAAATTTCTCTTTGTAGCTACATCTACCAACAAATCTTGTATTATTTTATATATAGATGGGAGAAAATTTGGTGAATGAGAGTCTTTAAGGCTATATTTTACTCTCCTGAGTCAAATGCTTTGGTGAATTCCCTAAGAAAAATATAAGCTCTTTGAGACCTAGATACATATTACATTAAAACATTTTTGTTATAAAATAAATAATAAACATAGCAGACTTATTTTCTTTATCTGTTAGCCAATTGTTTTGTATTTATATATCTATGTACATGTTGTTTTCCACCTCCCCCTTACCCTAGTAGTAAAACATAAGCTCTTCGGGGCAGGGATTATATTATTTTTGTTTTTGTAACCCTAGGGCCTGGCACAGTGCCTGACACCTATCAATTAGGTTCTTAATGCTTATTTAATTGAGTTTCTGAATGCTCATTTGAAGCAGGGAAGTCTGGTGAAGCTTCTGGACCTCTTGTCAGAGTAATGTTTTTTAAAAAAAATTGAAGGAATCCTACATTTCAGCTAGAGGTTAGTGAAAAAAAAATACAGATATGGTTTTTTCCCACCTGAGTTCATGGACTACCTAAAATCTATCAATGTTTATATCTGTGGACCCCAGATTAAGCATCTCTGTTTTAAGCAGAATAGTACATATTGCTCAAAAGCACTTTAGAGATTAAGATTAACCCCCACATTTTATAGATGAGGAAACTGAAGCCCAGAGAAGTTAAGGGATTTGGCCAAGATTACACAAAGATTAGGTTGTGAAACTAGGATTCAAACCCAGGTTCTCTGACTCCAGAACCAAAATGACTTTCATTGTCTTTAGAGTTCATCTATTTTTAATTATTTGTCCCCCCCCCATAATTTGTTAATATGGGGAAATTAAAAAAAATGCCAAATGTATGTTTGTTTTTAAAAGATGCTAAAAATGTCCATGTGTTTGTAAAAAAGAATGATTGAGGATTAATCCCTTTACCTTGTATGAAGTCATGAGGAATCTATATGCATATTTTAAGACATTTGCCTTTTTTCAATTTGTTAGATTAGTTATAAAAATTTACATAATACATTTTTTCCTTTCATCTTCAATACAAACTATTATCTAGTTACTTCATTTTAATCCCAAAGTCTAATGGGAACTTATTCCTCCTGACTTCATGTTTGCTATAATACTTGACTTGAGAAATATGTAACTAAACTCCCATATTATTCAATCTACATTGTGGGCTTTTAATTGAAAATTAGTGATGTAGTTAATAAAACAATTTTCTAGTAAGGCACTGTAGTTTTAGGAAATAAACCAACATATATGATTTCCCCCTTGTTTCTATTTGTTGAACTGTTTTCAAACCAGTAGATTATCTAATGAAACTGTTTCCCCATAAGATTATATCTCTATGTAATTTTAAAGTAAAAAAACAATTTGGGAATAAACCGCAAAATACACTTGGATTCTATTTGCATCATCAGATGTATAAAAATGAAAGTGAGAGACTGTTACTCCTCCAAAAAAATCTGAATTTTCATGAATTCTCTTTTAACAGGAAGAGTTTGCTTATTCTGGGCGCATTGATGCATAATAGCTTAATTTTCCACAAGCTGAAAGATGGCTGAGTCCAGAATATAGTAATTCATGGGTAACACAAATACATGGATATTCATCAATGATCTAGACTCTGCTTGAATATTTACAATGAGGGGATTGAGGGGATCCCATTACCTCGTAAGGGAGTCATTCAATCTGGGGGCAGCTCTAATTTTAGGAAGCTTTTTTTTAAAATTAAATGAAACCTTAAACAAATTCAATCACTTAACAATCATTCATTAAATGCCTATTAAGGGTTTGGTATACAAACAAACCCAAAACACTAACATGATCCCTGTCCTCAAGGAGCTTCTGTATAGTACTGGTGATTAAACATATGCTTAGAGGAATATACAATATTAGAATAGGCTAACAAAAAATATATATATTTAAAATACACTCAACATACTTTTAAGCTTAATCCTTATTAACATTTTCTCATCACTTTTTTTTTTTTTTTTTGGTGAGGCAATTGGGGTTAAGTGACTTGCCCAGTCACACAGCTAGTGCTATGTGCCTGAGGCTGGATTTGAACTTAGGTCTTCCTGACTCCAAGGCCGGAGCTCTATCCACTGGGCAACCTAGCTGCTTCTCTCATCACTTTCTTAAGTCTACAATAGAAAAATAATATATTAAACCCTGATGTTTAGTGTTTGCTGAATTCCAAGGTGTAAATGCTCACAGTGGAAATGTTACAATTGGCTCTAGTGTGCCGCTTACCCATAAGGTACCCTATCTTTGTTATATGGACTTTTTGGTTACTGAAAGGGACAGGAAAAGAGCAATTGTGTGTGGAACACTGATAAAATCAGTGTGAGAAGAATCACAGCTCATCATTTAAAAATACTTGAGGAAAGACCTCAATTATTCTGGGGAGTTAAGTAAAAACAGCCCCTCAAATAAATAGGAGGAACTATTTGAAAGCAGAGCACTGATTGAGGAATGGATGGCTTCAGGGCATTATTGCTCATAAGCTCATGAACTTATTGCTTACTTCAGGGTTTTGAAGAATATAACTGAGAAATCATAGATTCACTAAATGTTTGTGGACTTTGAAATGATTACATAAAGATTATTGCGGTCATCTCTGATAGATGGATGATTTTTATTTTTGAGTTTTACATCATATAGCATGGATTAGTCACTAAATACAAAGAAGCCCTGATGTGAGATACTCATAGCTGCAGAGGAGAGAAGGCAAGCTGAAGGCAGAAGATAGGGATGAGAGAGGTTGAAAATAGGAGTCAGAGGAAGCCAGGAATAGATGATATGCAAGGTGAGGAGAGAAGCTACTTAACAGAAGCCAGAATGAAAAGGTTGAAAAGAGATGAGAAAAATGGACAGACTCTGCAGCTGAGGTAAGGAGCTGTTGGTTTGGAAGAGAATGCTGCTGGTTCGAGAAAGGTAGAATTCTTTGCTGTTTGAAGAGCTGTTGGACCTATTGCCCTCTAGGGCCATTTATACTGGAGAGAGGGGAAACGTCTCAGTCATGCCCTTTACTGACCACTATTACTTAAGATGTGGAGCAATAGAGACGGAAATATAGACTTTTTGCTTGCTTTGTTACATTGTTATATATGTGTATATATATATATATATATATTTTTTTTTTTTTTTTTGCAAAAAGAGTGTTATACTTTCTCAACACCCTGCCAAGGGTAGCTATGTGATAAAAGACTTTAACACTGTATTGGTGGCCCAAAAGTAGCAAAAAGGCAGTATTTCCCAGCAGGAAGGTTGTGAGGACCAGAATGGGAGCAGATAGTTTTGTCTGGTAGGTGAAGTATGGTGCAGACAATTCCCTAAAGAGATGAAGGACATAAAAGCTAGTAGTCCAGAGTTGTGAGTTATCCTGGCATGTGGTTTTCTCTACTTACCCTTCTAGGTTTCCATGGGTGTCTACTCTTCCTAACAGATACTATAAATATTGGCAGGAGAGTATAACCTGGGTTTATGGGATCAGTGCCATGCCCAGGTTTTTATGTATATTTGTGTGTGTGTTTATGTGTATCTGTATGTATATGTGTATATATAATATGCATATATAATACATATATGCACACATTTTTATATGTACACATATTTCTATATATTTATACACACACATTAAAGATTACTGAACAAAAAAAGATTACTGAACAACATAGAGATGTTGACTGTAGTCATACATTATAAATTTATAATGGACAAAATCTGCATGGTTTTATGACTTTTTTTTTTAATAGTGCTTGGTAGCATAGGACCAAACATAGAAAAATTTGATTGTAGATTTCACTTTTTCTTGGTAATTAATAGGAAAAGATGGGAATATTAAGGGGATAAAAGATTCTTGGGAGGTGGCACATGAGTAATTGCAATAGCTGATTTTAACCGGATAGAGGGAGGTAGAAGAAACCAAAACAGGAGTGATGAATGGGGTGAATAAGAAGGAATTGGGGTACCAGAAGTCACAATGGGGACAAATAGTGGAAACAGTAACAAGGGAGTAGTTGAATATTAGGAAGAAAAATAAAAAATTTGGGAGGAGGTTTTTAAAAGGTTATAATCAGAAAAGGGTAAAAGAAGATGAAAAGAAAGTTGGTAATTATTAATTAATTTTGCAGTGACTTGCATATGATGTTTACCTTACTAAATAACCAGATAATTACTATGCATACACAAGAAAGCTAAAATATAGGCAAGTTAAAATTAAATTTTATTTTTTTAAAGACATATCTATGGAGGCTGTCATTACTACATTCATAATTTAAGGTGATGCCAAATTTCAGTTAGAAGGTAGTGAAAATAAAGATGTCATTTTTCCCCCCTCCAATTTAATGGTCTCCCTGAAATCTAGCCAGAGACCCCAGGTTAAGAACCCCTGAACTATAGAGATGTGTTTTTGGCCACTGCCTGTAGTGGGGCTCCATTGATTATGATGGTTTTTCATTTCTAGTGGCGTTTTAAATTGCTACTCACAGTTTATAATCCATTTAGCCCAGTGTTTGTCTTAACAAATCCCAGAAAGGAGCTTGTCCTCTCCTTGGAAGTCATCCCACCCTGTCTATGGAAAGTCATTTCCCTGTCATAGGCAATGACTCTCTTTCTGATACAGCTCCTCATACACATGCTGATTCTCCATTAGAGACTGGATGAGCTGTGGGAGTGGGTGGTTGTAAATCACAGCTTAGACTTTTGCAGGTGGGTTAGCTGGCTCTGTTTGTTGCTCCTTGATTAACTATGTCACGTAAGACAGATAGGACAGCAATGTGTGCCATCATTCTTCACTAAAATCCAGGGTCTATTTCCTATATATTACTTAATATTTGGACAATTTAAAATTATTAATTTGGTTTTAGATTGCTGTTGTATCAAATATATTTTGATGTGGAGAGAAAGGTTTTTAAAATTCAAGCCTTTTGGAATTTTGGAGATGATCTTATCATGGTATACATAATACATGTATACACATATAACACATACGTGCATATAAAACGACATATGTACATATATACACATATATAATTAACACAACATTTTGATCTGTTTGAATGAAATGTTATATCATTCTTACTAGTTCTTACTATTTTTAAAAGATATAATTGAATTGGTCTGTGGTAGAGAGGAAAGAGTTCTGAATTCAGAGCCAAGGGACCTGAGTTTACTTCTCCAGTCCTCAGTTTCATCATCTGTAAAATGAGAGAGCTTCTAAGGAAACTGAATGCTACTAACCTGATCTGCATCATGAGACTTAGACATTTAGTTCCAATAGGCAAGCTATGCCTATATTTTATATCATATGTATATGTGTGCATGCATATTTATATATGATTTACAAATATTATTTATATTTATTTATTATATTTATATATAGAATCAAGACCTATCAAAGTTTATATCTGTTTTCTAGTGCTGGTCCTAAGTATGGTAGTCAGCTAGGGAAGAATATTTCAAAGCCACCGGAGTAGTTTTTGTATAATAAAAATAATAGTAACTTACTGGTGGCCAGAAAGATGA
The DNA here is from genome assembly GCF_900497805.2 of Vombatus ursinus. Classification (NCBI taxonomy): domain Eukaryota; kingdom Metazoa; phylum Chordata; class Mammalia; order Diprotodontia; family Vombatidae; genus Vombatus; species Vombatus ursinus. The sequence goes on along the minus strand of NW_020954610.1, from coordinate 7,149,996 downwards.
AGTTAACTATAAACAAGAAGACAAGGCACTTGGAAAATCTGCTTCACTTGCATTTTCTAAACTGCAAGTTTTAGATGATAGGCTTATATTTGACTACACTGTATTTATTTCGATCTGTCCTTTTTATATTTATTTCAAATATAGTTATATATGTATTAATCTCCTTGTGGTAGACATTGCTTTAGTCTTTAGCACCTAGTACAGGGAGTGCCTGGTGTCTAGTAGTTGTCTAATGAATACTTGTTGATTGATTGAGAGACAATAAATATTTTCTTCATTTATAAAATAGTTTATTTATCTCCAAGAGGCTCCTATGGAGCTACTGTGTATTGTCCAAAATAACCCCATACGGATTTGTTTATCTCTATTCAATACATATTTATTTACATTCTTGTTCAGTCATTTTTCAGTCATGTCCGACTCTTTGTGACCCCATTTGGGGTTTTCTTGGCAAAGATATTGGAGTGGTTTGCCATTTCCTTCTCTAGCTTATTTTACAGATGAAAAACTGAGGCAAAGAAGGTTAAGTGACTTGCCCAGTATCACACAGCTTGTAAGTGTCTGAGGCCAGATTTGAACTCATGAAGATGTCTTCGTAATTTCAGGCCTGGCACTCCATCCATGGAGCCACCTAGCTGTCATCTTTATCTATATCCATGTTTCTATCTGTGTACATCTATGTTTCATGGAATACCTGTCTACATATATATATTTATAAAGAATAGATTATATATATGAATAATGTATATATATGTATGCGTGTACACACACACACACACACACACACAAACACACACCACTACAGTTATTTTAGATAAAATGTAGCAATACTATAGGGGATTTTGTGAAAGAAATAAGTTACTTTATAAATTGAGAAAATATTTCTTCTCTAGGAGAGAGGGAGACAAGGAAGAATGGAGGGAAGATATATATACATATGAGTGTGTGTGTGTGTGTGTGTATGTGTGTGTGTGTGTGTGTGTATGAAAGGCACCATGATATAGTGGATAGAAAGCCATCCTTAGAATCAGTAGGACCTGCCTTCAAGTGTTGCTCAGGTATATTGACTGTATGACCCTGGACAAATCATTTAACTTCTGAGTGTCCCAGACAACTCCCTAAGACTAAGCTAAAGACCAGATGCAAAACTGCATGGGTAGAGGGAATGTCCTCACCAAGAGGTCCCCACACCAATGAAAATACATGTCTGGACTAAGAAAAAAATTTTTTGAATATAGTTTAGATTATATGAGGTAGCTTCAGTTACATGAATAGCAATATTACTTTAAACTTACCACTAAAATATTTATTAAGTATTAGCCTGCCAAAATTAGCATGTTGTTTTAACAAAATATTGAGCAGTCACTCTTCAGATACTTCATTAAGCCTATGCAGCAACCATTTTTTTTTAAATCAATAATCCTGCAATTGTAACAAGTGATCCTTCAAATGTAGGCAATTTTAGGGCTTATAATAAGCTATGTGATTTTGATTTATGGATTTTTTGAAGAAAAAAAGGAGGAAGGAACTAACCATTCTTGTATATTCCTACAAATATAAACATGATTAAGTGATTTTAAGATTTTATGGGAGAAATTTATTTGAAGACTAAGATTTTGAACCATGATACAATTGGGTTTGAAGTAAAACAATTGAAACTCAGTTATCTACTCTTGCCTGCAGATAAATGTGGCTTACATTACTTAGGCTATGAATGTTGGTCTCATAGTAGAAAGGTAGAATTGTACTGCTTCTTCAATAGTCATTTTACCCTGTAATCATTCACAATGTTCAGAACATAATAAATAATAAGTGACTTTCAGACATCATATTAAAGTTTGTGAAGCACTATATATATGTGTGTATATATATGTATATATATCATCTTATTTGAGCCTCACATCACTGTGCAGTAGGTACTAAATTAATATAATTTCTTGTTGTGGGAACTTTTTGTACGTAAACTTCCTGCTCCACTGCTAAGTGAAACTCATCTATGACTTAAGAGATAAATCCTTTGAAGTTCTCTGATGCACAGGTCACCAGCTAGTAACTGTTAGGAGCTGAACCCAAGTCTGACTCAATGACCAGTATTCTATCTATTAAATAGTTTGATGAAAAATGAGTGTTGTTTCTGAAGTCATAACATCATAGATTTAATGATAGAAGGGAAATGACAGGTCATAGAATCTGATCTTCTCATTTTACTGATGAAAACTTGGGCTCATAGAAGTTACGGTTTGCCTAGGATAACACAACTAATAAATGTCTGACATGAGATTTGAACTCAGATCCTCCTGACTTTGTCCAGTGCTCTCTTTAATTTGTTATTTATAAGGGACACACATTCAAATCATGGTTCTGCTATTTATTAATTTTGTGATGTTGGGTAAATGGGTCCCTTTATGCTAGGGCTCACTTGCATCTCCTGTAAAAGTGAGAGGACTGAACTAATTGACCTTTGAAGGTCTCTTCCAGATCTAAATCCATAATCTATAATGCTATGCCATGATGTTTCTTGAATGCTGGACTTCATTTATATTCTCCACAGGCTGAAAAATCCATTATTATTTGTACAATTCAACTGTTAATTACTGCCTACTTTCAGTAGTAAAGCAGAACTTGCTAATACCCCTGTAACTAGAGCTGTCTGTGTCTACAACGCCCCACTTTCTCTGATGAGTAACTTCACTGTTAAAATTAGTTTGCTCGAGGCTGATAATATATATATGGTCTCGACATAACCCAGGGTATTTTTTCTCTTAAACTTAAAGGAAGCTCTCATAACTTCTTCAGAGTTATAGATAGGCTAAAGGAAAAAAAAAAGACAAGAAGAAAAAAATAGCCTCCTATATCTAGTGTTCTAGAACAAATAGAGCCTTTTTAAAAAAATCATCAGAGTTGAATTTTCTTTTCTTTTCAATGTAACATTCTGTCATTTGAACACAGTCCTTGCCCATAGTAGGCACTGAATAAACATATGCTGGATTAAATGTGTGTTTTTCCTCATTTGTGGATTATCTGGTCACACTTGTGACTTATCTAAAATCTATTACCATAATTTGTGAATCTTTCTCCAGCATATTAGCTTTTTACTATGTCTTTAGGTTGTACTTGCCATAGCAAGAACTGTTTTAAATGTTTTTAAATGCTAGGATAGGTGATCTGGCTTACACAAATATATACATACATATGTGTATATATATATATGTATATATATATATATATGTATCACGATCTTTTTAACTTTCTGCCATGTAAAATGTTATTCCACATAACATGCAAAGATTTCAAAGTCCTCCTTTATGAGAGAACTCATAAAGATCAATTCAATTTGAATGCATAGAAATGCTGCAAAGAATAAATTTATTTTTCTTGTTTCTTTATATTCATATTCTTTCTCCTGTCCATGAAATTTCTTACATACCCCTCAGCAAAGGGTTTAGAACTGAGAATTTAAAAATAAGGTGGTTGTTTTTATACCCATACACACACACACACACACCCTATTATAGTTCTGTTTGTTTATTTCAAGTATTTGTATATAATTCTTTTGAAATGAGTTGCAATCATATTAATGTAATAGAAATACAGATGCCCAGTGTGTCAATATCAGCATTCTTTGGGATACTAGGGAGTGCTCAGGAATACAAGAAATACTGAAAAGAAGATTACACTGTTAACAGTTGCTGGAATCAAGAATTCACAACAGTCCTTTTAATTACATTCTTACATTACTCTAAATACAAACACGGAGCAGCAGGGAACTCTCTTACTCTTGTTTCAGGTATCCTGGGAATGTTTTCATTAGCATATGCCTCAAATATCCACAGCCATTTTTTTCCTAGCTCTTTGGGGGAATAGTAGAAGACAGATTTCTTGCCTTACTTTGTCTTTGGAAAGCTGTTATTCTCTCCAAATCCTCCCCTCCCCTTCTTTTCTTCCCTCTCTGAGAAGAAAGTAACTAATTGTTATCTGGGACCCTGAAGACAAAGGATTCCTTGAAAGCACTCTGTCATGGTGTATGCCCAGTAAGCACCTCTGGAATTTGAGGAATACGTTGGGTTGAAGTTATTATATTATCATTTGTGCAATCTATTTTGCACATCTGATTCATGTGATAGCATAATGCAAATTTCAGAGACGCAAACTCGTCGCTCTATGAGTATATATGTATATATATATATATATGTATGTAGGTATATATATACATGTACACATACAGATACACACACATGTATCTTTTTTTCTGATGGTATTGTGGAAAATTAAAGAAATTACAAAAATGAAGGCCATGCTACCAACATGTTGCAGGGTGTACTCCTTAAATAATAACTATAAAGCTCCTATGAGTTTTCATCCAAACAAAGCCTGTCTGCAGTGATGCCACTCTGATACCCTGCAGGCCAAGGTGTTTTATTCATGCTAGTAGTCTGACCACCACTCATTATTAATTTGGTCCTGGAGATAGCTGACATCTGTCAATCAGGCAAGACTTGAGTGCACCCTTTGCCAATCAAGAAGCAATGGAGGGGGGAAAGGAGATTCTCTGCAAGGCTCTGGGCCAACTCTTTGGGCTGTCTTGATTAAATATTAATTAATTTTCATGGCTGGACATCTCCTGTCATAGTAATACAACATGATTCAAAGCACACATTCCTCTGAAACATTTCAATGCACTGATCTGTTTGGAAAATTTTACAGGCATCTGAATACCCACAACTTTTTTTTCCTCCTCTGAATGTAATTTCCCTGCTATGTAGGTATGGCCTTGGAATTCAGTTCTGAAGAGTGGATATTAGACTTCTTAAGCCACTTGAAGGATTTTATTTACTAAGCCAGCAAACACTATTAAGAGAACTCCTAAAGATTCAGAAGATAGTGTATGAAATGGGGACTATAGCCTGAACTCCCTTCCTCCCCTACAAAGTCCCAACCTTCACTGGATGAGAATAATTCTAGATAAAAAGGGATCATCTTGAGATTTAGCAGCACCTCAAGAGTTTATATTTGGTTTAATGGACTATTATTTCTGAGTTTATAAGTTCACAGATATACTCCTTGCCTTCATAAATATTGTTCTGATTGGACCAAGCTGGTGATTTCATTTTAATTTGCCAAGAAAGTAATAATACAAGTTCATTAATCCTTTCAAAAGATGGGCTATGTGAAAAAAGTAAAATATGCCCATCACTGAAGTAGTAAAAAAGCTATTCAGATGGCATAGGTTTTTCCATACATAACCTAGTTTGATTTCTGAGATGCAGGATGAATACGTAAACAGTTAAGGCAGAATGGTCTATGTTTAGTCTTAATTGAAATGAGGGCTTTGAAAGAAGCCATTTTGTTGTACAACAGTCGTTAGGCTCAACAATGAGTTGGACATCCTTTGAATAGGATAAGAGGTAAAGGATAGTAAACTTCTATCATTTAAGGCTTTATAGTCTTTGAAATAAATTCAAATTAATATGCACATGGACAAGAGACCTGCAATTATGATATACTTCTGTGAAAGCAGTTTCAAAATGAATTTATAGAAATCATACATTTAAAGTTTGCTTGAAACTGCATAAGATGAGACTCTTGAGGAGAAATCACATCTTCCTAGAAAGATGGGAAAGATGAAGTAATGAGGCAAGGAAAATCGGTGGGAGTGAAATGTGATATCAGTTCATAATGGTGTTTTTCAAAAGCTTATAGCTGCCTTTGATAAAATCTTTGGATCCAGGCTAATTCCTAATCTACCATATGCCTTTGAGACTCATCTGCATTAATTCTCTCCCATCCTGGCTTGGAACCTATGGGGATTATTTAGGATTGACTCATATTTTCTCCATAATTCAGGATTTTTCTATATCCTGAGACCCTGTTCCTTCCAGAATAGCTATTACAGGCCTCACTAAGCCCTGTTTTGGTTTGATTTAACTGGCATGGCTCTTGGAATATGTAAAACTCCTCTGGATTCAAGGTATGGGATATGGGCAGTTATTGACTCTCTGGTATATGACAGTACTGAATTTTAGCTAACTATTGAATATCTGGGGTACTCAATGACCCTGGGGAAATAGTAGACTGCACTGGATCTGTTTTTCCTTAGCTTTTTATCTTGTCAAGGAATAATCTCCATGGTTTGGAATCAATTTATATAAAAATTTCCCTTGCCTTTCACACTTTTCATTTTTTATTACTAAGATTTTATAGGGCAAGATTATTTCACCTTTTTGAAGGAGATGAATCTTGTATTTATGCTACTAAAGTGATTTTTTTTGGGGGGGTTATTATGTGCACATAAATATAGTTAACTTATCCATGTAACAAGTAACTACCAAGTCCCTTAAAAATGAACTTAACATTTAGAGGAGAATGGCAGATCAGAATACTTCAGTTTGGATTTCCATTTCTAACGATGTTGCTCATATTCTTGAGATGTTCTTATGTCCTTTTAATGTAACCAGTAATGATCCTGAGACCTTCTACTTTTATTTGTCTCAAGGGAGAGAGAAACTCTTGAAAAATGCTATCAAGGAAGTAGCTTTTGCTAACCTTGTGACTCAGACTTATTACTCTAATATCCCTTTGGTGCTTTCTTTGACCATGACCTCTGAAAGCTTGGTAACCTGGCTTTGCTCACAAGACTTCCCCATGGGACACACACACACACACACACACAGACACACAGACACACACACACACACACTCACACATCTGAACAGAAACAGGCAATGTCTAAAACGATAAGGCACCACTTGATTCTGGGTTTTTCTATCTCATCTCTGTCTCTCTCCCTTTTTCTCTCCATGTTTCTTTTTCTTTCTCCTCCTCCCTTTTTTCTCCACTTCCCCCTTCCAACTCTCTCTTCTTCTCTTTCAGGATAGCAAGAAGGATGCCAGCAACTCGATTTAACCATCCTTCAAGAAACTATCATCAAGAAACTCCTTTCCGCTTTTATAGCTGGCCACACACAATCCTAGCACTGGAGAGAGCCTGGTGCACTCATCACAACTATTGGCAGTATCTACTGATTTTCATAGCTTGAGTGCTCTACTTCCCCAATTTCTCATAACACCATGAAATAGCAAAAGAACAAAACTACTGTACTTGGCCTTTGTTCCTTTGTATGAGATAATACTTTTTCTCCTAAATGTTTAACCACCAGAAGAAGAACTAGCTCTGTGGTTTGTGGTTCTGGGCAGGAATAGCTCATCTGTATCAAATGCCCAACAGTTACTTGGGACTTTCTAGTTGGGGTTGGAGATGTGGCCAACATAATGCAGATAGAGCAGAAACTGACACCAGAAATAAGTCAGCTGTTGTTTGCTTCTTCAGTCCGTGTGTCAGCCAGAGTAAGAAACCGCATGAGACAGCTTAAGTAAGTACCCTTCTCTATTTGTTTTCATGTTCATTCTCATTGCTTTTAGTTCAGTTGTAGAGGTTTATATTGGGTAAACCAGGTGGGGGTAGCAATGGATTAGGTTGCTTTTGCCAAGAAAAGTACTTTTGGCTGTCCTTGAGAAGAAAGGTTAGCGTACAGGAATGCCCCACCTTACATTGTTAATTGGCTTCACAAAAACATGATGTCATTGTGAAGACTTGTGTTAACTGATACAGAATGAAAAAAGCAGAACACAATACACAATGATTACAATAATGTTAATGAAATAATGCTAAAGAAAACTGAGCTCAGATTAGACACAATGGCCAAAACAGGTTTAAGAGGACAGATGATAAGACATACATCCTTCCTCCTCTATAGGTATGGGTGAGTACATTGTAGATGTCAAATATTGTTTTGTGTGTTGGTTTTATTTGACTATTTTCCTTTGTTATGAGTGAAGGTTCAATAAGGATGAGAGGTATTGTGGAAAATGTTTGTGGTTTAAAAAACAAAAGAGATTAATAGAATTTTTAAAAAGATACACAATGTTGGTTGGTTTCAGTTGGCTCCACGGGGGAAATTTTGTAAATGAGTGATTTGCTATGTAATGTTACAAAGGGGTTTCACATTTTATGGGGTCTGATTATAATGAGAAAGATGTCATTGTGAAATGATATTGGTTGGAGCAATTTTATATAGTGAATAGTGTATAAATGATGAGTGGCCCTTCAGAAGGAATGATCTCATAGGCTAGGTGGGCTTAACTCAGATAGTCATCATTGACCTAGGAAATAAAAGTTGCCTCCCTGTGTCCTTTAAACAAAAGGAGTAGACTTTAATAAAGTCCAAATTGTGGAACATAACCACCTAATTTGGATGGCAACCATGTATTCAGGAATGGCAAATTAATATAATCCCTATTCGTTAAATGGTATTTTCATGCAGGGGGAATAACTTTCTGCTCAAAATCCCGAAGTTAAATTAAAAGGGAATTCAGTTTCTTTCCCAAGGGTGATCATTCCCTTATTTATAATTTATAATCATAATTCTGATTTAGCTACACAAATTGCTTTACTTTGCTCTTTATAATTTACCATAATATTGAGGTAGGGAGTCCTTTTCATTATATTTTATTTTATTTTATTATTATTATTATTATTTTTAAAATTTTTGGACTGGACCCATGATTTCATTAGTATGGAAAATTCCCAATGTAAAAAACTCCCTTTCTCAATACAGACCACACTTGCTCTTCAACTTATAAACTTTGAGAATTGACTCGGGCACTGAGAAATTAAGTGATTTGCCCAGAGTCATGCACCCAGTATGTGTCAGAAGGGGACCTAATCAAGGGCCTTCTGATTCTGAGGTTAACTATCATTCACTATACCAGATTGGTTCTTAACTTGAAGAATAGATAGTTGATATGATCGTTGAAATTGCATGGATTTAAACAAATATGAAGCTAGTTCTTCTGAAGATGGGTGTGCATATGTTTTAGGTTGACAAATAAGGACCATCAAAAACAACTCACACTACACGGTAGGTGCAGCTGATTTCTCAAGGTTAGCAGGTGACCACCTTGCATCACACAGGGAACCTCCATCAGTTTCCTGACAGGAGATGCAAACTATAATTTGGAGTTTGTAATATAAACCCTGAGTCGGCAGAGAAACTTAACAGCTTTAAATCAAGCATAAACAATGGAGTGGTTTGAAAGACTTGGTCTACCCCAAAATGTCACATTCCATGGAAGAATGCTTCCTCTATTTGATCTGTCACTAGAACTCTCAAAACATGACACTCCTTGAACATAATACACTTTGATGATAAACTAGATTAACTTTCCTGGTACAAGTAAAAGGCCACCTGTTGCCAGAATGCCCATATTCCTCGTTGCCTGTCTTGTAGCTGTCATCACTTCAATGCAATCTGCACCCGACATGCTGGAATATAATGAATATGTCAGGAGTTGGAGGTCAGCCATCAAAGTACATGAAAACTTGGCTTGCATACTGTGTCAGCATGGAGGCCTCACCTATCATCTTGTGCAAAGGATTTCTGCACCACTTGATTTGTTTGCACAGGGTTTGTTGCTGTTGGATGGAACACATTTACCGAGAGGCTTTTTGACAGCCCATTCAAACATTTTCAATTTGGAAAATGGTGCTTCCTGTTTTAAGCTCTTTAACTGATACGGGGCGTGAAATGCCACTGGAACTGATTGTGTTGTGGATTTGTTGTTGGTATTTTAGCTTGGAAAGATCCACGATGAGGGTGTGAAGTATTTTGATTGGCATGCATAGGAGAATTAGATAGAACATGAAAAGCCATAGAATCTTAAACTTTAGTGGTAGGTGACCTAGTCCAACTTGCAAAAAAAATTTCTAAAATCAAGCGGTGGGCTGTCTGGTAGGCACCCACTGGAGAAATTAGTTTAGCCTTTGTAACTACCATATTTTCTTGTGTGCATTGCTCCCACACACATTCCATCTGTCTCCCCACCCTAACTCTTAATTTTGAGAAGGAAACATGAAACTCTTTGACTTGGCATTATTTCCCCCCACAGTAGACTTGTATTGGCAGCGGCAGAAGGTGCTCTGAAGGCCTGGTCAGAGAAGTTGAAGTATGAATGACACCCTTCAGAGAAAGTAAGAGTGCTTAAAGAAGTGCTAACTGTATTTGGCTGCCTTCAAAGGCTCCTTAAAAAGGTGTGTGGGTGGAGAATTCTGTTCCTGGCTACATAGGGATATTAGAGTTCTTCAGATTTATTATGTCAGTGGCATTAGAAAAGAGTATATCTATATGATACCCAGTCTCTTAGCCCATTTCTCCCATATCCTTTTACTGCCTCCCACTCATTTAGATGAAAAAAAATATGCTAAATAGGGAAGTGGAAGATTTATGTGTGTCATTTTATATTGTCGTTTACAAAATAACATTCTGTCAGACCCTTTCAGAGGTTCCCATACTGGAGAACTTCACTGTCTATTATGAGAGGATGTTCATAAGGAAGGTGTACTGGAATTGAAGAGGTGTATTTAAAAGTAGAATTTAGGAGTACGATATCATCAAAGTCTGGAAGTTCATGGTCAAGGATGGTTTTTTTGGGTTCTGCGAGGGAGCTTATCACCAGATGATTTGGACATAGCCACCAGCAAGCTAATGCTCATCAAAGAACTAATTCTCAACAGTTTATACACTTTTAGCATAAATCAAGTTTAAAAGAGGTAGATGCTGTACTCAATTTATTCATCCAACCTGAAAACTAGCTGATTCTAAATGGTCCCTGCCAAAAGGTGGATTAGGAAGGATTCTCGGGGTGCTGTGAAACCACTTTGTGCTTCCATTTGAAATCCTTCTTAAGTCCTGTTTAACTATGAGCTCACCAACCCAACTCTATAAAGTGATGGCAGACTTAACATTAAGTAATCCAATTAGTGAAGTGTGCCAAATGACTCGCTTTGACCATTTATTTCCATTCTTTCCCTAACCTTTTACTAGATATTCAGACAGGAGGAAAAAATTCTTCCCCTTCTTCCTTCATACCCTTTTTACACACCTCCCTTTCCCCCACTAGTTAACAACTAATGAAATGACCAAAAGGGAGGCAGAAAGAAACAAGAACTTTGGATAACTTCCAACTTGGAAAATGGAAAAACAATTTAACTACAGATGTACTTTGGCCATCCTCATGACTTCCTTCTCACCATTCTTTCCCCGCATACTATCTGTCTTTCTATATTTACTTCATACCTTCTTACTTTGGTTTTTGAAACTGATGCTAGGAGATTATTTTTCTGGGAGGTTTTAGAAGGGATTCCTGCCCAGGTAAGTGTTGGGCTGATTAACTTCTGAGGTCCCTCTAAACTCTGACTTTATGATTTTTTGTTATTCCCTTTTTTCCTTGCACTTAACTGTTATGTGCTTTTTTTTCAGTCTGTCAGTCAATAAACATTTATTAAGCCAACTACTATCTAGCAGGGCAGCTAGGTGGCACAGTGGATAGAGCACCAGCCCTGGAATCAGGAAGACCTGAGTTCAAATGTGGCCTCAGACACTTATTAGCTGTTTGACTCTGGATGAGTCACTTAATCCTGTTTGCCTCAGTTCCTCATCTGTAAAAGGAGCTGGAGAAGGAAATGGCAATCCATTCTAGTATCCTTGCCAAGAAAACCCAAATGGGGCCACAAGGAGTTGGACAGGACTGAAATGACTCAGCGACAGATATATCAGGCCCCATGCTAAGCACTAGAGATATAAGAAAAGACAAGATAGTCATTGCTTTCAAGGAGCTCACTGTCTTATGCAACATGCAAACAATTATGTACAAGCAAGATAAATATAGGATAAATTGGAGGTATTCTCAGAGGGAAGGTGCTAGCATTGATGGGGATAAAGAAATTGATCCAGAGAGATGCAATGAGTTGTCCTTCGTCATAGAGCTAGTTAATGAATGAATCAGGTCTAAAATTAAGTTTCTCTTGATTTCTAAATCTAGCTTTCCCTTCATGATATTACACTAGGAATTGTATTCCCAAAGAATATTCACAAGTTTTTTCCCCCAACTTCAGTCCATCCTCCACTCAGCTCTCAAACTGAGTTTCCTAAAGCACAAATCTCATGATAAGCTTCCTCAAAGAACCCCAAAAGACTATCTTAACCTTCTTTAACTGGAATGTTTTGGACCAGATGATCTTATGGGTCCCTTCAAGTTCTAATAATTTATGATTCCATGAGCCCTGAAATAAATTCATACTTATTTTGTTTTCAATGTCCATTTACTTATTTCAGAGTATATTATATCCATTCAGTAGAATGTAAGTTCCTTGAGGGCAGGGACTGTCCCACCTTTTTAAAAAAGAAATTTTTATTGATTTTTTTTGCTTTTTACAGCTTCAGTTTTCCACAGTATTTCTTCCTTCCTTCACCCAGAGGGCTATCCCATAGGACGGTATTTTTTAAAGACAAAAAAAGCAGAAAAAGAGGAAAAATCAGTACAACCAATCAATGTATTGATAAAGTTTGAAAACTTTTGAGTAATATGCAACACTTTTAGACCTTCACAAAGGGTGGGTTGGGATTTCTTCATATCTTCTTTCAAGGCATACTTGATTTTTTATAGGTTTATTACCTTCATTTGCTTTTTCGGTTCTTTCCATTTACATTGGTGTTGTCACTGTATGTGTTGTTTTCTTTGTTCTGCTTCATTTTGCATCAGTTCATGTAGATCTTTTCACGCTTCTCTGTATTTATCTCACCCATCATTTCCTACAGCACAATAATATTCTATTACATTTGTGTGTCACGATTTCTTTAACCATTCTCCAATCAATGAGCCTCTGCATATACCTTATTTGATATACAACTCTGTGAAATAGATAATGAAGATATGATAATATCCATTTAGAGAAGAGTTTGGTGACTTGCTCATGACCATACTGTTAATAAGTGACAGAGGTCTTCCTGCCTCTAAGTCTAAGATTCTATTGTATTGTGACAGAATGAACTTCACTACTAGAAACAACTCACTCAACGTTAGGGTCTAGACTGATCAATCAATCCCAACCATCTCTAGTGATGGAAATTATGTTTTAATTTTTCTAGACAGCCTTATGACATTGTCAGACTTCTCATCAATATTTTCCCTAATTCTAATGCACAGTTTTCAGTTATTGACTCATTTATTCAACAACTATGTATTAAGCACTTACTATGTAGAGTTGAAATAGTGTGGCTTACTGGAGTTGGAAGTAGGAAGATCTGGAGTTAAGACCCATCTTTAACTGTCTGTTAAAGGGAAAGATAACCTTTCTGTGCTCCAGATGACTGCCTAATTACAATGATAGTAATAATAATTTTGTTGTTGTTCAGTCTTATCTGACTTTTAATGACTACATTTGGAGTTTTCTTGGCACAGATATTGGAGTGGTTTGCCATTTCCTTCTCCAGCTCATTTTGCAGATGAGGAAACTGAGGCAAATAAGGTAAAGTGACTTGCCCAGGGTCACACAGCTAGTAAGTGTCTGCGGCCAGATTTGAACTCAGGAAGATGAGTCTTCTTGACTCCAGGACTGGTACTCTATCTACTGGGCCACTTAGCTGCCTTAGTAATAATGACTAGTATTTATAGAGCACTTTAAGGTTTTTAAAGCATTTTACAAATATCTCATCTGATCTGCCCAATAACCCTGGATGGTAAGCATTATTTTTCTTGTTGTTGTTGTTCAGTCATGTTTGACTTTGCATGACCCCATTTGGGATTTTCTTGGTAAGCATTATTGTTATCTCCCATTTTAAATGACTTGCCCAGGTTCACAGGGCTAGGATGTGTTTGAGGCAGGATTTGAACTTTGGTCTTCCTAACTAGGTCTTGCACTCTATCCACTGCATAAGTTGCAGGGTGAATTAGGTCAGTGAGTTCTCTTACCTATGAAATTACAAATCCTTGACATTCATATATTCACCAAGTCTTGTGCTATGCAGTGAACTGAACTCATCATTTCAGAAATTCGTGTATTTCTAAAGTGCCTAGAAGTGCTGATTGGCCTAGTACTTCTGTACCTATTTCAGATGTAATTTTGAATTTGAACTTTATTCATTGTGATACCATTGAGACATAATTTTAAAAAAATGAACAAAGTCATTGATATAAAAATAAAACATAAAAATATTGTGATTAATTATAGAAAGCTAAAAAAAAAAAACCTTAATCCTTTAGTGTTTAGACAGGAGGAAATTTTCTAGGGAAAAAATCTAATTGGATAAGGCTTTTTATAAATATAAAACCGTGGTAATATAAAGAAATTCATATTTATTTAATTCAAGGAAAATTATAAATATCCATATGACCTTGTGCCAAAGACTCACATGACATGAAAGACCCAGGTAAATGTTTAGGGATTTTTCACATTCTGACTCATTTCCCCTATCCAAAAAAATCCAGTAAATTCACTGCATGATACCACTTAGTAGACTATCCCCTTTTCCCCTTATAAGCATGTAGATCACAAAGCTTAAAGATGAAAGTTCTTAAGTGGAAAAAAACAAATACAGCTCATAAAAAATATCAGCACCTTCCAATGAGCAACCTCTCTCAGAGATTAGTGTCTAAATTCAGTCACTTATAATCATGGACTTGCCGAGACTCTCAAAAGGCATTAACTCTGAGAGTTCTAAAATACATGGTGTCTATTTTAGTTTGCCATAGCTCCTAGCCAATGGCAGTTGTCTCTTGTCTGTCAGATCTCCATAGCTTTTAGTCCATGGTGTTAGTCATTACTCTTCCTGCTATTCTTCAATAATGCATCTTCTCCCTATTGTATCTTTTGGAAACTGTCATAGAACCATGAGGGATGGTGGTGGTGGTGGTGGTGGTGGTGGTGGTGGTGGTAGTGGGGATATTTCATAACTTTTCTGTCATAGTAGCATTATAGCTCAGATGCTAGGCCAGATCAGGGAACCCCCATTTTGAAGTTTCTTCTTAAACCGTTATTCCTGCTCACCTCTGTCTTTCCAGGATTGGGCAGTAGTCAGCGATATATTCCAGCAATCTCTTCTGAGAGCTGGTTTCAGATTGGAAGAGGGTGACTTCACAGTTTGATATTGTCTTTGCCCCAAAACCTGGTCAGTGTTTTTTTCCTGCCCAAATCAGTATGTCCCAAAGGTTTATAAACTTAACAAAATACCCCAACATTCCCCCAATTGCCCTTTCAGTTCTAAGTGTCCCTAGAGCGAAGTGGGTTGGCTTCTCTGCTACCTCTTCCTGTGACAGCCAGGTTGGTTAGAGTTAAAATAGCCTTTGATGTTACTATGGACTAAGAATATAGAGGAAGAGAAAAAGATGTAACAATTTCTGCTGTTCATAAATCGAGATATAAAAATACACACATATATATAATTAAAATATATGATAAGTATATAAAAATCCTTTCATAGCACTTAATCATTAAAAAATGGTGTCAATCTTATTGAGAGATCAATGCATTAAGGATACTTTCTTCTTATTGAGAAATCAATGCATTAAGGATACTTTCTTCCAGTTTCAAAACAACAACAAAACCAAACTCCAAATTGGCTAGACAGTCAAAATGAGTCGAATGGTTTATTTGGCATTATGTAAACCACAAATGGTTGACCAAATTCTAAAATTTTCAATCAATTATGTCATCTCTGCTCTTTTTTCTTTATTTCTTTTTACCTCTTTACAGTTATTTTCCTATTTCAGTTAATTTTTTCCCTCCTTTAATTTTCTCCCCTTCTGATTTCATCAGTTTTCAGCAAAATGATATCTTAACGTGAGCACACATAAATGGACAATGCCATATTTGCAGGAGGATGCCAGGGAGACAAGTGATGTAGAGCTCCCTTTTTCCTGATGCCCACATACCCATGTCTATATATAAGCTCAGATTTATTGAAGTTCTTAGTTCTCTAGGGGAATGAATTGTTGTTTTCATGGCCTTATGGGATAATACAGTTGCTGGGTCAGTAGTTCTCTGGTGGCTAAGTCTAGAGTGCCAGCCAGAGATATAATCTAAGAGTGGTCAAGGGTGATTGATAGAAAGGTACCCCAGATAATCTGTCCTGTCCCTTGTTATCTTGCTTTGTGAGTCAAGTACATTTCATTCCAAAATTTCCTACTGAAAGAAACTGGATCCTGGTCCTGGAGAAGGCTTCGCTGTGCCCAAATTTTCACCCCAAGAATCCTTGTCAGTACCATATCAAGAAAACTCTTCATCAGTGACTCAGTCCTTTGCAAGGGTGTCTTGGTTATCCAAATACAACCTGAAGTAGTTCTTGGTTTTGGGTTGCAAATGGTAGGTGGGCAGCAGTATTATTTCTGCCCCTCCTGAGAGGCTGAAATGTTTTTTGGTGGGGTATGAAATAGTTCACAGAGAGATTAATATTTAATAATCTCACTCTACACATGGGAATTTCAGTTGGCTTGGTATACTCTCATTTTGTAATTAAGTGGGAAAAGAGAAACAGATGGTCACCTTGTCAAATCTTGTTTTTGAGTGAAATACACACAGTTTTCTTCCCTGAGAGAAAGAACTCTCTTTTAATGGCAACACATAACGGTTTCAATCTAAGGAGGCTAGGGAGGTGATAGTGACTTTAAGGAAATCTATGTATCATGGAATCCAATGGAATTATTCACCAATGGGTTGGGGTGGGATGGGGGGCAAAAATCCTAAATTTTATTTCGAGCTTCATCACTCACATTCAGTAATCTCAGGGATTCATCTGTCTTTCTAAATACTCTAATATCCTCAGGGATGGCACTTCTGTACACGCAATTATAACACACGCAAGCGATATTTGTATGGGTTATGTAAAAGAAGCTGGGTTGGGGCAACTAAGGATAGCGGATGGAGTGCTAGCCTTGAAATCAGGGAGACCATGATTCAAGTCCTGACTCTGACATTAACTATCTGTGTAATTCTGAGCAAGTCACTTGATCACTCTGAGCCTCAGTTTCCTCACCTATAAAACGTTAGGTCAATAGACCTAAAAGAATTTGTAGCAGGCATTGTGCCTGGCAGATAAGGTAAACAATAACATCTCTCTGGCAGGACTCCTGTGAGGTTCAGATGGGATATATGTAAAATGTGTTGCAACCCTTAAAGTTCTGTCTAAATGTGAGCTGTTATTATTATTATTCATGTTTCCTCACTTGTGGGATGTTGTTAATACCATTTGATCCCTTCATAGCTTACAGTGACATTGTGAGAATTTGCTGAATAAGGTCTGAAAGGTACTCTTAGAGCTCTTGAGGGCATTTCTAGATCAGTTCTAATATCAGGGCCACAGTAGAAATGGTTCAAACATGTACCGCCTTAGAAAATCTTTTTTTTTTTAGGCAATTGGGGTTAAGTGACTTGCCCAGGGTCACACAGCTAGTAAGTGTCAAGTGTTTGGTCTGAGGCCGGATTTGAACTCAGGTCCTCCTGACTTCAGGGCCGGTGCTCTATCCACTGCACCACCTAGCTGCCCTGAGAATGTTTCTTTTGGATAGTTTTGGGCATATTAGTCTGTCTGCTCCCTTCCTTCCACCCCAATCATTATTTGTCTGCTAGGGGTTAGGTGAAGAAATGTTATGCTCTGTCAGTTCCGAAGACATTGGAGGGCAGGGGTATAATGAAGGTTCAATACTTTATAACCTTTTCCATCTTTTGAGAGTGCAATGGTAGCCATCATAAATAATCCCTAAGCAGACTAAGTGATATTTTATATGGAGTCTGCATTATAGAGGAAAAACAAAACCATCTCACACATTAATTGTATCACTTTCATATGGGAAATTACAGAGAGGAAACATTTCTGGTAGGAGGAAGAAGGCTGAAAATGTGGTAACTAAATGGTAGTCTCTACATCTTGGAGCATTCGTGTTCGTGAGGCATGTCCAAGTGCCTCAGAAAATTGCTTCCACAGACAATTTCTTTAGTAATCAATTTAGTCTTGGACAATATACTGAGAATTAAGTTAAATATATCCTGAAGATTTGGAAACTTGGTCTTTGAATAGTTTGATGTGCTTTGTCTGTCATTTGGATTTTTTAAAAATGTTTTGTTTTCAATCTCTCTTTTGACATGTCCCAAGACTACTATATTCAGAAAACTATAGAATTTCAGAATTAGAAGAAATCTCAGAAGTCATCAGGCTCACTCTTTACCTACACAGGAATTCCCTCTAAAACATCCACAATAAATGATCGTTCGACAGGGCTTATCCCCTTCTCTTTCTGGTTACTCCTCTGTTTCCGTAACACTACTTTCTCTTAGTTCTGCCCTTTTCTAGTCTCTTTTGTTGGATCTTCAAATTTTATTGGATGGTCATGTTGCCCATTAGTTGTTTGTGTCATCCAAGGCTCTGTTGTAGGCTCTCTTCTCTTTTCTCTCTATATGAGGGGTTCTTACCTTGGAATGCAGAGACCTGCTTCTTTGCCAAGGAGTCTCTGGATATATTACCTCTTTTCACTAACTTCTAACTGAAATTGAGCATTTCCTTCAATTATGAATGGGAAAAAAAAGACATTATTCTGACAAGGGGGTGGTCCATGACATAAAAAAGGTTAAGAACCACTACTCTGTGATATCTTACTTGGTGATCTAATCAGCTGTAATGGGTTCAAATATCACCTCTATGTAGATGATTCACAGAGCTCTATATCCAGTTATAGTTTTTTTCTTATTTCTAGTTTTAGGTTACCAGCTGCTTATTGGACATTTTGAACTAGATGTTCTGTAGGAATATCAAAGTCAACTTGTCCATAACAAAACTCATTATCTTTCTCCTCGTCTCTCTTCTTCTGAATTTCTCTCTTGCTGCTGAGGGCAAATCAATCCTCTCAATCTTGAGGTCCACAATCTTAGTGTCACTCTTGACAATTCATTCTCACTTACCCAAGATACCCAATTGATTGCTAAATCTTATCATTTCTGCTTTCTTCACAACATTTCTCAGATATGTTCCCTTCTCTCCACAGCTGCCACACAAATTCATGCTCTCCTAGCCTCTCCCTTGGACTGTTTCATTAGCCTTCTCATTGCTCTCCCTTCCAGAAGTCTCTCCCCATTCCAATCCATTCTCCACCAGGGGATTTTCCTAAAGCATGGGTCTGCCCTCATCAACTCCCCTCCCCCCACCCAATCAACACACTCTAATTACCTCCCAGATCAAATACAAAATCCATTGTTTGGACTTTAAAGTTCTTCACAACTTGGTCCCTTCCCATCTTTGCAGTTTTCTTATGCTTTACTCCTCTCCATACAATCTAAAATCTAGCTACTCCGTTCTTCATACATAATACTCTCACCTCCTAGCTATTTGTCTTTGCATGGACTGTTACCTAAATGTTTTCCCTCCTCAACTTCACTTCTTAGAGTCTCTGGAATCCTTCAAGACTCAACTCAAATATAGCTTTCTGGAGGAGGTCATTCTCAGTCTCCCTAGCTGCTAAGACTTTCTCCTATGGGGTCCTTTTCCTCTATTCTGCATGTATCTTGCATTTAACTATTTATTTACTCTAAAATGTAAGCTTCTTAAGGGCAGGGATTATTGTTGTCTTTCTTTGTGCCTACAGTCCTTAGCATAGCACCTGACACACAGTAAGTACTTGATAAATGCTGATGTTCCTTGAAAGACTCCAGTGAGGAGGAAACTATTACCTCTTGCATGGACTGATTCTATTTTTAGATGATTCTAATTATAGGAAGTTTTCCTTTATATGGAACCTAAATTAACTTCCCTGAGATTGCCTCCCATTGCTTCTAGTTTTGCCCTCTAGAATCAAGCATATTAAATGTAATTCCTCTTAACATGATAGTTAATTGAAGCTAGCTATCAAGTCCTCCCTAAATCTTCTCTTCTCTGGGATCAATAATCCCAAGTGCTTTTGTTCAGTCTTGCTACGGCATGAACCACATCCTGGCCACCCTCTTCTGGATGTGCCCCCACCTACCGTTGTCCTTCTTAACGTGTGGTACCCCGAATGGAATACAATAATCCAGATGTTTTGCATAAAACAGGACTAACATCTTCCTGGTCTTGGACATTCTGTCTCCCCTAACGGAGAGCAAGTTTATATTATTGCTTCAAAGTTTGTACTGTTGGTTCAAATTAGACTTATAGTATACTAAAATGCCAGATGTTTTTTCCCATGCATTTTTGTCTAGCCAAACCTCCTTCTGCCTTGTATTTGTGAAATTGGTTTATTGAACCCATTTGGTATTTTATTTATTTTATTTTTGTTAATTTTAATGTTATTACATTTGAACCATTGTCTTAGACCATAGAAATATTTTCGATCCTGTCTTGCAGCATATCAGCTATCCTCTACTAGCTATGTGTCATCTGCAAATTTTATGCCTTCTATGCTTTCATCCATATCATTGATAAAAATGTTAAACAGCACAGAACTTAAATCTGCCTCTGCATCTTTCGCTCATTGCTCATATTTCTGCCTTATGGGACCAAGAAGAACAAGGCTGATCTTTCTTCCATCTGACAACCTCTCAAATACTTGAAGTCACCTATCATGTCATCCCCCTAAGTCTTTACTTCTCCAAGCTAAACATCTTCAGTTCCTTCCACTGAGTCTTATATGTTGTCATGTGAACATATTAATCCAGGTGAGGTCTGACCAAGGCAGAATATACTCAGGAGACGATCACCTCTCTAGTCTTGGACACTGGATCTCTCGATGTAGCCAAAGATTGCATTGCTTTCTTAACTGCTGCACCATGCTGTCGACTATATTGAATTTGCAGTCCATTAAAACCCCGAGATATTTTTCATATGAACAATTGTTTAGGCAAATTTCCTTCCTTTGTGTACTTATGAAGTTGATTTTTTAAAATTTAGTGTGAGACTTTGAATTTTTCCTATTATATTCCATCTTATTTGACTCAGTCCCATGTTGTAGCCTGTCAAGATCCCTGGAATGGCCCACTGGCTTATTTTATGTCACTATATCATCACTTATTAAAAAATCAGTTTAATAAAATTATTACTAGCCATTACTTTCAATGGAGACAATAATAATTGTCCTCTGCTAAAACAAAACAAAAACCTCTTGTACTTTTCGATATTGTACTTTTACTATATATATGTATATATACATACTATATATGTATGTGTGTATATGTGTATATATATATATTATATATATATATAAATCTTTTTAGGTCAGGCTCAGAATTTAGAGTAATGTAATTAGTATACTAGTAATGTAATTAATGACAATGATAATAATAATAATAACAATAGCTTCCATTCTTACTGTACTTTAAGATTTGTCATGGTCATCCTGTACAATATTTCATCTGATACTCCCAGCAACCCTGTGAGATCTGGGCTTCTGCCATTTCTTTTCTACAGAGGAGAGCATGGCAGTACAGAGAGATCTAGCGACTTACTCGGGGTCACATAGCTGGTAAGTATCCAAATCTAGGTCTTTCTGATTTCAAATGCAGGATTCTAACAACTACACCATAATGCGAGGCTTGAGTAGGATACACTTCCTGTTAGATATAAAACATTTACCTTTTAGATTATTTCCTTAATTAAATTAATCTATTGATTCATAAAACAGTTTTTGAAGGAGCACATTTAGTGGGCATGTTAAAGTTGGTAATATGGGACACTGAAACAGAATTTAGAGGATTTTAGAATGCTAGAGCTTGACAGGATCATAGAGATTTTCTAATCCAAACCACTCATTTTACCAATGAACAAACTGAGGCCTGTAGCACTTATATAAGTTGTCCAAGGTCACACAAGCAGTAGGTGTCAGAGCTGATATTTGAGCTTAGGTTTCTCTCTCTCTCTCTTTTTCTTTTTGGTGAGGCAATTGGGGTTAAGTGACTTGCCCAGGGTCACACAGCTAGTAAATATGAAGTGTATGAGGCCGGATTTGAACTCAGTCCTCCTGACTCCAAGGCCAGAGTTCTATCCACTGCGCCATCTAACTGCCCCTCTCTCTCTCTCTTAATAGGGGAGAAAACTTGTAAATAAATCTAGTGAACTATAAAGTTGAAGACCTAGTCCTTGCCTTTGGGCAACTAAACTTTTTAGTTAGCCACTGAGGCAAAGTGTGTATGTCTGAAACAAGTAAGAATAAGTAACACATTTTTATGGTATACAAGCATGCTGAGGGGAAAAGACAAAACAAAAAAAACAAAAACAAAGAAAGGGGGTAGAAATTCCAATGGGAGAATGGGTGTAGGGAAAGTTATTTAGAGTTATCTTGAGGTAAGTCTTGAAGAAAATATTAGATACATAACCTGATAGAGAGTAGGCTTTTTCAAGCAGAGACTTAACGTATAGACCTTGAAATCCAAGTAGAAGCCTTTTGCATTCACACTGGATGACTTATTTGGCTCTTTGGGGATTAAGTTGGCTGTTAAGACCAGGGTTGCAGCTGTATACCTATCAATGAATCTTTCACTGAAAGCAAAATCTCATTATCTGGTGTGTGTGTGTGTGTGTGTGTTGGGGTTGGGGAGTTGTGATGGAGTGGAGATTTAAATGTTGATTAATTATATACACACATACATATACATGTACATATACATGCATACCTATATATATGTGTAAAAACATGTCAGCCTGGCATAGTGTCTAGGAGATCAATCTTGGCATCAGAAAGACGTACCAGTCCTGCCTCTAACATATGTTTTCTGTATTACCTTTGGCAAGTCAAACTCTCTGTGGTTCAGACAGCTTTCAAGACCATGAACATCAATCACATGGTTTTTTCTACCCTGGGGCATATATTAATACCATTTAAAAATATTTAACTCATTTACCATTCTATTTTCAAAGAACAGAAACTAGAGTTTTGATAAATCAGCCAATAAGCATTTATTAAGTACCTATTATGTGCCAGACACTGTACTAAGCTCTGGGGAGACAAAGGCAAAAGGAAGTTTCTGCTGTCAAGGGACCTGCCAATCTAAGGTAGGTGAGGGCGGAGGCCAGACAATATGAAAAAATATGTAAAAATAAGGTATTTATAGGGTACATTGAAGAAAAATTGATTTAGTTTTTAATCTAGGTTTTTTCCTATTAGCTGAGAGATATGAAGGCTGCAGGAAGCTTACATTTTCATCAGTGTTTTCCTAGCACTCAACCAATGAATTCCTATAGCCCTTTTCCCCTCTTTTGTGATTTTATAATATTTGTTCAGTCATTGTTCAGTCTTGTCAGACTCTTTGTGACCCCATTTGGAGTTTTCTTGGCAGAGATATTGGAGTGGTTTGCCATTTCCTTCTCCAGCTCATTTTGCAGAGGAGGAAACTGAGACAAACAGGGTTTAGTGACTTGTGCAGGGTCACACAGTTAGTGTCTAAAGCCAGATTGGAATTCAGGAAGCAGAGTCTCCCTGAGTCCAGGCCTGGCACTCTATCCACTGTGCCACCTAGTTGCCCCATTTATAATATGCTGTTTTATATTATATTTATGTGTCTGTCATCTCCTCTTTTGGAACAACAAGAGCAGGGACCAGGTAAATTCATCTTTGTGTCCCTAGTACGTATCACAGTGATTTGCACATAGCAGATCCTTAAGAAATATTTATCAAGCAGAAGATATTTTATTATGTAGCAGAGTATAGTGGGGCAGGAAACCTGTTTCTGACACAAAATAACCATGTGACTATGGCCAAGTCACTGAATTAAGCTTCTGTTTCCTCAACTATGAAAAATGGATAATTCTTACATTACTTACCTTGAAGGATGGTTATAAGCAAAGTGCTTCACAAGCTATAAAGTGTTACATAAATGAGGATGGTTATAATTGTTTGCATTATTGTTATTATTACAACTATAAATCCAATGTTATACTATGGCCTTTGGGGATGCAAAATCAGTAAAGGTTGTCCCTTGTCAAGTAGTTTGTAATCTGGGATTAAAAACTGGTCCTGTAATTTCAATGGTATTGGGGAATCCCAAAGAAGGAAACTCCCTCTACCAATGCAGATGTGCACCTTCTAGTCTTAGAGTTGCCTGGAAGTTAAGTGACTTACTCAGGGTAACACAGGAGGTATCAGAGGCAGAATCTGAAACTAGATTTTCTTGGACTTCAGGCCAGTTCTCTATCCCTTACACCATACTGTCATTCAGTTTTAATTTATGGAGTAAGACAAGCATTTCCATAAAATAGTATAATAAAAAAAGATGATTGCTCATGTAACTGCAAATCTATTATGTACAACTTACTATTCCTTTTAAATATATAAATACTTGGGATATATACCTGCCAAAACAAAACACAGGAACCACATAAACAAAATTATAAAAAAAACTTTTTATACAAATAAAATCAGATTTAAATAATTGGAGAAATATCAATTGTTCATGGCCAATATAATAAAACTGACAATTTTATCTAAGCTAATTTATATATTCAATGCCATCCCAATTAAATTACCAAAATTATTTTACTGAATCAGAAAAATAATAACAACATCCATTTGAAAAAACAAAACATCAAGGATATCAAAGGAACTAATGAAAAAAAATAAAGGAAGAAGGGTTAGCAGTACCAGATTTTAAACTATATTATAAGACAGTACTTATCAAAACTATCTGTACTGCCATTCAGTTTGTAACCTAAATCTGACTATTCTAGAGAGCACAATCAAATTACCTCATTGTTTTTCAAAACCAGCTTTAGCTAAGAAGTCAATTTTTAATCAAATTTTATTTTAAAAAATACTTGTTTATTCTAATGGCCTTCTGAAACTCTCTGTTTTTGACCTATCAAACCTAAAAAAGGTTTGATACTTAAGATGCTCATGGAGGTGTTATAGGTGCTCATGGAGGTGTTATAGGGGCAAAAACTGAATTATTCTCATCTAGGTTTATTCTGCTGAACTAAAGGTATCAGGGCAGTCTCAGCTTCCTATTTGTACAAAGCTTCTTTGACCCCACATTGTGGTTGATGGGCAGCTTGCCATCTGAGAGATTTGTGGTGGGTAAAGAGATTTATAGTTGTAATAATAACAGTAATGTATTAACAATAATGCTAATAATAATTACATTCATTCTCATTTCTAAAAACATATAATAGAAGGAATGGCTAATAGAA
This sequence comes from Vombatus ursinus, assembly GCF_900497805.2. Classification (NCBI taxonomy): domain Eukaryota; kingdom Metazoa; phylum Chordata; class Mammalia; order Diprotodontia; family Vombatidae; genus Vombatus; species Vombatus ursinus. The sequence continues at coordinate 7,125,026 of NW_020954610.1, read as the reverse complement.
CTGTGCTCTCCTGAAAAAAACAAAACAAAACAACAACAACAACAACAACAACAACTGCTATATTCTACACAGCACAGCTTTGCCTTGGGCAATTTTGCTGCTTAAATGGGTTATGCCGTTAATTGGAAAGTTCACTTAACCAGAACACCCAAGAATCACAACCACGTTGGTTGACTGAAGTAATGCTGTGCCTCAAAAAGCAGAGATACAAAACTGCCTGATCATTTGGTATTCTGTAAGCATAGAATAGCACCCACAAAAGCCTAAATTTAATGTGTATTTATGAACCTGAACTTGAGCATTACTAAAGAAAGATTGTTATTGACTCGGTATTGGAGACCTAGGTCCTAATTCATTGATGTGTAACTGAAATTCATTATTAATAGAATTAACTAAAAGCACAGTCTATGCAATGTGTATACTACCCTGGAGGAAGCTTTACTGACAAAACAAATGAATTTTTCACTGGACCTTCTTATTCTGTATGGTCTTTTATAGAAGGTCTTAACTTGCGTTATTCAATGTTTGGGACTTATTTATAATTCTTGGAGGAAATGCTGCAGAAACCCGCAACTTTTCCAAATGTCACTTATCACTGAATTACTAATTCAGGATTGTAACGAAAGCCCCAGTGCTTATGCCAATTTATAACTTCCAGAGCAAGGGCAAGAAAAATAGTACAGCTTCAAGGTGAGGCAAAGAAAGTGAAGTCAGGAATGATACAAGAGACTCCTTGCTTAATTTTGTTTTGCTAATAGACACATTGGCTAATAAAAACTAAAAATTTACTTTTAGTCTGGGGGAAAGTTCCTCACACATTTTCTTTCAATGCTATTGTTATTTGATGATTGGAGGTCTTTTGGATCAGAGAAAAAAGAGAGAAAAAGGGGTCTTTCTTTGGGAGTGAGGAATGGAAGGGAACAGTACATGAAAGAGAAGTATGGGCAAAGGTGGAGGGAAGGGAGAAAGAAAACGATGGAAGACTCTAAAGTGAGAGTGATTACTTGCATTAATAGAGGTTGGGAAAGGGCATAATTACAGCAAAGGTATATCCTAATAGTCTTGCCCCTTTAACTGAAAGATGACCTAATATAATGACATTATGTGTTTTCTTTTTAAGTCTTTCTCTTTTGACTTTTAGTCCAAAGCCTAATATGATGATTTCTTTGCAATGGGGTCTATACATCAGATTTTAGGTGGATAGGCTGCTGGACTTGAATTCAAGGAGACCTGGACTGAATCTCACCTCATTTACTAGCTGTGTTACATCTAGGCAAGTCACTTCCTGTCTCTGTGTCTCAGTTTCCTCATCTGTAAAAGAGGGGCTCTCAAATTCCTTACAGCTCTAAATCTGTGATCTTAGAACTTGTCACATTGATCGAGTCCAGGGGAAATCAGATAGGTAACTGCCTACGATGGAGCATGATGGGTTAGGAGAATGGGGAACAATGGACACTTTTAATAGTTTTTTAAAAATGTAAATGGACATATTTTTAATATCTGGAAACTGTTCTCAATGTCTTGGCACATGAACATTTATTTTGTGGTAAATTTGGGTATTACAGTGATGTTCTTTGCAGACAGTCAACATGGAACATGATTTCCAGGTCTTGTTGAGAGCACATAAATGTCTTGATTCAATCCTTCTTGATGAAAGGGAGATTTTTATTTTATTTTATTTTTTTGAAAGGGAGATTTTAAATGGAGTCTTCTTATGCTTATGTGCTCTCTGCATATATATATATATATATATATATATATATATGGTACACTGCCTTGGAATATGATGTTTATGAGTTAAATGTGATACTGTTTTGGAGTGGACTTTGTGTAATCTCTATCATCTAATAGGTGAAGAAACTGGGGTCAGGGTTATTGGATGATGGATTATTTTAAAAGAGGCTCTGCATACTTGGTCTATATTTACTAGGCTTTTCCCTTTGGCCTACCATATTCTCATCAGGTGAAAACGTACATTAGAGAGGTTCACTAGTACAAGGGAAAGAACATTGTATCAGGAATCAGAGGATATATGTTCAAATCCCAAACCTTTTATACCTATGTGACCCTAGGCAAGTCACTTTCCCTTCCTGAACCTCAGTTTCCTCATCTGAAAAAATGAGGGTTTAGACTAGATGATTCCTGAGGTCTTTTCTAGTACCTAGGTCTATAATCCTATGACCTTTAGAAAAAGCTAGCTAACACATGGATGAGGGTACATAGGGGAATATGGTACTTATATGGGTATTCTGAAGGTTAATAAAAATAACATTTGCTATTTGCTCCAAATCCCTGTACAAGAACTGCTGTATAAACAGGTTGTTAATGCTATTATTACTGATGGTTTTATTTGTAGCAATAACATTATCTGGCAACCACATGAAAGGAAAGGTGATATTAAGTTATAGATATCATCATCAGTATTATTATCACTTTTTCAATAGGATTGTTGTTTGGGTGGAAAAAATGATCATCAGGACACTCTGTGGGTAGCGGGACTTGTGCCGCGGTTTCCATCCAATTTCTTGCAATGACAGCTCCATTTCCTTCTTTTTTATTTCTCCCTTCCTTCCCAACTTCAAAGGCAATCATTCTGAAGACGCCACCTGCTTCCCCTACCTTGACATAAGCACACACTATTATGTGCTCTGCATTCAAAGCTGGAATTTGCTATTAAGTTCACCACCTAGCTAAATAGGGGAGATTAATATCTATCTGAAAGTTGAACCATGCTGTGAAGCATTTTCAGAAGCAACAACTCGAAATCAACACATCCCCCACTTCATAGAATAGTGATTATGGCAGTTCTTTGAAATGGCTACCCAGGCCTTTAATGACTGGTTGTCCTTTCCTTTCTTGCCTTCTTCTGGGTGATTCAAATGATTATAAAATCTCTTCAAGAGAGGAAATTATCCTAATATGTCAGATTATGATTAAAAGAAGACAGAAGAATAACATTACTAGAAAAAATACATTAGATCATTAGTCACATCATAATTGTAACTTTGTCCAAGTATTCCTGAGGATGGGATCTCAGTCATTTTTGCTGGTAGAGTCCAGCATCTAGTGGTCTACATTTGACTTTAGGGATAGATCTTTCAGTCATTTTGAAAGAGGAAATGGATTTTTTTCCTCCCCTTGTGAAACCTTTCTTTCCTGACCTTTAAATTCTGGCTAAAAATTTTAAAGTCATATGGAAGAGGGAGGTGAAAGAGAAAGAACAAAGAAAAGGGACTAGGAGAAAAGAGATGAGAATAGAAAAGAGAATGCTGTAGAATGAGAGAAGGAGAGGGGAAAAGACAGACAGACAGAGAGAGAGAGAGAGAGAGAGAGAGAGAGAGGGGAAATGGAAGAGGGAAAGAGGAAAAGTGAGGAGAAGGAGGGAAGAAGAAAGATCAGGGAAAGAGAAAGAGGGAGAGAGGAAAAGAGAAGGAAAGGGATAGAAAAAGGAAGAGGAAAAGAGGGGGAGGAATAAGGGAAGAGAAAAAAGGAGTGAGGATGAACATGGGGAAGAGAGATAAAAGGAGAAGAGAATATAGGAAAAGAGAAAGAAGGAGAGGGGAGGAGAGGAGATAGAGATAGCAAGACACACACACACAGAGACAGAGACAGAAAGAGAAAGACAGAGAGAGAGAGGGAGAGAGAGAGAGAGAGAGAGAGAGAGAGAGATCCTTTTGTTAGCCCTGGGTTTGGTTTTCTTTGTTTCTCTCCTTTTAGCCCTAATGACAGTCAGAAGAAAGCCTAAAGGAACCAAGGATCATTTAACCTTCAACTTGCCATAAACTATGGGACAGTATCATGATCCTGGCTCATGTGTCAGCATAGTTTTAAATGTGTTATAAAGTAAGAGGCTCAAACTTCATGTTCGTCCACTTCCTGAGAGGAGTGTGGATATGGTACAGCTGTCTGGTTTGAATCTCTAGGAATTTTTCTGAAAGGTTACCTCCTGTTTGCTTCAAAGATAGCATGTTCTGAACCAGAGAAAACTTCCACATTTAAATTTTCTTCATCCAATCACAATTCCTTCCCCTCCCCCCAAGAATCTTCTCTTTAAAGATTGTATTTATCACTTGTGTGCAGCTTAAACACCTAAGGCCGCAAGCTCTGAACCAAAGCTTTTATGTTGTCGGACTACTACACTTTATTCTTGCTTTCTCTAAACTTCATTGCTACCATCTAAACTATACTAATCCCCCAACCCCCAAAAGAACCAATCAATTAACAAGAATTTATTGAGCATCAGCTTACTATGTACCAGGCAGGCATTATGCTAGGTGCTAGGGATGTGAGACGGTTCCTGCCTTCATAATCCCTGAATCAAGTAAAATATTTGCTGATTATTTAATTTATATATTGACTGAAATAGGACTGGGGAGTACAGAGGAATTTTGAAGGGTTGGCATTTAGAATATAACCCCTTTAAGTTGTATAATCCAAGGCTTTGATTTTGTCAGTTAATAATGGTGAGATCTTGGAAAAGTCACTTAATCATTTTGGGTCCCAGTTTCTTTATCTGTAAAATAGAATAGTGATTATGGTAGTTCTTTGAAGGATTGGACTAGATTATCCCTGGAGTCCCTTCCAGGTCTAAAATTTTATGATTCTATGATACTTCTGCCTGTCATCTGAGGAGTAATGAGATATAGGGAGTAGAGTTACCCCCTCCCCCCAGTCATTTAAATTTTAAATGATGTCTTTTTTCCCTTGGAAAAGGAACCTATTTTGGCAGAGAAAGTGCTTGTATAGTCTGTTTCCACTGGGGGGAAAAATAAAAACAGCATTTAAAGCCCACATTTTTTATTTTTGACAATTTGGCAGTCAGTGTAGTTTATAGTCCTAGAAAGTAGGAAGTCTTGCCAACTATTTAAAAAAGCTTCAAAATACAATTTTGAGAAGGAATTTTCTTCTTTTTCTAGCAATTATACAATAATTTAACTTCAAAAAAAGAATAACAGGATTTTTCCTGCTTTTTTATATGCTCAGTTTTCATTCTAATGAACTTTTCACATACTGGCCAATTCATCAATATGGTTCTATTACAAGTTAAGGGTATTTTGAGCCCATGTGCTCACAGCATATGCGTCACACAGAGGATGGCAAGTGTGTGATTCCTGCCTTCCAGAGCTTATGCTAAAGCAAATTCTAAACTTGGCTGTTATGAATTTGTATTGGAGAGGTTTATTTCAGAAGAAAATGATCTCTGGGAAATACTGGTAGATTTGGTCTGTTATGCTTAAACTATGGGATTGTAAAAACATCTGTTGGTACAAATTTTTTTTTTTGACAAAAAAAAGTTTTATTGTTGCTTTCTGTTTTTATATTACAGCCATTTCCCCTGACCCCTCCCCCACCATTGAATTATTTCTTTTAAACAAAGTCATCGTACGCAGACAATAACTCTGACCGCTCAGACAGTGTATGTATTCCATTATGGATTTGGGACCTTATCTCTCTGCTTAAAAGAAGAAGTTTTGTTTCCTCCTCAGTTCTTTAAGGACCAAGATTTTTCATTTCACTTCATCTGAATTTGACTGTGTTTTTTTATGTCAATCATTTTGTATATTGATTTTTCATTTTGCTTTCTTTACTCTATCAGCTCATACAAGTCTTTCCTCATTTCTCCGAATTCTTTTTTTTTTAGCATAATACTCTATTATATTTGCTGCAATTTGTCCAGTCATTCCAAAATTGATGGCACCTATTGTGTTTCTTTTTTTTTCTTTTGTCTATCACAGAGTGATACAAACTTTTAAATGTATCAGATGCCATCTTCCTCTTCACCTGTAGCAGAGTGGCTGACTGGCTTCTACATGAGAACTATTTGTGTCTGGACAGCAAGGAGATCAAATCAATCAATACTTAAAGAAATTAATTCAGACTATTCACTAAATGGTCAAATACTAAAACTGAAGCTTCAATACTTTGACCACATAATGAGAAGACAGGGCTCATTGGGACAGATCCTGATGTTGGGAAAGACTGAAGGCAAAAGGAAAAGGGGATGGCAGAGGATGAGATGGATAGTGTCATAGAAACAATGAACATGACCTTGGACAGACTTTGAGAGATAATGGAGGAGAGAAGGGACTGGTGTGCTATGGTCCATGGGGTCACAAAGAGTCAGACATTACCGAACGACTAAACAACAGCAACATACATGCTGTTATGGCTGCCTTCTTGGGACTTTGCTGTCATTGTTATCGTAATCCCCATAATGGTGGTGATGGTATACGGGTGTGGGTATGGGTATGGGTGTGCAGAGAGAGAGAGAGAAAGAGTATGGTTTATATTGGTAGAAGTAGATGATAGATTACATAATATTAGAACTTGAAGGGACCTTAAAGAAATCATCTAGACTTTAACCTGGGGTCCATGGACCACCACCTCTCCCCCCAAGGAATCTGTGGCTATATTTCAAAGGTCTGTGAACTTGAATGGGAAAAAGAAATTACATCTCTGTTTTCACTAACCTCTAAATAATTTATAATCTCCTTTAATTATGAATTATTTTTAAAAATCATCACTTTGAGAAAGGGTCTATAGGTTCTATCCAACTGCTATAGGAATTCATGACATAAAAAAGGCTAAGAACTCCTGATCTAGCCAAACAGCCTCATTTTCACAGATAAGGAAGCCAACGCTCCAAGAGATAAAGTGACTTGCTAACCATTACACACAGAAGTAGTAAATAGTTGAGCCAGGCTTAGAACCCAGGTTTCCTGGTTCCCAGTTCATCATGTTGAGCTTCCTCTCCTAGTAAAAAAAGTCCTTCATATACCTTCCTAACCACTATCAGTTTGTTTTGCTACTTCCACACCCCTGGTAGTAGAATTAGACATCATTTGACAGCAAAAGTATCCTTGCTTTATGAATGCTCCTATGGGGATCTCTGCACCAATCCATTCCATTTGTAGCTAAATTTAATCTTTTTTTGAAAAAAAATGTGGAGTGGATTTTTATTCTAGTTAAGGCGTAATATGTGGGCAACTCAAATTGAGGTCTCAGAGTTTTAAGAGTTCTACCAGCCACCCAGCTTCATTATTATTGTATTCATGATAACATTAGTTTGTTTAAGCTTCTATTTGCAAGTTAACTGGTCAACAGAGAACAGTGGCACAAAAACTAGGTATCCAGTTTATGTGTGTGACCAGTTTTAAAACCTCCACACACAAACCTCCATGAGCCCCCTCATTCTTTGCTCTCTGTCGTGCAATTTGAATGCTGCCTCAAGATGGAAGGTCAGAGTCACAGATTGTGTCATTGCTTTATTTTTCTGTGTTGCCTCGTTTATGATAATGTCCTCTGCTATTATGTTGAGAGTTAAGTCTGTTTTTTTTTAAGTGCATTTTTTTTTACTCCAAAGTAATACTGGAGGAAAAAATCACAAGCATAGATCAGAACATCAAAGTAAGCCCCACCATGCCTACAGTGTACAAATAGCTGTTGATGAGTTTGCCATGCTTACTGAACTGAATAAATATAAAAGCTTTTCGTGTGCATTCCTATTTTCAGTCCCAATACAGTGCGTAACCTCAGAATATCAAATTGAATCAGAGGTTATGAGAAGAGCTGCCTGCAAAGCAGTTAGAATGACACTCTTCATTACACTATCTAGATTCAGGTTTCAGACAACCATAACCAGCGCTTTCACAACCTCTCACCTAAAGTCAGATAATGTACAGCCACCCAAATAAGCGACTGAATTCCCGGCAAGGGCTCCCGAACCTCTTCAAATGGGAAGCCCACTGCTGCCCTGGAAACAGAAACTGAAAGGGTGGTGAAGAGATACAACTAGATGAAATTTTTCCTTGCCAGGCACAAATAAACAGCTCTCTATAGGGTGCTCACCACACAGTGTGTCAGCAGATATTATACAGTCTGCTGCTGAGAGGATGTGTCAGCTGCCCATTAGACCACACTAAAATAGAATTGCTGGGAGCCTGAAGCATGAAGCATGATATTAGATAAAGTGATGAAATTTCACTCGATTAAAGAGCCAGGTCAAGGACAGTTACCTCAGGAAATTCCTTTTTTTTTTCTTTCCCCTAGAATATTCTTGCAACTTTGATGAATTTATTCTTTTCCTGCCTTTTTTTTTTTTTTATCATTCAGAGCTCTATGAACAATGAAACGTGCCTTCAGCAGGCCCTGGCATATTGGAAGGGATCAGAATCATAGCTTTTTTTTTTTTTACATGAAAAAGGAAGAAAGAAAGAAAGCAAGCAAGAAAGAAAAAGACAGAATTGACATTGCTACAGGTCAAAAACCCTTGGAAATGTTGGATTGATTTGTTTAGACAGTTGTTTGATTTTTCTCTTTTAGTAGAGGGAAAGGAAAGAAGCAGGGAAGGGTATTTTTTTTTCTTTAAAGCCAGTTCAATGATAGGGGGAAAAAAAGCACCAGGCTTGGCAGAGGTTTTTATTTTTATTTATTTGATTTATAAGGAGAGGGGAGAAATTCTTCTTTCCAAATGCTTCTTTCATCCAAAGGACTCATGAGCTGAAGGTAAATGGGCCCCATAGCTGCCTTGCTTCTTAAACCTGAGGTCTGAAAACCTCCCCCAGATAGAGAAGAGGTAGCTTTGGCTGGCTGCTCCCCACTGCTGAAGAATAAGCTGGTACTATTCTAGCTTGATTTCATCTAGGAAGAAGAGAGAGGGAAGGAGGGAGAGACAAAGAGGGACAGAGAGAGACAGGCAGAGAGAGAGAGGCAGAGACAGAGACAGAAAAACAGAGACAGAGCTATAGAGATGGATGCAAAGGAATGGGTAACTAAGTTTTTAAATCCCAGTGCTTTTTTCAGAGTGCTAACGATTCCCTAATACCTCTTCTTCCACTCTGCTGATAGAGGTCAAGGCTTTTGTGTCAAGCCTACACCCCCACATAGCAGTGAGGGAATAGTACTAATTTCAACTAGTCAAATCACCTAAGAGCCTTTAATTTAATTGGTTTAATGGGACATTCTTCAGGTCAGAAGGTTCACAGTTCCTTTAGGCAAAAGTCTGGGGGATAAAAGATGGAGAGCTTTTCAGAGATGTTAAAATCTCAGTAGAATGTGAAAGTCCTTCCATCCTCTAATCTTTAGAACTGACTATGTAAGCTGGGCTCCTTGGATTTATTGCCTATTTTAATTTGCTCTATAGATTCTATGTGTACTCTCTCCTAACTAAGGGATCTTGGGCATATCACTTGAAATATTTTTGGATTCTTTTTCTTTTTCTATAAAAGAGGGATAAAGATAATCTTATACGATTATTATGATCAATGTGACCACATTTTAAACAACTTGTGTAGGCATGTTGACCTCTTAGAAGGAAAGGTCCTAATAACTCCAGGATGTCGCTATACTGATGAAGACTTCTTAGGTGCTTAAAAGAGGGTGTTGCCAAAGTCTTAGTGCACTTTTAAGCTTTAATAACTTAAAATTGCACTAAGACTTTTGTGACACCCTTTGTATGTTTGTTGGTTTGAATGGAATTTTGGGGGAAATCAGCCCAAGGGAGGTTAAAAGAGCTGGGCTTGATGGATTGACTGAAAATTAGATACCAAATTTTTCTGCAAACTCCCTGGGTTGATCTCTTCTCAGCCTTTGTTTTTTTTATGGGAAACACAGGGAAATAGCTGGGGGTTTAAGCTCCATGTGGTTACAGATTCCTAATATGATTTATAAAAAGCATTTTGAGTTCTTCCCAATCCAGAGCTCCTTATTAGCTAAAACCCAAAGCAATATTCTTTTTAATATAAGTTTTCTTTTTTAATTATAAGCATGTACATCAACAAACAATCATTTTGATATAGAGAACAATAAAAATAATTTTATATGAAAATGAATTGTTGTGTATGCTTTTTAAGGGATAATTAAATTTAACACAATTGTAACAAAACTACTTTGCTTTTCTGTGTACCCTTCCAAACTGTAATATGAAAATTACATAGTAGGCAAGTAAAAAAATATGATACAGAATAAAATAGACGAGAGGGCTAAGGGTCATAAGCAAGAATTTGTGAATTTCAAGGTATTTTTTCTCCTTGATTTAGAAAAATAAAACTAATACACATTGCAGGGATAAAGTTTGATAAATACCTTCAGAATCTTAATGCTTCTCCCCCGCCCCATTGTAATAGAGCTTTGTTTTCTGAAATAGTGACATGATTTGAGAGGTCACTAGGAAGTTGTGTTAAATCTTTTTTGTTGTTTCCTTGTTAGTGTGAACATAATTCTAGTCTCATTTATCCTTTTCGGGTAAGAAGAAGGGAGCTGGCAGGACCCAGGGAATTTCAAGGCGGCATCAGGGAAATCTTTTCACCAAAACAAAAGGAGGCACAAAAATATCCTGCCTGTAAGAAGATGATGAATTTGTTACTTTTCCTCAGTATGAGGTAAGGATTAGAGACCTGAAATCCTCAGACAAAAGGTAACCCTGTGAGATGGGTGGAGCTTAAGCTTTTCCTTCCCCCTCACTCACTGCACTGAGCCGGGCTCTTCAAGCCAATCTGTCAACCGACAGCAACCTGAGAGATCCTTTGTTACTGCTCTCTCTGTGTGTTGGAACACAGGGCCCCTGCAGCAAAATCCCTTGTCTTTCTTCCTTCCTGGATTTTGGATCTTTTTTTTTTTATTAATAAAGCTGCTTGTGTTGAAATCTCAGGTTCTCTGCTTATATTATTTTAGTCAAATAAAATCTTGGATTAACCAGAGATTGGGGGAAATAGGATACTAAGTGTTATTTGGCAAGGTGAGGGACATTCTGTTTATTAAGAAAGAGTAGAAAGAATTTGAGATAATTATCTCTACACTACTTCCCACTAAACATTAGAGCAATGATGAGGAAGAATTACATTGCACCATGGGTGATTTTACTCACAGAGTTCATCCAAAACAACTTAAAAAACCAGCGCCAACAAAAACCCCTTTTGAAATCTCTAATTGACTAAAGAAAAAAAAATTAATCAGCAAATATTTAATTATTTATTGCTTTTTTTGGTGAGGTGATTGGGGTTAATTGACTTGCCCAAGGTCACACAGCTAGTAAGTATCATGTGTCTGAGACTGGATTTGACTCCAAGGCCAGAGCTCTATCCACTGTGCCATCTAGCTGCCCCAGCAAGTATTTTAATTGCCTACTATATAATAGTAATAATAATTAGCATTTATTTAAAGTTTCCAAAGCCCTTTATATATTATTTGATCTTTACAACAACCCTATGAAGTAGGTGCTCTTAACATTCTCTCCATTTTACAGATGTGGAAACTGAGACAGAGATTTTAAGTGACAAAACTAGTGTGTGTCTAAGGCTGAATTCTAATTCACATCTTCCTGACTCCAAGTTCAGCACTCTATCCACTGCAATGTGCTAGGAACTGAAGCTGCAAATGAATAAAGCTACCATGCCTGTTTTCTCTGATTCTTTAATGAACTTAGTAAATATCTAGGCAATCATTCCACATGTGGATTGGGTAACCTCTTGGGTAGCATTAGGACCATAAATACAGTAGAAAATCACTCAGATACACTTTCAGGGGAGAAAGAAGTCTTTTTTTTTTTCCTTCTTTAACTTTTCCCAAGAGGCTTTGATTAGCCCAAAGCTCATTCTGTCTTGTTTGAAACAGGAAAAATTCCACACAGCAGAGTCCACACTACACTACACCAATAGAGTCTCATGGGAGAGCTAAATACCCTGGGAAAAACATGTCAACCCCATCACTTGGGGAAAAAATGAGCTGCAGATGTAAACCTCACATTCCTCTGACAAATATTAAAGCTTTATTTTGGAATATTCCTGAGAAAGATTCTGTCCTGGGAGAATATCTAGCCTCCTCCTAGGCTCAGTACAAGTGTGGGCTTCTACACAAGGTTTCGTCTTTCTCCCAACTGCTAGCACTGGTCCTTAGCTTAGTTTGCATCTGCTTAGGACCTGACTATGAAAAATATAATATACTTTAATAATAAAACAATGTTCATACTAATAGAGATGAGCTTTGCCAAACCAAAATTACTTTTCAATGACTTTGTATATATTGAAGATTTTCTTATCATTCCCTGTGTTGTTTAACTTAAACAGATGTAAGCTCTATGCGAAGAGAGACTGTTTTTATATCTCTAGAATCCAGCACAATGTCTGGCATATAGTAAGTGCTTAATCCATTCTTCTTGTCTTCTTTAAGTCCCCTAGCATCTTTAATATATATACACATATATATGTATATTTATACATATATATTTATGTGTACATATATTTATATACTACCCTTTGTTACATATCCACATCTAGTCATAGTTATATCGTAATGAGAAACATCATGGCATAATGTTTAGAAAACCAGCCCAGGGGCTGGAAAGACTTCATATATTATCTGTGTTACCCTGGGCAAGTCACTTAAACAGTCAGTGTTCTCCTTCCTCACCATCTCCCACCCCTCCAGTGTTTAAGAAGAAAAAAAGTTTCAGGAAAGACGCTTATCTGGGAGCTCTCTGTACAAATATAAGCACAGGTTCAGGCCTAACCCACGCACACAAATTTTCTGTCACATTAACTAGTTATGAAGTAGAGGCAATATTTTTGTTTTTTCCTTCCTACACTGGTGCAGAGGAGACGACAAGCTAATGATAGAATGTATGCTGATTCAATTAGGTGTAGTTGAGTTATTAACCCAACCCAGGCAATTATTTTAAGCCTTAGTGATTACTTTTTCCATTGTTCATTAAGTGATGTTTGAACATTTCAAACTGATGGACCTAATGTTTCTCTTGTAACAGATTTTGTTTTGTTGTATTTGATGATCATTATGAGACACAATGGTCTTTTTCTAACCCTGCGCAAATAATGCCTAGCTCTTAATTGTGGGGAGGTAGGTGGCATAGTAGATAGAGCACAGGAAGACCTGGGTTTAAATCCAGCTTCAGATGCTTACTAGCTGTGTGACTCTGGGCAAGTCACATAGCCTCTTCAAGACTCCATTTCCCTATCCATAAAATGGGGGCAATAATAGCACCTTTCCTCATAGGATTGTTTGTGAGGATCAACTAAGTACTTTGCAAATGTTAAAGTGTTATCTAAGTGATAGATATTATTACTTTCTTATTTAATGAGAGATGTTCCTGACATGGAACCAATATAAGCAATTTTTATTTGGTCTGGTCACTGTGAAGAGGAGAAATTGCATGTCCTTCTTAGGAGCAATCCATCCATCAGTCATGTCACTTTGACAGATCATTTTCTTTTTCAGGCACTACACAGCATATGCTTCATGCTGGATTCAGATGGATGCATTCCTCTCTGGTTCAGTGTGTCTCTGGTGACATGATATGCCAGAGAGCTTGCCTGAAGCCAATAACAGTATTTCTCAAGAGGCCTAAAGCACCCCCTAAATGACATGGGAATTCCACAATGACATCACAGACATGACACTTCCTGTAGGATAAAAGCCATAACCAGAGTTATTTTTTTTTTGTTTGCTACTGGTTGGCTTACTCTGTCATTCTCTGACATGAGCAAGTAGATACCTAACAGATTTCCATGCCAAATTAACCCCCATAGCGTCAGATATTTTGAATTCACTTCTATTTGAAGTAGCTGCTGGAGGTACCTGGAGATTGAGATTTAGAGTTGTAAGGAACCTTAGAGGTCATCTAGAAAACCCTTTCATTTTACAAATAAGGAAACTGAGGCCCAAAAAATGACTTGCCGAAAGTTGCATGTGTTAGTAATTGGCTCACTTCAGTGAGACAAAGAAGAAAATAATCAATTAACGTAGGCTGCCCGCATGAAACTATGCATGATATTATATTTGTTTAATGATTTATTCTATACTTTCTTCATGCCTTGGTCAGAAGGAAAAAGGAGAAATCCAAAAAGCAGATTAAAACTATAATGCAGCTAGGTGGTGCCATAGTGCACAGAGTGAGTACCAGGCCTAGAGTCAAGAAGACTCACCTTCATGAGTTCAAATCTGGCCTCAGACACTTATAAGCTGTGCTACCCTGGGCAAGTCACATAACACCATTTGTCTCAATTTCCTTGCCTGTAAAATGAGCTGGAAAAGGAAATGGCAAACCACTCCAGTATCTTTGCCAAGAAAACCCCAAATGGGGTCAAGGAGAGTCAGACATGACTGGATCAACTAAGCAACAACCAGCCATAATCTTCTTCTACTTTCCTCTGTAACAGTTTTTAAATGAATCTATATTCTAAAATGGCACAGCCACTGACTAACATTTCTTTATGATTGTCAAGGAGATTATACTTGCTGAATGAAACATTTTCTAAGCCATTTTGGTCTCTTAGAATCATAGGATCATACATTTAAAGGTGACCTGAATGATAATTTAGACCATCCTTCTCATTTTATAAATGAAATAGTCCAAGTTCAGAGAAATTGAGTGATTTGTTCAAGATCATGTAGATAGTAAGGGGGTTGCCACCAATGACACAGCTGGGATTTTAACTCTGATTCTAAATTCAGTTCTCTTTCACTATACTATCCTGTCTAATTCCAGTGTATCAATATTCCTGGGACCAAAATTATCCATCCCTATATGTTAGAGAAAGTATGGAATAGGGAAAAGAGACTAAGAGAAAGAGATAAGAAAGGCAGCAGAGTAGTAGATACTACTTGGAGTCAGAAAGACATGGGTTCAAATCCTGCCTCAGGCAGTTATTGCCTTTATTACCTAGGTAAGTCACTTAATTTATTTGTGCCTCCTATACCTTACCTGTAAAATGAGGGGGTTGGAATTAAGGTCCCTTTTGAGGCAGCTAGATGGTTCAGTGGACAGAATGCTGGGCTTGGAGTCAGGAAGACCAGAGTTCAAATCTGGCCTCAGACACTTACTAACCATGTGACCCTGGGCAAGTTACTTAGCCTTTGTTTGCTGTAATCTGCTGGAGAAGGAAGTGGCAAACCATTCCAGTATCTTTGCAAAGAGAACTCCAAGGATAGTATAGGCATGTTGTGGTCCATGGGGTCATGAAGAGTAGAACACAACTGAATGACTGAACAAGAACAAAGGTCCCTTTCAGGTTTAATTCTATGATCCTATGAGAATGTCCTATAAAAGCACAAAAGAGGCAGTGGTGGGTCTAATGAAGTTCATTGTGGCAATCGAATTATATTGGTTATGCTTCTTCAGGAAATGAGGCTAGTGTTTGTTGATGTCTGTTCCTTTATCCATTTTCCATCTTTTGGCATCAGCATCTTGTTTAAATAGGTCAGATTGAAATTGCCTCAACTACAAGTTATATCTTCTGACTTCTGTTTTTTCTTGTAATTTGGTATTGATTTTAATCCATAACTATGTCTATATCTATCTATCTATCTTTGAGACTTAAAGTCTAAAAACCTTTGTCATCTAATTTTGTTTTATTTCTTAACCATGTTTTTCATCATATTTTTCACTATCCTTTCAATGCCCTCTTTTTTTAAAATTGAAATCACCAAATATTAGACTATATGGTGATTTAACCTGGAAGGTTCATGGGATCATACTCAAAGCCTCTATAGCATGGCCCACCTGCCAGCATATGTACTCCATTGATATAATCTGCAAGAACCCAGAGTTACTCACACATTCCAATGAAGCATTAGAAAAGGAGTGTGTGGTGTATTTCCACCCAGAAACATTTTGAAAATTTCATGATGTAGAATAGTTGCTTAGAAAATCTGAGTGTTACATAAAGATCTATATAAGCAGCATCTTTGGAATCTGGGGCTGCTAGTTTTACAAAATGTGCTAAGGGTAAGTAACATGAAAAATGCCTTGAAATTAATTTTTAAAGATAAATTCAGTTGCTGATAGTGAGTCAATAATCCAAAATGGGAAGAGAGAAGACATTGACTTATGATGGGGAGAGAGAAGGGAGGAAACAAGCATTTATTAAGTACCTACTATATATTACATGCTGCATTTAGGACAGAAGACATGGACCCTGCATATCAACAAGGGGACAGACCTCAGGAATGGACATATGAGAAGAGAGCAAAGCTAGACTGAGTAGGAGCTTATCTGGGTTATGGCCATGGTCACAAGTGCCATCTGAATACTTCCTACCCTAACAAATTATTCTTGTTTAAGTAGGTGGTAAGCTCAGTGGTTTCTATGTTTCTGCCTTCTAAACTTTGGTGCCCTGAGGCAAAGTGTCAGCTTTTCTAACCTAGGTATGTGTCTGGCTAAATGATACCATTTAGTCTAAATTCTTACAATAGACATATTTTGATGATCAGGAAAAAAAGGTATGAGGTAATTTGTGTTTTTTCAAAATTTTCTTGTCTTCTCTTCTTTCTTTATGCTTCCACCACCCCCTTATTTTTATTCAACACCCCCTAATTATACCTGAGGCTGCTACTGCCTGACTTGATCATTCCAGCACCCCCCTCCAGGGGGTGCAATTTGTGAACACCCTCCACCAACATGGATTATAATCTCTTCATGGCTCAGCATATAAATCAAAGGGAGTTTCCTGAGTCACACAGAGTTTCATATCATGCCCAGGGTAACAGAGCTAGTAAATATCAGAGGTAGGATTTGAACCCAGGTCTTCCTTACCTGAACTCTCTCCATGATAACATGGTTTCTAATCTTTATCTTGTAAATGAGGAAACTGTGGCTTGAAAAGATGAGGTGACTTGCCTGAAGTCACATAAATCATAAGTGTCAGAGCTACAATGTGAAGCTATGTCTTCTGATCGATTAAGTCTAATGTGCTATTAGTATGATGAGATGAGTGTGAAAAGGAGACATCCCCCAAAATTTGGTGGAAGTGGGAGAATTGTTCTATAAAGTGCATTCAGTGGCTTCAAGGGAGGTTTGATTTTTGTCCAGTCCATAGTTTCGCAAAGTGAGCAATACTACTCCCTGGGGGGTGCTGGAATAATCCAGCCGGGCAGCAGCAGCCTCAAGTGCAATTGGGGGGGGTGTTGAATAAAAATAAGGGAGTGGTGGAAGCATAAAGAAAGAAGAATATTTTGAAAAAAAAATTTGTATGTGTTTCATCTGTTGTATAACAGAATTAAAGTTGTAGCAATTACATTATTTCCCAAATAAACACACAAAATGCAAGTTATAACCAATCAGTGGTCAAGCCCACTGACAGGTCTTAACAAAGCAAGTGTTGGCAGGTGAGTGTGCCATGCATTGTCAGAAAGTCCAGCATGCATAGCAGGAATATGTGGGTGTAATGACTTGTTCACAATCAGTATAGTATACGATTACATGATGCAATATTGTGTCATCAAAATTTCAATGCAGGAAAAAACCACAAATTTACAATAAATTATTAAATCTAAGATGTGTCATTTAAAAAAATTTATATATTTTTTGAAATGATACAAATTTAAAAAAAAACATTAAAAGGTAAATATTTTTGAAAAGAGGGTGGTAGGCCAAATAAGTTTGGGAACCTTTGGTCTAGTCCAACTCTCTTATTTTTACAGATATAGAAATTAATTTTCCTCTGTATGTGATATTTACCCCCAGAGGAATGTTAGCTCTTTGAGGGCAGGGACAGTTTTATTTTTGTCTTTGTAGCCTTAGTTCCTAAAACAGTCAATGGCAACACAGTAGGTTCTTAAAAATGCTTTGAAATGAATTGACTGACAAGATCCAGAATGTGAGAGACTCACATGGCAGCCCCTAGCAGATTCATTAGCCTAAGTCCCTGCAAAAGAAGAGTGTTTGTCAACACCAAGATATTCTTAGGGAAACAGCACTACTGAAAATTGAGGTCTGGTTGTGAGGATGATTTCTCAGATTCAGTAATGCATGATGCGGTAGGTATACACACCTGTAAAGGAGGGATTGAGGCTACCAAGAGGCAATTGCTTTAGAAGCCAAGTGCTTGTCAGTGTATTTAACACTGGTGGAGACTACTTGAAATCTGGCAAGGATTTCAAGGTCTTAGGGCTGTGTGCTCTCAGCTTTTAAATTGCTTGCCATTGCTTCATACAGAAAAGCTTTAACAGAGTTGAGATCTTGGTAATAGACTTTTACTGGCATAATATTGCATACAAGAGTGACAAACTGTGTTGGAAAATGGGTTCAACCTCTCACAGTAAGGTTAAATGTGTGGTGAGGGAGGAGACTGATGTAAGAATCGTGACCCTCAATGAGTCAAGATCATTTCTGGAAGGAGTTAAAGAAGAATGAGGCATTTCTGAGGAAATGAGTAACCAGTTTCAAGCAGTCTCTCTAGGCTGTCAGTTCCTTTAAGGGCTAAGGAGGGGAAATCTGTTCAAGTACTCTGTTGGAGAACTTAGAGATATCACAGGCATGATCTGAGAGTTCCATAGAAGTATCCCACCTCATAGATGGGAGGTTAGGTTAGAAGTGGGTGGTGGGTGGTGGTAGATCTACTAGAGAGACAAGATGGAACAGTGAAAGGGTTACTGCATTTGGAGTCAGAGGACCTGGGTTCAAATCCTGACTGCCATTTATTAACTATATGGCATTGGGTAAATAATTTTACTTCTCCTGGGACTCAGTTTCCATAGCTGTAAAATGAGGGAATGGTGATCTAGAGTTAGGTGGTCTCTACAGTCTCTTGTAGCTCTAAATCTATGATTGTATATGGGAGTTCCTTCCTTAAACTATAGCCTCAGGAATATGGCCTTATCTTTGAGCTCCCATGTGTAGTTGGTTAAAAAAAAAATCCTCGCTAAGCACTTTTTGCACTTGTACTCATACTTTGACCATATAATGAGAAATGGGATTCATTTGAAAAGACCCTGATGTTGGGAAAGATTGAAGACAAAAGGAAAAGGGGATGGCAGAGGATGAGATGAATAGATAGTGTCATGGAAGCAACAAGCATGAACTTGGACACACTTCGACAGATAGTGGAGGATAAAAAGACCTGGTGTGCTATGTTCCATGAGGTCACAAAGAGTTGGACATTACTGAGTGACTGAACAGCAACACGAAACACTTTAGTGATAGCAAAGAACTACCTATTGAAAAAGAAAGTATGCTATTTATATATAATGTGTGTAGCAAGAAATAAAGAACATAGAGCATTCAGAGAAACATGGAACTGATGCAGAACAAAACAGAAACCAGAAGAGTGATAGACAGTCACTCTAACCATGTCATTGAAAAGATCGCTAAAAAGAAGCTAAGCTCTGGGTAACCAAAAAAGCCATTAAAGGTTCTAGAGAATGTAATGAAATGTGATTTCCTCCTCACCACAGAGAAGTGGGGGGAGACAATGAGGGGGAAACTATATGTGGCACAGTGTTGCGCACATTGTCAAACATTGTCACTTTGCCAGATAAATTTGTTTAGTTCGTTTTCTTTTTCGTGAGGGAGGGTTCAATCTGGAGGGGTTAGAGGTGGTTTCCAGAAATGATAATGATGGCTGTAAAAGGTTTTAACAAAATACATTAAAAATAAATCCTATGGGGCAACTAGGTGGCTCAGTGGATAGAGCACTGGCCCTGAAGTCAGGAGGACCTGAGTTTAAATTCGGCCTGAGACCAAACACTTGACACTTACTAGCTGTATGACCCTGGGCAAGTCACTTAACCCCAATTGCCTAAAAAAAAATTTAAAAATTAAAAAAAAAATCCTATGATGCTAAATAAAGGGGAAAAATAGCAAGTCGATGCCAGACACCCAGTTTCAGTGGGCTGTCTTGAGAATAAAAAATGCTACTTTTTTTTTAATATAGATGTGAGGAGGATAAGGTTGCACACTATGTGTAGTCAGTGAATAAGAGGCTGTGTAGATCCCCAAATCTTGTGCATTATCAAATCATGGGAAGAAAGCAGGGAAGGTCAGTTGAATTTAGTATTTTCCTACCTGAGGTCCCTTTTTCCTTGGCTTTAATGAATCTTTCTGATTTAATTGTGTTTCTTCTTCTTGTTCTTCAGTTGTGCCCAACTCTCTATGACTCCATTTGGGATTTTCTTGGCAAAGACGCTGGAGTGATATGTGATTTCCTTCTCCAGCTCATTTTACAGATGAGGAAACTGAGGCAAAAGGGTTAAATGATTTGCCCAGGGTCACACAGCTAGTAAGTGACCAAGGCTGGATTTGAACTCAAGTTCTCCTGACTCCAGGGCCAGTGGTCCCTCCACTGTTCCACCTAGCTGACCCAATTTGGTTTCCATCCTAGGTGCAATGTAAGTTTTCCTGTTAATCCCTACTTATTACCTGAAGAAGTAGTAGATCTTTATTTAATCAACAAGCATTTACTGAGCACCTACTGGGTGCCAGGAATTGTGCTAGGCATGGATACAAATACAAAGAATGAAACAATTCTTACTCATAAGAAGTTTCCTCCTTTTTGCTCAGCTTAGCTATCACTGACTCTTGAGTCAGAGGATCTGGATTCAAATTCTGACTCTACCACTTAAGTAGCTGTGCAACCTTGGGTGAGTCACTTAACTCCTCTGAGCCTCAGTGCCCTTGTCTGCAAAATGACAGATGCCCTATAAGGGTCCTTCTAGCTTTAGGGTCTTAGAACTGGAAACCATATAGTCCCTAGCCTTCATTGCAAGGATCAGAGGAAGAATTTGAACTCAGGTCTTCTAACTACAGAGCCAATGCTTTATCTTTTATACCTGACAGCAGCAGTGGCTAGTTTTTTTATTCCCTAAGGAGCAAACCTATTCTCATCTTTAGCTTTTACTTGACTAATTTCTCTATGACTAGGTCATGCTTCTCAGCCAAATGCCTATGTCAAACTGCTTATTATTTGTTAGTCTGGTACTGAGGTCTTTCTGTCTTTCATTGCACTCCTACCTTCTGTGTACTCTTCACAAGGAATTTTTTTTTTTGTGCGAGGCAATTGGGGTTAAGTGACTTGCCCACGATCACACAGCTAGTAGGTGTCAAGTGTTTGAAGCCAGATTTGAGTTGCCCCCAAGGAATTCTTAAAAGTTTGCTATAGTGTTAGCAGAGAGGCTATAACTATTAAAAAGAATGATAGAATTATGGACTTTATTTACTCAGAGACGCAGCATTTGACCACATCAGAAGATAGACAAGACACTGGCATTTGCAATAGAATGCTTTTCAATTATGGGAATTTCATGTTGTAATTCTTGTTATTGCTTTTTCCATGAGGAGATACCTAGACATTAATATAGATTTCAGGTTCCTCTTCTAAAAATGGTGTTACACTCAAACTTATTTTTAAGAAAAATGGCATCCCATTACATGTGTGCATGGTAATGATGGTGGTGCAGTGTGGAGGAAACATGCAACAAATTATAAAGTGCTTTTTTTTTTAAAGAACAGAATTCTTTGTTCATACTTTTTTACCCAGAAATCCCATTGCTTAGGCATATATCCTAAGCAGGTCAAAAGTAAAAAAGGAAGTGTACCATAAATAGCAAAATATTCACTGTAACACTTTTTTGTGGTAGCGAAGAACTAGAAAGGGGTGAGTGTAAATTAGGGAATGGCTAACCAGACTGCATAGTATGTGAAAGTGATGCAATATTTCTGTGCTATAAGAGACAATAAATAGGAAGAATTCAGAGAAATACTGGAGGACTTATAGAAACTGATGTAGAGTGAAGTATGTAGAACCAGGAAAACAACATTACAGGGACTACAACAATGGAATAGAGAAAAAAGAGAAACTCAATACTGTATAATTATAATGACCAATCTAGGCCTTGGTTAAGAGTTGAGAAAATGCATTTCTCCTCTCTCCTAATTTGTTGCAGAGGTAGGGAACTATGAGTTGAATATTAAATATACTGTCAGACATGATAGATATATTGTTAGTTTGCTAAACTGCTTTTTTTGGTTTTTCTTTACATTACATGTAACGATTTACTGGGGCAGGGGAAGTGAAGAGGGATGTATTCCAAAATGAATGTGATATAAAAACCAAAGATATCAATTAAAATTAGATTAACCTTTTAAAAGAGCTTACTTATGAACTCAGAATATTAGAATCAAGGTATCAATAACTCATCATTTACTCTGTTGACTGTAACTTGATGGGAGAGAGGGATGCTACAGTTTTTAATCTCAGCTCTCTTCTACCCCTCACCATTGCTAAAAAAAGGAAACTGAGGGGCAGCTAGATGAAACAGCAGATAGAGCACTGGCCCTGAAGTCAGGAGGACCTGAGTTCAAATCTGGTCTCAGACCAAACACTTGATACTTACTAGCTGTGACCCTGGGCGAGTCACTTAGCCCCAATTGCCAAAAAAAAAAAAACAACAAAAAACTTCCCAGTGTCTGCTCTCAATTGTAGTGTCAGATAACGTTGATTAATTAAAGTGCCCCGTCTCTATGCCTGCTCTCTGTTTTTCAGAATTACCCATGAAATCACCCTAGAGATCAGAATATTCACACTGGAGGACTGAGTATTATTAGTGCCTTCACTCTTTGAGACCCTTCAAGAGGTTCAAGAGTAAGATCTAGGCTTCATCAGCCCTTGAGAACACTGACTGTATCAGGGTTCAGGTTTCAACTGGCTAATTATTCCATATTTTAGAAGGATCTTGATAAGCTAGGTAGCTTCCAGAGGATGACATCCAGGATGCTGACAACTCACAAGTTCATGCTCTGTGAGAGTGAGTTGAAGGAACTAGAAATATTTAGCCTGGAGGGGGAAAAATAAGATTTATAGGATGCATCATGGTAGCTGTCTTCAAGTATTTGAAAAGCTGTTCCTTGGAAGAGAGATTGGTTTTGTTTTCTTTGGCCCCATAGAAGATAGTAAGAAACAGGGTAAAAAAAGAAAATTTAGGTTTAATAGAAGGAAAACACATTTTAACAATTAAAGCTATCCCATAATGGAAAGGACTACTTCAGATGGTAGTGAATTTTTCCTCGTTGAAGGTCTTTAAGGAAAAGTCTACTGATCACTTGGTTACATTAAAGAAAAATCTTTTTCAGGTATCATTGGATTAGATGGACCCTGAGGACTCTCCTAATTTTGAAATTCTGTTAATCTGATTGCCTACGTTCTCCTTCACTGTAAAGAGAACATGGGACAGCTAGGTGGCACAGTGGATAGAGTACCAGGCTTGGAGTCAGGAAGACTCAAATTCCTGATTTCAAATATACCTTCAGATACTTACTACCTGTGTGACCCTGGGCAAGTCACTTAACCCAGTTTGCCTCAGTTTTCTCATCTGTAAAAGGAGCTGGAGAAGGAAATGGCAAACTATTCCAGTATCTTTGCCAAGAAAACCGCAAATGGGGTCACAAAGAGCTGGACACAACTGAAAAATGACTGAACTGAAATTGAGAAAATGAGGAAGCTTAATGGGATATTGGGTGGACCCTTGGCATTGAATTTATGGGAGCACACAGATGAGAGTTCCCAAGGATCAGCAGGCAAGGTTGAACTCTGATCTGCATTATTAGCAGGAATACCTACATTGATGACCTCACATATCCATTAGAGTAAGGGAGTATAATTCTTACTTATTAAAATTTCAAACATGTAGATTCCACCACCTTTTTAAAAAGTTTTCCTCACTAGGTAGCCAATGTGAAATATGATTTTAACAGTTTTTTAAACAAATCCTGGCTTTATGAAATTAACAGTGCCTCGTAAGAACAATGCTTTAAATCTGTTACATAATTTTAAATTGAGATTTTATGTATCTAAGTTTATTATGAAAGAGGAAAAGGAAGAACAGTGACATGTTTGCCCTTTGTTCATTATTAAAATAGACTATGAGCTTCCTGAAGTAAAACACTTAGGGCAAATTGGTGATATTTTAGGGAAAATCCATTTTTATATAGAGATCTTTTTTTCTGACTCACTTTTAGCAAATACGATTTCATTGTTTTCCCTTGAAAAAACTATTTTGAGTATTTTACTCAATATATTCTCTCTTAGGTAGTCAAATATCCACCTAGTCTCTATTTTATTTTTAATTTAAAGTGAGAAATTTTTCAATAATAAATACAGTTTAAAATATTTAAGGAACACTATCTTCCCCCCCACTGACTAAGTCATCCTCTTGAATTAAGTAGAAGAAAATATCATTTAGTAAGGTATTGTTTGTGTTTACAAGATGGCACCCTATTGGCTTAATGAATGTATTTGTCTCCTCACTTGTCAAAGATTTTATGAGGGAAAATTTAAACTCAATAAAATGTATAACTTTTTAATGCCTTATGTAATTTAATTTGGGAGTATAAAAATAGCACTGGATCACATTTTAAAAATACATATATACATTCAAGATTGCTCTATTGTCCTACAGGAGCAAGAAGAAACAATCTTTCAATATGCTCTTAGACTAAAAGTAATTAAAGTAAGCAATATAGATTATGTTGTTTGGCTTTTGGTTTATTAGCCATGACTGGATGGCTAAGTAGCAAGGTTTTTATAGAGGGGTTTTCTGTATTAGGTAGTGGTTAATCCAGGTGCTTCTGAAGTCCCTTTCATCTCCATGTTTCTATGATTTTGCCATTGAAATAGACATGATTTTCAAGACTTCAGCTTAAGGTACTAGTAGAATGATGGCCTCTTAGCTGGGAATAGAATAGGTTGGACACTTGGCAATCTGGTCATGAGGGCTTTAAAATAAAAATGGACCGGGGTGGGGGGCATTCTTTTCTGAAGTCAGCCTGTCCGTATTTTCAAATGTGCATCTTAAAAGAGACTCTTCTTGTCGTCAAAATTTGGCTCTTCAACAAAAATCTTTTCTCTTTCCAAACCTCTTAAATATATTTGAGCAAAATAGAATAGTTTAAAATAGTTACACAATTGTTTATCTCAAAACTCTTACAGAATGTGCTAGACTTTTCTCCCAGGTATGGTTGAGTGCAATGCTGTGTGTAGCTGGATAAATGGAAGCTAAAATCTTTTCTAGGCATTTGATTATATGAGAAAGAGGAAAGTAAGGGATTTGGTTGATTACTTGTTTTATGCCTTCACAACCTAATAAACATTTTGATCCCCAAACTCTTTATTAATGATACTAACACATTATGCATCATGTATGAAAAAGACATTATTGACCTTGAGTAGCAGGGTAGCCCTTTGAGATGTTTTCTTAGTAGTGGTGATGAGTAATACTGAGCCATTCACACTCTTTTGCTTCATCTCCCTTGTAATTGAAATCACACATTTGAGAGTGAACTGCCCAGGATTAGGAGTATATGAAATCTGTGGTCAGGAAATGAGATTTTTTTCTATAAGTCTTGAGTTTAAATTCAAGCTCTGCCATTTAATATGTCTGTAGTCTTGCATATGTTGCTTAACCTTTCTTAGCCCCAGGTTCTTCAACTGCAAAATGAGGGGTGGCACTAGAATCAGGGATTTTTAACATGGGATCCATAGGCTTTGCCAATACTGTACGAAAGATCCATGGCACAAAAAATGTGAAGAATGTCTCTATTAGATGTTCTCTAAAATCTATAAATCTTATAATCTCCTGAAACTGACTGTTGATTCTAATCATAGGATGCCCTGACCAACTACTATGGGTATATGTAAATACATGGCACTCATTTTAAGAATAGTTGAAGAAATTTTTAGATCCTTGATTTGAATTTCAAGCTCAGAGATTATATCTGTTGAGCTAACTTTATCTGGCACACAAGAAAGCTCCTTGTATCTCTGGATGATTAACATTTATCTTTGGATAATTATGATGATATTCTATGTGAAGGAATACCAATAGTGCCCACAACTATGGAGAGAGAGACACTGAGGGATTGAATGTAGTTCTATATTTAATATTTCCTTAGCATGGTGAGTTGTTTGGGATGTGATTCAAGTAGATATTTGTAGTTTCTAAATTCTCAACAGCAGTTGTCTTCTGCTATGTGTCACTATATATTCAGATTTGACATCTGCTATCTGAGCCACAAAAGCGGTGCCATGTTTTAAACTGCATCCGCAATTGGCTTCTGTTTTATCTTCGTTGAGGCCATGTTATCACTGCATGTGACATCTCTGTATATGTGTTTGTGAAACTGGGATAAAGTTGGCAAAACTTGCCATGGAGGAAATGAGCTCTGAAGTATGATTTTTTTTTTCAGTTACTGAAGAACACATGGTGTCAGCACATTTGGCATAGAGTGAAGAAGGGAGAAAGAGGAGGGATATGGGAGAAGAAGAGAACGCTTCATCTGGGATCACAGAAGTGTAGACTGAGAGCCGGAAGCGGTTTTTCTGGGCCATCAAGTCCACTGCCACACTCTGACTCCTCTACCTTGTGGCTGAGGGCGGAGAAATCAAACAATTTGCCCAAGGCCACACTGCTACTACATGGCTGTGGCAGGTTTTAGACTGAGTTTTTCTTGACTCTGTAGCCATTGCCTTTTCCACTCTGCCATGCTTCTCAAAGAGCTTCACCACGAAAAAGCAATAGGGTACTTATGATGCGACTTAAGCAACAGAATTTGAAGTATTTCATATCATTTTCTATGTGCAGTTTTCCCAACTAGATAACAAATTCATTAATGTCAAGGATGGTATCTGAGACATCCTTCTATGTCCAGGGCCTAGCACAGAGCCCAGAAAACAATCGGCTTTTGGTTGATAGGATTCAGAGCAGCTAGGTGGTACAATAGATAGAATGCCAGGTCTGGATTCAGGAAGACTCACCGTCCTGAGTTCAAATCTAGCCTCAGATTCTTACTAGCTCTGTGACCCTGGGCAAGTCGCTTATTTGCCCTAGTTTCCTCATCTGTAAAAGGAGTTGAAGAAGGAAATGGCAAACCACTCCAGTATCTTTGTATACTCCACAGTATCCCCAAATGGGGTCATGAAGAGTCAGACGCGACTGAAATGACTCAACAACAACAACAGCAGGATTCAATTCAACTCGACAACAAACGTTATGTGCCTGCTATGTGCACAACGCTGTGCCCGTGCAGGTGATAGAAAGACAAAAATGGAACAGTCCATTCCCTCAAGAATAATAATAGTAAACGTTGATATAGCACTGACTATATGCCAGGCACTGTGCTAAGCACTACAATTATCATCTCATTTGATCCTCATGATAACCCTGGGAGGTAGATATTATTATCCGCATTTTACAGATAAGGAGATAAAGGCAAATAGAGGTTAAGTGACTTGCTCAGGGTCACACAGTTACCAATTGTTTGAAGCAAGATTTGAACTCACGTCTTCTTGACTCCAAGCCAGGCATTCTATCTACTGTATGGTGAGGGTCAGGTGTGGGAGGAGAGATATGATAGATACATAAGGAAGTAAATACAAAGTTTGTACAAAAAAACACAAAATAATTTCAAGGAGGGGTACAGAACTAATATCTTGGGGATCAGGAAATGATAGGCTGTGACTCCTTGGTTATGTTTTAAATGAATCTAGGAATTCTGTAAGGCAGAGGAGCTGAGAGAGTGCATTCTAGATATAGGCGACTACTTATGCAAAAATATGGAGGTAGGAGATGGGGAATAGCTAGCAGGCCAGTATGATAGAAATGAAGAGTGTGTGAAGGGGAAAATATAAAATAATAATGGCTAGGTAAGTGGAACCTAGACTGTGCTGAACTTTAAATGCTGATTAAGAGAGCTTTTCTTTTTTTTATCCAAGAGACATTAGTTGTTGAAGAATTTTGAGTAGGGGGATGATATGATTAGATCTATATTTAAGGAATATAAGTTTTATTCTTGCCAATGATAATGACTAACTCCTATAATGGACAAACTTTTCTAAATATTCAGAGAATTAACTCCTTTACTTAAAAGTTTTGACTTGTTCCAAAGGCCTGACTGTCCTATGCACTAATTCTCTTATTTTGTTGAATGTTGGAAGAATGCTGAGAGATGACTTATATCAGACAAATAAGCAGAGACATAAAACATTTTTTATGCACTTACTGTATGCCAGGCACTGTGCTATGTTCTGGCAATACAAATAAAATCATGCTAGAGAGCTCTTGTCCTCAAGGAGCTTACATTCTAACGTGGGAAGACAACATGTAAAGAGAAGCTGGAAAGTGGGGGAGGGTTACATGCTCCGTGGCATGGCTAGATATGTCCTGTAAGTGGACCTTTGGAGGAAAGATTGGGCTAAATAAATATGGCCTATTCCGGTCCAAGGTGGTTCTATGGTGGATTGTAAAGGATATCAAAGCCCAGTCCAATGGGGCACCAGGAATAGTTTCCAAATGAGATCATAGGAGTGTAGGATCAGCTCATAGATCTAGAGCTGAAAGATTTCTCATCTTAGAAACCAAATAGTTAAACTCTCTCTTTTTACAGATGGTGAAACTGAGGCCCAGTCCAGGTTAAGTGACTTGCCTAAGGTCAAACAGGCAGTGAGAATCAGAGGTGGGATAGGAACCTACTTATTCTGACCCTCAGAATATGTTGTTCTTGTTTCTTATTTCTGGTATTTTTTTCCACTGTTTTGTGTTGCCTTATCAACCCCATGAAGCTAAGTGAACTCAGGTCATAGAGGCTAAAAATGACGCTCCAAAAGGAGGGAAGGCAATAAGGCCAGCTTAATTTTAATAGTCTGAAAATGACTGCCAGCTACATACACCTCAATGCACTTTTTGAAGAGTCTGGATTACTAGGATTTTACTAACCCTAATACCAGAGTTATTATAGGATTTCATACCAGGCTTAGACCACATTTGGCTACACAAATCAATGCTTCCTTCTTCAGTATCAGCGACAAAGCAGGAATCACCAACCAAGTTAAGTACAGCTGGGGTAAGGTAGGGAGTGGGAACCTAGCTAACTATATCTAGGGAATCAGCCAAGCAACCAGCTTTGACCAACCAATCATTTTAGGGAACTGACTTGTGTACTAATAGTCACTTTAACTGTTTCCAAATTTTGACCTTGAATTTCACCTTTGTTGAGCCTTGAAACAAAACAAAACAAAAAGCAAGGATGCTTTTTTGCTTGATTTCCTTGGGAAGATGCCAAACCTGAAGGAATTATTTCAGCAAGGAAATTTAGTGTATTAGTCATCTTAAAATGAGTTATGTAGGCACACATTCCATATATGTACTTACGTCTCACAAGCACCTATACTATTTATACGATTTTATTGTTTATCTGAGTGGGTAGAAAGAGAGAACATTTCTGTCTGCCAAAATAATACAGAGCCTTGGTTTTCTGTTTTCCTGTGATAGGCTGTCTCTCCTCTAGATATGCACCATCTTCTTCCTTGCTCACCCTCCTTTTCGTGTGATCTCCTATTCTCAGAACTTTCTGTGCTTTACTCTGATCTTCCCAGGGTACTACTCTGACCTAGATATCAGAGGTGGAAAACCAATCAGACTTGTCTGAATGAGATATCCTCATCCCCTTCTAACCACCTTCTAAAATTCCTGACCTCATCTTCATTGATGAGTAGTGCCTCTGCTATGTAGGTTCCTATGTGTTTTTTGGTGAGTGGTGATTAATTGGCATTCCTTGGGCATCCAGGCTTCCTAAGATATCTACTTATGTAGATATGTACTTAGGTCAGGAGGACTCCAGTTTGCAGGATCAGTACTCCCCTTCCTGAAACTCATCTCACCCCTTATCTGGGATATGTCTTGCCCTTCTAGAGATATGATTGGATCCTCATCCTCCCAAGAGATTGTGATGTCCATAAATCCTTGCTCCTCTTCTCTTGTTGGCTTTTTCATGACCCCAGATAGCTCAAGTTAAATCAAAAGCTTTCACTTGTGTATTAAATGCATTGCATAAAGGACTGTTGGTTAGAGGCATCGTTGACTTGTCTTTCTTTTCTGCAGAAACTATAAATCTCCAAACTATCTGTAATTGATTGAGGCAGACATACAAATAATATCTCCTAGTTTCAATAATAATAATAAATAGCATTTGTGTAGTACTTTACAAATATTATCTCATTTTGTCTTCACAAAAACCCAGTGCTATTATTATTCCCATTTTACTTATGAAGAAACTGAGGCAGACAGAAGTTAAGTGACTTGCCCAGGGCACACAGGTATTTGAGGTTGGAACTGAACTCAGGTCTTCCTGACTCCAGGTCAAGTGCTCCATTCATAGTGCCACCCAGACACCAAGCATTTATTAAGTCAAATCAGCAAGCAGTTATTAAGCATCTACTACATGCCAGGCACCATGCTAAGTGCTGGGTACTGTTTCTTTTATTTATAGTTGGTGAGAGAGGGAGTTGGGAGTTGGATATGTTAATTCATTTGTAATTGTGTGTTAAATTTATTTTACTTAATAGTTTTTCTCATATTGTTAAGTTTTACTACTTTCTATATGCTTTATTATGTACATCTGTAGGAGATATAAACCAAACTCATAGAGGTCAAAATGATGTTTAAGGGAATCATTTGTCTCTGGTTGCCTTAGTGAGTTGCTATTAGCAGAACAGTCAGCCATCAAGGATTAGTTAAGATCTTACTATGTGTCAGGCATTGTGCTAAGTGCTGGGGATGCGAAGAAGGGGCGGGGAGGTCCCTGGCTTCAAAGAGTGTACATTTTAATGGAAGAGACAACACGTAAATAGTTAGGCACATATAAGATATTTTAAGTAGATAAAGGTACTCTGAAAGAAGAAGGCATTAGGAGCTGAAAGAAACTGGCAGAAGACTTTCTACAAAAGATGGGATCTAAAAAATAAGACGAGAGGAAAGGAAATAAGATCATGAGGTCAAAGATTTAGAGCTAGAAGGGACCTTTGAGTTCCAACCCCTCATTTTACAAATGAGGAAACCAAGGCACAAAAAAATTAAATGACTCACCTTGGATCACACATAAAGCAATGTGCTAGTCAGAACTTGAACTGAAATTTTCTTGATTCCCAAGTCCTAGGCTCTATCATTTTGACGTACATGTAGCTATTTTCTGAAGCTGGCTCTTTCATTGGCAGCATACGTCCATTAGTAACCCTGCAACATTCTCTGTGTTGGAATAACACACATTAGCATTTAACCTGGGGGGGGAAAACACACATGAAGTTATTTAAAATTTACATAAAATTATGGAGTAAACTCCAAACAGGTCGCCTCAGCAATGTATAATTACACTCAGCAGTGCTGTCAGCATACATAGAAACAATTTTATTTCTAATCATCTTCTGCTTTTATTCACTCAGGAATGTATCATTAAAATTTCCACAGAACAATGAACCTTAAAAGGTGCTAATGCAATTGTGAATTGTGGTAATTGTTACCTAAATTAATCTCTGTACTTTCAATTTCTCATTGCCCTCTGCATATGAGGAGTGTGAAGAAGATAATGTAGAAACTGAAATTTGTATAAATGATGTAAAAACTTCATCTTATTTGATTTAAAAAAAAAAGAATTTTCCTGGAACTTGCTGTAGTTTACAAAGTAATTTCCGTGAATACGCTCTTTAGGGTCATTGTAGACAAACATAGAGAAGTAATACCACCGTGTTGCTGTTCTTCAGTCGTTCAGTCATGTCTGACTCTTTGTGACCCTGTATGAGGTTTTCTTGGCAAAGATACTGGAGAGGTTTGCCATTTCCTTCTCTAGTAACACCAGCACAGGTTTTGCTTAATATTCATTTGATAAGGTTTGTGAGTAATGGAGAAAGTTGGGTAACTTGGTAATGTGCACAAGTCTTTAATGTTCATTGCAATTACATTTGTGTTCCTATGTATGCCTTTTATTCATACAATATTCATATCCATGAAAGTTATATCCAAATGTTTGACATATGCATTTAATTGATCATTACATACTCCTTTTTTATTTGTACATTTCTCTGATATCTTCTATGTTGCTTTTCCTTTCTAATTAATTACTGATCGGCAATATATTTTACAGCCTACTGCTACGCTCCATGTACCTCTCCTTTGACTTTTGGATGCTGCAAGTATTTTCTGATCTCTAGATTGTAAATCATACATTCTTTCCATTTACCAATAGGGTCTGAAGGCATGGGGATATTACTGTACCTATAGTGCTTTCCAATGCATTGATTGATGTTGCTGTTTATTTCTGCTTGGATATAATAAGCATTTGAAGAGTTGTGACTTGGAAGAAGGACTAGAGTTTTTGGTCCCAATGTGCAGCTGGCTTTTTAGAACAGTTACAGAGGGGCCAGATTTGAACTTGCTTTAACGGAAACCTTTCTAGCAATTAGAGCTAAGTATTGCCTTGGAGGTAATGAGCTCCCTACCACTGCAGTCTTCAGGCAAAAAACTGATTCTATTTCAAGTTTGTTGTTGGAGTGGATTCTAATCCAGTTAAGACTAAAAGGTCTCCAATTTCCCTTTCAGTTGGGAGGTTCTGTAATTTCTAGTCAACAAATATCACATATGAGAGAGCATGGTATGTTGGAAAGAATGCTGGAACAGAAATCAGCAAACACCTGGGTTGAGCTCCTGTCCTTGATATCTTATAGCCATGTTAATAAGGGCAGTTCACATAATTTCTCTGAGCTTCAGTGTCTTACTTAACCTTAAAAAATGGGATGATAATTAGAGTACTTATCTCACAGGGATGTTGTAAGGATCAAATGAGATAATTTGTAAGCACTTTGCTGACATTAAGATTGTGATAGCACCAGTATCTACCAGGATTCCCCCTCCCCATTCCTGCAACACGGATTATGAAAAGGCAAAAGAATCAGAATTTGATCAACTTGGGAGTGGGGACTGTGCCTTCCTTGACACAGCTTCCTGGTGGCCTCTGGCTACGATAGTACGGCTTCCTGGTCACCCAGGCAAAGGTACCATTTACTGCAGAGGGAGCCCAGCATTGTAGAAACTACTTGCTACTGTACCCTTATTGCATATGCTTGGTATCTTAGGGCTAAACAAACCTTCTTTTGGTAAATTTTTAATGACCGATGAGTGCCCTATTTCATCCCAACATCAAACTTGAATTAACAGGTCCCACCCCAAACAAAAGTGCTATTACTTATGTTTCTGTGAGTATATATACATATATATATATATATATGTATGTATTATGTATGTGTGTGTATGTATGTGTGTGTGTGTATGTGTACGTATCTGGAGAGAGAGAGACAGACAGACAGAGAGATCTTTAAAATGCATAGAGGTATGATGCTATAGTAGGTTTAGAATTTGGAGAATCAAGTTCTAGTCCTGGTTCTGCTCCTGAAAATCAGTGATCTCAGCTAATGATTAATTTCTCTAAACTTCAGTTTCCAGAGATAATTATCCTAGAAAATTCCAAATTTCTTTACATTTCTAAAATTACATGAGGGGATATAGTCCTTGATATTTCACAGTATAGATAAGAAAGGTATAGAAATTTCAAGTGTTGAGTGGAAAACAAAATAATTGGGCAGGAGGGAGGATATATAAATTGGAAAAGAAAATGATGTTTATCAGTGGAAAGGGCATTACATGGTATTCATTCATTTATTCAATACACATATATGGAGTATTTACTAAGTGGAAAGCTTTGTGTTGGGTACCAAGAGACACATAAAGATAAATAGATAAAATGTTACCTCAAGGAACAGCCAATCTATGTCGGACCTGGAGGCAGCAAAGATATTGAATCTGGTGTTAGAGGGTATGAATCCCAGCCCTGCTGATTAAAATCTGTGTAAATTTTGGGGAGGCCCTTTCACATCTCTGGACCTAATGTTTATAAGATAAGAGGCCTGGACCAATGATTTAATGAAGCATGAGATTACTTTCTAGAACATCAAACAGTTATTAGATACTGACAACTGAGTCTGTTAGTACATTATGATGTACATTAACTACGTAACTTCAGACCTCTGGTGCTTTCCTTTATGATGCTA
This sequence comes from Vombatus ursinus, assembly GCF_900497805.2. NCBI lineage: Eukaryota > Metazoa > Chordata > Mammalia > Diprotodontia > Vombatidae > Vombatus > Vombatus ursinus. The sequence continues at coordinate 7,091,376 of NW_020954610.1, read as the reverse complement.
GAGCTGTGGTTAGCCACAATGTGCCAAATGGCACTGAGGCACCAATTACTCGCTATTCATGAATAATGTCACCTTTGGAATAGAACGACATAAATAGACAAAGAAGCACTTACTCTTATTATTGGAATCAAGAAATTCCATAGCTACCTCTACAACTGAGCCTTTATGATTACAATGATAATTGGATACCAGAGGGTAGCTAGAGAAGGGTAACCAGGGTAATGAAGGGCCTCATGCCATATGACAATTGGTTGAAAGAAGAATGGCTGTTTAGCCTGAGGAAAACAAGACTTGGTTGAGGGGGTGGGGATCATAGCAGTTGTCAAGTGTTTGAAGGCTTGTTTCATAAAGGTGGGATTTATCTTTTTCTGCTTGGCCCCAGAGGGCAGAACCAGAAGCAATCAGTGGATATTGCAAAGAGGTAAAATTAGGCTATTGTAAGAAAAAAAAACTATTGTAATTATTGAGGATAGTCAAAAGTGCAAAGGATTGCTTTAGTAGGAGTAGATTCTTCTTTGGAGATCTGTAAAGAAAAGCTAGGTGACCATTTGTTGATCATATAGCAGAGGAGATTAATTCTTGTTTGGGTAACAGTTCAATTAGATGGCCTTTAATGTGCCATTCCACTCTGAAATTTTGGGATTCCATAGTTATCACTGAACCCAAGACTCTTACAAGTCTATTTTCTAAGCAGAGGGTTTTCATTTGCTTTTTAATCCAGATCTGTGGTTTCTTGGAGAAGGGAATTCTAAGAGTAGAACCCCCCTCCACTGATTCAGATTGGCAACTTTAATAAAGAGAGTTATCTACGAAATTGATAAGTTGACTGTCTTGCTCATGGTCACAGAATCAGTATGTGTCAGAACTGGGACTTAACACGGATCTTCTTAACTCCCACCACCATGCTGCCTCCCAAAGTAGGCTCATGTCTTTGAATATATCATCACAGAGGAGTGTTGCCCTAACTACTCTTATTCATAAAATAATAACATTAATGTTTTTCAAACTATTCTTTAAGGCTGTCATTCATAGAACAAGTGGCATTCTGCATTGGTAGAAGGAGTCTATCATTGGGAATTCACTACACCCATGAAACCCCATGTCCAGTAAAACAAAGAAACACAGCAAATGACCTCCAAATTTCATTATAATACACTTCAAGATTTATAAAGTTCTTACCTCACACATAGTAGCATTATGTGATACATAGGTTAAGTATTACTATGCCCGTTTTATATGTGAAGAAAGTGAGGCTCAAAAGTGAAGTGACTTGCCTTTGGTCACATGCTTATCAAATGATGAATTGAATAATTGAATTCATTTCCCCTGATATCAAGTCCAGTGCTCTTTCCAATCTCTTTCCAATGTGCAGCCTCTCTATTATGGTGTTTATTTGTATGATAGTGTAAGTAGTGATTGCTGATTTCCCAGTGCAGATCCTGGATTATGTTATACCCACTCTACTAGAAGTTTTTATACTAGAAGACCCAACTCTTTCTAACTCAACTCTTCAGGATAATCAAAGGGCTTAATTAAGTGTCTGGGACAACAGATTGGATCATCTCTTGGAATGCACATGGAAAGAACATCCAGCGAAGAAAATGCCTGAAGAATTCGAGTTATTCATAAGCCATTGCCATGAGTTATCAGCTCATGAAAGATGCCTTTTGTGAAAATATTATGTCATTATTCCAAAAGAGAGTCATCATGTTCTCTTGGCCTGGTTACACCGGCATATCTAGAAATTGGTCACATGAAAGTATTTCTAGAAATTATGTTTAATGTCCTGGAATCTATTCTGATATTAAAAAGAGCATAAAGGAATGAAGCACATGCCAGGCTGTTTGGCGTAACTTGTCAAAAACAGCTATTTTTTTTCCATGGTAAGTGATCAAGAATCTGTATTTATTTGGCAGGACCATTGCAGGGAAGGACTTCTTGATACTGGTAAAAGCTTTATCAAAATACTACAAGTCCTAACTCCAACTTCCACTGAAATAATTACAAACCAACACCAGCTACCTGTTGAACACAGATTGCCTTCAGGTTCTATCATTTCCATTAATGGGTTTGTACTAGAAACATGAGTTAGAACTATATGGGGTTGATTTTTTCCAACAGCATTTCTGAGGAATCACTAAAGCTACAAAATAGATATAGAATTCTTTTCTTTCTCTCTCTTTTTCTCTGGTCATTCAAATGCTGAAGTCAAGTTATGTAGTCTTGTCACACTCACATGCATAACAGAGACATGATATCACAAAGGAATGTAAATTCCCTGGTGAAAAGTGTTTCATCAGATGAAAAAGATGTTATGTATACTAAGGAGTGCTGTAGTAAAATATGGATGCTTTCTATTTATTTTGATTTATTAATATTTCATTTTTTGAGTTCCTATAGTCTGCATATTGCAGTAATGTCTTTGATATCTCTTTTTTTTTGCTGCTGACTTTGCAACAATAAAGGATTGTCATTCAGTCAACAAACATCTATTAAATGTTCATTAAGGCTCTCTTACCTTTGTCTGTTTTTCCTGATGGTCCCAGCGTATGCATCTGCTTTTAGGAACCCTTTTTTGGCAGCAGAAAATACATTTAATACTTTCCTTCATGGACAAGTTTTTACCATCACTCAGTTGTGGAGGATGACTTCAACGGTGAAAAAAATTCATGAATTTGTAAGAAATACATACTTCCATTTCAGGATCAATATATATTTAGGAGAATGATAGCTGTTAAAGGCATAAGGGACCTTAGAGATTGCTTGATCCAACCCTTTCATTTTATAGATACAAAAACCCATACACCCAAAGAGGTGGAATGCTTTGTCCAAGGTCATGTAGCAAGTAAATGTCAGAACAAACTCTCCTGATTGGTATCCATGTTTATCCCCAGCCTTAGAAAGATTTAGCAGGAATGTGGACTGAGTGAGCACACAGCTTACACCTTAGAGCAGGGAAGAGATGCATGGAGTTTACTTACTTTGGCACATCTAAGAGTGAGAATTGGGATTTTTTTTTTTTAGTGAAAAGGGGTATGTAGACCTATTTTCCCGTTATCCAAGTGTGGTATAGGCCTTTTTAACAAAGGAGCTGAAAGTATATTGACTAGCTCCTGAGGCTTGTTGTCATAAGGGTAGTCTGATAGGAGTGACAGACAACACGACACCAGGGAAGAAGATGCTGAAGTAGCAGATGACAGCTCCAGCAGATGGCGGCAGCAGCTTGGTGAGAATAGGCAGCTGGATGCTCCGGTGGCACAGAGGAATTGAAAAGGATAAGTGGGCCTAAAGTGGATGATGACTGCAGAGATGGAGAGGAGCATAGCATCAATTCAGTGAAATAGGACTTTTCCCACAAACCTTTCTGAGATGAGACTTTTAACTGAAATATGTCTTTGGGAGAGTATGCATTGTTCAAAGGCAAAGGAAAAGCTGGGGAGACAATAATATGGCACATTAAGAAAATATGATTGATATAATCCAGGAATAAGAGGGGAAAAGCATGGTAGAGAGCATTTGGTGAAGATCAACTGAGGGGAGAGATAGATACAATCTTCTCATGGGTATATACTATAGATGACCTGAAGAGAAGGAAATAGATGAACAGTTTGGGAAACAGATCAGTAGCTTAACAAGAATGCATGACATAGTAATTGGACATCTGCTGGAGCTAATTTTTCAACTCTCCAGACTTCTGCTGGATCTCTCCCTCTCTCTCTCTCTCTCTCTCTCTCTCTCTCTCTCTCTCTCTCTCTC
>NW_020954610.1:6980599-7087610 GCF_900497805.2 Vombatus ursinus | reverse complement strand
CTCTCTCTCTCTCTCTCTCTCTCTCTCTCTCTCTCTCTCTCTCTCTCCTAAAATCAGAACAGCTAATAAATTCTTGGCTTCATTTAAAAATTATTTCATCATTCAAACGAAATGAGGAAATGAGACATCAAACCATTATTTTTACTTCATTCTGGCCAACAAGGATGAATTGTTTGTTGAAGTAGAAACAATTGGAATCTTGTAGGGGTTGCGGTGTGTGTGTGTGTGTGCATGTGTGTGTGTGTGTGTGTGTGTGTGTGTGTGTGTGTGTGAAGTTACTATGATATCTCAGAATATGTGATGAAAAGGAGAAGAAATACAAGCATGGTCTGAAATATGCCCTACATCTCGGGAGAAGAGTTCAAAGGAGATAGAGGATGTATAGGTATGATCCCATGACCTAAAATTATATAGGGGAAATGAGCCTGAGAGGGATGAGAGATTTTCAGGAATGACATTCTGAAGACACAAAAAATAAAACAATCCCAGTGTGAAAGAAAGGAGGGAATTCCATCAAGAGAAATATGTGCATACATAGGGGACCCATTAACCAATTTAGAGTTTTTAGAAACATGAAAAGAAGATAGACGCTAAGGCAGATCACTGAGGAGGAATACAAAAGAGTGGTATCTTCCTAAGAGAGTGGTGCCAGAATCGCTAAAGCTTGAAAAGAGCTGAAGCTGGCAGTGAATAGTGAATATAATAAAAGGGCTTTTTGAGCTATGTTGGGGGAAAAAAAGATGATCAAAGAAGAGATAGAACCATTGTTCATAGAGGATGAGATGATGATAATGGACTATTGAGAGAAAGCACAACTAACCAATTCCTATTTTGTTTCTGTTTTTCTGTGCCAAGGAGAATAATCTGTGGACTGGAAATGATGAAATAAAATAGTTAATAGATAGTTGAAATTCAGTATAAGGAGGGAGGTAGTAAAAAACACTTAGCTTGACTCAATGAGTTTAAGTGACTTGGCCCAGATGAACTATATCCCTGGTATTGAAAGAACTGGTGAATGTCAATGTTAGTGATCTCTGAAAGATGATGGAGAGCTAAAGAAACACTGCAGACCTAGAGAGAGGAAAATGTCTGAATTTCAAAAAGGTGGAGGATAGTGGAATATAAAAACTATAGTCCAGGGAAAGGGAAGAGGCGATCATCAAGAATCAGTAAGCCTTCATCAAGAATATGGCTTAGCAGAGTACCTGGCACATATGAAGTGCTTAAATGCTTATTGATAGAGAGGTAACATTGAATAATGGATCAGGAAATGATCTGAAAGGCAAGAAAACTGTCTGATACATACTGGTTATGTGACCCTGGGCACAAGTCAGTGTTCCTAAGAAACTCTCTAGGACTATCAGTTGCATAAAAATGACTGGTCTGAATGTTTGCTATGGTGATGAAATCACTTTTGAAGAAAAAAAAAAGTGCTTATTGAATCAGCTTTTTTTTGTCTTCTATCAGTGTTACTAGAATGGTAGATTAAGGGAATTCTGCAGTAAGTTTTTTTTTCCCTAGATTTCAGCAAAGCATTTAAAAAAGTCTTTCATGATATCTTTGCGTGGACAAGGGCAGATGTGGGTTAGGTGATGGTATAGTTAGTTGGATTTAAAAATGGCTCGATGACAAGAACCAAAGAATAATCAGTAATATATCAATGTCAATTTTGAGGAAGGTCTCTAGTGTGTGTTCTTGAGATCTGTCCTTGGTCCCATACTGTTTAACATTTTTGTCAATTACATAAGTAAAGCATAGATGGTATAAAATGTGCAGATGACACACATCTGGCAGGAGATAGGTATTACATTGTAAGACAGAACCAAAGTAAAAAAATATTCTGTGGGCTAGAACAATGGGACAAATCAAATAGGATAAAATTTAATAAAAATAACTGTTAAGCACTATGCTTGTTTTAAATCAGCTTCACAAGTATAAGACAGGGGAGGCTTAGCAATACAACAGTTCATTTAAAAACATATGAGTATAAAAATATGGGGATGTTAGTGATTTATATGATCAATTTGAATCAATGGTATACACTTGAACTGAGTTTGGAGTGGCCAAGTATCTAGGACTAGGGAGGTGATAGTTCTATAAGTTAGGTTACATCTGGATTACCATGGTCAGTTTGAGTACAATATCCTTAGGAAAGGACATTGAGAAATGAGGGAGTGTCTAGGTTGAAGTCATGAGGACGTTGAAGGACTTCAAGATCATGCTATGGCAAGATGGATTCAAGGTACCTGGGCTGGTTTATCATAAAGAAAAGATTTGGGGGGGGACTGATAACGATCCTCAACTATTTGAAAACCTGACATGTAGAAATGGGATTAAACTTCCTCTTGATCACCTGTATTGCCTGTAGTAAACACCCTTTACTAAAAGCTAATTGAAGTCTGGTTAATTGTTGTTAGTGGGAAATACACTGATAAGAGGTCATGAGTATCTCAGGGTTACCTCTGGAACCCGGAGAATATTGATCTGCTCTAGGAACCCTCTAGGGACCTGGCTTGCTAATGGGAATGGGAGTTGGGGAAATAGCCCTGGATGGGGGTGCTGAATATAGCATCCTTATGAACAAGTCAAATCTTTCTCCCTTTTTAGAACCTTCATTTGCTAATTATTGGCTACCAATAAAAGTTCATTTGTTTTTTTGGTCTGATATTCAAGTCCCTCTTCTTTCCAGCCTTACCTCACATTATTCTTCTCCACATCTTATTCTATTTAGTTAAATTAGATTACTTTCCACCCCTGCCCATGCCCTACACTTTCTTTTCTTCTTGACTCTGCTCATCCTGCTCCTTATTCCTGGAATGCCTTTTGGTCTCTCATTTCATCTTTACCTTTTGAGTTCTTATCCATTTTTTAAAGCTCAACTCTTCCAGGAAGCCTTTTCAGATTCTTTCGTTATGTAATGATCTTTCTTTCCCATCAGACCTTACACAATACTTGGCTTATGCTACTCATTGCACTTATGTATTATTTTGTGCTATACTTAATTGGGCAAGTCATATCCTTGTATAGACTGTTAGCTCCATAGGTCAGTTACAGTGGTTTTGTTCAGTTGTTTCAGTCATATTTGACTCTTTGTGACCCCATTTGGGGTTTTCTTGACAAAGATACTAGAGTGATTTGCCCTTTCCTTCTCCAGTTCATTTTACAGATGAGGAAACTGAGGAAAACAGGGTTAAGTGACTTGCCCAGGGTTACACAGTTAGTAAGTGTCTGAGGCTAGACTTGAACTCACGAAGTTGAGTCTTCCTGACTCTAGGTCCAATATTCTATCTACTGCATCACCTAGATGCCCAAAATTTTTCTGACAATGTTGGGTGTTCATGTCTCCTGTTCAAAGAATAGACAGAAATGAACATGATTTCCATAATTTGAATGTTTTGCTGTTCAGTTGTTTCAGTCATGTCTTACTCTTTGTGACCCCATTCGGGGTTTTCTTGGGAAAGATACTGACTGGAATGGTTTGCCATTTCCTTCTCTAGTTCATTTTACAGATGAGAACTGAAGCAAGCAGAGTTAAGTGACTTGTCCAGGGTCACACAGCTAGCAAGTGTTTGAGGTCAGGAACTCAGGTCTTCCTAACTCCAGGCTCAGCATTCACTACTGCACCACCTAATTAAAAAAAAATCCTGCCCTCCCCCAATTATCTACCAGTGTTTTCTTGCACATTTCACCAGCTAGGTGGCACAGAGGATAGATAGAGTGTAAGATTAGAGTCAGAAAGACCTAGTTTTGAATCCTGCCTCAGGTATTTACCGGCTGTGTGACCCTGCACTTAGCCCAATGCTTGGCACATAGCAGACACTTAATATAAATGCTTCTTGACTGACTGACTTACCCTGGGCAAGTCACTGAACCTCTCCGAGCCTCAGTGTCCTTATCTATAAAATAAGTATACTATTAGCACCTCTCTTCCCAATGTTGTTGTGATTATCAAATGAAAAAACATGTGCAGGGTTTTTGCAAACCTTAAAGCACTCTATAAATGCTATCTATTCTCATTACTAAATGTTCACTTTAAAAGCACAAAGAATGTGTGAACAAAAGAATGCTTAAGAGACATGCAAAGCATTATACAAGAAGAGTTTGGGAGACTAGATAAAACAGATTAAACTGCTGCAATCCTTGGAAATTGAAGAACAAAATGTTACTTTAGGGTATAGAGCAGGGGTGGGGAACCTGTGGCCTTGAGGCCACATGTGGTCTTCTAGGTCCTCAAGTGTGACCTTTTGACTAAATTCAAACTTTGTGAAGTTTGAATTCAAAGAGCTGCACTTGAGGACCTAGAGGGCCACATGTGGCAGGTTCCCCACACCTGGTATAAAGCATGTAGAAATGCCTCAGTTTACACAGATAGAGTGATTTTTCTCTGTAGTTCTTTATTTTTCCTCCTTTTTTTTTTTTTTTTTTTTTTTTTACTTTTACTCCTAAAATGGCTGCGAAATGAGGCAAGGCATCTGTTGCTCATCATTTCTACAGCTGAGGTTTGGTTGTAGTCTGAGCTGTTTTTAGTTTGGTCTGCAAACAGCTGAAGAAAGGGACTCTTAGGGGACTTAGTCTGTGGCAGACCTGCCTTTGACCCATTTTTGTTTTTCTTTTGGTGAGGCAATTGGGGTTAAGTGACTTGCCTAGGGTCACACAGCTAGTGTCAAATGTCTGAGGTCGGATTTGAACTCAGTTCTTCCTGACTCCAAGGCCGGAGCTCTATTCACTGGACCATCTAGCTGCCCCTCTTTTAACCCCTTTTTGAGGTCACTATTGGTCTTTCCACTTCAAGATGAGATACCAGAAGTTTTCAAGATATAAGTCACCCTCCAGATTCCCATATGATAAAAGTTATGTCATTAATATTGGCTGATTGAGAAAATGCATGATGAGGGAAAAAAGGTACTATAAATTCAATAACATTTTAAAATGAATTTATCTTTTATTAATTACCACATATTATAGTGAATAGTATTAGAGTCTGAATCAGGAAAATCTGAGTTTATCTGACATGGACTTAAACTCTGCCTCAAGCAACTCCCGAAGAGTTTTTGGTCTTAAATTGTTGTAATCTGGGAGTTCCAGACACTCTGTGTTTTGGAGTCATCACATTAACATCTCCATGTATTTCAAAAATATGAATTATACATATGTATGCACATATATACATACGTGTATATGAATGTGTTTGCAAACCATATTTATTCAATATACAGACAATATGTTTGCTTATTTGTGAACTTGTATGTAGATTTATGGGCTGTTTGAAAAAAAAATCTGTAATTGCTCCTGGGCCCCAACATAGGAATCATTGCACCCTACATCCTTGTAACCACCTGAAAGCCCCATGCAGATCACTTTCCTCCCTCTTCACTGCCCCAAACCCCACCTCTCTATTTTTGGCTGTTCCTATCTCCAACTTGTACCCTGATCTCCTCCAACAGCAGACTTTGCTTTTGTGTTTCTTCTTTAACTCCTCCATAGCTGGCTCATCTCTCTCTCCCACGCTGTTTCTTCACCATCTGGAACAAACTCTACAAGTCTAATTAACTCTCTAAGTATGTTCAGTTCCCATTTCAACACCTATCATTTTTTTCCTCCCTGACTTCTGACTCTTGACCCTCTTGCATAAAACAATCATGTCCTATTTAGCATCCTTATGCTCAGTTGTCTCTTGCTATTCTTGGCAATTGTACCCTTTTCAGTCATCCCTTCTGTTAATAGATGTAAGTTAGATGGTGCGCAGTAACCTGTTTATTTTCATGTCAGATGGGTAGGATGAAAAGTATGCAACAAAAATTATAGCATCACAGGAGAAAGTATTGTCTGAATAATATAGCAACATAGATGTAGGTATAAAATTGCGTAGTATATTCTACCAAAGTAGCCCCTGAGGTTTCTTAAATGCACTTACAAATAAAACTTGGGCTGTTTATTTTATCAGTGCTGGCAACATTTTTGTTCATAATTACATTAGGAAATATATTTCCATTAAATATGTACTAGGTTTACTTGACATAAAAGATATATTGATGAATGATACCTATAAATAAGAACAATGTACCTTTGGTTTTTTTTTTTAAGAGTAAAGTTAAAAAAAAGGAAGAGGTAGCTTTGTCAGGATGGTAGCTTTGGATCGAGTTGGATAAAAACAGTTTTATTTTAGCCTCTGACACTGTGTAGTAAATATGGGCATCGAAGCATGCTGTGCCTCCAATTGGGAATCCCAAATAGGAGGAAAGCAAAAAGAATGACTTCTTTGCAATTTCATTGGAGTAGATACCAGCGTTGTATAGGCACACAATTATCTTTAGCAAAATCACTTGTCTCTGGCTAAATTTCTGTATCTGTAGATAGCTAGGTGGCATGGTAGGTAGAGAGCTGGGCCTGGAGTAAGGAAGACCTGAGTTCAAATCTTGCTTCAGATATTTTCTTAACTATGTGACCATGGGAAAATCATACAATTTATCTCAGCCTCAATTTCCTTATCTGTAAAATGTGGATAATAATAACACCTACCTCCCAGTGTTGGTGTAGGGATTAAATGAGATAATGTATATGTAACACTTAGCAAACTTTGAAACGCTATATTAATGCTAGTTAATCTTATTTTCAATGTAGACAGTGGTAGATGTTAATTGATTTTAAAAATTAATGTTCCAGGGGGCAGCTAGGTGGCACAGTGGATACAGCAACGGGCCTAGATTCAGAAGGACCTGAGTTCAAATCCAGTCTCAGACCAGACACTTGATACTTACTAGCTGTATGACCCTGGGCAAGTCACTTAATCCCAATTGCCTCGCCAAAAAAAAAAAAGTTAACTTTCCAGGAATACTATGGTAAGAGGGGAAAGACAAGATTAATTTGGAATATGTTCCTCAGGAAGCCACTGTACAAATGACACCACTGGGGATAAAGTTTTTTTAACCTTTACACTATTTTGACCCCTTTTGGAAAGATCCTTACGTATCTGGAGCATTGATAATGAATAATAGCTCAAAGACAATTTTGTCATGTGTATTATTTATACTATGCTATACTTGTCTATCACAGTAATCTTCCTAAAGTGCAGTTCTGACCATGTCATCCTCTCTCCCATCCCCAGTTCAACAAATTTCAATGTTGGAGGCAATTAGGTAGCACAATGGATGGAGCTCTGCATCTAGAGTAAGGAAGACCTGAGTTCAAGTCTAGCCTGACTTACTAGTTGTGTGACCCTAGGCAAGTCACTAGACCTCTGTTTTCCTCAGCTGCCTCAACTGTAGAATGGCAATAATAATAGCACTTACTTCACTGGGTTGTTGTGAGAATCTGATGAGATAATATTTGTAAAGAGCTTAGCATAGAGCCTAGCACATAGCAGGTGCTATATAAACACTTATTCCTTTTCAATTGTCCCCTGTCATCTCCAGTTTCAAACATAAAATCTTCTCTTTGGTTTTTAAAGTCCTTCATAGCTTGGGTCCCTCTTACCTTTCCCATCTTTTTACTCTTGACTTTCTTCCACATTATCTATAATCCAATGACATTGACTTTCTTGTTGTTCCTTCTGCTGACTCTGGACATTTTTATGGCTGTCCCCATGCCTGTCCATCTCCCACCTTTGCCCTTTTGTATAGTCCATTCCCTATGTCACATGTTCACTTCTTGAAATCCCTAACTCCTTTCAAGTCTGCCCTCAGGGACACCTCTTATTGAAGACCCTTTCTGATGCCTCCAATTGTTAGTGCTTTCTCTTCGTGCCTTGAAATTGCCTCCTAGTAATTTTGCATACATTTTGAATTTGATGTTCTTGCCCCTGAAGAGTAAGAATGTGAGAAAAGAAAATAGTTTGGGATAGTTAAACTTTTTGGAAAAAGTATATCCTTTGGACAGGTAGGGAGACAGTAGAAATTTGAGGAAGGAAGAAGGAAGAAAGGAAAGAAAGGAGGAAGGAAGGAAAAAAGGAAGAAAAGAAGGTTGAGAAGTTCAAGTGTGCTGTATAGAATGGCTATCACTCAGCTTTTGAGTAGGGGAGCAATGTAATGATTAGAGAGGAAGCCTGATACAAGGGAAAGGGCACCAACTATGGTGTGAGGTCCAAGGGGTACAAATACAAAAGTGAGATAGTCCCTGCCTCCAAGGAGGTTGCCTGGGACTGAGGAATATTGTATATTCACAAATAAATAAATGCAGAATCTACAGAAAATACATGATTTGAGGGGAAGGATGCCAACAGTAAAGATTCAAAAAAGACCTCTTGAAGAAAGGCACATGTGAGTTGAACCTTGAAGTGGTCCAGAGATGCTAAGAGTTGAGAAGCGAGAGAATTCTAGGCATGCTGGACAGTTGCCTGTACAAAAGGAGACACAAAAGTGTCTCCACAAAAGGAGAGTACAAAAGGAGGTGGAATGTCTTACTATGGGGAACTGCAAGTTGGCCAGTATTAGCTAGAATTATATTATGTATAAAGGAAGGTGAGCGATTTATCATTAGCTGGGAAAGATGGCCTAGGTTCTGATCACGAAGGACTCTAAGTGCCAACTAGGGGAGTTAGCATTTTATCCTAGAGGCAATAAGATGCTATGGAAGCTTCTTGAGCAGCAGAGTGACTTGATCATACCTATGCTTTAGAAATATCAATTTGGCTGCTATGTAGAGGATGGATTGGAGAGGTAGAGGAGCAGGGAGATCAATTAAGAGGCTACTGCAATTGTCCAGACAAGAGGTTATGAGGGCCTTCACTGGGGTGGTTGTGTTGTGAGTGGTGAGTGAACAGAAGTGGATAAATGTGAGAGATATTGAAGAGGGGGAAATAACAAGGCTTGGCAAATGATTGCATATGGAGTGCGCAGAAGAGTGAGTAGTTCCAGATGATTCCATGGTTATGCAGCTGGGTGACAGGATGAATAGGAGCATCCTTGACAGAAATAGGGAAGTCAGAAGGGCACATGTGGATCGAGGTGGAAAGACAATGAATTGGACTTGCTGACTTTGAGATTCCTGCGGGAAATTTGGGTGGAGATTTCAACAGGCAGCAAGAGATGTGGGACAGGAGTTCCAGAAAGAAATGAAAACTAGAAGTGTCTATTTTTGAGTAATTTGCATAGATATGATAGGTAATCCATGGGGGAGGGGAGGTTATATATTTGTATATGTGTGTATGTATATGTATATGCATGTATACATACATACATACATACATAGAAAAGAGGAGAGGACCAAAGATGAAGATGATCCTGCAGAGGAGAGAAGAAAATGGAAGGTGATAGATACAAGAAAAGAGGAAAGAAAGGAAGGCTGATTATTTAAATGTCGCTAATAACAAGGGCAATTCTTGAAGCAAAATATTACAGAATCTCAGGACAGAAAAGAAGCTTTCCAAGGCTTAAAAATATGCAATTTATTGCAGAAATAAGGAATTAAGAATGACTGTTATTCTTATGTAAATGTGTTTCCATATCATGTTCCATGTAGCTTGTGGGTGTTCACATGGGTTGTACAGATGTGGTTTACAAGAAGGCATAAATGGAAACTTGACCTGCTAGGAATCTCTGTTCCTATATGGAGAGTATCTGGAGACTGATGCAACTAGGCTGGACACTGTGCTGTCCACAGAGGGGATACTGGGCTATAACCATATCTATCTGGCTTCCTAAATATTTCTGGGCTATGGGAAATTATTTTGTGCTATGGTTCAAGCTGCTTCCCTATTTGCTGAAGCTTTGTTCCTTTCCACTAGATATTAGTTAGACCATGACAAATAGGGAACAGTGAACAAACTCATTTAACCAAGTAGAAAGCCATGAGAAAACAGATTAGAATATAACAGACAATGTACAGAGTGAATGAAAGTTCATTGGGAGCAAGATATCTCAGATGAACTGAGAGAGTACCTGATCTCATCCCAGAGAAAATTCCCTAAAGTATCTAGGGAGGCGAGATGGAAATCAAGGACATAGTGAGGCACTGACTTCTCTACATGTCTTTTTTTTTTTTTTTTTTGCTGCTTCCTAAAGTTTTGTCCCTCTTTATCTCTGATTTTATCCACAAAGAGGATGTGGAACCATGTGTGTCCTCTCTTAAAATAGTAAGCACAGAGGCAGATTTCCCTTTTTTAAAAGTTCTCTTGCCATTGAGGTGAACCTTATAAAAATGCACCAGGCTTGAAACCTGGGTTTTGTTGATATCAAAATGCTTAGGGAAAACTTTGGGGTTGTCCCCAAAACAAAAATGGAGAATAGGCTTTTTGGAGGTCATCTTATTTGCCATAGAAAAGTTACTTAAAAATATCTTCATCATTATAGATGGTTGTACTTGTTCTTTTAGTTAGAATAATAGTCTCTAGATAGAAGATAGATTAGAGGTCTGGTGGAGGATATCTAGAATCTCAGGGGAGTGCTTGCCTCAATTTTTTAATCTATAAAATGGAGGTATTACTTGGCTTCTACTATGGGAGACTGATCCTTATCAATTACTGGGGGGAGATGGGGATAAGTTTATGTTGATGATATTATCTCATACATACTTTTTGTTGGTAAATATGGTTAAAACGTGTTGTCTGTGGAATCTAAACTTAGGGTTAAGGTAAGGTGTCAGAGAAATGCGAATAGGTCAGTAGTTCAGCATCCTGAGGTAGGGAAGTGATTGGAGTCCTTACAGTAATTCAAAAACAGAAAAAGGTGGCTAGAGCCCATTGGTTCTATGGTGTGTCTATGAACTAAGCTTGGTTGAGAAACAGCTAATAGAACAGTCACAAGGGAGTAAGTAGACTTACTTAAGCAACTCAAGTAAACTTAAGTTACTTAAGTAAGTTTACTTAAGTAACTTATGTTTACTTAATAAATGGTCAGAAGTAAACCTCAAGTTAGACTGAGAGTACTATCCATGTGGTGAGGAGTGTAAAGGCCTAGGGCACAAATGGAAGAGGTACTGTAAGAAGAGAGGAGACAGAAGAGACTCAGATTGAGAACATTTCCAGGATTGAAAATGTGAAGATCCTTTGAAGAAAGATGAGATGGTGAAAGGTCAAAAACCTAAGGCCAGTGATAAATTTGAGGCCTGGATAGAAAAGAATATTTTGTACTCTGGGAATCTAGACTCTAGACTGGAGAACAGTAGCCTGGACAATACGGTAGTCTGGAGAACACGGTCATCTGGACAGATAAATCCACAGTGAGAGAATTATGAATGAATTAAAATAAAGGTCAAGGCCAAGTAGGAAGCTAAACTAGAGACAACAGAATCACAGAAGACCTGGTGAACCCATACTTGATTATTTGGCTCAATATTATACTATAGAAATCTTTGCAACTTATAATATTGTTACATTTTCATCTTGTTTTATACACACTCTTCCCTTTCCTCTGTCACCATTTTTGACCTTTAATGCTTGAGCATTCACCATATTATGAACCAAAAGGAGTGTGTTGTTTTCAGGGTGTGAAAGTAAAAGGAGGGATCATAGGATCACATATTTAGAACTGGAGTGCACCAGTCAGTCCAAACCTCTTACTTTATAGATAGGAAAACTGGGGCCAGGGAAGTTAAGTGGCTTACCCAGAGTCACTTAGCTACTAAGTATATGAGGCAGAATTTGAACCCAAGTCTTCCTCACTCTAACCCTAAATGCACTCTGTCCAATATATCATGCTATTTTGAAGGAGTTATATAGTTCCTCATGGCCAGATGAAAATGAAGACTCCAGGAAATAGGAGAAAGATAATGACACAGACCACTACATAGAAGACACAATTCATCTGGATTTTAGATGGTTGATGAGAAAGTTAAACTGGCCGAGGAAGTTACAAAGAGAGCCATGTTTCCTTACTCCCTTTTCCGGGGCCAAGCCATGAAGGATCACACCTACTCACCTAATCAACCTCTGAGGTATTTTGTAAATAAGTATACAGTCAGATCCACAGGACTCTGAGTTCTCTGGAAACATAGTGCTATATTAAATCCATTACATTATTTTTCTACAAGCTAGAATGGAATCCTCATTTGGATTTTCATTCCTTTCTTATCTGAAATAATGATAATGTAATGATGATGATGATGATAAATAACAGTAATTATAAACTGGTGACAGTAATGTATTTTAAAAGCAGTAAACCATCCTTTTAGCATCAAGGAATGGATTGAAAAAAAAGTCACCTAAGAAGATTCCCTTCTTAATGTTAAGGATAGAGATAGAAGGAAGTTATAGTGAAGTGACATATGCTGGTAAGATTGCACCGTAAATGTGATGTTTGGTGAGAGCATATTTCATCTGGCAGACTAAATTCCAAACAGAAGGCAATAGAGAACCTTGCCATTAACAGAAAATAGGAAGGAGTTAAGAGTAAGCTTCGTATGGGGCTTGGGGGCGGGGTGGGCTCCCTTCGCAAGTACAGATGGAGACAAAATCCTCAAGCACTTGGAGAGCTTGATAATTTTGGTGGAATACTTGACAGTGGGCCCCCTCACTTCCCTATTGTTCCTGGAAGAAGCCCTGATTAGACAAAAGACTGTTGCCAACTTTTTATTCTATCTTTACCATGAACGTAAGATACCCTTTTTGTTCCGTGCTCAGCCCACACACTGACGCAGCACTCCATCCCGACCTCCTGCTTCCTTGTCTTTTTTTGGGCAAATTCTATCCCCTTTTTCAAAGTGTTTGCGTGGGGCAGGGAACATGCCAATACCCTGTTTGACTGGCAAAGACTTCAATCAGTGGCATGCCACGAATGCTTTCTGGTGACATGATTTGTAAATGAGGATTTTTTTTTAAAAGACACCCAGATCTGTTCCTGGCATCTCAGTCTTAAAATGTGGCTCCTGGGGGGTCTCCTTTGTCTCCCCAGCACCTCCTGATCCCAGTGTACAAATAATGTTTATATTCCAGTTCTCAGAAAAGAAGAAAAATGAAAATATTTCATTGAAAGCTGACAGCTTTAACGAACTTTAAAGGTTAGCGCTGGTGCTAGTTAGCATATCTATTCATGTCTCCATCAGTCTATTGAATTACTCAGCTGAACACGTACACAAAAGCAAAACTTGAAAAAAAAGTACCCATATAGCCAACATTAATAATTCATAAATACTAGAAGCTTGTGACTGACAATTTTTCCCCCTACTGTGTTGAAGTTAAGAACTGAATCCTGATAGCTCCTAAGTTACTCTAGAAGCTCAAGGAGAGACCCTGCCCAGGAATGTTAATGTTTCTGTAAGTGGTTAGCTACCAAAACATATTGTGAGTTTTCATCCCCTCAAGCAATTGTTCATGTTCCTTTAGATTAGTAGAAGGTAGAGCTTTTCATGAGATGTTTAACTGACAGTTTTTATATTTGAATTTCACAAGCATCTGCAGACCATAAAGAACTCCAAATTCAACCATAATCCTCTGTTACAAAGTAAATCGGAATTTTTGAACAGATTCCAGATGCCAATTATGGTATTAATGAGGATACACAATCTTGCTTGTCTCCATTGGTGGGATCAGAAGGGACATGTTGCTCCTGACAGACTAGCCTGCCCCTAACTTCTTCCCCAACCCCCCACCCCCTATTCTCCACCTGGCTGATAAATTAAAATTTTGATTATTAAACCTTCCAATTGAAAGTGAAAGCTATTAACATGTTTCTCTCCCAGAATTACCCATTTTCTTGGGAACCAAGTGACAAATGCTGCAGCTGTTGCCAGACAATGAATTGATTTCAGGCCTTGGAGTATGAAGAATCGAAATCCAAGCTTTAAGCAATTAGGGAGATTTAGCTGAGGACTCCCACAGAGAACTAAAAAGACAGGGCTATGGAGTGTGGTCTGTTCGGCCTCTCCAGGAAGTTTCTCCATTATATTCAGGGGAGACCAGAGTGGACCACAGAGCAGACCTTCTGAACTTGTTTGTAGAAAAATCCAAGCCCGTAGTCTGAAGGGCCTAGGGCTCATTCATCCTTTGGTTATGCCCTACCTTTCTTGCCTTTAAGATTCTTAAAGTCTTATTTTCCTCCCCAGTGTTTCCACTTTATGGGAAGGACGTGGAAGCGTCTTCCCTTAAGTACCGTGAGAAGTGCCTTCCTAAGCATTGGAAATGGTGACTCGATCTCAGAGACTCTCTCCTTCATCACTTTTGTTTCACAGATAAGTGATCAGCAAGGATTTTTATCCAGGTCCCCGACTATAGGATCAGTGCTCCCTTTCCGTTGAGCTCTATTGCCTTTCCCTGGTGGCACAAACCCCACAACAACACCCCCCCATCTAGACCTGGCATCTGTGTGCCCTAAATCTAGAAAGCTCTCGACTCTCTAAGTTGCCAGGCCAGAAATGTGTTTGTTTGTGTTCTAAGAACTTGAAGAAATAACTCAAAACTTACCATTGTCACAAGCTGTGCAGTTACTGCTGCAACAACAGTCTGGTAAATTTCCCTTGTTCCTCTTTCATCAACAGGAGTGAGTCATATATAAAAGATTTATATGAGCCATATATAAAAGATTTCAGAGGAATCTCTAGGTACATAGTAGGAAGCCTTCCGAATCACTGCTGCTTGATTGGAGAGGACATCTTGGGTGTTTTATCAGAATTGGATTGGTCAATAACACAATTGGCTGATGCTCATATAGCATTTTAAAGCTTGCAAAGTACTCTACATCTGAATAAACATTGATCTGGAGGTAGTGGCTATGGGGTCAAATATAAGGTCTGTTGCTTATTTCCTTTTAGATTTTGGGAAGGCCATCTCCAATCATCCTGATTTACATCTTGCCACTGGACCCAGATGGCTCTGGAGGAGAGAGACTGATAACCTTGCACAGTTCTCCCTCACTTAAATCCAATTTACTTGCAAGTCATGGCATCATTTTCCTGTTGTCGTGGTCCTCTTTGAGAAGGAAGGACAAATAACAACAGCAGCAATTGGACGTTGGACACATAACTTAATGTCTCTGAGTTTCACTTTTCTGCATAATGGAAAATGTATGAATAGATCAGAGGTTCTTAAACTGGGGTCTAAATTATTGTTTTCAAAGTATTTTAAGAACTGTATTTCAACATAATTGGCTTTTTCTTTGGATAATCCTATATATTTTATGTCTTTTTTAAACATTATCCTGAGGAATGGTCCACAGGCTTTATCAGACTACCAAAGAGTTTCATGCCACAAAAAAGCTGAACAACCCCTGGATTAGGTGGAGTAGAAGTAAAAAAAATTAAAGTTAGTATCAGGGTTGGTTCTGGAACTCAAATCTCTTAACTCCTGTCAAGTTGTATGTTATTTTCATTACTACATATTGTCTCTCGGCACCTTTCCCTTTATAAATGCTTAGTACAAAGAATCAGGGCTTCTTTGACTTGCTGAAATTGACATAGGTAGTTATTATAATGACACTAATGCCAAATGTGGCTGGAATACTGCATTGGTCTTGGCACCTAATGGATCATGGTTGGATCTATTTTGTAACAAGATGGTTAAGCAGAAGGAGAGATAACTGCAAGAGAATATTTAATATTTTATGGCCATTTGGCTACTGGTATTCTTGGACATGTTCTTATCTTTATAATGGAGGATTTGGCCAATGAAAGTCCAGTCCCTAAAATATGTGCAGATATTCTATGCCTGGTCTTTCAGTCCAAGAGACCTTATGGAAACTTGAGATGAGTCAGGTTTTGGACTCAAAATTAGTTCTGTGTGATGATGTAAAGCCTTCTGATTTGCTTCAGAGGTGTAAGGACTGATGGATATGTCAGGAGAGGCTGAGCTATAACTTAGAGTGTATCAGAAAGGTTTGAAAAGAATCAATCAATCAATAGACATCTTTTAAGCACCTACTGTTTTAGGCACTGTGCTAAGCACTGGGAATACAAAAAAAGGCAAAAGAAAGTTTCTGTCCTCAAGGAACTTACGATATATCAGGGGAGACAACATGCAAGCAAATATATACAAAGGATGCTATCTACAGGATAGGTGATAACCAACAGAGGAAAGGCACTGAAATTAAGAGAGGCTGGGAAGGCTTCCTGTAGAAGGTGGGATTTTAGTTGGTACTTAAAGGAAGCCATGGAGGTCAGTAGGCAGAGTTGAGGAGGGAGAGCATTCCAGGCATGGAACATGACTGGAGCTGACGGATAGGGTGTCTTTTTTGTGAAACTGCCAGGAGACCAGTGTTCCTGGACCAAACAGCATGTGTTAGGGAATGAGATATAAGAAGATTGGAAAGGTAGGAGGGGGCTACCTTATGAAGGGCTTTGAATGCCAAACAGAGCATTATGTATTTGATCCTGTAAGCAATAGAAAGTCACTGAAATTTATTGAGTAGAAGGTTGGCATGATCAGACCTCTGCTTTAGGAAAATCACTTTAGTGGCTGAATGGAAAATGGATGGGAGTAGAAAGAGATTTGAGGCAGGCAGACCCACCAGCAAGCTATTGCAATGATCAAGGCATGAGGTGATGAGAGCCTTCAATAGAGGGGTCACAGTGTGAGAGGAGAGAAGGGAGTATATAAGAGAGATGTTGCAAAGGTGAAATTGGCAGACCTTGGCAACAGATTGAATATCAGGGAGGTAAGATTTAGTGGGAAGCATAAGGTGTTCAGGAAGGACTAGCACCTCCTCCATGAGGACTTGCTGAGCCCTTTTCAGGGCTGCTCATCCACCTTTGGTGTCCACCTTCACCCAACTCTCATCTGCGGCTCCAAGAAACTGTAGCATGGATGATCAACTCTGATTGACTTAGCATTTCTCAGCAATACGATGATCCAAGACAATCCCAAAAGATGGAAAATGCTATCCACAACCAAAGAAAGGACTATGGAGACTGAATGCAGATTGAAGCATACTATTTTCACTTTTTTTTTGTTTTTTTGCTTTTGTGATTTTTTCCCTTTTGTTTTTTTTCTTTTACAACGTGACTAATGTGGAAATACGTTTATGTGATTGCACATGTATAACCTATATCAGGTTATTTGCCATCTTGGGGAGGGGGGATGGATGAGAGAGAAGGAGAAAAAATTTGGAACTCAAAATCTTATTAAAAATGAATGTTGAAAAACTATCTTTACAAGTAATTGGAAAAAAATAAAATACGATTTACAAGAAAAAATAAAAGAATCTGTAGCATGCACAGCAGCCACACACCAGTAAAACTGTCTTGACAGAGGAGCTAAATCAGGTTGAAGGTAACTGACAAGCCTCAAACCTGTTAGTGAGTTAGGGGGATGTCTACCCCAAGCATGTGAAGACTTCCCCTGGCAGAATGGGTGGATGAGGACAGTTTGTTCCAACAGCCATGAAAGTGGTTGAAGAAGGCTCTGTGGGGCATTTAGAGCTTGGTGAAATGTTGAAGATGCCAATGTCATCCACTGCATCCCTGGTATCACCAGTCATCTTGACCTTTGTCTTGATGACTCTAGAAGAGAGAATGAGGCTGATGACTTTGAACAACTCTGCCTCACTTAAATCCAATTCAGGAGCAAGTCAAAACATCACTTGTGATGTCATTGATCCTCTTCAAAAACAAAGGATGAACAACAATAATGAAGCAATCCCTGCCCTCAAAGAGCTTCCATTCTATATTCATATATGTATACATACACACATACTTACAAATATATATGTACAAATACACATATGCATATATGAGTGTAGCATGTAAACTCTTTGAATGTAAGCATATACACACATACACACATATGGGTATTGGACAGAGTATGCTAGACTTGAAGTCAGGAAGATCTGGGCTTCAATCCCGTCTCTTGCTAGCCACACTTACTAACTGGGTGACTATGAGCAAGTCCTTTAAACTCACACAGTCTAAATTTCTTCATCACTAAAATGAGGGTATTGGACTCTTTGACCTCTACAATCCCATCTACTTCTGAATCCATTATTCTATACCTTAAAGGAAAATACAACATATAGAAAGAAAACTAAATATGATCATATGCAAAGTAATGTGCTGTTCCAAGAAAGATAGAACCCCCTACTTGGAAGGTGGTAAAGAAAGGCCTTGTTTAGGGAGTGGCACCTGACCTATGCTTTGAAGGAAGCTAGGAATCCTAAGAGGTGGAAGTAAAGTATATAGGCAGTCAGAATGGAGCATGGAGGGAGGAAATGGGATGTTGCTTATGAGTGATTACTCTCAGTCCTACACAGATAAAGTCCAATCCCACAAGGAAGAGTACACAAAGGGAAGAAACATGAAAGTCTGGAAAATGTAGGTAGGGACCATATTGTGCCATATCTAGATCTCTCTGGAAATTTGATAGATGGGCCAGTGCTGAGTTGGTGCACAGTTTCTGCTTGAAAACTGAAATTTGGAGAAAAAAATTCTTCCCTTCCTCCAACCTTAAGGCTCTTCACTTGAATCCTGGTCAGCTGCCCTGGGAATTATATTATCTCAGATAAGAACAACATAATTTCTGATTGCTAGTGCTTCTTTTCCTCTGTATTTTTCAGTTAGGTGTCCTAGTGGATAGAGTGTTGGACCTGGAGTCAGGAAGACCTGAGTTTGAATTTGATCCTACATTAGCTGTATTGACCCGGAGTAAGTCACTTTACCTCTGTTTGGCTTGGTTTCCCTATCTGTAAAATGGGGTTAGTAGCAGAACCTCTCTCTCAGAGTTGTCGTGAGGACAAAATGAGATATGAGTAAATTGCTTTTCCTAAAACACTATATAAATGTTAACTGTTATTATTAGGGAATGATGAGGGAAGGGGGTCTGTGAGTGTCTGTCTTGCAGCAACATCTTCCTGTTAACTGCATTTGATAGATGTGGACAGGAGGTTAGAAGAAATCGGTTATATTCATTCTCAGTAGGTGAATTCTTAAAACGCTAGTCTTTTGTGTTGTTGTCCTGGTAAAACTGTTAGACACCAGAGGCTTTAGAAAAGGCCCGTGGAAGCAGCAGTTTAATTCCTATAAGCCACTCTGGATCTCAAGCCAGGTTCTTTATTCTTTTCTAATAATTTCACATTGACTTACCTTTCCTTTTTTCCATTAATTGTTGCTATTAATTGGGTATATTTTAGTTTTTAATAACATGAGGAAACTATCTTTTTTGTCCACAAGGTAGAATACTGAGAGATGCCAGTCCACTGATTTTGCATTGACCTTACAGTCTCTGACTTGACTCAATTTAATTGCAGAAATTGTTAGCCTCAGCTGAGGAGGGAGGTAAGAACCCTAATATATCCCAAACTGGATTTAAGAACAGTTTTCCTTTTTAGTCAGTGTTCCATTTGTCACAGGTTGGGGGGGGAGAAAAAACCCTAGTGATCCCACGCTGTTCTCAGGTTATACTTTTCAGTAATGCTAAGAGCTCAGTTGGCTGGGTAACTTGATTATTCCGAAGAGCATGCTATTAGCAGAGCAGGAAGGAATAAAAGGAAACAAAAAGGAATCTACATTAAGACCATAGACATGGTATGCAATACAATTACTGTAGTTTTCAGATCCAAAATTCTATTTAATTATTATTATTTTTTTTCTTTCAGCATGCTGGTATTCTGGTAAGGGGCTTTGTAAGAGTCAAGTAATGGACAGTTGCCCAGAAAAGGCTGAGAGATTGCATTGTGTAGTGAAAAAGAACATGAGGCTGGGGTTCAGGAGATGGGAATTGTCCCGTCATCTCTTCTTTGTGAATTGGTGTGTTAAAAATAGGGTGAATCATGTCATTGTGCCTCAGTCTCCACATCCATAAAATGGAAATGAGAATTTCTATCTGCTGCCTACTTCATGGAGACATTGTATGCATGAATGAGATCATATGAATTAAGTACTTCAAGTCCTTTGGGAGAAAAATGGTATATGTATTAGAGTTATTATACTGGAACTTGCTAAAACACTATTCAACTAGACAGCAGAAATCAGTAGGTGACGAGGGTACTTTGGGCCCTATTCAAAGGGGCTTAGTGACTAGAATACTAAAAGGACCTAATTAGGAGGGAGGTTTTTACCTATTAGGTGGTCCCCCAGCATGAGTCCCAAGTATAGCATTATAGTCAGGCCTTTGAGTATATTGTCCCTTTCTTGTCTACCCTCCCTTAGGTGCCTTCTAATTGTCAGAAAGACAATTGGAAATAAGCCCAAACAGTAAAGGGAATTACCAGGAAGATCATGGAAAGTGTTCAAATCTCTAAGGAGAAGCAATGACTGGGAGGCTTAAGGCCTTCATACACCATTCTAACCCATGCCACATTGCTTTTCTTTAAAACTCCAAAAGCGTCTCATTTGAGGCTAGAATCACTATTGTTTTCTGATTAGGGAGAGGTTCATCTGAATCCAATATAAAATCTCTGAAATTTCTGAGAGGGTTTTAAATCTTTATCCCTATGATCTATCTATCTACCTCTCTCTCTCTCTATCTATGTAGATAGATATATAGTTATATCTCCATATGTCCATCTGTCTACATAGATCTATTTACTTATAGATTGATCTATAGACAACTCTTTTTCAAAAAAATTGCTTTCCTTTGCAATCCTGTGTATTTTATTTAATGAATTTAAAAACATTATTTTGAGGGATACGTAGGATTCACCAAACTGCTAAAGTCATTCAGGACACAAAAAAAGAATACCTGCCCTACAATCATCCCTGGCCCTGATTGGTGAGCTCTTGGCTTTTCTTGCATGGAACCAGGCTGCCATACTTCCTGGCCCTTTAAAAGCAAGCAACCTCCTTCCCACTCCCTTTCTAGCTCCTCTTTAGATCTTCTCTTCCTCCATTAGAATATAAGCTCTTGGAGGTCAGTGACTACCTTACTTTCTTGTACAAGCATTTAAATTTCTACCACATAGCACAGTGCTTAGCTCATAGTAATCATATAATAAATGCTTTACCACTAATTTTCAGCATGGCACAGTGGAAAGAGAGATAACTCTGGAGTCAGAAGATGTAGGTTCAAATCTATCCTCTGTCACTTACTAGCTGTCTGACCTTGGACAAGTCATTTAACCTTTGTCTGCCTCGGTTTCCTCAACTGTAAAATGGAAGATAATAATAGCACCAGGGTTGTTGTGAGGATCAAATAAGATAATATTTGTAAAGTGGTTAGTACGATGCCAGGAACATAGCAAGCATTGAACAAATCCTTCCTTCCTTCCTTCCTTCTTTCCTTCTTTCCTTTCTTTCTTCCTTCCATACCTTTGGTTTTATGGAGGAAATGCCAGAGAAATGAATGCACAGGTTTGGTCCTGATGCTGTCAATCTCCAGAGAATTATGATCTTGGACCGTCTTGTTTGGGATCAAGTCCTCCTAGTTGGTGTTAATCATTCTGTCCAACTTTGACATCATACAGGTTGCATTGGTGACAAAGTGAGGCTGTAGGTTTCTGTTTGTGTGTAGAGAGAACTGAATACAAGACAATCCCTAGGCTATAGGGTTGTAATTCAGGGTCAAATGTAAGTGTTTTTGCTTCAATTACATTTTCTCTATGTAATAGATTCTGAAGGTCTTTGGTGGCATCTGCTTTCAGCACCATATCATTACAATGCCCTCATCCCCTTGTTTTGTTTCCTATTTATCTTTTTCCTTTCTGGATTAGCACAGCAAAAGTAATTTAATAATTTGAGATTCCTATTCTCTAAAAATAATAAAAAATGGCATTTGCCCCATGCATCAGCACACATTCTGATATTTAATAAGGAGCTGGTGCATTTGTAACAAATTTATAGTTCCCTAAATGAAAACTTCTTTGGGAGACTATACTATCATGATGATGGTAATAACAGACCACTAGCCCACTCCAAGACTTTAATATTCTTCACGCTTTCCACAGAATGACTTGATTGATGTATTTTTTTTCTCCCAAAGCCCTAGAGAGTTGTCTGCTCCAGCATGAAATGCTGAGACATTGTGCCCAAGGCACACTCTGTGGAGTGCAACTTATAAGAAGATATGATGCATGGGATGCATTTAGATTGTGTGTGTGTGTGTGTGTGTGTGTGTGTGTGTGTGTAGGGAGAGTGAGATGAGTAGGGAAAGGCATGAGGAGAAGGAAGGTTCATCACTTTGGTTCATAATAATAGCTTAACATTTTAAAAAGGGATTTATACTTAAAAAGCCTTTTATATCCATTATCTCACCTCATTCAACAACCTTGCAAAATAATAGCAGGCAGACTGTTATTCCCATTTTACAGGTCAAACAATCAACAAGTATTTATTAAGCATCTACTATGTGTCAGGTCTAGAGATACAAGAACTATACAGATGATACAGCTAAATTTTAAAAGTTAAGTAAGGGATATGCTAGAGCCATCTTAAAAAATCAATTATTAAATTTTCAATGTGAGTATTTATATCTCAGAAATTCGGTAATGCTACAAATCAGGACTTGATTTATTGTTTTTGTTGATTGCCTAGACTTCAGAAAGTGATAGAGAAAATATTACTAATGTAGATTAAACTTAAAAGTGTCATGAGCACATTTTCCTCCTACAGAGCTAGTTGTTAAACATATACCAGCACACCACTGGGTAAAGTCATTTGTCTCAAATTGAGCAATTCATGGGTGATAGAGCTGAAAGATTAAACCAAGTCTCCTAACTACAAATCCAGTTCTCTTTTTGCTATTCTATGCTGCTTCCTGTATGCTTTGCCTCTCAGTTTGGCTTATGTTCCTTTCTCATAGTCCTAACTGTGAGACTTGTATCTTGACTATTTATGGCAAAGCAATTCCTGCTTAGCCTTAGGAGCTGAATCTAGGCTTTTATGGCATGCATGTAATGAATACATGCGATTAGGTGTGATGTTCTCATACACACAAACATATGTGTATATATACATACATACACATACATGCATGCGCACACACATATATCTAGAAACTTCAGTTTTCATGCTGATTTTTCCTGGGAAGTGGTGGTTGACTACTTGATTGAATAGTTTAAATAAAGATGAATACTTGTTAGATAACATTTTTGGCATGGGAAAATCATGGGACCATCAAATATAGACTATTGAGACTGACTTTAATTCCTGGCAAAATTTAGAGTGCATCATTAAAGAAATAGTTTGTGAAAGCATAGGAAGAGAATCAGTGATCATTATGAGCCAGTGTAGCATGAGTTAATCAAGGAAAGATGGCCAAGCTAATCTCATTTTTCTTTTATTGAATTGAGTTACTAGAGTAGTCAGCTGGGTGATTGCTGTAACATACCTAAGTCTCAGTAAAAAATTTGGATCATTTTTTCCATATTTCTCATGGACAAGATAGATGTGAGTTGGACAATAGTTCAGTTGGGTAGATCAGAAAGTGGTCAAGCAACCAGATCCACAAAATAGTGATTAATGGATTTATGTCAACATGGCATGAGGCCCCTAATGGAATGCCACAAGGCTCCAGCCTTGGCCCTATTCTGTTAAACATTTTTATCAGTGATCTAGATGAATGCATAGTTTATTAAATTTCAGATGATACAAAGCCAGGAGGATAGTAAATATGTTAGATGACAGAAAGGATATTCAGAAAAATTTCAGCAAGATGGGCCAAATCTAATAAGATTAAATTTAATGGGAATAAATATAAAGTAAAAAAAATTAACTGCATGAGTGCAGAATAGAGGAGACATGACAGTTCATGAGGAGAAAGTCCTGAAGGGTTTAGTGGACTGTGAGTTCCATATAAGAATGGCATGACAACTTAAAAAGGTCAGATAGATCTTGGCAACCTAAAAAGATAAGATAGATCTTAGTCTACATTAAGAAGCATAGGCTTCTTCATAGTCTTCTACAATAGATCTATTTGACTTGGCTTGCTCACACCTATAATAGAGTGCTCATTCTGAGAACTGCATTTTAAGGTGAATACTAACAAAATGGAATATTTCCAGATTAGGGCTAATGTGGTAAGTTGATTTAGAACCATGAAATTTGAGTATCATTTGAAAGAAAGTGGCTGCTTACTATCTGTGTGACCTTGGGCAAGTCACGTCACTTCTGGTTGTTTCACTTTCCTCAACAGTAAAATGGGGATAATAATAGCACCTACCTCACAGAGTTGTTGTGAGGATCAAACTAGATATTTGTAAAGTGCTTAGCACAGTGCCTGGCACAAAGTAGGCACTATATCAGTGCTTATTCTCCATCACCTCTCACCACCACTCACCCCACCAGATAGCTCCTAAGTTTCTCTTCAGGAAAAGACTTTGGAAAACAATAGGTGTGTTGCCATTTTTAAAGAACTGCCTTCAGAATATAGAACTAGAAACAAGATGTGGATGATGCAGAGAAACAAATTTCAACTCCATAGAAGGAAAAATAAACTTTCTCCCTAACAATTAGAGCTATCTAAAATGAAATGGGCTGTTGTGAGATAGTGAATTCCCCATCATTGAAAGTCACCAATTGCAGGTAGAATGTGTCAAGTACGAGCTATGTTAGATTGCCTTTGAGGTTCCTTCCAATTCTGAAATCCTTTGTCAATAATATTCCATGAAGATAGGAGTGGAATTGTTGTAATTGTACGCCATTTGTATCTCTTCTAAAAAATACTTCTTTCTAACTATTCATCGTCTTTGATTTTTGCTATAAGAAGTTGGTGATTTAACTATAAACAGGCAACTGTGAAAATTACTTTGTATTAATGGCTGTATACTTTGTAATTACTTTCTTAAATACATGTTGTGTCTCTACAGTAGAATATAAGGTCCTTGAAGACAATCCGCCAATCAACTAGCATTTATTAAACATCTATTATTTTCCAGGCATTGTGCTAAGCATTGAAGATACAAAGAAAGACAAAAAATATCCCCCAAAACCAACTTCCCCCAAAGACACCCCCAACCCCAAACAATAACAGCAAAAACCAGTCCCTACTCTCAAAAACCTCGTGGTCTAAGGGGGCAGATGATATGCAAACAACAACGTAAAACAGGGTATAGACAGACTCAATTGGACATAGTCTTAGGGGATGGCATGAAGATTAAGGAGGACTGGAAAAAAGGTTTCTGTGGAAGGTAGGGTTTTAGCTGACTGATGCATGAAGGAGGCCAGGGAAGCTAGGAGCTGGCAATGAGGAGGTAAAGAATTCTAAATGTGGGAGACAGCCAAAGAAAGTGCCCAGAGGTGGGAACTAAGAGTGTCATGTTTGAGGAGCAACAAGGAGGCAGGTGTCACTGCTCAAGATAGAAGCTGTTTCGTTCTGGAATTTATTTCTCCAAGTCCCACTAGCACAGTATCTTGTCCATTAGGTCATAGATTTACTGCTATAAGGGGCACAGTTTCATTTTCTAAATGAGGAAACTGAAACTTAGAGGGATTAGGTGACTTGTTTAATGTCACACAGCTAGTAAGGGATAGAGGAAGAATTCGAACCTAGATCCTCTGGCTCTAAATTCAGTGCTTTTCCTCTCTGTACTAGGTTATCTCTCTTAAGAGATGCTTAATAAAAAGGCTTACTGACTTGAATCCATTGAAGTTGAGGAAGCATTTTCAAATGTTTAATCAAGATCAGGTCACTTCTTTACATAAGCAAGGAAAAGATTGCCTGCTGATAACAACGTCAAGAAGTATCTTCTGACAAGGGAGAGGTGGGGTTCCTGGAAGCCGGATCTCAAAAGAAAAAGGGATAATTGACCCCCCCTAAAGCTGCAGAACAAAGGTAAGCCAGAGAGTCCTCCACTGAAAACCAAAGCTAGTGGGATAGGCCTCAGGGAGCTAGGGAGCATCATAAAATTGATTAGACGCTGCCTTTAATAAACATCTAAGGAGCAAGACTTGTCCATCCAGGAATGGGAATTTACAAAAGTCCTGCCAAGCCTCAGGGGCTCTTAACCATGGAGTCTAAGGAGAAATATCTGGTTAGCAAATGCTTGGTATAGGGAAAATGGCAAGACCTAGTTCTGACTCCTGGCTTTAACATTTGCTAACCATGTGACCCTAGGAAAAGCTCTTAATGCCTATGAACTCCCATTTTCTCATATATAAAATAATCGGTGCTCCAACTGATCTAACATTACAATTTCCACAGACAGATAATACTCTGTGTGCCTCCCAGCAGTGATGTGGCCATCCAATGAGAGACTGTATACAAAGAGCATAAATCGCAATAGCTCACATTTATAGAGTGCATTAAGATTTGCGTTATACCTAATATCTCATCTCATTCTCATGACAATTCTATGAATTAGTTGGGTGCTGTTATCTTCCACTTTTTATAGATGAGGGATCTGAAGCTCAGAGAGGGTAAGTGATTTGTCCAGTCATATGGCTAGTTGTTGTTGTTTTTGTTTGCCCTTCATTCTCAAAGAGGTTCAATGACATTACGAAAGTGATGTCTTGACCCATGGGTTAATTGGATTTAAGTGAGGCAGAGCTGTGCAAAGTCATCAGCCTCACTATCTCTTCCAGAGTTATCAGAGTCCAGTGGCAAGTAAGTCAAGATGACTGGCAATGGGAGCAGGTAGGTGGCACAGTGGATAGTACACCGGCCCTGAAGTCAGGAGAACCTGAGTTCAAATTCGGCCTGAGACCAAACACTTGACACTTACTAGCTGTATGACCCTGGGCAAGTAACTTAACCCCAATTGCCTAAAAAAAAGATGACTGGCAATGGTCCAGGATGCAGTGGTAGACCTTGGCCTTTTTAAGCTAAGTACTTTCCCAAGTCTCAGTTTGTCTGAGACAATGCCCATTCAGTGATTAAAGGCTAGGCAAGAATTGAGACAAAAACATGGCTTAGTTTGTCTTCCCAAAAGAATCAGTCTGGGAGGGCATGACCTTCAGAGCTTCTGTCCAAAACAGAAAACAATTGCTATTTGCACTCACTCTGAGCCATCAAAACCCAAACAATGAGCTAGTGAGGCTTGGGCTGGGACTTACTATTGGCCAATCCCAAACAACTAGTAAATATCTGAGGAGGGGGTCAAACCTGTCACTCTGGCTCCAAGTCCAGGGCTCTATCTGCTATGCTAAACTACAAATGTAAAAAATGCCAATTACTCCTCAGAACATTATGTAAGGTGGTTGGCAGTCATTAACAAAACTCTTTAAAGATGGAGAAACTAAGGCCCAGAGAAAGTAAGTGATTTGGCCAAATGAGAGAGAGGTGGATGCAACAATAGCGCTCAGTTCCCCCAGCCATCAAACCAGTGTTTACTCATTAAGATCATACTGTGTGACTCTGAGAAGCTGGACTGAATTTAAATGCAATGTGGAGTAGGGAATGCTGGATTTAGAGACAGGATGGTCTGGGTTCAAATCTACCTCAGATGTTGGGCCTACCTGACAGGGTAAGCCTGTTCAAGATACAACCTCTCTGTCCCTCAGTTTCCCCATTTGTAAAATAAGGGGGCTGGGCTTAATGTCTTCTAAGGTCCCTTCCAGCTCAAAAATCTAAGCCCCTATGGACAATTATCCCCAACACTGCTACCCAGAGCAGCTGTCTCATTCCTACACATGAATCCATTAGCTTCAAAGTTGAATCTTCTGAGATTTCAGGCGAGCAAGTGGTACAGGTAAGCAGCTTGGAGGCTCAAAGATTCTTCCCTCTCTGGCTCTGATCTGTCCTCCTGCTCTATCCCATAACCCTTGGCTTTTGAGCCTGTTACTGTTCAGGGTCAGCACAGTGTCACTTGTTATTGGAGTTTTTTTTGGGGGGGGGTGGGGAGTGGTTTGCCACAGAGGTTTCAGTAGCACTTTTATCTGGTCACTGAAAAGAGACACTTTCCACAGGACTCTTTCAGCTCTTACGTATTGGAGGTTTGTGGTTATTTTCAGCTTTTTAGGATGTTTACATCACTCCTCTGTCTCTATTTTCATAAGCATCACTTTTTTCCCCCAAAATTGAGTTTCTTAAATTGCATTGCTTTATTTCCTGCCTTCATTCTTAAAAGAATCTTTTACTTTAAGATTTTTTAATTTTAAATGCTGCTGATTCAGCATTACTGGTATTTTGGGCCACTGATGAAATGAGTTCTAAATATGGAAGTGGAATTGGAAAGAGGTAGAACAAATTAATATTGGGCACACTCGATTCTATGATGTGATATTTTAAGAGGGAATCCCCTCATTTCCATTTTAAAGTTCCTCTTCACCCACTCTCAGTATGTTGCAAATAGGAATTTATGAAGGGCTCACATATGTGTCTCTGTCACCAGAGCCTTATTCCACCCATGCCAGCAGAGTTGATTCAGTTGCTGGCAGAGTCTTACCCAGCTAGGTTCCTAAATAGAACCTCATTTCCCCTAGCTTCTCTCCTCCTTCCAAACCCTGGAGTCAGGATTCTGGGTTTAAGATTTTAGGTGGACTCGGGACAGACTGGTGACTTAATCACTGTCCTGGACTCACTTGCTAAACTGGTTTTTAAGAGTTTCCTACACCCATCATTCCTCCTGTGGTGTTGCTTCCTGTATAATTCACTCAAGGGACATATTTATACCTGATAAAAGCAACAAGTGTTGTGGCCATATTTTTATACTTCATTATCCAGCTGCCTCTTTGTGATCAAGTCTATGAAGACCAACATTCTTAACTTCCCTCCTAGCTAAATATTTGTTGTCCACAGACGATCAACTGGGATGTAGTTAAGCATATTAGTCCAAAATTCTGGATAGCACTCTAGTGACTATAGGTCTAAACTACATGTGGGATATATTACATGCATCTATCATCATAGTACATGCCTATCCACACAAGTAAATATGCATAAAGACAATTCAATAATAATGCCAAATAGGGTGACATAATGATAGAACATGCATAAACAGCAGCATATAAACTAATAGTTGTTGTTGTTGAGTCATTTTCAGACTTGTCCAATTCTCTGTGACCTCATTTGGGGTTTTCTTGGCAAAGATCCTGGAGTGGTTTGCTATTTCCTTCTCCAGCTCATTTTGCAGATGAGGAAACTGAGGCAAACAGGGGTAAGTGACTCACCCAGGGTCACACAGATAGTGTGTGTCTAAGGTTGGATTTGAACTCAGGTTTTCCTGACTCCAGGACCAGTGCTCTATCCACTGCACCACCTAGCTGCATAAGCTAATAGACAAACAGTAAAATTAGATACAGCTAATTTACAAAAGTATCCTTGGTACCTAAATATGAAGTGATTTCCATATGCATCAATAAATTTATATGATTTTATGCAAGGTACGTATACAAATTTATAGAATGCTTTCCACCAAAAATCTTATGAGGCAGGTAGTGGGAGTATGTTATATCCATTTGATACAAAAGGGAACCAAGGTTGTGAGAGATTACATGGTTTGATCAAATGGCAAAGTGGCAGAAATAAAACCTTAATCTATGCCATCTCTCCAGGTTCAGTGCTAAATCTACTAGCAATCAACTAACCAATCAACTAACAAGAGTGTGTTAAGAATCTGCTACATGCCAGCCGTAAGTATGAGATATAAGTACAAAGAATGAAACAATCCCTAATCTTAAAGAATTTATCATTCTAATAAGGGAGATTAAAAGTACCATCTGTAGTTGGGGTGAGTGGGGGGTGGTGGTGGTGGTGGTTTTAGGGATGGGGGAGGGGAAGAGGTAAGAAAGAAAAAGGAAAAAAAGAAAGTTACATGATAATTTTATTATATATTTAAAAGGAATAGCAAGTTGTACATAATGGATTTGCAATTTCATGTACAGTCATCTTTTTTTTTCTATTCTACTATGTCATGGAAATGCTTATTTTATTTCTTAAGTTTAAAGTAAAATAAATAAAAATTTAAAAAGAAGTACATATAAAAATATAGACAGCATATATATGAAATTAATAATTTCAAATATGTACAAAGTAGTTAAATATGAGGTATTTTGGCAAGGAGGACACATATATCCTGTGCTCAGCACAGGATATATCTTTTAAAAGAATTTTTTTTTTCTAATTACATGTAAAGATGGTTTCCAACATTCATTTTTTTATAAGATTTTGAGTTCCAAATTTTTCCCTCCCTCCCTTCCTCCTTTCCCCTCCTCCCCCTCCACAAGATGTCAAGCAATCTTATATAGGTTATATATGTGTAATCATGAGGATATAGTCTTAATAAATACTTGATTAATTTATATAAAATGTAACCAACAAAACAAAATTAGTAATAGATGCCATAACTTGGAAACCCTTTCCTACGATCAAATGTTATTATATACACCTGAAGGCCAAATAGCCTCTATAACCATGGAAAAGCTTAGTAGAGAATTAGCTGTCAATTTAAAATGTCCAGGAAGGACAAGGAGAGTATAGATGGAAGTCTGGAGTATAGACAGAAGACAAAGCAGAAGAAAAATGATATGTGTGGATCATGCAAGTTTCTGTAACCAGGATGTCCAAGAACTTGGGTGTGGAGATCAGACAAGGATGAAGATACATGGAAAGACAGACTCCATTTTATGAATTAGTTTCCATTTGTTAGTAGGAATTAGCCACAAAGAGGAACCTGGAAAGCCATATGATGTAGTAGAATGGCTACTGAATTGAACTATGGCTCTGCTCCTTCCCACCACCAGGATATACATATACATATACATATACATATACACATACATATACATATACATATACATATACGTATACACACACACACACACATATATATATATATATGTCATACATGTTGTCTTTCCTTATAGAATGAAGCTCCTAGAGGGCATGGGCTGTTTCATTTTGCCTTTGGGTCCCCAAGTTCTAGTACAATACCTGACATATAGCTGGTGCTTAATAAATACTCATTGAAGAGTGGTACACAATATCCCCCAAATGGTGAGATCACTGTGGGCTGGGATGGTCAGGGTAGGATAGGTGGCTGAGGTGGAGCTTGTTCTGAGGCTGAAGGAAGGACAAGATTTCAATAGATAGAAAGAAGGTAGATATCCTTTCTACCAGAGCCAGTATTTTCAAAATCTGTACCTAAGCAGAGCTGTGGTGCCTCACCACTCATTTGCTGATCTATCCACTTAGCTATCCCTATCCCTATCCCTATCCCCAGATACTAATTTGCTGCCAGCATCTGATAGATACTCTCTTCACCTGTGTTTGCAAGAAAGCTAGAATGCTCCCTTGCTTGTGTTTAAGCTGTTTGCCATGACAGAGTATGAATAACAAGATCAGAAGAATCTCTAATATAACTCTAATGGCCCTGTGTGTCATATTTTCCTATTGTTTTTCTTTTATCTCTAGGATGGTAAGTGATTGGCTACCTGCTCTGAGCTTTTCAAAGATTAATTGAATGTCATTGTTTGGGATATATCATCCAAGTGGATTTTCAAATGACTTGTACAAAACCTATTTGGAACACCAAATCAAGGGAAAAAACTCCTTTGTTGAATGGGGAAATTTAAGAGAAATCTTCAGTTTTGTAGAGGAAAACCAGCTCTAGCTAATTCTATGTGGTTCTCAGAATTTAGTTTGAAAGTAATTCAATTCAGTTCAACAAATAATTATTAAACATCTCCTTGGCTCTAGGCAGCAGAAATAGAACGATAAAAAATAAAAACCAGTCCCTGACCTTAAGAAGCTTGTAGTGTATGTGGGGAGAATGGCCCTAACATAACCTAAATGTAAATGAGCAAAAAGACTTCACTAAGATATGGCACCTGAATTGAGCTAAGCATTGCAAAAGATGGAGATTAGGACGGGAGTGTATTCCAAAGATGAGAAACAATTTGTATAAAGGCAAAAAAGTGAGGTAAAATGTTGCATTTGTGAAGAAGACACTGTTGTCTGTAGAGTATCAGCCCTTTCAACCCTCCTTCTCCCCCATTCCTATTGTTTTTCACTTCACAGTTTTCATAGAATGGATTTTGTCAGTAGAGAATGGGATAGGTGTATAAGCAAACACTTTAGCGTTTTGACAAACAGGATTCCAGTTATTTTCATCTTTGAGTGTTTCTTCTAAGCACCTATTAAATTACAGCAGCCCACTTTGATTTATCATTTTTGAATGATATCTTTCATTCTTTTTACACTTAAACTTATTGCCTGTTAATCAGAGATTCAACAAAGGTGACAGTGCTCCAAAGTATTCTGCAAATTTAAGCTAGTATATATGTTGCTATATAGTATATATGTATAGTATATATAGTATGTATTCAGTCATAAGCTGTATAAAGCTGTATAACAAAAACAAATATCCAAGTAGCAAGTATAAATTTATAATAAAGGTTATTGAAGGTAGGTTTTTTTGGTTTTCATATCGATATTGTTGACAAATAATTGCTCATATTTCTAGAAAAGATGTAGCTGATATAAAATAATTAGCTAAAAATGGAAGGAGGTACCTTCATAATGATGACTGGGGAAAAGTTCTTAATAAATGAATAAAGGAGACCACAAAATAGACAGTTTAATTTATATTAAAAAGATGTTGCATGAATGCAATCCATGCAACTAGAACCAGAAGAGAGATTGAAGAGCAGGGAGAAAAATCTTTGTATCACACATAGCTAATAAGCTTAATTTCCAGTGTATACAGGGAATTGACATAAATATAGACCAAAAATAAATTCTTAACACATATATAGGCAAATAATATGAAAAGATAGCTTTCAAAAGAAGAAATACAAACCATCAGTTTTTCTATGGAAAAATACTTCCTATCAATAATAATAAAAAAGTAAGACAAATAATAAAGACATAGACACATAGAACAAGAAAGGCTTAATACCAGCTAATATCTAAAGAAAAAAAGATGGCAAAATTATTACTTATCCATCCATTTATACTTTAGTTGTGCTAGTTATTTGTTTAATAAAATCTTTTGGATTATCAAATGAAAATATTGACTGAGTTTCAGTCCCCATTGTAAATTGCAAAACATGAAAATTCAAACAAATTTGTATTTATTCATGATTGCTAATGGCTGATTAAGTCAGAATTTCTTACTTAAATAATAATTTTATATCCAGTTACAAGTAGCTCAACCTGTTGACTAATTAATTGTTAGCATAGACTAACACTCACCATACTTAATAACAAAATAGAAAGATGTGGGTTGAATGATGATAATAGACAGCACTTTAAGGTATGAAAAGTTCTTTATGTATGTTATCTCCTTTAATTCTTACTAAAACAGCTATACCCCCAAAATCCTTAATTTATTTAGCAATTAACATCAGACTGGGGAGATCACTGGTAATGTAGCATAGGGATTTGTCCTCAGCCTTGTACTGTTCAACATTTTTATCAGTGATTGTATTGATAATATGCTTTTCATAACTGAGTGAATGAAACCAACATTTTAGATGACAAAATCAGGATCTAAAACGATTCAATAGTCTGGTATCACTGCCAAATGGGCCAAATCTAACAAGACAAAACGTAATAGTGACAAATGTATGTCTCATATCCAACTTCAAAAATCCAGCTGCACAAGCAAAGAACTAGAAAGATGTGGGTTGATCACAGTTTATGTGAAAAGTACTTAAAAGTTTTAATGGACTACATACTCAGTAAGGGTCAGGAATGGCTGTAAATCAAGATGCTGTAGACTTTGCTTACTACAGTTGCTCGCATTCCCTTACAGAATTTTTTCCTGGTCACCCTCATCCTTGAACTGGGATCTGGAGCCAGAGGACATGGGTTCAGATCCAACCTGTAATTTTCACTACCTGTGTGACTTTAGGCAAATTATTTAACCTTCTAAGTCCGAGCAGAATACTTTTGTCTGATTTAGATTGACCTGCAGGGATGCTTTGGATGGAAATTATTAATTTACCACTTTCAGCCAATCAGGAAGTTTCTTGAATACCTCCTGAGTAGGCATCTGGTTGTCTAGTCATTTTCCTACATCATCCCTGAGCAATTGTTTCTTCTTCCTCCATAGAGAGGAAAGGAAAATACATTGGGAAATATATTATTGTAATTGGCTCTTCACCTAGGAGAAAGAATAATGCACTGAATCTCATTTGGGTCCCAGAGTCTTTTTTTTTTTTTTTGAAAGGCAGTGTGCTATAACAGAGTTCTGGACTTGGAGTCAGGAAGACTTGAATTTGAATTCTGCCACTGAAACTTACTAGCTGTTTGTCCATGGGCCAATTGCTTAACCCCACTGAGCTTCAGTTTCTTCATCTCTGAAACTGAAGCCAATGTAGTTTATACTTCACAGAGTTAGTGTGAGATCAAATGACTTAATTTACATAAAATGCTTTGCAAATATTGAAATGTTACATTAATAATAATAGTAATAACAATAATAGCTTGTATTTATATAGCTCTTTAAGATTTGTAAAACTCTTTACATGTTATCTAACTTTCCTCATAACATCCCTGTGAAGTAGGCACTATTATTAGTCCCATTTTATAGATGAGGAAACTGAGGCCAAAAGAGATTAAGTGAATTGTCCAGGGTTACACAGCTAGTTAGCATCTTATGCTATTATTAGTATTTTTATTGAAGTAGCTACTAAAGGAAATCTAGCTTATAGGATCTAGAGTTGAAATGATGGAAAGAAAAAAAACCACACATATACTTAGTGCCTTACTATGTGAACACTGAGCTAAGTACCAAGAATATAAATACAAGTAGGCAAGGCCTGACCTCAGTGAGCTTACATTCAAAAAGGGAAAGGTAATCCATATGAGGAGCAAGACAGCGCAGTGGGCAATGTATTAGGAAGCAAGCCAAAGAATACTGATGGCCCAGGATTAGGTTAAGATCAAGTGAAGGCTGAGATTTGAACTCAGGTCCCCTTGACTCCAAGTTCAGAGTCCAAGTTCGAAAGGTAGAAAAAGGGAGAGAAATAAAGATAACATGACTTGGAGAGCTCTGCAAGTATTATGGTAACTGGGACGGGTAAGATAAGGTGATAAACCACTAATAACAGCCAGAATATTAATCGGAAAGGATCTCAGAGGTCATCTGGTTCAATTTGGTCGTTTTAAGGATGAAAGCATTGAGATCCAGAAAACTTAAATGTGTGCCCAAGGCCACACAAGCAAGTGAAAGAGGCAGAATTCAAACCCAGCTCCTCTGAGTCTAAATGGAATGTTCGTTTCACTATATCATGTTCCTTCTCAGAAAGTTCTGTGTCTGTTGTGGGGTTCTATCTTGATGCAAATGCACCAAGTAGTGTCTAGGTCCATGTGGGCCTTTGTCCTTAAGTGCCTCACCCATAGGCCCATTTATTCCCCTTGAGGGGGAGCATGGGAATGATTGAAAGAGTTGGGAGCAGGAAGACCCACTAGGACTCCCTGGGAGAGTGAACCAGGGACCACATGAGTTGAATCCTCCAGGCAGGTGTGTATATCCTACCTTTTAATTCTCAATGGTTTCACTCTCTAGAATTTGCCAGTCTTGTCATGATAATCCAATGTCACTTGAACACTGAATAAGCTTTTGATATCCTTCACTTTCAATCCCTTGACATCCTGTTGGAAACTTCTGCCTGGGATGATAATGTACCCTTGGAATCAAAGATACAAGGTCGTGGAGTAGGTAAAGTTCTTCTTCACCTTCTTTGACCCCTTCTATCATTCCCATGTCCCTTCCTCTGCTCCTGGCTCCATGCCCTCATGAGGTACCTCAGCTACTCAGAATTCTCCATACGATGTTTTCTCCAGCCCTGCTCTCCACTTGGCATGGTTTCAGTTCTAGAGAACATGATGCCTACTTGCCAGGTTAAACTCATCACTTCTAAATTCACTACGATGTTGCTAACACAAGCCGTGATTGATACCACATCTCTCAGTCTCCTTTTCTCTCTGATTAGAGGACTGATGGGGAGAATACTAAACTCTTCCCAACCCCTTCCTTTATTAAGGGCAGGAACTGGACTGAGCTCACTACATCTACTGTCCCTCCTGGTTTCAACTCCATGGAACAACATGCCTTTTCACTGGGTATCACCCTACGTCTGCCAGCTTTCCTGTCTCCTTTTCTGTTCTATCTCCCCTTTAGATTGTAAGCTCCTATGGGATAGGATATTAATTGTATCCCTAGCAGTTAGCATAGTACCTGGTACGTAGTAGGCACTTAAATGTTTGTTACATTGGATTGTTCTTCCAATGCTCCAGACCTTTCTGTCTTCCTTCTCCCTTGCCTCCTTCCCCCGCAATTAGGACTTAGGTCTTACATCCTATGTCCCATTACCCCTCAGCTAATTGTCACATTAGAAAATAATGATAAATTAATCCCCACTAATATTAACGATTTATAAAGAATTAATGTGTTACCTTTTTCTCCATCCCCCAGAGATATTTGCATTTTAATAGAGTGTTCTTGGAAACATATAGCTTTAACTTATAGGAATCTCTTAATTAACTTATAGGATCTCTAATGGTGGCATTCCAGGAATTGACCTGAAAGCTTTCCAACCTTCCTCAAATCACAACAAAGTAGATGGCACATACTCCACCTATGTGTAAGGTGGAGCTCATTTAAATTCACAAGTCTTTAGCCTGGTCCTGCCCCAATAGTATTCTATCTGAAAATTTATTTTTTTGATTTTTCAGATGACTTTAACTTTTTTTTTTTTGAGTAAACTTAATGGGTTCCGGAAATGTCTATTTTTACAAACTAAGGTATTTCTCTCAGATTGCCAGTTCATCATAGTATCACTCTCTTCCTTCTGAGTTTGGGGAAACCATATACCTTTAAACAAATTAAGTGTAATTTGAAGATCACTTCTTCCTGTGTCTTTCATTGTTCACTGGTGAAGGAAAAAACGGAGCTATTAACTTGAGAAGACAAACACTAGGGATCTTCAGTGCAGTGTGGAAGTCAGTAATCCAGTAATTTCTGTAAGAACTAGTAATAACCTTTAACTGATTGCATCATTTACTATTACACTGGCCTAAATTCTAACAATGGACCTCAAATGATTTTTAAAAATTTCACCTCTATTCATGCAATCTTTTTTTTTTCTCCCCGAGTCCATAAAATGGAAGGAAGCATTGATCTGTAATTTTGTGTCGTGGAAAATTTATAGTTAGTCACTTTCCCTCCAGCCTCAAACATCTGACAATTAGACTCAAATAATGAATTTAGATGAAGTTTCGGATCCTCCTCTTCCCTCCACCCTGCAAGAATGTGCTTATATCATCACATAAATGAGCTGTCTCTGTTCCATCATAGGCTAAGTGACAATCTGCCATGGGGGTTCATACTGGTTCCCACTACTTTGGGTGAGGGGTTGGATAAGATGATTCTCTTCCAGTTCTGAGGTTCTAGGACTCTACATAGGCAGGTAAAATTCACAGAATGGGAATGTGCTTTACCTTCCAGTCCTGCTGTTCCTGGAGAATGAAGTCAGCATGCTATCCAATGGAGATCATCATAATTGAGACACATAATGAACCCCTGAAATACCTGTCACTGATCAGCAAACACCATCTCCCCCTTACTTTCAAGATGGATACTCTTATGACTAATTTGTCATCTCTTTTATAATAATAAGGTTTTTTTTTAAAGGTGCTTATCCCATGAACAGCTTTTTAAAGCAGTGAGTTCATTTAAATAATTACCCAGTCATTTAGTTAATGCATTCTTTTTTAAACTTGCCTAACTACAGCAAATGTAGTTTTGATGGAAAAAGAGTCCCTTTTATGTAATAGGGCTGTTTTTCCCCCTCTGCAAAATAAATGCAACACAATTATTTTACTGCAGAGAAATTAGCTCATTTGCAAATGCCACCTCGGAACACAAGAAGAATGGCATTTATTGAAGCACTAATAAAGGCACCATGTTAGAATAATTTTATGCTGACGGGCCCACAATCACTCAATATTTTAAGAGCTGTCATCACACCAGCATGAGCTGCATGCAGAAGTACAAATTTATGCTGTGACATCATGGTACTAAGAGTATAATTGGAATAAAATTACACCGCTTCATTCCAGAGTTCACCAGCTCAGCCTGGCACTTCAGCTGCCCACTCTGAGCAGGAACTTGCCTGCCAGGGAATCACTCTGGCATGGATTCTGGTAACCCAGTAAGTAGGGAAGCATCAGGATAGGGATTTTGGGAAGAGCTCAGAGTGTCCTTCAGGTATTTCCAAAGCAAGATTTCAGTGGGTACTCAACGGTCTGTGTCATTCATCTCCGGTGAGTTACACGCTACCAGAAAAAATCACAAATCAGCCAAAGCAACTGTTAACTCTTTAGCCATGGGTAATTAAGCAGGCAGTCACTACACAAAGGCTCAGGACCAGCCTCATCGTATCAATTTGAGTGAGTTAATAAATTCTAGGCATGGACCCCTTCAAGGCTAAGGTTTAACAAATGAACTCATCTGCATAAGAATTGAGACTGTGAGATCCAACCTTTTGACTTTTCTTTATTCTTTATTGGAATTAAAAAAAAAACCCCAAAAAAACAAAATACCACTCCCCTAACATTGACAATAGCTGAGAGGTATGGGAAAGGGCAATGAATTGCATCTCAAGTTGAGACATAATACCCTGTTGGCAATTTAGCATTTTTTTTTACTGGTCTACAAGCTTTCAGTGTAACCAGGTATATTTTGCATTACAGAAGGAAGTGTCTACATTTCAACTCAAAGCCCATGTTAAATTCATAGAATCATGCCATCTTGGAATTATAAGGGATATCAGGAGCCAGATAGTCCAGCCTGTACCAGGACAAATATCGGCTGTGCAATATACCCAATGAGAGATGGTCCAGTCTTTACTGCAAGGTCTTCAGTGATGGGGAAGATGTTCTTCTCCAAAATATCCATTCTTCCCTTTAACAACTTTGTTAGAAAGTTTGT
Source organism: Vombatus ursinus (assembly GCF_900497805.2). Lineage (NCBI taxonomy): Eukaryota > Metazoa > Chordata > Mammalia > Diprotodontia > Vombatidae > Vombatus > Vombatus ursinus. The sequence goes on along the minus strand of NW_020954610.1, from coordinate 7,049,007 downwards.
CCTTACGTCCAGCCTAAATGTGTCCCTTTGCGACTTCTACCTGTTGCTCCTAGTTCTGCCAAGGGGCAGCTCTGTGATTCAGTAGATAAAGCCTTAGACTTGGAATCAGGAAGACCTGAGTTCAAATCCTGCCTTAGATGCCTACTCACTTCACTGTGTGACCCTGGGAAAGTCACTTTACCTCTGTCAGATTGGGTTTCTTTGTCTGTAGAACGAGGAAAATAATAGCACATACTTCACAGGGTTGTTGTGAGGACCAAATGAGAAGTTATCTCTAATGTACTTTGAAAATGTTAAAGCACTTTTAAATTGTTAGCTATTATTTATTCATACATATACTTATTCATCCATTCATTTACCTATTTATCCATCCATCCATCTGTTTATTTTTCTGCCTCAAGGGGCCAAGCAGGGTAATCATAAAACATTCTTCTGTGGACCGGCTCTTCAAGTATAGGAAGACAGCTAACATACCTTCCTAAATCTCTTCTCTAGGCTAAACTTTGTCACTTCCTTCAACCAATTCTCAAATAGCATCTACAGTCATCCAAACAAGGCATCTTACTTCCTGCTCTTTCACTCCCTCATTTCTCTCTCTTTCTTACCAACTTCACTGCCTATAGCACATTAAGGACCAGGCTTCCAGACAACATTCTTCCTCCCTGGGGAGTTTTCATCTAGCTTTGGAAATCTCTCCTGCAAATGAGCTTCCCCTAATCAATGAGTGAACAAACTCACCTAAAATACTCCATCTAGTAGACCCCTAGACCAGGTTTCACATCCTATCCTTAGCCATCTACCTGATACTCATCTCGTCTGCCCAGTAGCTGTGTGCTTATCTTTTCTTACCCTTCCTTCCCCTGATGGGGATGGAATCTGAACCCCCAAAAGGAAAAGACCAGGTCTTTGAGATCTGAACTGCAAAAAGGAAAAGCTCCTGGACTTTCCCCACACAGCACTAATCCCTGGCATTTCTCTGAGGCATCTAGCCCACCCCAGCTCACCTTAATTCCTTAATTAGCTTGCTTGACACTCCTTAATTCCACCCTGGCCCCTTTCTCTGTTATATCCAACCACCCTAAGCTGCTTGCCACTCCTAGGTCTCATCCAGATCTTCCCACAGTCTTTTTGTATAAAATATCAATCTTGCCCCCATTAAATTGCTCAGATTCATAAAATTTGGCCTGCTTACATTGATGTCATAAATAGTGCAGACTCACTGGGAGTCTTACCCACCCCAACCAATGTCTTAATAAACTTGCTGCTTGGACCCAAAGAAGGTTTGAATAATCAGATTCTTTTGAGGCAGACCTACACCCTGTACCCTTGCATTTCAAGGTTCCCAGCACCCGTGGACCACAATACCCCCTTAAAATCCTTCTCCTCTAATTCTCTACACAATTTCTACCTCTTGCTCTGGGAACAGCCATCATCTCAATATGATAATTGCTTCAGAAAAGAGTGAGGTACCTAATACTTCATTTTTTTATTGTTAGTCATTTTAGTTGTGTCTGACTCTCTGTGCCCCCATTTTGGGTTTTTCTTGGCAAAGATACCTGAGTGATTTGCTATTTCCTTCTCCAGCTCATTTTATAGATGAGGAACTGAGGCAAACAGGGTTAAGTGACTTGTCAAAGTGTCAAACAGCTTGTGTCTGAGGCCAGACTGGAACTCAGGAAGATGTCTTCCTGATTCCTAGTGTTCTACCCACTGTACCACCTAGCTGCCCCTGAACACTCCATTTACTAACCTTATAAATCCCCAGACCAAAATTCCCTTTCCTGGCCACTACATCCTCATGTTATCTTTCCCTATTAAAATATAGGCAGAGCCTATCTCACCTCTGTATTTGTTTTCCTAATATCTAGCACAATGCTTACCAAATAGTTGGTTCCTAATAAATGCTTATTCATTCATTCCACATGGGATTCTTCCTAGTTTGTCTATGTTTGTACATACAATGATGTGCACAGGCCTATTCGGGACAAAGAAGGTAGAATTTGAAAGAGACAATGAGAAAGGCACACTTTCAAAATACTCATTTCTCTGTGTGTGTGTGTGCGCGCGTGTGTGTGTGTGTTTCAAGGTTAATGACTTACCCAAGGTCACACAGCTAGTAAGTGTATGAACGTGGATTTGAACTCAAGTCCTCCTGATTCTAGGGCTGGTGCTCTATCTACTGCACCATCGAGTTGCCCTCTTCTTATCCCAGTTCTGCCACTAACTAGTTGTGAGACCTCGGACAAATTATTTAATCTTTCTGTGTCTCTTTTCCCTCAATTGTAAAATGATTGTGTTACATAATTTTAAAGATGCCTTTCAGATCTAAGATTTTAGTTTGGCCTGATTTGATCAGTCAGGTATATTCCATTTTCCAATGTTGGTTGTAAGAGGAGCAGAGAATGTAGAAATTCAGTGTTTACATAACTCCCTTGAATTTCTTTATGTAACCCTGTTATAATACATAACTCATTTTAGGCCTTGAGGGCAATAGAATGGTCCCGAAGGTCCATCAATTTCCTTCTCTTCAGTTTTCAAGAATTTACGTTAGATGAAAAGTTCTGAGTTTGGTCACAATTGTCCTGAGTCTCTAGTTAGGAAAAATTCCTAACATCTCATCAAAGGCTACGTTTTTTTCCTAAACACCTATGTGCATATACACAAACACATGCATCCACACACACACACACACACACACACACACACATTCATTCACACATAATAGCATGATTAAGGCAAAAATCAGTTCACTGAAAACATATGAGTAGGAAAATAGCAGATTATATTTAGTGTCTGTGAATAGATAGGCATTAGGAGGAGAAATTGAGGGGGAAAAATCAATCTTTTCTTTGTATTTCTAGCATTCTAGAATCTCTGGATCCTTCTCTTTATAATTGCTGTGGAGCCAAGGACTGTTAAATACAGACCTCAGAATCTCTTCTCCAGTTCTGAAAAAGCCTCTCTCTTTTATACCAAGTCTCTTCCCAGTCTCTTACACAAGGACTTTGATTCAAGGAGGTACACAGGCCCTATTCACACCCAGTTCTTATGGATTAAATAAAAAAAAAATACTTGTACCTCATCTAGGCATCAGATCCAAATGGGCTGATTTTGACCCTACACTTGCACTTATTATACTTAATTATACCATTCATTTCTACTTAACAGAAGAATGATAATATAATGTCAAATCACAAGCAAAATGCAAAATTATTGAATTTCTATAGCATGAAAGAAGGCAAATGTTTCATCTTTTCATTTGGGAAGGAGAAGTGGTAAGTATATTGTTATAGTACTATTAGAGTATATACTCAAATATATGTATTTAAAATATTTGATAAGTTTTTCATTGCTAGTTTAACCCATCTCACAAGAAAAAAAATCCTATAATGCTATAGCTGATCGTACATTGATTCAAAATAAATGAGTCAAAGGGTAGTTATTGGATCTGTAGTGAGAAGGCCTCAGGTTCGAATCTTCTTAGCATCTCTGTAACCTTGGGCAAGTCACTTAAAACCTTTAGGGTCTCAGTACTTATGATTTCATAAATCTTCACTTTATAGAAGGATCCACGACAGGGTACTTTAAAATGCTAATTATTCTGACACATTTAACTGTCTGTTTGCAGGGAGCAATGTATAGGAAGATTATGGAAACTTTAAGTGCTAGGAATCACATCAAGTTGAAGCTAAATCAGAAAGGAAGATACAAAATATCTGAAGTTATATCGCAGATCAATGGAAGAATATGGCTAAATAGATAAAAGCCTGATTCACAAGCACATTGTCAATAACTCACCTCTTATGTAATAGGTGGGACTCTTGTCTATGTGAATGACTTAGCCAATTTAAAGATTCATCCACTTTTCAACAAATGGCTGTATTAATATAGTCAAAAGCAGTTCCTTCCTTTTCATTCTTTACCTAAATGAATTACCAAGGCATGCCTTTAAGGAAATGGCATCTGGTATAAAGGAAGTCCAAACAATGCATTCTGATTCTTCTTTGTAATGTGCTCTGTTTCATCATGAGACAATTGTTTGTGAAAACACACATTTCAAAAGGAAAACTGGCTTGATTGTAAGGAGAAGAGGTCTTGTTTGTCAAGTTGATTAATTAACAAACCATAGATTCTCTACCCTTCTGTGTAATACCTGGTGTATTTGCATGTCATTTTTTGTCTCCACTGCTGTCTCAGATCTTGAAATATAACTTTAATCATTTAATAGCCTTACAAACAAAGGGATTGTAGCTAGATCATGTTGATAGGATTGCAGTATTTGTGTTACAAAGAGCCTAATCCCATCCTCCCATTTTTGGATGGCTTGGCATTGTCCTGTGAGTATGTACTGAAATCAACTGTTTGGAGACTTTCCAGCGGGCTCAGAAATGGGAAGTTCTCCCAGACTTCAGAGGTTGGCAAACATAGTGAGGTAGGTCTTACAATAGTTGCAGTTTATATATTTTCACTGGCTCTCTCCACCTTCCATTTTAATCTAAACACATATGTTCATTATTTTTAAAGTACATATGCTTGGATATTTATTTGGAAATAAACAAAGCCAAATTAAATCAAGATTATCTTAAAAGCTTAGGAAAGAGGAAAACAAAGAAAGGGTACTTGACTGATAAATGTTTAGTTAAAAATAGTCAATCTAAAAGTTTTGACACGTTTACTCTTTTTCAAAATGTACTTTCTAACATTCTGTATTTTAGCTTTATGGATTCATTCATTCTAAACAATGGGGGTAGATCGGGAAAATGGGTTATAATTATCACCTACTTGAACTGGGACCTAGCCAATACCTCCCTGCCTCAAACTCATTTAGTTAACAAATTTAGTAAGATACCATTGGCTTCTACTGTAATCAGTGCCTCAGTTTTCTGGAAAAAAAAGAATAGGATTTGAGTTTGAGTACTTGAAGCACTTAATGAGAATTTTTTAGTTTGTTTGATCTACACAGAAATAAGATGACAGCCTTTACATTTCAAAAAGTCTACCCATAGGAAGGTTTGATCTTGTTAATCTGTTGGGAGATGAATTTAAAGGTTTAGACCTGGAAAGGCAATGCTGTTACAAGCCTGGGAAGTCCATGATGTCTGGATCCCAAGTTTTGTATCTCTCTATATACCTATCATGATATTGTACCCATAGTAAGGGCTTTAAAAGCTTTTATTAATTTGAATTATTTATTTTAGTTCCCTAGGTGAAAAGAATAATACTTTTTAGAAAACTTGAAGAATATCGATCATATGACTTTTTTTTTTTGCCTTTTGGTGAGGCAATGGGAGTTAAGTGACTTGCCCAGGATCACACAGCTAGTAAGTGTCATGTGTCTGAGGTTGGATTTGAACTCAGGTCCTCTTGGAGCTCTATGCACTGCACCACTTAGCTGCCCCAATATGACTTTCTTTACTGTTTACATCTGATTTTATTGGTTAATTATATGAAAGAATCCCTAATATGGGAATAACTAACTATAATATAAACTGCTGTCCATTTGTCTACATGGATACTCTCTCCATAGCATGGCTTCCATCTCTCAGGTCAAGAGGCTTTGCTATTTCCTCTCCATGGCTAGCGTTACTGGGGTTGAAGGAAAGTGCATTCACTCCTCTGGGCAGAATCCATGTGGAAAGACTTCAAACCTTCTTCCTTTCTTCCAGGGATCCAAGACTACTCTCAGCTCCCTAGTCTCTAATCTATGCTGAGCCCTCTTTAGGTCTTTCCAATAGACTTCTGGAAGGTTTGTCTTCTCCTTTTATAGGCCCAGTACAAACAAGTGGTTCTGATCCACATTAGCCTTAGTCAATCAAATTATCCTCAATGCTGAGACTTAATAACTTATCCTCAATGAGGTTTGAACGAGCCAATATGTATATAGTTGACACTCTTAGCTATCCCAACATAGTGTCAATGGTTCTGTCCCTGCCTTCAACAGGGGGATGTAATCAAAGAGCTTTGAACTTAGTTTAACCATGTAGACGTTCACATAGGTCCCCCCAAATGACCTCATCCTTTTAACCTGACAAACCATCTATAACAATATAGTACTAATAATGATGATAACGATAATAATAATAGAATAGTTACTGACAGTTATGTGCACAGGAAATATTTGTAAAGCCCAATACTTATACTCACCATCTCATTTGTTAGCTTGTTCCTGCCTCTCATGATCTTATCTCTCTCCTTTACCCCCCAAAAAGCCAAGTACTCTCTCAGTCAATGAGCCCTCTGTTCATGATCCTTCCATCTCCACACTAGGCCAGTTTCCAACCTCCAAAATGACAAACATCAGCCCTAAGACAATTTCCTTATGCCCATAAATAGACTTGAGAAATGACAAGTAGCTAGCTGTATATCGCCCACAGCCTCAGGCATACACCTGTTCTTCCTTTCCTAGCATATACACATTTGACACTAAGTAATTCAAGGAAACACTCACCATGTTTCTTGAGAAATATATTTGGGCTCAAACCACCTATAATGTTACATCATTTTTTCACTTTCCTGGCATGTATAGATGTGCTACTGTTGTATGTTCTTAAACTAACAATATAAAAAAAATCCTTATTTGTACAAAAGAGAAAATATGATTATATAAAATAATTCACAACAATATTCCTTTGAATAGCAAACTTCTCTGACTTACCTAAAATATCCGATTAAAAGCACTTCTCTTTATTCCCCAAATTTCAGGGATGATTAGATATTAATTGGGTAAAGCATGTTCCATCTATAGAGTAAAATGATATATAGTGTTATATTAATGAATGATAAATTTGTTCAATTCAATTTTTTTCCAAACAGAATTCACCCACATTGTTTTCTGTGTGAGATCCATTCAAAATGTAAAGTATTCTTGTTAAAATTAACACAAAAATTCACTCTGTGTATTGTAACTGGTATAGTTTATTCCACATATACATCTTTTTCATCCATTAAATGAGGATAATAATACCTGTCTCGCATATTTTCTGATTCCTATGAGGATTAAGTATAATGGCAGTATGTATTTCTGTAGCCCTTTAAAGTTTACAAGGTACTATCCTCACAATAAATCTTTGAGGTAGGTAATACGAATTATTATTCTCATTTTACAGATGAAGAAACTGAAGCCAAGGTTTTGTTGTCATTCAGATGCATCTGACTTTTTGTGACCCCATTTGGGGTTTTCTTGACAAAAGATCCTGTAGTGGTTTGTCATTTCCTTCTCCAGCTCATTTTACAGATGAGGAAACTGAGGCAAACTGGGTTAAGTGGCTGCCCAGGGTCAGCCAGTAATTGAGGCCAGATTTGAACTTGGATCTTCCTGATGCCAGTTCTGGTTTCTCTAACCACTGTGCAACCTAGCTGTCCTGAGATAATGAGTACAAAAGCACTTTGAAAGGTAGAGATGTTAAGCAAAAGAAGGCATCATTATTGCTGTCATCATCACTCACAAGATAAAGTTTTTAAGGTCAACAAAAGTAACCACAACAACAGTGTTGCTTCTGAATACGTTCACTAAATATATTCCACTCATTTCATTTTCAGAGCTGACAGTATGACTTGGAAGACTGTTCTTAGTAATGAACTGCATTTTCATTATAAGCTTGTCCCTATAGAGAGTTGCACATAGCTATGAACATTCACTGTGGGCTGAAATTTGCCCATGCCAGACCTGCTTTTATTCCTGGCATAATTTGCCCTTCAAAATAATAGACAGAAACCTTATTTCCACCTATTTAAAGGCACATAATAAATGTAGGTTAAGTTAGATGTTGTCATTTTCACTTATAATTGAGACACTAAAGTCCATGATGAACTATAGTGATAATCTAGGGAAGTAGAAAGGCTTGTAACGTACAAAATCAGGTTTAAAAAGTCAATTGATAATATTTAGAATAGACACATCTAGGAATCAGTATTTACTAAATAGCCCTCAAAGTGCTTTTCCTCCTACAATATTTTGATAGCACAATATTAAATAAACAAATAAAGACAACCAGCTTTGCATTCAGTGCTTTGTATACTGAGGATGGTTGACATCCATGAAGCGTTAGGTACAAAATCATCCAGTTTTCAGGGAAATACTTGATTTTTAGTTAGTATGTTTATTTGATGGAACTTCATTCTTCGAGTTGTTTGACAGTGTTTCTCTAAGCCCGTTTTAATAAACATCTAGAACATTTTGGTTAACTGTTCCTTTAGGGTTTTAAGTGAAGAGTTTCCAGTTTTCCACTGACATTATCTACAAACCAATCGCTTAGTACTATCAGACCTACTGGCAGATTGTACAAATGAAACATAAAAAGGAAGGAAAGCATTTACAAGAATTTATTAGGTGCTTACAATGTACTGTGGGCAGTTATGTGGTGCAGTGGATAGAGGGTGGGGTCTGGAATCAGGAAAACTCATCTTCCTGAGTTTGAATCTGATCTCAGATACTTCCTAGCTGTGTGACCCTGGGCAAGTCACTTAACTTTATTTGCCTAAGTTTCCTTATTTGTAAAATGACCTGGAGAAGGAAATGGCAAAGCTCTAGTATCTTTGCCAAGAAAAGCCATGGGGTCATGAAGAGTTGGATATGACTGAAAAACAACTCATCATCATCATTATCATAATCATCATCAACAATACAATGTGCAATGGCTATAAAGGCAAAAATCCTTACCCTGAAAGAGCATGCATGTTGAAGTTATACAACATGTATATCGATAAGTAAGTACAAATACATACAAAGTAAGTACAATGAGGTTTTAGTAGGAAGAATGGATAATATTTTGGGTTTTCTAAGAAAGATTTGTGTAAGATACATGTACTGTGCTGCTTACAAAGGGAAGTCCAGCCTCTTCAGTTGGTCTGGAAGAATGTAGTCATCACAAGTCAGTAGGAACTAATTATTGCAATAATATACTGATGTATGGCCCAGGGTGTGCTAGAAGGTAGTTCTTAGAGGCTGCTGAGAGTCAACTGTAAAATTTTCAGTATGAACATTTACATCTTAGAAATCAGGAAACATTACAAATTGGGACTTGATTTATTATTCTGTTAATTTTCTAGACTTTCTAATGATGGAGAAAATGTAAAAAAGGCAATTAAAATTTCAGTGTGTAGCATGTATATCTTCCTCTCCCCTAGAGAGCTGCCTGATAAGCATTTACTAGCATACCATTGGGTATGATTATGAAAAAAAGACTCATTTTTAAGGTGTAGTTTAGTTTATGGAATTTATCATTTTTTATTCTTGTCAATCAATTGATGATTTCTTTTTATTCTATTTTGTGCATATAATTCACCATTGGTAGTATAAGACACCCTATTTATTATATAAGTACACCATATATCTCCCTATTGCTTTTGGGTGACCAACATTTTGATTTTTCAGAAATTTAGATGTAGAAAAATACTCCCAGCATTTGAATATACCTTTCCTCCCCAACCTCATCTCCCTCACCGCACCCTCCCCATCTCCCATGCAGCATTAATGAGAGAATGAGAAGGTATAGATGGGTTGTGATTCATGTCATTAGTGGCAGCTAGGTTGTACAGTGGTTAGAGTGCTATTCTTGGAGTCAAGAAGAGCTTGGTTCAAATATATCCTTGATATTTACTAGTTGTATGACCCTGGGCAAGTCATTTTACCACTATTTACCTCAGTTTCCTCATCTACAAAATAAGGATAGTAGTAACACCTACCTTCCAAGGTTGTTGTGAAGTTCAAGTGAAATAATAATTGTAAAGTGCCTAGCACAGTGCCTGGAACATAATAAAGGCTATATACATTTTAGCTATTATTAGTTGAAATATTGACATGTCGATGAACTTAGTTCTATTACTTTATAATAATTCTGCAAATTTCAGCACTTCTGTTTTTTGGTGCTGGAATTTTATCCAAGGTGAGGCTTGAATCCTTTGAGGAAACTACTTGAAAAATCAGTGAGTAGAGAAGAGGGAGAAGACTAAAGATGAATGATTGTATTGAGTGAGAATATGGTATCATACCCAGGATTTTCTAAAGGGAACAGGGTTGCTTCCATTAAAGAGAATATCAAGAAAGAAAAGGAAGAACCTAGGTTAGATTTTTTTTTCTCCCCAACTGATGGCCTTTGAGTTGATAGTGCCCTGTGGTCAATTAGTAACACACTGAACCTACTATGCTAAAATCCCTCTCTGATGCTCCATTAGAGTTTGGAGGAGACCCTGACTTTTCTAAGGCTTCATCAGCAGCAAGCACTCTCTGGTTGATTGTACCACATTGGAAGGGTTTCAGGTAAAGACTTGGGTGATACAATGTATGTCTAATGTAGAAAGAACGGCTTAGTTCACTAACTTCAGAGAATCTTATCACCAGGTTGGCCATAGAGTAGAGACTGTTTTGGCTAGAACAACTCTCAAAAGCCATGTACTAAGTTATTGAGGAACTGAAATCTGCATCAGTGGAAGGAATGCCCACATTAGTGAAGTTACATTTTTTTTTTTGTGAAGCAATTGGGGTTAAGTGACTTGCACAGAGTCACACAGCTAGTAAGTGTCAAGTGTCTGATCTGAGACTAGATTTGAACTCAGGTCCTCCTAACTCTAAGGCCAGTGCTTTATCCACTGTTCCATCTAGCTGCCCCAAATTACGTATTCTTGAAGTATTTGAGAAGAACTTTGGACTTCTTAAAATCTACACATTTAAAGAAATGGATTTAGGATCATAGTATCACAGCATCACAGATTTACAGCTGGAAATGGTCTAATCAATCAATAAGCTTATTGGTTGATAAAATAAAAATCAATTTGTTAAGTACCTATTATGTGTTCACCAGGCACTGGGGATACAAGTACAAAGAATAAACCATCCCTGCTCTTAAGGAGCTTATGTTCTAATGGAGGAGAGAACAAGTGCATCTAAAGATGTATACAACATAAAATACAAAGATACATATGTATTATATATATGAATATATACTCAAAGTCATTAAATACAAGATTGTTATAGAGGGAGGGTGCTATAGTTGGGGGGGTTCAAGAAAGGCTTCACACAGCAAATGATGTCTGAGCTATACCTTAGACGAAAAGAGGAATTCTGTGAGGAGGAAAGAAGGAGGGAGTGCATTTCAGGCATGGGCAAAGGTTATCTAGTCCAACTTCCTCATTTTGAAGATGTGGAAACTGAGTCACAGAGCTGTGAAATAGCCTGCCAAAGGTATAAGTAGCAGAGCCAGATTATCTTTTTCCAATTTTCTGGGCTTTTTCACTGACTGTTCCCCAGTGCCTGAAATGTTCTTCTGCTTTATCTCTACTTCCTGGCTTCCCTGGCTTCCTTTAAGTACCAACTAAGATCTCATCTTCTATAAGGAGCTTTTCCTGATCCCTCTTAATGTTAGTACTTTCCCTCTATTGATTATGTCTAGTTTATTTGGTATACATCTTATTTCTACATAGTGGTTTGCATGCTGTTTCTCCCGTCAGACCTTAACACAGTGCCTGGAACGTGGTGGAAGATTAATTAATGCTTATTGACTGACTTCTCAATGTATACTACATCTCTCTAGTCCATGGCCTCTACCCACAGGGCTGCTAAGACCTGTCATGAAGAGGTATAATTTAGATTGGGAAATACTGAGTTAGAATCCTTTTACATAAGGGACTGTGACATTCAAACTTTAATTCCATCACTTTCAGAAAAGTTTTGTTTATTATTGTGCAGCACAATCTAGAACAATGGACTAGGATTCAGAAGACTTAGTTTCAGGGTTGGTTCTGCTACAGACACTTTGTGTAATCCCAGGTGTATGATTTAACTTCTTTGTCCCTTGGTTTTTTCACTATTGTAACAAAGGGCATTTAACAAAGGAATATATTTATTTCAGAAGGTGTAATCACAAATATATAATCACAAAGTAATCAAGACTTACTCCTTTCAACATGTGGGAGGCATAATCCTTTTCCCCTCTTGTACCACCTCAGTTCCTGGGGAGCAGAAGAAGATTAGTAGGTTTATAGTTTGGCTCAGTTCCTATAGAGCAGAGTCCCTGGTCCAAGTCCAAAACCCTTCTTGATCTAATTCATGATATCCATGCTAGGATTAACTGATAGGAATCATCCTAGTAAAGAGGAGTCACCAAAAAGAGTGAAGGCAAAAGGGTTGCAGAAAAGAGAGCAGCAAGCTTAGTCTCACCACTTTTGAAGATGCAGGTAGCCAATTAAAAACAATATCCCCATCCATGTGGCAGGGAACACAACAGACTCCATGTTAGGTAAAACGGCAAGTTCCAAAGGCCCTTGAAAGGTACCTCCGATGCCAGAACCAGTCATGCCCAGACAAACCCAGGCTACACTATAAAATGGAAATGATAATTATTGTTCATGGATAATTCATTTTTAAGGGAGAGTAAAATGTAGTATCATATGCTTATATGATAAGAATGCAAGACACCATTCCCATTGTAATGATACAAAAGTATCACACCTACCATATCTCTATAATTTTTTAAATCTCAGTTTATCAAGCCTCAAGTGAGGTCTACAAAGTTATCTTTGGAGACATTCTTAGGAGGCCAGGTTACCAAGCAGAATTTCGTAGAACTATAGGGTTTTAAAGCTGGAAGATCATCTAAGCCACTTATTCTCCCTGCCACTCTCATTTTATAGATGAGGAAGTTGAAGCCAAGAGAAGTGAAATAATTCTTTCAAGTGCATCATTGTTTTTACGATGTGCCAGAAGAGAAGTAGAGGGTGTCTTCTTTGGTATGTACGGGCATTTAGCTGTTGGTACTTTCAGAATATGGGAGAAGCATACAAGTATAATAGCTAGAGAGTCAACTTTAATGCCAGGAAGACTTGGGTTCAACTGATCCTTCTGATACATATAGGCAGAGTAATCCTAGCTAAATCATTTAGTGGCTTATGGTCTCTAGGAAACTCTAAGACATAAATTTTGAAGCAAGCTGTTTCATTTTTCAGTTGTGTCTGACTCTCTATGATGCCATTTGGGGTTTTCTTGGCAAAGATATTGGAGTAGTTTGCCATTTTCTTCTCCAGCTCATGTTACAGATGAGGAAACTGAGGAAAACAGGGTTGAGTGACTTTCCCAGGGTCACACAGCTAGTAAGAGCAAGAACCAATCTGCATTGGGAGAAGTGGCTGCTTCTTTGAGGAAGATATCTCTACTAATAAAATCATAGGTCCAAACCAAACCAAAATCCTATGAATGAGATATTTGTCTAACAGCCAATGAATTGGCTTTATAGTTTGAGGAGGTGAACCACATCAGTATTGATATTCTTGTTATAAATGAAACCAGGAGCTAAATGGAAAGACAGCTTGTGAGTTCTTTCTTTCTTTTCAATAAGTGCATCTTTTCAATGATGGACTTGAAAGAATTGGGAATGACATCACTGGGTCACAGGTTGTAGACAACTTTCTATTATATTTCTATTTTTTTAAAAAAGTTCCCCCCTTATGTTATTTTTAGTTGTATGTTGTACATATTTTTAAATTTTCCTGTAAAAGAAGATTTATGTTTTTCCCTAATAATCCCTCATATTGTCAAATAAAAATTTATCCCCTCAATTAAGTAAACACTTTTTTCTATTTTCTTCTATCTTTTTGATTTTTATTTACAAATTATTTATTTAATATTCTGTTTGCCTTGTAAAATAATTTTTAACATTCATTTCTTAAAATTTTGAATTCCAAATTTTTTCCCTCATTCCTTCTCTCCCCACCCCCTTCATTGAGAAGGCATGCAATTTGACATAGGTTATACTTGTACAGTCATGCAAAATATATTTCCATGTTAGTCATGTTGTGAAAGGAAACATACACCAAAAAAAATCAAGAAAAATAAAGAAAGTAAAAACAAGTATGCTTCTATCTGCCTTCAGATTCCATCAGTTATTTCTCTGGAGATGGATGTCATCTTTCATCATAAGTATTTAGCAATTGTCTTTGATCATTGTGTTGCTGAGAATAGTTAAGTCATTTGCAGCTGATCATTGTAAAATATTGTTGTTACTGTGTTTACTGCTCTGGTTCTTCTTACTTCACTTTGTATCACTTTATGTAAGTCTTTCCAGATTTTCCTGAGAGCATCCTTTTTGTCATTTCTTGTAGCACAATAATATTCTGTTACAATCATATACCACAGCTTTGTCAGTCATTTCCAATTGATGGGCATCCCCTTAATTTCCTATTCTTTACCACCACTAAAAGAGCCACTATGAATATTTTTTAAAGATTTAAAATTTTTAAGAAAATTTTTTTGGCTACATAATGGGGTTAAGTGACTTGCCCAGGGTCACACAGCCAACACGTGTCAAGTGTCTGAGGCCAGACCTGAACTCAGGTCCTCCTGACTCCAGGGCTGGTGCTGTATCCATTGTACCACCTAGCTGTCCCTGCTATGAATTTTTTGTACATGTAGGTCCTTTGCTGTTTGTATTTTTATCTCTTTGGGATACAGACCTAGTAGTGCTATTGCTAGGTCAATGAATATGCATGGTTTTGCCCATTTAGGTATAGTTCCAAATTGCTCCCCAGAATGGTTGAATCAGTTCAGAACACTAACAGACCATTAGTATCTCAATTTCTCCACATCCTATCCAAAATTTTTCATTTTCTTTTTCTTTTGTATTAGTCAATCTGATAGATTTGGTACGGTACCTTAGAGTTGTTTCATTTTGCATTTCTCTAATCAATAGAGATTTAGAGCATGTTTTTTTTCCCCTTAGGACTATATATACTTTGATTACTTTGAACACTGCCTGTCATATCCTTTGACCATTTATCAGTTGGAGAATGGCTCTTATTTTTATAAATTTGACTCAGTTCTCTATGTATTTGAGAAATAAGGCCTTTATCAGAGATACTTGCTGTATGGTTATGGTTACTATGCATTTCCCTCCATCCTATTTTCCCCCTGTTCATTCTACTTTTTCTCTCCTTTCACCCTGTCCATCTTAAAAAGTATTTTGCTTCTGATTACAGCTTTCTCCAATCTACCCTCCCTTCTGTCAGTCTTTCCCTTCTCTTATCCCCTTCCCCTCCTACTCTTCTGTAGGGTAAGATAAATTTCCATACCCTACTGAATGTATATGTTATTCCCTCTTTGAGCTACTTCTGATAAGAGTAAAGTTGAAAGGCTCTCATCTATTTTCCATGTCTTCCCCTCCACTGTAAAAGCTCCTTTATGCTTCTTTTGTGTGATATAATTTACTCAATTCTACCTCTCCCTTCCTCCTTCTCTCATTGCATTCCTCTTTCTCACCCCTTAATTTTTTTTTTAGTTATCGTCCCATCATACTCAATTCATACATATTCTCTCTGTTATGTATATTCCTTCTAACTGCCTTAATAATGAGAAATTCTTAGGAGTTGCAAGTTCCATTTTCCATGTAGGAATGTAAACAATGTAACCCTATTGAACTACTTAAGATTTCTCTCTGCTGTTTATCATTTTATGCTTCTCTTGAGTCTTGTATTTGAAAGCCAAATTGCTTATTCAGCTCTGGTCTTTTCATCAGTAATGCTTAAACATCCTTTATTTCATTGAATATCCATTTCTCCCACTGAAATATTATACTCAGTTTTGCTGGGTAGGTGACTCTTAGTTGCAATCTTAATTCCTTTTTCCTCCAGAATATCATATTTCAACCTCTCCAATCCTTTAATGTAGAAACTGCTAAATCTTGAGTTATCCTGACTGTGGCTCTGTGATATTTGAATTGTTTCTTTTTGGTTGCTTGCAATATTTTCTCCTTGACCAGGGATCTCTGAAATTTGGCTATAATATTCCTGGAAGTTTTTGTCTTAGAATCTCTTTCAATAGGTAATTGGTAGATTCTTTCAATTTCTATTTTCCCTTCTGGTTCTAGAATATCAGTGTAATTTTCCTCAATAATTTCTTGAAAGATGATATCTAGGTTGGTTTTTATTTTTTTTTTTTGTTCATATCTTTCAGGTGGTCCAATAATTCTTAAATTATCTCTCCTGGATCTATTTTTCAGGTCAGTTGTTTTTCCAATGAGATATTTCAGATTTTCTATTTTTTCATTCTTTTGATTTTGTTTTATTACTTCTCGATGTCTCCTGGATACTTCCACTTGTCCAATTCTAATTTTTAAAGAATTATTTTCTTCATTGAACTTTTGTCCCTTTTTTTCTTTTTAGTCAATTCTACTTTTTAAGGAGTTCTTTTTCTTCAGTGAATTTTTGTATATCTTTTTCCATTTGTTTAATTCTGCTTTTTAAGGCGTCCTTCTCTTCATTGGATTTTTGTGCCTCTTTTACCATTTGGCCTATTATCTTTTTTAAGGCATTATTTTTTCCAGGATTTTTTTTTTTTGGTGCTTCCTCTACCAAGCTATTGACTCTTTTTAAAAAAAAATTACTTTCTTGCATCACTTTCATTTCTTTTCCCAGTTTTTCCTCTACCTCTATCTCTCTTATTTGATTTTAAAAATCTTTTTTTGAGCTCTTCCAGGACCTGAGACCAATTTAGATTTTTCTTCGAAGATTTGGATATAGCAGTTTTTATTTTGTTGTCA
Organism: Vombatus ursinus; assembly: GCF_900497805.2. Taxonomy (NCBI): domain Eukaryota; kingdom Metazoa; phylum Chordata; class Mammalia; order Diprotodontia; family Vombatidae; genus Vombatus; species Vombatus ursinus. The sequence goes on along the minus strand of NW_020954610.1, from coordinate 7,032,484 downwards.
TCTTCTGAGTTTGTGTTTTGATTTCCCCTGTCACCATAGTAACTTTTTATGGTCAGGATCTTTGTTGTTGTTGTTTGCACATTTTCCAACCTATTTCTTGACTTTTAGCTTTATATTAAGGTTGGGCTCTGCTCCCGTGGGCTGACAGTACCAGAAAAAGCTGCTGCTACTGCTGATCCTATTGCCCCCAAGGCCAGCTGCTGGTTTCCTGTGTCATGGTCTGTACTGGTACAGCCTGTTCTAGAGTGCCCTCAACTCTCACCCAGGTGTGACAAACCTTTCCTGTTTACCTTCTAAGTTGTCTTGGGCTGGAAAATTGTTTCACTTCATCCTTTTGTGAGTTCTATGGCTTCAGAATTTGTTTTGAGGTATTATTTAAAATTGTTTGGAGGGGAATTTGGGAGAGCTCAGGTGAGTCCCTGTCTTTTTTCTACCATCTTGGCTCCACCCTTTCCCCCTGCCATATTTTTTATAGTTAAAAATTTTTTTAAGTTTCATATCCATCTGGAATTCACTTGGGTATATGTTGTAGGATGTATATATAAATTCCTTTCCTAATAGATTGTTAGGCAATTTGGCATTTCTCAAGTTAATGCTAAATCCTTTTGTCAGTGTTTATTTTTGATAGCTTTATCAAACACTAATCTTTTGAATACATTTGATTTAATGCCTGGCGCATCTATTCTAGTCAAGTGCTCTGTTTCTCTGTCTGCACTGTCACCTTTCCTCCCACCCTCTGATACTAGATAGTTTTGATGGTATTTTTTTACTTGTAATAGACTTTAATATTTAAAAGTGAATGTCCAACTTTCTCAGTTATTCTTTTCAGTGCTTTTCTTGGTATTTTTATACCCTTGTTTTACTGTACAAATTTCATTATAGTTTTGTCTAGTTCTAAAGAAAATCCTTTAGTATTTTGTTTGCTATTGTGTAAAATAAACTAATTAATTCGGAGAATATTTTCATTTTGCTATATTAATCTGTCCTTGAATTGTAAATATCACTCCATTGATTTAGGGACTTGTTTTGGTCATTATAGTTTTACAGTGGACATTGTATAGGTCCTGAGCATTCCTACATAGATTAATTCCAAAATATATGCTCATTCTTGTTTCCATTATAGAAAGGGTTTCTTGATAACATGTTTTCTTTATCTTTATTATTAATGAATTAGGGTTCAAGTGATTTTTGTGATATCATCTTTTATTTTGCAAATTTGATGAACTTATTTATTGTGTTCATGAATATTTTTGGTACAGGTAGTAGGATTTTCTAGATATATCACCATAGCATCTACAAATAATGATATTTTGACCTTTTAATGTCCAGTGTTAGTCTCTCTGAAAGTGTTTTCTTTCATATCACAGTTGCTAGAATTTTTAACACTATGTCAAATAAAAAGCAAAGAGTCAAGATATCCTTGCTTTGTATGCTTTTAAAGAAGGAATGCTTCTGATGTAGTGTCATGTTATTATTTAGCTCTTCTAATCTACCTTTTTTGTTTTTATGTCTTGTTTATACAACTATATTGCAAATTCTTTGAGGGAAAAGTTCATGGCTCCTTCTTCTTTGTTTCCCTTTTACCTCTTAATACATTAGACCTCTAATGCATTAGACCTCTAATGCATTAGACCTACTGGGTATTCCTATTGAATACCCACTATCATCTTTCTAGGCACTCAGTTTTGTTATCTTGGTGCCACCCTTGACTTCACTCTCATGCCTGCCTCTTTCTTATAGTGAATTAGTTGCCAAATCATACAATTTCTTTTTCTATATACATCTCCTTCTCCACACTCAGACAGCCACCACCCTGTTTAATATCATTTTCCCCTCCTTAATTGGTCTCTCAGCCTCAAGTTCTTCCTACTCTGATCCACTCCTCATACAGCTGTTAAAATTAGTTTCTTAAAGAATGTAGTAGATCTGATTGTGTCATATTACCCTTCCCTTTCTCAATAGGCTTCAGTGGTTTCCTATACCTCTAGGATCAAATGTAAACTCCTTTGTTTGGCATTCAACATTTCTACCCCCCATGCATCCACCTGTCCAGTCATATAGTCTTACTTAATGTTTCCCACACATAATTATCCATTTCCCATCTTCATACCCTTGCCCTGGCTATCCTCCATGCCTGTAGTACTCTCTTTCCTCACTTCCACCTCTTAGCATTCAGGTCTTTTTTAAAGATTCAGCTCAAGTGCCATATCTCAAGGGAATCACAGTCCCATAAGCTTTAGTACCTTTCGTTGAAGGCTTTTTCCCATCTATTCTAAGTATCTTGTATGTGCTAATTTATGTAAATGCTGTTGCCAAACAGAATGTAAGCTTCTAGGTGACATGGTCAGTTTTTGCTTTTTCTTTTTGTCCCTGGAAACTTAGTACAATGCCTGGCACTTATATGAAACACTTAATAGATACTTGCTATTTGACTGACATATTAATACCTGCCTACTTCATAAAGATGGTATGAGAACGAATAAGAGAAGAGATGTGAAAGTAGCTCAAGAAAAGATTCCTTTTTTTTTTAAATTAGGAAAGATGTTCCTTGAATGCAGGGATTATGGTATTATCATTGGTATTTAAAAAATGTAGAACATAGTCCAAATTAAAAGTTTTGTTGACTTTTTGGTATTTTTCCCAATGTAGAGAGGGTTCAATTAATTGGTGAGAGTGGCCGAGGTTAATCTTCTTCAGTAAATTTAAATACTATTGGATGCTGTCGACTCGCTTAGTATAGTTTACAAACCTACAGCTGCTGTTTGTCCCAGCTTACTCTCCCAGCAAGGGAGTAATGTTTGTTTACTAAATCTCCTTGGAGGATCTAGGCCAGAGACAGAGCTTTACATGGAAATAGTCTGGAATTGTGAAAATCTATCTTTTCTTTTCTTTTGGAGCTTGATTTAGGGCACAGTGATTCATGAGAAAATAGAACAAAAAAAAAAAGGTTCTAGACACATCCTCCACAAAACCCTGAGTCAGAGAGTAGCCGCTGATCCAATATGGTGTCAAGGATTCTGATTTGGAATCAGAAGACCTGGGTTTGAATCTCAGCTCTATTGCTCACTATTTGTATGAGTTTGGAATGGTCACTTCAACCCTTAGGGCTTTAGTTTCTTCATTTGTAAAATGGAAAAGAATGACCTTCCCCCTCACCTTCTGTGCTTCTCTTTCCACTGTTACCTCTACACTCCCTTGCCTTCAGTTTTCTCCTCCTTGGAGCACTCTGGTTAGATACTTTTCATTTTCTGGCCTCTTTCTGCCTGAAGTCCTTGCATGGATCTTGTAGGCTTGTGGTCCCCACCTCCCAAGGCAAATCTTAGCAGAGGGTACATGTCCTATCCCTGATTCATATCCTAGAATGTATTTAAATCCCTCTTTTCACTCTGTCTCTTGCATCACTTTTTACTTATTTGTCTCTGGTAATAAAAGTCATAAATAAATTCAGATCAGATTTCAGAAGCATTTACTAAAAGCTAAGGCTTCTTGTTAAGTATTGAATTTTGTAAAAGTTCTGGGTCCTATCCTGGAAGGTTTTTATAATATGGTACATCATTTTTATAGTGGAAAGCATGCTGGATATGTGGTCAAGAAGACCTGGCTGTGAGTCCTAGCTCTGTTACTTACTGCCCAGGTGAGTTTGGGTTAACTTCCCTGGGCCTTAGTTTTCTCATCTGTAAAATGAGAAAGTCGGATTCCATCTCTTCCTTCTCTAAATCTATGATCCTATGATTCTCTTTACAAGGAAAATGGCAGGCAGCAAACAGGAAAGCAAACATTGGTCAAAGAAGAAAATATTTAGAATGGAGTTGAGATTACAAGTGTTATTGCAGACTATAGAAGTCCTTCTTTACGGATGACTCCATTGGAGTTTATAGCCTAGGTGAGAAATAATATATTTTAACTAACTTGTGCTGACACCTCCTCTCATTGATGCCATCTGGTTCAGGGATGTCACCACATGGTGGTGGAGATGCACCTTCACCTATCTGCATCTGCCTTCACACCTTATACCTATGGGAACACCCCCACAAGTATAGCATTCTGGCTTATTCAGTTACAGATGAGCCACGGATAGCGCCTTACCTACTATTCCCTTCCAAATCACTCACCTAAGATTATTTCCTGTGATTCTACCTTCATACAGAGTTGTTCTAGGGCTATTCTGCTGGTTAGCACTACCAGTACGAACTGGTCAGTTTAATGCAGGGATGCAGCATCGTTCTGCTCCTGGATAACCAGAAATATATTCCGTATCCTTTCAAAGCTATTAGCTTATATCTTTTATGAGGTAGAGTAGAGGAAAGAGACCAAGTAATACAATAGCATCTCGGCCAATTGCCCTTTGTGTTCATCTTTCACAGTCTGGTGTTCATAGAATCATAGAGGTTAAGAGTTGGGAGGGGCCTCAGCGGCCATCTAGTCTAATATATACATGAGAAGAATACCTGACAAGTGGTCATCCACCCTCTGTTTGAAGACCAAAAAGAAGAAGGAACCCATTTCCTCTTGAGGCAGTCAATCTCCATTTTTGGACAGTTCTAAATATCGGAAAACTTTTCTTGCCACATAGACAAAATTTGCCTTTTTGCAACTTCAGTTCATTATATCTGGTCCTGCATTCTGGAGCCAAGAAGTACAAGTATATCCCTTCTCCATATAACAGCTTTTTGAATTCTAGAAAACATCTATGATGTTATTTTTTACTGCCCCTTTCCCTTCAAACCAGTATGCTCTTCTCCAGGATAAACATCTCCTTCTCCCTCTCCCCATTTTTAGTTATCTTAAAGTAAAACTTCAAAATTTACACGGGGGATTAGAGGGAGAGGATGGAAGATTACAGGAACAGCTAATTTTTATTCTCTTTTTAATTTGGTATTTCTTCTTACTTCTAAGTATTTTTTAAATCTATCCATACTAGCATCGGTCTGTAAATGTTTGGCAGGGTCATTGTGATTTAAATCTTGTGGCCATTATGCCCTCCATCCATCTTTGAGATAAGAAGCCTCTTAGTATAGTGAAAAGTCATTCACAGCTCTTCATTGAACAATATTGCTGTTACTATGTACAATGTTCTCCTGGTTCTATTCACTTCATCATGCATCAGTTCATGTTAGTCTTTCCAGGTTTTTCTAAAATCTTCTGGCTTGTCATTTCTTATAGAACAATAATATTCCATTACAATCACATACTACATCTTGTTTAGACATTCCCAAATTGATAAGCATCTCTTCAATTTCCATTTCTTAATCACTACAAAAAGAGCTACTATCTATCAATCAATCAATCTACCTATCTATCTATATATCTTTTGACAAATAGGTCCTTTCCACCTTTTTCAGATGTCTTTGGGATGTAGCAGTGTTATTGCTAGATCAAAGGGTATGCACAGTTGGTCTGAAAGGCACAAGAACTGCATTTCAAGTCTTGACTTTGTGAATGACTACTTCTGAAACCCTGGGCAATTCATGATCTCTGCATCTCAGGTTCCTTATTTGTCAAATGGATGGGTTGGGCTAGGTGATATTCATGGTTCCTTCCAACTCTAAAAATTTCTATGAAGTCAAATTCAGTTTACCTACATGATATCATAAAACACTGTAGCTAATATGTCAGCAAATGCATTCTAACCCTTTGAGCATACCTGGTTATTTACTTATAATTTTACTTTATTACATTATTACTATGTTACTTATTATATGTCTGATAAGGACTTTCTGCAACTTAAAGTCTTAAAGTGATGAGAAGTCAAGTGACTTGCTCAGCTAGTCTTCATTTAATATAGGATCTGAACCCAGGTCTTCCTGACAGTAAGGCTCTCTCTTTGCCCACTACACCACAGCTACCAATTTGCATTGGTGGAAGTTTCCTTACTAGTTATTCACTGTACTAATGAAAAGCAGCTTAAAAATAATCCTTTAAAAATGAGATAAATATAGATGACCCTACTTCTCATCCATCAGAGCCTTTCTGGATACCCAAACAGACCATGGATTCTTATCATACAAATAATTAATGAACACTTACTTTCCTATGCTCCTGATTTCTGGCCAAGGGAGCAGAGAATTTTGCATTATTGCCAAATGAAAGGAGGATGACTGACCAATGTTATGATGTTTTCTGCATATGTTTAGAAATCTATGATTGCTTCTCTTCTCCTTCCTTCTCTCCTTTCTCTTCTTTCATACTATGTGCTCTTCCTTCTCTTTAATTTCTGGCTATGGAGGTGGAGAAGAGATCATTGAATCCTTGAACTTCAAAGTTGGATGAGACCTCAAAAAGATTTGAGTCCCATACCACCCCCCCAAAAAGCAAACAAACCACAAAACCCTCAATGACATCCAAGACAAGTGGTCATCCATTTGCCTGAGAACCTCTAGTGACAGAATACTCATCACTTCCCCAAATTGCTCATTCCACTTTGGGACAGCTCTATTAGAGAAGTTTTTCCTTATATTTGTGTATAATTTCCTATCTATTGGCTGTAGTCCTCTGTCTTGGATCAAGAAAAACAAGTCTGATCCTTTCTCCAAATGAATCATATGTGTTAATACTGGATGATAACAAAAGATATCATCTGGTTTAGCTTTTTGCTTCAGGCAGGTAAGGTATTAACATTTCTACTTAATAGAAAAAGCAACTGAATTGGTAAGAAGATATTTTCCTTAAGGTCATACATCTTGTAAGTGGCTGCCTAGTGTCTCTGGCTATCCCTCATATCTGGAAGGCTCTTTCTTCTCATTTCCAATTCCTGTCTTTCTTCAAGTCCCAGATAAAATCCCACCTTCTACAGGAAGCCTTTGCTCTTAATTCCACTGCCTTCTCTCTGTTACTTATTTCCTTTTCATCCTATATGTAGCTTGTTGGTATGTATTTTTTTTTTTTGCTTGTTATCTCTTTTATTAGATTGTAAACTTCTTGAGGTCAAGGACTTTTTGCCTTTCTTTATATCCCTGGCTCTTAGCATAATGGCTAGCACATAGTAGGCATTTAATAACTTCTAACTGACTGATTAGTAAGTGGTGAAAAAAAGGACTAGAACCCAGGTCTTATGGATACTATTGCCTTTTCCGTTACACTGCCTGTGATATATATTAGCTTCCATGTAAGAGTCAAAATAAGTACTAGAAAAGATACAGTAGAGATAAACTTGTCTGCACTAATGTTCCCTGAGCTGTGGGTAAAGTATTAATCCTGAGGCAATCAAGGTGAAAAGCTTTTCATTTTGTTTGACACATAGGGGACGACATCCAGGACTGTTCCTTCTTAGATGTGAAATAGGTGTCTACCTCTGAAGTATAAGCTGAAATGGCTAAAGGACCAGTTTGTCCACAACTTTCTCCCCCACCTACCTGCCATATAACTTGAAATTTCCATCACTGGAGTCACTCTTTAGGATGAAAAAAATTGTCTTGAAACTATTTCCCACAGAAGGGTAAATTGCTTAATTCATTTACTCTTATAAATGTGTTAGCACAAAATAACTTGTAGTAGCTTGGCTATGAGGTAATGGGAAAAAGAACAGATGAGTTTTGATGGTAGGAGTAGGAACTGATGAAGTAACTGTATTGGTAGACTTTTTGGAAAGGTTTCAAGTAAAGGTTCTCAACTTTTTGTGTGTCACATACCCCTTTGGCAGTCTGATGATGCTTCTAAACTCCTTCTTAGACTAATGTTTTTAAATATCCAAAGGCAACATTAAATTTCAATTAGGGTTTATAAAAATAAAGATGTAATTTTTCCCCCATATGAGTTCATCACAGGTTAAGAGCTCCTGTGTTAGAGAAAAACCTTTTCAGTAAAGAAACCTGGGTTTCTAAGGGCAAGGATGTATGAGTAGAACCAGGCAGGGACTAGATTTGAATTTTCATTCTTCCTGAGTGACTTTGGCAAGTTATAACTCTTTTCTGGGGTTCAGTTTCCTCATCCATAAAATTAAGGGGTTGGATTAGGTCATCTTCAAGGTACATTCCACCTACACATTTATGATCCTATGAGTAGGGGAAAGGCAAAAGGAAGGGAAGAAGAATTTATTAAGTATCTACTATGTGTTAGGCACTGTGCTAAATGCTTTTTAGATATATTGCTTGATGTCACAACAATCTGGTGAGGTAGGTGCTGTTTTGAACCTCCCCCCACTTACAATTGAGGAAATTGAGGCAGGTAGTGATTAAGTGACTTACCCAGGGTCAGACAAATGGTCACAGATTTGAACTTGGATCTTCCTGACTCCAGGTTTAGAGCACTTAGCAGGAGAGGCAGGCAATTCCCTGTTCCGTACATCAGCAAAGGATAAGTTTATGAGGTGGCAGAGGTTCCCAGAGGAACCCTGACTCTTTTCCACAAATGTACATTTCTTTGGACTTTTAACTCCCTGGTATTATGGCAGTGAAGTGAATAATAATAATGATTGCTGTTGGCATTTATATCAAGCTTCAGCCTTTACTCTTTTGTTTCTCACAGCAACACTGAGATAGTATCCTTCCCAAACTTTAGAAATGGGAAGAACCCTAGACATCATATAATTCAACCTCTTCATTTTATTGATGAATAAACTGGGTCTCAGAGAGGTGAGGTGACTGACCCAAGGTCACATACTTAATGAAGGACAGAGCAGAGACTCAAATACAGTTCTTTTAATTCCATATCTAGGGCTTGTTCTGTCATATTACACCATGGTTCTCACACTTGGCCCTCAACGTAAGCCAGGCAATTTCCTTCTGTCCCAGGCTTACTAGTACGGCCCTGCTAGAGATGACCTTAAAAGTGAAACATTGGCTTTGTAAGGCTTTGCAAACCTTAAAGCACTATATAGATGTTGTTGTAATAATAATAACAATTACTATTGTTACTATGATTATCCTGGCTCAGAACAGAAGATGGGGGTTGAACCAGAAACTTATTAACTTCAGATAAGGGTATTGTTGGAAAACCATCTGATCCTATCAATAGGGGGAAAATCTAGAAATTTTCAAGTGAAAAACTTGAGGACCAAGTCTGTAGGAGGACCCATGACCTCAAATATCTATTTGCAAATATCCAGTGCAGGGAAAAAGAAAGAGGAGCTATGTGTATTAACACAATGAGGCACCTTTTACCTTATAGATATCACTGACAGAGGCAGGATGGCATAATGAATGGATCAGAAACCAGCCTTGGAGTTAGGAAGACCTGTGTTCAATTCCTGTCTCTGACATATACTGACTGTGCATTTGGGTGAGTCACTCAACTCCTTAATGCACCAGGCAACTCTTGAAGATTATAAGCTACAAAGAAGGTACCCATCTGTGGGGTAAGAGGAAGCTCTTCAGTGAAGAGTCCATTTTAAAAATGGTGATGTCGTTGAGACCTGGTGTAATGAAAGCCATGATTGATAGATACATTCAAAATAAATAGGATAGGTAAAAGAAAGTTGGGTGTGGGGACCATTGTATGTTAAGAAGATCTATTCATGTAAATTCAGGAACTAGATGGAAGGAGAGGGAAGCCTGGAAAAAAATCACTCAGGTGAAGATCAATTAAAAGAGAGATGTAAACAAGTTTGACATTGAATACTTATTATATGAATTATTATTATAGATAAAAAGGAGAAATAGATGAAGAATTCAAGAAACAGGCCATAAGGCAAGAAAAACAGAGCTATGATGTAGTAGTTATAGGAGACTTCAATTATCCAGACATCTACTGGAGTTCTCTATCAAAAAGCAGTCGAAATAAATTCATGGCTTGCCTTAATGATAAGTTCATACTTCCAAAGGCAGAAGAACCAATAAGCGAGGAATTCTTTTTTAGATGTAGTTCCCCCTAATAGGAGAGAACTTGGTGCTGAAGTGGAAATTCTGGAACCTTTGGGTGGAAATGACCACTCATTTCTAGAGTTTGTAATAGAGATGGAGAGGAAAGCTGGGCATTGTTTGACATGTACCCTAGCTTCTGGGAAAGCAGACTTCAAAGGGCTTAGAAGAAGGACAAATAGGATTTAAGAGAGTAAAATTTTGTAGGTGGCATCAGCCCAGGAGGGATGGGGGAATATTCAAGAACAAAATTCTGATGCCACCAGGGAAAAAAAATCAATGAGGAAAAAAGTTGGAATTATTTTTTAAAAATCACTGTGGATGCATAGGGAACTCAAAAACCCATTTAAAATTTTTAAAGGAAATGTATAGAAAACGGCTTCCAGAGGATGACTATAAAAACATGGCATGATCCCATAGGAATAGAATAATAAAGGCTAAAGCTCCAAATGAGCTGAAGCTGGCAAGAAAAGCTGAGAAGACTGCAAAAAAAGATATTTTAAAGCTACATTTAAGGGGGAAGAGGAGGATCAAGAAAGGGCCTGCTGCTTGGAGTAGGTAGGGCAATGATGAATAACACCAGAGAAAAGGTGGAGGTGTTCATTTTCGATTTTGCTTCTGTTTTCTTTGTATTAGAAATGACAGCATAAAAATGGCTCACTGGGAGTTGGTACTCAAGATAAATAAGGTGATATTAAAAGAACATCAGCCATTCTTGAAGTCATTTGGTCAAGATGAACTACATCCTTGGGTGCTGAAAGAACTGACTAGTATGTTTGCTGAGTTACTGTTAGTGATACTTTTGAGCTGGTGGAGAATAGGAGAGGCTACCATAAGGCTAGAGAAGGGCAAATGTCCTGGTTTTTTTTTTTTTTTGAAAGTGAAGGAAACAGAATTTGAAGCCCTTGTGACCCAGCCCCCTTCTGTCTTTCCAGTCTTCTTATACCTTACTCCCTGACACATACTCTGATCCAGTGACACTGGCCTCCTGGTTGTTCCATGGGCAAGATATTCCATCTCTTGGCTACAGGAATTTTTTCTGGCTCTCCCCTGTGCTTGGAATGCTCTCCCTCCTCCGTTCTGAATACTGACCTTTCTGGTTTCTTTTAACTCCCTACTAAAATACTACCTTCTAGAAGAAGCTTTCTCCAATAGCTCTTAATTCCAGTGCCTTCCTGTTGTCTCGTATTTATCCTGCATATAATTTGCTGTGTATATATTTGTTTGTATTGTCTTTTCCATAAGATTGTAAGCTCCTTGAAGGCAGAGACTACCTTTTCCTCTTTTTGTATCACTAGCATTTAGCGCAGTGCATCACACAGGATTTTTTTTTTTGGTTGTTATTAGTCATATCCAACTCTTCATGACCCCATTTGTTATTTTCTTGTCAAAGATATTATAGTGGTTTGCCATTTCCTTCTCCAGCTCATTTTATAGGTGAGGAAGCTGAGGCAAACAGGATTAAGTGACTTGCCCAGGGTCACACAGCTAGTAAGCATCTAAGACTAGATTTGAACTCAGAAAGATGTCTTCCTGACTCCAGGTCTGGCACTCTATCTACTGTGCCACCTATCTGTCCCTGGCACATAGAAGGCACTTAATAAATGTTTATTGATTGATTCTCTAAGCTCAGGATCTGCTTTCCTCTAAACCAAATCACTCTCTTTTCTCAAGAAGAGACTACTAAGAGTTCAGAAATATATCATTCAAATAGAGCATCTGTAGGTTCCTCTCAGTGACATCTATCTGGGGATCTGCCTTCTGACTTACCCACAAACTTAAGGGGATTCACACCCAGATATGCCCACAAACCACTTTCATTGACTCACAAGTTTCACTATGTTATCTTTCATGTGCCTCATGACAGAAAGCCTGGAATAAACCCATTCTCGCCAACCACAATATTAACTCTCTGCATATTCTTCGCAAGGCTAACTTCTTTCCCCCATGTGCTCTGTACTCTACTCTCTGTCTTCTCTATCTACCTTATTTGAAACACACTCCATCACAAACAGTCAAGGACTGGGTTGTGTATCACTGGAGAATGATCACCATTGGCAAAGCTACTTACAATAGGCTGGAGAGGAGTAAATAGTTTCAGGCATCTGGGACCCCATTTTGCCTTACACACACACAGCTGTCTGCCTTTCCAAATGGCAAGTCATGGTCCCCAGAGTCTAACAGTTTTTAAATGCAAATACCCCTGGGAAGGATGGTACATTGCCAACAGCAGATGTTTATAAAGCTCCTTAAGTTTACAACAGTTTGGGAGGCATCATGAAATTTTTTCAACCAGAGGAATTTCAGGTTGGGAGCCTTTTTCCTTCCCCCAAAGCACTTTCTATACATTGTTTCATCGACACTGACCTCCTTGCTGTTACTTAACACGTAATACTTCTTCTTTTACTCTGAGAATTTTCACCAACTGTCCCCCACACCTGGAATTCTCTTTTTCTTCATCTCTATTTTCTGGCTTCCTTCACATCCCAGCTAAAATCAAATCCTGAAGACTTTCCCAATTAATTCTAGTGCCTTCCCTCTGTTGATTATTCCCAATGTACTCTTAGCTTCCCATAACTATTTACTTCTCTCCAGCCTATAATAAGGAGCCTTGCCAATGGTGATCATTGTCCAGTGGGACACAATCCACTATGCCACACTCTATCCTTGTAACTTTCAGGACCAAAGTGTCCCTCCCCTGCCTCCACTCTGAATGTTGTCTCCCCCATTAGAACATAAACTCCTTGAAGTTAAGACCTGTCTTCATTTTGTATTTTTATCACCAATACTTAGTGAGGGCTCGGTACATAGTAAATATTTAATAAAATGATTTGCATTAATTTATTCAGAGAGATAGAGCAAATTTTTTAAGAACTTAATATATGCTAGACACAGTCCTTAGTACCATATATATATGTATATGTATATATATGTGTATATATATATATAATATATATATATATACATATACATATATATTATATGTAGTTTAGCTAGGCAATGGGGTTAAGTGACTTGCCCAGGGTCATACAGTTAGTAAGTGTTAAGTATCTGTGGCCAGATTTGAACTCGGGTCCTTCTGACTCCAGGGCCAGTGCTCTTTCCATTGTATCAACCAGTTGCCCCCTAGTACCTCAAATATTAATCCAAGACAAAAAGAAAGACAGTCCCTCCCCTCAGGGAGCTTATCTTCGAATGAGGAAGATAATACATAAAAGGGAGCTGTGTGGTGAGGAAGGACCCAAGGACAAGGTGGAAAATTAGCGTGGAGATTCAGTACCTAAGCCAGATTTAGAGTATTGAGTTGAGTTGAGTTGAATTAGAACCACAGGATAATAGATATAGAGCTTGACGGGACGTCAGAGGCAGTACAATCCAACACTCTCATTTTTATAGATGAAACACTAAGGTCTTGGAATTAAATTCCTTAGAGCTTTGAATTCCTTAGAGCTTTGATTCTCTATTAGAGAATGCAACAAAGACAGCCAGCCAGGACGTAGTAGTAACCAAGTGAAGTGGGTCTCTCGCTGTTTTCAGCCAAAGAGGCCCAGTTCCTCAGAAAATAAAAAGGCTGGACGACATTTCTCATCACTACGTGGCAAAGTGAGCAGCTGGAGCGGACTATAATAGATTAAACTCCAATAGCTTATTTTAAATCAATTTTCATTGATTCAGGAGATAACTAGTTTTTAATTGTATATTGCTCTTTCTCCTCTTTGGAAATTTCTGCTTCATCTGCCAAATATAACCCAGGCTCATGCAGTATGTTTTCCAAAAGCTAGTGTGAAATGGGCGTCTTGGAACAAATATTCCTAAGTGGACTTCTATTTTTCTTTTCTTTTTTCTTCTTCTTCTTTTTTTTTTTTTGAAGGGGTGGCTATCTGGAAGTGGAAGTAGGACTTAGATAAGACTTAAATTAGTTGCTCATGCTATTTACTATGTTTTGGAGCATATAGATCATGGATGCCAAACCAAGAAATAAATCATATTGAAGTTGTCTTTCTTTCTTTCTTTCTTTCTTTCTTTCTTTCTTTCTTTCTTTCTTTCTTTCTTTCTTTTTTTTTGTTTCTTGGAGCCATCTTGTGATTTTATTGGAACTCCCAGTGAAGGAAGTCCGTCTATCCATGTAGGTTAGCACCTGTTCTGTAACTTAAGGTTTTGGTGGGTTGCCTGGGAGTAATGAGAGGTGATAACTTGCCCAGGCTCATACAGCCAATATTGTGTCAGAGTCAGGACTTGAATCCAAATCTTCCTTGACTCTACTGCTGTCTCTTTATCTACTACTCCACACCAACCCCTGCAAAGATTATTCTGTGAAAAATACATCTCAGAGAGCTTCACTGAGGCCATCCATCTACCCTCCCCTATAAAACAAGCACGAGGGCATCCACATGAGTCCTTTTGTATGCCCTGTTTGGAAAATAGAACAGGAGGAGTGGGTGAGGGGCCCACGTTCAGCTTTTTCTTTCTTTTTGGCCCTAGAGTTCCTAAGAGTTTGCTGCTGACGCACACCCACCCCAGAAACCAAGCTTGATCCACTGTGGACTTCCCTGCTGTGTTCCTTAGCCCCTAACAAGCCACTTGCGATTTCAGCTAGACCCGGTTTAACATCAATGGGACCTTTGTGGACCATTTTGTTCTGTCTTTCTTAGGAGCAAATGCCAGCATGGTCAAGATGGAGGAACTTGCTGTTCCATTGTAATAGGATCTGCATGTAAATGAGAACCATGCAAGCTGAAGGACACTCATGTTAGCATCAGATTCAGTGAGCCAGTGGGAAAATCTGCCAAGCCTGCTGGAATCGCTGAGCCTGAAGGGCTTAGAGGCGGGATGCCTGACTGGCTAAGAACAGCATGTTTTCAGTGTAGATATTTTGTTTCTGCCACACCACTGGCAGTAAAACATTGCAAATAAATCCTATTATTTTTCCCCCTTTCCTTTCTAACATGTTATTTCCACACTTACGATTTTAGAAAGATGTTATTTCCAAACTTTGGGTTTAAAGCTTAACATTTCTTCCATTACACCTGTCTCAATGTTGCATTCCTGTTCATCTTTTACCGTAAAAGAAGAACATTTCCATTTGGGAGCCGAGCTCTTAAAATATCACTTTCTAGCCCATAGAATCCATGGCCTAAATTCAGAGTTTGCTTTGTGCTTTTTTTTTTTTTTTCTGTGCTAATATGCCATTTTGTAACTTATCTCACTATGAATGAAAATGTAAATTTATAAATTAAAAAAAAATCCAAGTTGGTACATGAGGAACTACAGTGGTGGACTGGCAAAAACTTTGAACATAAATATTCAAGATATAAAGTAAACTCTTATGAGATTAAAGAAAATCTTTGGAATGTTAAAGTGTAATTATTTTAAAAATAAAATTTTAAAACGCTATGTGAAAGCAACACCAATACCTCTTTTGAAAAATCCCTTTTTTCTATTTAAAAGCATACTGGCTTGAAGGGACCTCAGAAGCTGTATAGTCCAACACTTTTCTTAATATAATTGCCTTGTATGTGCTGGAAAGGGAAAGAAAAAAAATGTTATTTATTTGCAATGTTTTACCACATGTCATTGATCACACGTACACTGACAAATGCCCTATGTGAATGGATTTCACATGAGAAGTATGTTCCCAAGCTTCAAACATTTAAATAAAAGATTAAATGCACATAACGGCAGGCACTGTGCAGGAGTTTGAAGGAAACATTACTCAGGCTTGGAGACAGACTCCCCTATCAATATTCATTAGAAGGAAAAAAAAAACCCAAAAGAATTAACCGTCTCATGTGGTAGATCCAAATTATATAACAGTGGGCAGTAGCTGTGATGCAATCATGTCTCTGTGAAGGAAGGGATGTCCTCTAAATTCATTGGGATTTTCATCTCTTAGGGGCTGTTAGTTACTTCCTTGTTTCAGATAAACTACCCAATAGCAGAACACTCCTTTGCCTCATGCATATATTTCCTTCTGATTTATGTGTAGTCTGTCCTTACATGAACAATTAAGTTCTAATCCCTGCCTCCCATCTTCTCAGGCATGTAATTGCCTGAAAGGAGTGTGGACGGCCTCGGCAGACTAGGTAAGGCTTCTGAATGCAGGGTGGTCTAGCGTATAGAGTGCTTAATTTGGGAAGTTCATTTTCCAAGACACTGGCAGACATTTCTGTTGTGTTGAAATAATCACAAAAATAATAGTTTGAGTGCAATTCACTTGTATATTCTATTCTTACTTAAACAAGGAAGGACATAAAAAAAGGTAGATGGATTCAAATCCTTCTTTTACATTTATTAGCTTGTGACAATAGGCGGGTCTTTTCATTTCTCTAAACCTCTGTTGAAAGAGTGTTGAATGTGTACAATCAGTGGACATAAGTTCAAACCCCAGCCCTGTTAACTGCTAACTGTGTAACCTTGGACAAGACAATTCCTTTCTTTGGATTTCATCAGGGGGTTGGACTAGATGACCTCTAAGGTCACTTCCATTTCTAAATCTATAATTCTATGAGGTACAAAATAGGGATGATAATACGTGTGGTACTGTTGAGGTTTAGGGATTTAGGGGTGCTGGGACCCCAAAATCACGACACATGGGTCCTGCCCTACTGAATTTGACCCAAGTCTTCTTTCAGTCAAATACAAGGTTGATTAAAGATCTGCCCTATTGGCCAGACTCTTAAGGAGTCTGAACATTGTGAGCTATTGGCTAGGTTCTTAAGGAATCTGAGTACCTTAATGGAGACAAGATGGACCTTAAACACAGAAAGACTGTGGGAGGGATCTAGGAAGGATCTTGAAGGAATTAATGGGAGGTCTGAGAATGGGGTCTAGATAGAGTCAAGGGTGGGAAATAGCCAGGGGCCATAAGGAGGTAATAGACAAGGGAGAGCTGGGCTAGGTTAAGAGTAAAAGAGAATTGGGAGATTGGGGGTAGGCCAATGAAAGGCCAGTTAATAGGATTATAGCATCAGGAGAAGGCCAGACACCTCCTTGATCAAGTGGGAGAATTCAAGAAGAATCCCTTAGACAAATGGGACCCAAATTCTTTTTGGTGTAAGGGGCAAAGGTCTCAGCTTAGGCCTATACCCCATCAGTACCTATCTCACAGGGTTGTTGTAAGAATCAAATGAGATAATGTATGTAAAATGCTTTGTAAATGAAATACCAGCTATCATTATTATTAACTAATATTGTAGCTTCCTATCCACTCATTTCCAGAGGGGTCTTCTGTAATGGGACAGAGAAGGAATTAAGATTGGGAGGTGCAGAAAAGAAAGTGGGAAGAACTCTGGAAGTCTTTTCTGTCCCCCAAATCACTTACCTTTGACTATTTCAGTAGCCTTGGATGTGCCAAATGCACTCCTAAATTGAATTACTTTACAAAAAGGAAAATTCCTTCCTCTATATATACTATATTCATATATATACTGTATTCCTATATATACTCCTATACACTATATGTACTATATTCACATATATATATATATATACTATATTCCTTCCACATGTGATGAACAACTCTCTCCACAATGTGGACAGTTGCAGGATTAAGAAGGATGTATCACACATTTTAAGAGTTTCACAGGGCCTTGATTATATAGCTCAACCCCAGATAAGAATATACATTTTCTATCAACCCCAGGTAGGTGGAACAGGTTATGAAAATGATGAGGAAGGAAAAGGAAGAGGAAGGAAAAGTGCCACAGTGTTTGATGTTGAGAAATAGATATCCATAAAAAGGAAAAATAGAAATGGGGGTCATCAGAAGACTTGCTAGCAGTTTAGCAGAAAAGAGGGTGAGCAACAGAAAACTGAATATGTAGGCAGGAGTGCTTGTGATTCTACATCCCCTCTCCCAGGCATTTTAAGTAGTCAGGCCAAGAAATAAAAGCAGCAGCAAGAAATAAGGCTGATTTAGAAAGACTGCAAGGAATACCAATAAACTACAGATAAAATGCTTCTTTGGATGCCAACATATCCTGAAAGGGAGCAAGTATGATACCGACTTTTTTTTTTAAAGTTTTGTAGAAGCCTTTCCATTCCTTCCCAAAGCTCCAGAATAGAAAGGATTGTTTGAGAATCTAAGAGCTGTTCTTTCTGGGGGCCTCTGTAGCTACTTAAAAGTCAGAGCAGACTTGATCCTGGGTATAATAACAGGTCCATTTACTAAGCTGCATGTAAAATTCCCCTATTGGGAGTCTTCCTCAAGAATGCTTGGATGAATTTAGGCCAATTCATTATTTATCATCTCCTGAAGTTGAGTGGAGGGATGGTCACACTGACCTTGTGAAGACACAGCATCTCTTAACTGCTCTCATTAGCAGAGCCCAGACCCTTTCCCAAGAACTTGGGTGGAGTCATAAGGAATGATTTCTGTAAGCCATGAGCCAGTACTATTGCATTATTTCTTTGCTGTCTTTGGGATGATTTATCCCTTTTTTAGTTTTATTTCTTTGCAGCTTCGCCTGAAGGGCACACCCAGGTATACACTGGATGACTCATCTGTGGTTCCTTAAAAGCTCAAGATTTTATTGAGATTGAGTCTTGAGGTTTTACTGTTATTGTTCATTCATTTCAATTGTGTCTGACTCTTCATGACCTCATTTGGAGTTTTCTTGGTAGAGATACTAAAGTAGTTTGCCATTTCCTTCTCCAATTTGTTTTAGAGGTGAGGAAAGTGAGGCAAACAGGGTTAAGTGACTTGCCCAAGGTCACACAGATAGTGTCTGAGGTCAGATTTGAACTTAGGTCTTCCTGACTCCAGACCAGGCACTCTATCCACCATGCCATCTGGCTGTCCTCAGGGTTTTATTAGAGACTTAGAAATCTTGAGCAATGACTGATAAAGACAGAAAGCATCAAGTTGGGTTTAATGCCATTTCATTAGTGTAGTATACTGGGCAAATATAGGTCATAAGATATAGGGCAGTGAAGAATCTTAGAATTCTTCTAGTTCCAAACTCTGTATTTTGCAGATTAGGAAACTGAGACTTAGAGAAGTGTCCAAACTCATACAGAGCTTAAGTAGCAAAACTAGGTTATGCCTCTCTTGTTTCTGGATCCAGAAAGGCAACACACATAGGGAAATGGTGGCTAGTCATATGGGAGGGAATGTGTCTGGGAAGTTAGAGAGATGGTATGCAGAACCCTGGTCTAGGCAACTTATATGCCCCATCCAGAAGCAATGGTAGTGTTGATTTAATGATCATTTGATGAATGTCTGTTTTCTAAATTTTCTAACTCCATCCCCCTATCCTACTTAACTCTGGGACCAATTCTTTACCCATAGGCAATTTTCTAACACAGCATACTACAGCATCTTGTATCTCAGATCAGAAGACCTGGGTTTAAATCCATCTCTAATGGTTACAAGCATCAACTATAATCTAGTTTCCCCATCTGCAAAATGGATATAATAATACTTTTACAATCTACCTCACCAAGTTGTTAGGAGGAAAACCCTTTGCCAATTGTAAAGTGCTATGTGAATAATTAATAGTAGGTCCCTAAATATTTTTAAAAGGTTATTAAAATAATTCCTTACTGTCCTGAACCATGTTGTGTCATGCTTGGTGAGACCCCATTCTATCTAGCCAGTTCTAGATTGATGGTCATGCTGCATCCTGGTCATTTCCTTGCTGTGTCACCCTACTGTATTTGCTGTACCCTCCCAACTGATATCCCAGGACTATGCCCTGGTGAAGTTTAAATCATTTCATGTTTTCATTTCTGTCCTGGCATTATGCTGCACTGATTGGTGAGAGCCCAGTATATATTGTTGGGCCTGGACTCCTGACATCAGCTGTAGCCATACCATGCCCCATATATATATTGCACCTTTCCCCCACCCTAACTTTCTACCTTTTGTTTTGGGAATGATCATCAAATCGACACTACCATTGCTTCTGAATGGGGCATATAAATTGCTTGCCCTAGAGCTTATCATCTGTCTGACTTTCTAGACAGTTTCTCCCACCCCACCCCCAAGTCCCCACTCTTACTAGTCATCATTCCCTTACATGTATTGCCCTTCTCTATTAGAATGTGAACTCCAGGATAGCAGGGATTGTTTTTCTTTTGTATTATAATCCCAAGCGCTTAACATAGAATCTGGCAAATATTAAAGAATTGATGAATTTTCCTTCCTTCCTTCTTTCCTACCTTCCTTCTTTCTTCCTTTTTTTTTCCCTCTTTTTACCATTTTCTTTTTCCCTCCTCCCTCTCTCTTTTTCTCTCTTTCCCCTTTTCTTCCCTTCCCCTTCCCTTTCTCTAGCATGGCTTTTTTTTCCCATTGCATTAAACAATCATAGTTAAGGATTTTAATGAAATACAATTAAATGAAACCTCAATGAAATATAAATACTAGTTGCACCCAAGCCAGTATTTTTTTAAATTATTTCATCGATCACAACAAAGGTGTTTACTAATGTCTTGGAGAATGGCCTTCACAAAGTCCTAACAGAAGATTAATATCCTATCTATAGAGAGGTTTGACATTATTCCCGTTTGTGGGATATGTGCTCATTGTGTTGTGTCCTGGAACACTGTTGGTTCTCCACCACAAGATATACAATCACTGAAAAGAGACCTATCTGGCCATCTACATGGAAAACCGACCCTGGATGAAGGATATATTTTATCCAGATTACAACATGTAGTTAGGTAAGCAAGTTATTACATCAATCCGTCAGTGTATATATATATTGCATAAAAATGCATCTGGGTAATGAGTTGGCTCCAGAGTTAAGTAGGACAGGGAGATGGAGTTGGATTGAATTTAGAAAACAGAGCAGCACTTTCAGTGATCCCAAGCTGCTTCGCAAAAGTCAACTTTTAAAAAACCAGTAGTCTTCTGTTGATGTTATGTGGCTGCAAATCACTGACCACCATAATCTCAGAAGAAACAAAATTGTAGGTGACCCAAAGCTATAAAAAGATGCATGAGGTTGGGGGGTGGGGTGTTAGTAGTCAGTGCCATATTACCAACAGTGACTTGCATGTGAGAATGGTGTAAAAGACATAATCCAGAAAAGGCAGCATAGTGTGGAGGATAAGATGCTGGACTTGGTGTCATGTAAACCTGGGTTCATGTCCTACCTCAGACATTTACTCACTGGGTGACTGTCGGTAAATAACTTAACCTTTCTGGCCTTCAGTTTAGGTAGCTAGGGGGCACAGCAGATAGAGTGTTCAAATAGATTGAGTTCAAATTCGGCCTCAGATACTTATCAGCAGTGTGACCCTGGGCAAGTCAATGAATCTCTGGGTCTGGTTCCTTGTCTGTAAAATGACAAGGTTGGATCTGATGGCCTCTAAGCCCCCTTCCAGCTCTAAATCTATAATCCTGTGGTCCCATTAAGGACATGCATTGTAGAGAAGAAAAAAAAGGGCCAGTCATGTAATGAGATCAAAGGAAACTGTTGGGTATCCAGAGTGTTTCCTAGATTTGGGAAATATTCAAAAAACTTAGAAGAGGGACACTAGAACCTTGGGTAGGTCCAACAAATGAACTCTTTACAAATATAGACCATTTAGGAATGTAATATATCATGTGAAGGTATGAAGGGTTTTAATTTGTTGTAGTGGAGATAATAGATTCATTGAACTCTAATTTTGGGTAGTATCATTACAGACCTTGCTAGTACAAGGACTGGGGCACTTCTCACTAAAGCCTGAGGGTTGGGCTCACGTTGGTACCAAGTGCAATCCTGGCTTTCTCATTGTCACTGGCTCTTTGAGACCCACTCTAGAAGCCCCAGGGAAATTTGCTTAAAGCTTAGTTTGGCTCAAGTCTAGTGTCTCCCCAAAAGGGATTAGGCTGGTATACAACATAAAAGGTAGATTCAGTACAGTTAACTTTATTTCCTCTACAGGAAAAGACATGCTTATAGAACAAAACATTCATATGCATTCATGGAGAAAGACTTAAAACATTAAACAGTAATCCCTCACTTCTATTGTACTTTCCTGGGAGACTGATATTTGAAACATCAAATTATAAAACATTTTATGAGGTGGTTGAGCAATTGTTTCATCCCTGCCTCAGCTCTGTACCTTCTGGCGATCTTCTGGTAAGCCAGGGCATGGCCTGGTCTCATCCTCCTGGTGTTCCTCATCTCTCCGCAAAGAGTGAAGCGGCATTTAAAGGGACTATCTCCCAAAGTGGCATCCACTGAGGGATGTAGGGGCTCCCAACCTCTCAGACTGAGGAAGCAGCCTCCAAGACTGGATAGGTTCATTTCAGGATTGCTACTTGGTCACCTTTGCCCAGGGAGAGAAAGGCATAGCGTAGAATGGAAGTCCTATCTTAGGGTTTCCTAGATCTGCAATTTTCCTCTGGATGCTATTTGCAAGCAGCCCTCATGACCCTGAGGTATTTCCCCCACCCCCACCCCCACCCCTCCTTAGAGGAAATGAGGAGGGGGGAGGGAAAGAGGGAGAGCTGGACACACATGGAGAGGGACAGACACATAGAAAGACAAAGAGAGAGAGACAAGCAGACACTTATATAGTTCCTTCAGCAGACACACAGGAAGAGAGAAAGTGCCAGAGGGTGGAGTCACCCTTTTTAAGAACCACTGAGTGTGTTACTCTTCCTGGCTTGGTAGCATTTTCCTTTGATTTAGCCCTTCCTGACCTCCCATGTGAACCAAAGGACCAATAAGAGGACTGCTTCATCATGAAGCAAGTACTTTAGTGCTGAGCATCACATGTGTCACCAGTAGCCAGAGGAACTCAGCTCAGCTCCACACACTTTCTCCATGGGACATGCCCAGAAGACCCATCGTTATGCATGATCTGTGGGGTGTGCTCTAAATCAGGGTTTTGCTGGAGCCAGCTTTAATAGGCTCATGAAAGCAAGCCTATAGTTAAATTTTCAATATGAGCATTTATACCCTGGAAATCTGAAAATGCTTTGAATCAGGGCTTGAATTATTGTTTTGTTGATTGTCTAGACTTAAATGATACAGAAAATGTTAATAATGCAGATTAAACTTAAAAGTATGTTCTGCTTTTCAGAGAGCTGGTTGTTAAACATTCACCAGCATACCCCTGGCTCTAACATCATCACCATCATCGTCATCATCTAGGAGCAGCAGCAACAGTAGTAATAGTGAGTTCTTTTCTTTTCTTACTAAGCCTTAATCATTGAATGCATATTGCCTCAGTCAAGTTGTGACCTTTTAAAGACCTTACGTTGAAAAGGCCAAGGTCCCACACTATATCCTGGGCCATCTCCAGTTGTCCTAATCTATATCTTGCCGCTGGACCCAGATGGCTCTGGAGGAGAAAGTGAGGCTGGTGACTTTGCACAGCCCTCCCTCCCTTAAATCCAATTCACCTGCATGCCATGACATCACCTCCCTGATGTCATGGTCCTCTTTGAGGAGGAAGGCCAAACAACAGCAGAATCAAAAGTGAATAGTAGAGGTACAAAAGACTTTACAGAGCTCAAATTTCTCTCCTGGTCTCCTATTGGAATGAGCTCGATAGTCCAAGCACATTAGACATCATTTCAGCCGTTAAACATCAGGATAAACTATTATTGTTGGATTTTTGGGGAAAACTCTGATTGGGTTAGAACTCTACTGGTAACATGGACGGTATCTAGAAGTAAATGATGCCCAAATCCCAAAGATCCTCAGGTCTGAAAGATGTCAGAAGAGTATGAATGAAACCACTCCACGTGCCAAAAATATAACTGGCTATACTTTGAAGCTCCTCAGTTTACACATTTGCCAAAGTCATCCACTTGATGACTTTTTTTCTTGGGTAGTGGGATGGTTATATCAATTAGTTTCAGTGCATTTTTGTTTGTTGTGTTTCTGCAGCAGAATATCTTGGGTAAGGTTTGTTGGCCTATTAGGGATCTCTCTTAGTACTATCATTATTGCTGCTATTATGACTTTTGTTAGGAAATTATCTGTTCATTTCCTTTATTATCTAGTCAACAAATACTTAATGAGCAGCTACTATTTGCCTAGCCCTAGGCTTAGTACTATACCTATCCATTAGTATATTTTCCATTTTACTTTTTATTTTCCTGGAAAGTGTTTCAATTATTCCCTACTTTGAAATGTCTAGGTCTCTGTGGCATTTTGGGTCAACTACATTGGGAAAGTAACTTACCCTCCCTGTGTCTCAGTTTCCTCATTGGTGATGGGAAATTATAGATGTGCTCCTTAAGGCTTTGCTTTCAAGGATGTTTATGAGGCTTAATTAGAATGACTCTAAAAGTATTCTTCTGAGTTTTAGGGACTTAAAGTTGTATTATTTTGCTTTTCCAATTTTTCTGGGTTAGAAAAGTTAGTGTTGAGTCAATTAATAGTTTCTAGCCTGTGCACCGAGGAACCCTGGGGAATCCTGGATTTATTGCAAGGGCTCCTCAAGTCTACATATGTACCGAGAATTGCAATTTTTCAAGGTATTATTTTAATCAATGGATAATGAATAGAATGATTATTATTATGTATGTAGGGTATAAGAAATTTTAATCTTAAAAAGCTGAAGAACCATTGGTATATAATACTAAATAACTAACATTTACATAGCATTTTTTCAGCTTGCAAAGCACTTGGTATATATTATCTCATTTGAACTTCACAATAGTCCTGTTAAGTAGGTGATATATGGTTTATTATCCATATTTCACAAGTGAGGAAGCAAAGGATGAGAGAAGGCCCCATGGTTGAAAAGCTAGTAAGTAGGAGAGGTGAGATTTCTTTCTGAATGGTCAACCACACTATCTACTATACCATGGGAAACAACAAAAATCTCCAAGACTCAGTATACCTGAGTTCTAGTCCTCGACTAGGATTCTCTCAATTTACATTAGCTGTACAAATTGGCAAATATCACTTCCCCTTTCTGGACCTCAGTTTCTTTTTCTAGAGAGTGGGAGAATTTACCAGTCCTATCTTGCTCCCAAATTCATAATTCTGTTAATGGTTTTCTACTGCACTACCCCTGACTCTTCAGGGATATGGAGTGTGTGTGCGTGTGTGTGTGTGTGTGCATTGTGCATATATATATATATGTATATATATATATATACACACACATATAGAGAGACAGAGAAGGAGAAAAAGAAGGTGAGAGGGAGGGGGAGAGAGAGAGAGAGAGAGAGAGAGAAAGAGAAAGCTTCTAAGACTTTTCTCATACTTTCTCACCTGTTCTGACCCTCTGAATGACCATTTCAGATCTGCATTGTAATTTAGGAAAAGCAGATATTCTGCATTCTGTTCAACAATAGTGACCACAATAAATTTATATGTCACTTTAAGTTTTACAAAATATTTTCCTCCCAACAACCCTGGGGAGTAGATAGTGCAATATACTTCTTTATCAGCTTATAAACATTTTCCCTTTTTTTCTTCATAATTCTTATTTATCATTTCTTACTGCTCAATGAAATTTCATTTCATTACTATACTACATTTTGTTCAGTAGTCCCCCAAATTATGGGTACTCACTTTGTTTCTAAGTCTTTACCTTGGCTTTCTTGACTAACATATCAATCAATAAGCATTTATCAAGTGATTACATATTACTATGTACAAGGCTGAAGCTGGTAGTACATTAAATCATCTAGATCTTTTTCAGATAAAATGCTATTTAGCCATACCTCCTCCATTTTATACAAGATGTAAAGCTTATTGTTTGAACCCAAGTATGAGACTTGACATTTATCCCCCATTAAATTTTGTTTTATGGTAAAGAGAATTCCAAGGTCTATTTTTTTTCTAGGCAGCTCAGGAAATGGGAATCCTTAAGTGGTTGTTCTTTCTCTTTCCCTATCTCTGCTCCCCCAACTCATGTGTGTGTGTGTGTGTGTGTGTGTGTGTGTGTGTGTGTGTGATGGGGTTGGACGCAGTGGTAGTGGCAAACAGTGGAACTAGAATGAACACTATTGAGGAGATACCCTTATAGGTTCATTTAAATAATGAACCTCACACAGTATCCAAGAGATTTTGCAGAATGCTCAAGCAAAAGATCCTGCATTCAAAGAAGACCAGGCAGACTTCTCTCCAATGTAAAGCTGAAAGCATTTCTCTGAAGTCATGAATATACTTCTGCTAGGATGTTAGTGACCATCATTTAGGCAATATCAGAATTCCAAGAGAGTTCTCTCTTTTTCAAGAAAACACTCTTAACAACTGTGAGGGGGGGAGAAGTTATAAGAAGAACGAAAGACAAATTTGGCTAGAAGACACATTTTTTATTTCTTAGTCGCAAAGCATTAATAGGAATAAAACCTGCTGCAATAAAGTCTGAAAGAGTAGCAGAAAACCCAGCCTAAGGAAACTATCTGTCTAACTGAAGTACTTCTCTGGCACTAGCACAGAATATGGCAGCTGCAGTGGGAACCCTACAGGGAGCTATATATTTTTGCTAATCCTCTTAGAAAAAAAAAAAGATCGGCAAATGCATTCCCAGTGTCCTAGTGTCCTGAAGGCTCCCAAGTTTGGCTTGACTACCTAGGAAAAAATGTGGAACTCCAGAGGATCTCACAGCATTTCTCTCATCACTTTGCTCATTGTGGTTTACATGTGGCTTTTGAACTTCTGTTGAACAATGATGGAATTACCAAGTGGTCCCATTATGTCAGAGAGCTTGGAACTATGTACTGAGTGTGAGGTCGTTAAAGTGTGTGGATGTTGATGGGACTTAAGGATGGTGTAGCTTTATGCTAAACCCTAATGAAGCATAATTTGAATGGATTCACAAAGTTTCACCCCATCTTTCCCTCCCAATTATATTCTCTATCTGGCATAATAATAATAACAATAATAATAATAATAATAATAATAACAACAATAATAATAATAGCTACGATTTATATAGGTAGAAAGTGCTTTAGAAATATTTTCTTACTTTATCTTCATATCAACTTTAAGAAGTAAGTGCTATTATTATCCCTATTTTATAGATGCCGAAACTGAGACAGACAAAGATTAAGTAATTTGCCCAGGGTCACACAACCAGTAAATGTCTGAGGCCAGATTTGAACTTGGAACTTACTGATTCCATGTCTAATACTCTGTCTACTGCACCTCCCAGCTTCCTATCATAGTATCTGAAATTTCACCATTAATTATTTATTTTAGGTAAGTTGTAGTTTAAGAGGACCTACTTTAAAATGTAAATGTTTAGTAAGAATGTTCTTTGTAAGCTCATTTCCATTAGCAACCCCTAGGTAGGGTTGGTTTAACTCTGATGGAGAATCAGAAAATCATAGTTTGCCAAAGCTGGAAGAGACCTTAGTTAAGTTTATTTTCTACTTTCTATGCCTTTTTTCTTCTTTCTGGAAACTTGCTTTTATACTTCTCAAACATTCTGCTCTCAGGAAAGGCTCTCATATTAGTCATTTACACCTTTAGGTGAATTAATCACTGTGTGTGATCTCTCTCACTGCTGTTTGCATTCTAAAATGATCTCTAATTTAGAAAATAAAGACAATGCCCCCTGTGAAAGGAATTTCAGGCAGCAATGAACAGAGAGAGGAGGTATTTTAGCTGGTGAGGAGCCTTTTAAGGGCACCAGAGATCATACCTCATAGGTCCTGCCTATTGGAAAAGCCTATCCAACATCAAGCTCTGTTGCGGTTAGTAGGGTTAGGTCATGTGGCATCCTCAAGCGCTTGCTAATCTTGCTAATTCTCTAGGCCTGCAGAAGAGAAAGTATTTCTCTAGGTCACTCATTCACTCACTTCCCAATACAAATAGCTAGGCTTTATGTAAAACTTTAGAATCACAAAGAAGTTTCCAAAAAACAGGTTATCTCATTAGATCCTGAAAACAATCCTTTGTGACTGGTAGATTGTACATTTAAAGATGAGAAAATTGAAGGTCAATGAGATTAAGTGACTTCAATATCACTATTAATTAATAAATAATAGTTATTATAATATCATATATAATACAATAATCATATAATATATTATTACAATGATAATATGATTAATTAATATTATTAATAATTTAAAAATTATTAAGTGTTCACTGTGTTCATTAGGCCTCTAGGTGGCACAGTGGAGAGAATGAATGTCAGGCCTGGAGTCAGGAAGACTCGTCTTCCTGAATTCAAATCCAGCCTCTGACACTTACTAGCTTGGGCTTACTACCCTGGGCAAGTCACTTAACCCTGAACCCTGTTTGCCTCAGCTCCTTATATATAAAATGAGCTAGAGAAGGAAATGACAAATCACTCAGTATCTCTGCCATGAAAACTCCAAATGGTGTCACAAAGAGTTAGACCCAACTGAAACCACTGAACAACAACAAAAATAACAACAATAGAACTGTATTCAAGGTATAGTGCTAGGTATGAGTGGAAATATAAAATTTAGATCAACCCTCAGCCTCATAAAGTTATAGTCTAGTAGGACAATAAGATACATGGGCTAATCACCCAATCACCAATTATGTTCCAGGCATTGTGATATCTAAAGTACAAAAGAACATGTGATAAGAATGAAAAAAGTAGTAACAAAGTGAGGTCAGAGTAAACCACTTCCCCTGTTAAAACTTCCTTGACTCATCTAAATTTACTTCTTCCTTTCTTTTATTCTATCTATCTATCTATCTATCTATCTACCTATCTATCTATCTATCATCTATTTGTGTGGAAGCTGTGTCCCTATGGTAGAATTTAAATTCCTTGAGTCAAGGGACTACTTTTTTTTCCTTTATATTCCCAGTGTCTTGCTCATAGAGTGCATTATATAAATGATTGTTGACTTAAATTGAGTTGACTTAAATTGAACAACCAATTGAAGGCATCAGGGGAGGCATCATGGAGAATGTGACATTTGACTTGAGTTTTAAAGGATATCTAGGAATTTATCTGGTGGAAGGGTTATTCAATTCAATTCAATTAAACAAATATTTATTAAATATCTACTATAAGGCATTATGTTCTAGGTGTTGGGAATACAAAGACAAAAATGAAACTGTTCTTGCTCTCAAGGAATTTACATTTTGCTTGTTCAGATAAATGTGTATTCAGATGAGTAAATACAAAGTAATTTAAAGAAGGATCTTGGGGCAACTAGGTAGTACAGTAAATAGAGCACCAGCCCTGGATTCAGGAGGACCTGAGTTCAAATTCGGCCTCAGACACATAACACTTACTTAGCTGTGTGACCCTGAGCGAGTCACTTAACCCCATTGCCTAGCCAAAAAAAAAAAAAAAGACAAAGGATCTGGAAAAGTCCTATGTAGGGTGATATCTGAATTGTGCTTTGAAAGAAGTCAAGGATTCTAAGAGGCAAAGGGGAGGAGGGAATCTGTTCTGGATATGGGTGACCATTTGTACAAAGATGTGTTAGAGGAAGATAGAACGTCATATATAAGGAACAATTAACAGGCCAGTTTAACTAGAATAGACAGAATATGAAGAGGCACAATTTAAAATAAGGCCGGAAACATAATTTGCAATCATATGATGGAGGGCTGTTGGATTGAGAATTAGGTACTATATCCTACAGGCAATATGGAGCCACTGAAGGGAGTGACATGGTCAGATCTGTATTACAAGAATATCAATTTGGCAGCTCTATGGACAAAGCATTATAGTGGGGAGAGTAGAAACAGAGAGGTCAGTTATAAGGCCATTACAGTAGTTCAGGCAAGAAGTGATGAACATCTGAACTAGGGTAGAGACTGTGTGAATAGAGAAGAGATGTTATGGAGATAGAAGAGATAAGGTTTGGCAACTGAGAAAATGTGGGGTTAGGGTGGTAATGAGGAAGTGGGGTCAAGAAGATCTCCTAGGTTATAAATGTGGTTGATTGGAAGGATGAAAGAAGGGAAGTCAAAACAGAACAAAGGCAAATGGAACTGCATATAAGAAGAAAGATGAAAGCTGGATCTATAGATCTGGGACTCATCTACATAAAAATGGTAATATTCCAGGCATAGGGTGTTCCCTGTCTTTGGTGTCTGAACAAAGGCTCAGATGGGAAAACACATGTCCAGAAAATGGCATATAGGCAAGTTTGATTGGCATCAGTGCACTGATTATCTCAACAAAACTCCATCACACAAACATTCTAACTACAATCTTGGGAACAATTTATTCTAAAACCTCCGTCTACTTGATACTCTTCTTGTGCTGTGGTTGGAAAACCCTAATGTCCTGGTTTCCCTAATTCTTGTCATTAGAAAACATGGTGTCTGCCTAGGTTAAAATACCATCTCTTACAACACTCTTTAATGCTTTGCACTGTTCTTAACCTTGTTGACTCACAAGTCCAGGAAGAGAAGTGATTGTATTCCTTGTTCCCCATGGCCATTGCTCTTCTATCATTAGGCAATAAAATTTTCTCCCTTGAAAGTCTAGCCCAACCAATTATACTACTCTGAATTTTTGTTGCTGCCACCAATGGACTTCCAGGACTTTTTCTTATCTGCCTCAATGATTTAGGATCTGGCTTAAAGTCTTTCCCTCAACCTTAACTCATGCTATCACTCTTCATGACTTTAGTATTATTATTGATGACCATTCTTACAGCCTGGATTCTCAGTTAATTAACTTACTCAATTTCCCTCATTTCCATTTCCACTCAATATTAGTCACCCACAGGACTGGCCACATCATTACCTGAAACTCCTCCACTCTAATAACCTGAACTCTTATAGTCCCCTTACTGAGCCTGATCTCTGGTCCTTTTGCTTCACTTACTGTGAAGTTGTTCTTTCTCTTTAACATGACCTCTATTTCCTCTGTCACTCCCTATTCTTACAGATCATTGCCTTTGTTCTGTTTTGACTTCCCTTCTTTCATTGTCTTGACTCTTCTTGTCAACAATTTTTACAATGGACTGTCTTCTATCACTGAATCAAAGATTTAGAATTATACGAGGCCTTAGAGCTTAACAAATCTGATTCCCTCAGTTTCTAAAAGTAGAAAACAGAGGTCTCAGAGAGACTAAGTAACTTGTTCAAGGTTACACAGATAATAAGTGCCAGAAGTCAGAATTTGAACCTAAATCTCTGACTCCAAATCCAGCAGTCTTTCTACTGCACCCCCTGTATCCTAGGTCCTTTCTGCTAATTCCCAGACCTTGATAACCCTTTACTTGCCTTTTTTGTTATTATTCCTGAGCCACTGAACATTGCTCATGAAAGTCATTATACCATGCCAACTGGGTCCAGTGTAAATTCGTGCTACATGCCATCTAATATCAACTGGATATTTTGCCAATACACTATAATTATTCTATTTATCTCTGACTCCCTATTACACTCTCCATGATAATTTTTCCAAAACTTTTCCTCTTACCTTAAGGCTCCAACCCCATCCTCCACTCTTTCATGAAGTAACTTTTGGAATGGATGGGCAGAAAGATGCGAACCTGAGATTTCATCAGTGTTCAGAACTGGTATACAAACTCTACTGATGCCAATCACCAACTTATGATTGTCTTAAAGAGTTTTGTGAGGCCACTGAGAATTTAAGTGACTTGTCTATAGACCCATAAACTGTTTGCATCAGAGGCAGTACAGACCAATAACATAAAGTATAGTGGATATAATCAGTTTAATTTTGTGACTTTCTCTAGTGGTTCTATAATACCATCTCAATAAGGCTCAGAGTAGGAATGAAACACGTAGATGTAATTTACCCAGATTTGTGGGTTAGCATTGTGAAAATAACAGAAGTCAGAGGTGGAAGTGTGTGTGAGATTAAAATAATAATAATAATATAATAATAAATTCACATTTGTATCACACTCTAAGGTTTGCAAAGAAATCTCAGAACAAACCCAATTAATTTTTAAAATGGGAGGCCATAAGGTCAAGGATGATCTTTACAGAGCAGGGGAAATAGATAAGTATAAAAAGGGATCAAGGTACTGGAAACAGTGATTAGACACAGAAGATATTTAGTGTGATGGAGGGAGCAGAAGTTGTGGCTGGAGAGTTGAATTTCAAAGTTCAGTTTATTGGAGATGATGCAATTTGGTGAGTCAGTGAAATCTAAAGGGAGAGCTTGCTGGTATGTGGCTGAAATAAGATGGAAAAGAAAGTATGGGAGTGAAAGTAATGGGGATCCACATGGTCAACATGCTACACGAGTTATCAACATAAATACTGAAGTCCTTGAAGGTGATGACAGGAAGTGGGGTAAAGAGAAAGCTTATGAGGCAAGTGCTAAAGTCAGTAAAGATATTGAGAGAATGACCTAGAGCTTGGTTAATGACAACAGCAAGGATGTGGGAGAAATCAAATAATTTTATATTTATGCTTTTAGTAACCAGGACTCGAACCTAGGGTTTGAGGTTCCAAATCCCATGTTCCTTTCATTGCACCCTCCTGGCTTTGCGTTAGTTTTTGACAATGTGCATGTCTGAGGAAGATAAGAATGTTCCCTTATATCCAGGTCACTAATGAGTTGTGTTCATAAGTTGGAAAATGCCTCTATTTCCAAAAGAGAGGCAAATCCACAGACCCATAGAAGGAGATCATGGATTTGAACTAGAAGGTATCCCAAAGGCCTTAGGATTTAGAACTGGAAGGGGCTTTGGAAGCCATCAGGTCCAACTCTCTTATTTTATAGATGAGGAAACAAAGGCCCAGCGAGGTTAAGGTCTCATAAATTCCAAGTGGCAGAGCAGGGATTTGAACCCACTTCCTTGGATTCCAACTCTGTAATTCTTTACATTGTACTTCCCTACCCCTCCAATTTAGAAAGCAGGGTTGCTTGTGTGGGAATCAAACTGCTGCAGTAGAAGGGTGAGTGAAACAACCACCGGTTTTGAAGAAGATGACCTAAAAGGAGCAGGATTGCGCATTCTGAAAGAATGGGGAAGATACAGAAAGGTAAAGGAACAGTGACTGTAAGACAAAAATTGTGAAAAATAGAAGGGGGATTGAGGCCATTTAATCATATTCCAAAGGTTTCTCACAATTAATAAGATGCCAGAAATAGAGCAGAGAAGAAGAAAGTTTGAGAATCACTGTTCTAATCAGGTTCAAAAACCCTTTGGGATAATTTGACTGATAAGTGTGTGGGTGTTACTCCTTGTAGATTATTATCATTTTCTTTCTGAATTAATTTCCTTCTGTAGAAATAAGAACCTGTGTCATTCACAGGGCATTCCTCTGAGGTTGTGTGGGTTTCCCTAGATGAGAAATTGTGGAATAAGAAGACTGGCAGTTATATCAAGAGGCCATCTGAATCAAAAGGCAGGGCTGCCCTCAACAGTACCAGACTAATAGAGTGTCAGCATCAGAGCTCAGGAGGTGGTTGATTGGCCAGAGCTGGGACAAATGGAATCTGGAGCATACATGGGCTAATTGAAGCCCTGCAGATGACCAAGAAAGGCCCCAGCAGGGTATATTAGAAAGTGGTCCAGGTGGTTGAGACAAATGGAGAAGATAACAATGGGCAAGAGTGTATGGAGGTCTAGCCAGGAAGGTGATCAATATCAGGGAGGGCCAATCCAGTCATCTAGGGAATTCAGTGTTGCAGGAGGCAGAAAAGTGGTGACAGCAAGTAGATTGTCACCTAGAAATGCTGACTTTACCTCTCAGTGCTATTCAGTGTTGTTCTTTTGTACATCACACGAATCACTACACAATCAACCTTTTTTTGGGGGGGAGGCAAGGGGTGAGGGGATGAAAGAGGATAGGACTTATGATTTCATTAGTATATGGAATTAGGGAGGAAAATTCCCTCTACTATTACAAATTGGCAGCTATTCTTCAACTTCAACTTCAACTAGAGTATTAGAGAATTGCTTTGGACCCTGAGATGATACGATTTATCCAGGGTCATTTAGCCAGTATGCTTTAGAGGAGGGAACTTGAATACTTGTTGATTAGAGTGGGGAAAAAATGCTTTATTACAAAGT
This sequence comes from Vombatus ursinus, assembly GCF_900497805.2. Classification (NCBI taxonomy): domain Eukaryota; kingdom Metazoa; phylum Chordata; class Mammalia; order Diprotodontia; family Vombatidae; genus Vombatus; species Vombatus ursinus. The sequence goes on along the minus strand of NW_020954610.1, from coordinate 6,998,830 downwards.
AAGGAATCTAAGGAATGTGATTTCACACAGTTAGGGGAATGACAGGGACATGATTCATTTAAAGCTGAGTTTTATTTGATTCTTAGTTCCATATTGTTTTACCATCTCTACCCTAAGCCCCATCCCAGGCTCTTTCAATCTGGAATCCTTGAGTTAATAAAGAAAGGTCTCTGGTGGGTCATGTGGGCACCATCCCAGGTAGTCTGTGACTTCCAGAGCTGGCTGTTCACTTTACCTGGTTTCTCCTCCCCAACTCTTCTGAACTAGATTCCATCCCTAAGGACTTAGCTTCCAGTTAGCTCTCTACAAGTCTTCTCTTTTCTAGCTTCCGTTACTGATTTACTGAGCTCCACAAATTTGATTTTATTTCTGTCCATTCTTTGTTCTTTTCCATTCTCTTCCCAGGCTACTTCTCTCTATTCCAGTCCACAGCCATCATGGTGGATCTACTTCTTTCAGATTCCTGATATGACAGTAATGAGCCTCTTCGCTCATTACCAAATTACTTAGATACTTGTCCACTTAGGTGGTTCCATGATCATCCTTCTAGGCATGGTTTCCACCAATAAAGATGAAATCAACCCACTCTTTCTTAGCCTGTGCAATTCTTGCCAAATTATTTCCTAGATCTTCCCCCGAGGATCCACTGAATATTTTGGAAACCTTCCCCTGGTTCTTTTAATATCTCAAAATCATCCATTTAGTACTTGCAATGCCTGTCTATTGACTTATGCTCAATTCAACATGAGAGGCATTATGGCTGAGTTGGCTCTATTCTGGATTTGGAAGCAAGCAGATCAGGTTCAAATCCTTCCCTATCCCATGCCTGGCACTTGATGGGCAGTGTGAACCTGGATGAGTTACTTCATCTCTATTGACCTCAGCTTCCTAAGCTACAAAAATGGAGATAATAATAGCCAGAATCTACCTCACAGGTTTATTGTGGGGGTCAAATAAGATAATCTATTTAAATGACTTTGAAAACCTTAAAGAGCTATAAAGATGTCAGCTATTTTAACAAGAACAGCCTACTTCCTTTTCCAGCCCTACATGTCCTCGATGATGTAATTTGCACCATTTCTCTGAAGCCTTTCTTGATGTCTTTGGCTGCTAGTGCCATTCCTCCACAAATATTCACTTTGTATATTAAATACTTATGCATGTTCTCTTCTGTCATAATAGAAACTCCAAGAGGAAAGGGATTGTATCACTTTTTTGTTGGTTTGTTTCCATAGGTCTTAGCATAGTGCCTAGAACATAGCAAGGGTATAATAAATGCTGATTGATTGATGAAAAGTGATCATTGGTAATATGCTGCAGCTTGCTTATTCCTATCAGTTATTTTTCCATTGTTCTTTGGGTTTTATGATATTTCCCTTCTTCTGAGATCATGTAAAGCATCTTTGATTTATAATCATGTCACTTGGAGAATATTGGTGTTAAACAGATACAGCTTTTATAGTGGTGAACAGTTTGACATCATTTAAAGAATAGTACAGTTTTTCAAATAGAATCCAGTTCACTTCCCCCCTCCTATTCACTGTTAGGCCCAGCTAATTATCTATAATACCATCTGGAATACTTACCCAGGATTTCTCTATATTGATGGACTGATTGTATAGGTATAGATGCATGTCAAAATTTGGGCAATATGGATTTTTTCATGCAATTTGTTTTCCCAGGATAGATGGCTAAATTGATCTCTTTTAAATTACCTTGAATTTTGCAGAATCAACAACTTTCATAGTTGGGAGGGAACTTTGTGGCAATCTAGTCCAACCATATCTGTAAAAGGATCCCTTCTACAGCACCTTAGATGGGTAGTCACATAACAATTTCTTGAAAACTTCCAGTGAAGGGAACTGGGCGTCTCATATTGAGAAAGCTTTGTAGTATTCTTCAGTATTGTGCAAAAAAAAATGTTATCTTTAAAAAAAGGAATATGTGGAAAACCACATTAAGGGAAGATCTATCTGCCCAAGACATCTTTAGAGATACTAGTGAACATAACTGGCGAGCATGTATCTTGTCAGTGTCTTTTCTCCTACTACATTAACACCCAAGGGAACAAATTTATCTATGAAGTCATATTTGTCATAGGCTCTTGCATAATTTTTATCATTTTGTTTGAAGAGCTTGATAGCTACATTTTATCCAGCTGAACCAAATACTTTTATTTTTTTTTAAATCTGTAAACAGAGTGGGATCTTGAAGGCTTCACAACTTGCAATTATGTACCTATAAAAATGTGATCTACCACTCAAAAGTCTGCCTTCCAAATTCTACCTATTCTGCTCTTCTGTATTCATCAAGGATACCCTTGATGTGTACATAGACCATTATCATAAAGATTTAAGATGTGAGGAAAGTAAATATATGAAGTTGATAGTTGTTGATATCTTGGTTTTCTTTTGTGGGGAAGAAGTGATAACATCAGCCATGATCTTTTCCCATTATTTTAGAATCTTCCCCTCTTTGAGATACCTTGAAAAGTGATTTTGGAGTGATCCTTTAAAACTGGGTTAAAGATGGTATAAATTTTTTTTGCATATAATTATGAAATTGGCATTTACAAAATCTATATTTTCCTTGCTTTGATGAAAAAGGACTGCAACAATAACAGAAGAAGAGGGGATTTTCATCATTAGATAAAGTATTGGACCTGGAGTCAGGAAGATCTGGGTTCAACTCCCACCTCTGACACACAATATCTATGTGATTGTCAGTCACTTAACCTCTTTTAGACTCAGTTTCTACTTTTGGACAATGGGAATAATAATACTTGGAGTTCCTACTGCTCAGGGTCATTTTGGATACTTTTCAAACTTTAAAGTGCTATCTAAATATATTTTATTATCATAGGATCATATATCTAGGGTGACTCAAAAAATACCTCAGAGGTCATCTAGCTCAACCCCTTCATTATATTCATGTAGAAAGTAAGTTCCAGGGATGTATTTGACTTGCCCAAGGTCACACAAACAGTAAACATCAGAGACAAGATTTGAACCCCAGTCCTTTTACTCTACAGCCAGTGTTTTCCCCTATTGTAACACGATCAATGTGGTGAGACCTAAAATTGGACGGGTTATCTTAAATAGGATTTTAACCAGTGCTGACTAGAAAAAAAGACTTACCTCTGGATTCCCATATGAAGAGTTGGCTTCTCCCTCATAAGCAACAGCTGTGAGATTGGTCAGCTCTTTGCGAAGTAAGAGGAAACTTAATGAACCCAAACAAGTCATGATCCTCTGTGGCTATAAAAGTTGCACTTTGAAAAAGCTCAGCTGGTCAAGAGGCACTTCAAAATGTTGTTACTGCTGTGGAACTCTGTCAAAAGTCCTCTTTTCTGGGTGAGTTTCCTCTTTTTGGGTGGAAAACAAAGAGGGGTTTTACAGGCTAGAGAAGGGTCATTTTGCTATTTAAAAGGACACATTCAAAAACCCAGCTCCAATTCAATTGGGAACCTGTCCATAGCCAGTACTTGTTTATTTGTCCAGCTTTACACCATGTAAGTGATGCAGAGTCCTTTCCTTCTCTAATAATAACATGAGGGCTCTGAGTTAATGGAAAGCTGGAAGGGCATTATGGAAGCCAGTGCTCAGAGTGTTCAGTTTAACTACTGTGGGTCAGACAAGTCCACAGCTGTGGTCAGCTCGATGGGAGCTGGGACAGGGAGTGAGAAGAGGACATAGGGAACCTCTCTTAAAATATTCTTGTTTATTCAACAGGATTCTGGTGAGAGGTATATTATCACCAAAGTTCTCAGCTGGAGAATTACAAAAAGGAGGGGGAAGGGCCACCTTATTCCCATCTTTGGAATCTTTTTTTTTTCTCCCCCTGGGCAGTGACTTTCTCAAACCTCCCTGATGGAGGATTCTTCATTTGTGTAGCCCTTGGTTCACTTATACAGTCAGCAGCTATGCCTAATTATTACATGGTTCTAGTTTCCTTTAAATTTGGATTCAATCAGAATCCCTAAATCTGACAACCTATAATCAAACAAAGGGAGTACTTTGGGTAGGTAGGGATTAACAGAGGGGAATTAAACTGTCGTTTTTGCAACAGCTTAGACCAATATGAAAGCCCATTTATGAGTCTCTCAATAAATATCCCTTTTGTTTTGTCTAATTGCTGGTTTGAATGTATCAGACTCATCAATGGGATTAGGGTTAATAGATGTTTGGTCACGCAGAACATGCAGAGGAGGAATCTGATACACACACAAAAATTGCACTTAATGAGCTTAGCAAATGTTTGCTATATTTTTAATGAACCCTGGGGCTGTCATTTAGAAATGCTTAGCAACTGCTTTTCCATCCTTGAAAATAGAGCAACTGAAGGACATTAACACTATGTACACCGTAAATAAAAGGAACTATTTAAAGAGACCAGCCAGTAGGCAGCAATGATGACATTTTCTGTCTAGGAGCCAGTGATACTTAACACTTTGGGTGTGGGGTTGATGTGTGACAACATAGATGGGTGTTTTGGGTTTCCTGAAGGGCACGGCTGGGCGTGAGGGTTTTACAGAGGCTCAAGTAACCTCTTTTTTTTTTCAGTGAAACCTGTTTATGATTGATGACTCCAAAATTTCAAGTTATTTCTTCCCTTTCTCTCTCCTGCCCTCTACAACCTACCCTGACTTATTTTATTAAAACCTCCTCTTCTGCTTGCCAAGTATTTGTGGAGGGGATTTTTAAGACGTTATTTGTCTCAGTTTCTCTGAGTCCATTCCTGTTTTTGCCATGAAGGCAGGCTAGTCACTTAACTCAGTGATGAAGCACCCAACAGAAAGGCAACCTCAAGGGTACTGATTACACTGAAGATCTAATAATGCATCTGAGAGTCCGTGGATCATGAGTTTAAGACTAGTGTTGTCTGCAATAATGACAAATTAAAAGAATAGACCATCAGCTGCCATAATAGTATGGACTTTACTTAATAGGAGAAAGTTTTCTTTACTAAAGTTAGATGGACCAATGCAAAAAGAATATTAATTAGAATCATGTATAGAGGAAATAAATGAGGCTTTGGACATTTAGTTCATGGAGCCTTCTTTGTTTGACATTTAAAGCCCTGGTTCCACCCTATCTTTCTAGCCTTATTAAATATTAACCCCCTTCATGCATTTTATGGTTTAGACATCTTATTGTTCCTCATACACAACATTCCATCTCCTATCTCCATTCCTTTACACTGGCTCTAAGTACTTCAGGACCTGTGACTCTTCATGGTGGGATGGGAAGAAGGGATAGCTACATATTCTAGAAAGGTATGGATTTTTGTAACTCAGCAGAGAGCTAGCGACATCAAAGGAGAAATTCACGAGGACTCCACAAAGGAAGAAAAGGACTTTCAGAGCCAGGAGTAGGGAGGTATCCCTTGGCCACGTGTGTTTTTCACGCATGTACTTTGAGTTTAAGCCCACTACCCACAGGGACTTTGTGTGCAAGGGCACAGGGAGAAGGTATTGTTTTGTAACTACTATTTGCTAATTGAATTCTGTTGGTTGATTGATAATATGGAGCACAGTGGAGAGAAGCTCATGAATGACAATATAGAAGTCTCTAAAACTTCACTCAAGTTTATCTCTAGGGGAGCAGTAGTCGTAGCTCTCTGGGGATCAAATTTGTCAGTTCATATGGGACTTGGAAAAGTGACCCCATTTTCTAAATAGGACAGTTTTAGATTGACTGAGTGATGTCTAATGTTAATTCTGGCATTAAAGTTATTTTCCTATTGTTCTGAAGCGCTTGAAGGGGGCAAAAAAAGAGGCACTTCACTGCCTGTCCAGTAGCAGAAATGAACCCAATAGCTTACTTGATATACTTTGTCATCTTTTTAAAACTTAAGTCATTTTAGAAATATCATGAAAACATTATTTTTTTGCATAGTTTTATTGACTTATATTAGGAATTTCATAAAGAAAAGGCAGAATGATAGAGGAGAAAGGACATGGAATCTGGAGTCACAGGACCTGGGTTCAAATCCAGTCTCTCACTTAACTTCCATGTGATCTTTGGCAAATTGCTTAACTTCTTGGGCCTCAGTTTCTTTATCTGTAAAATAAAGGATTTGGACTAATGATGTATACTGTCTCTTCCAACTCTAAATCTATGAACTTATGAGCTTTACATCCTCAGGTGGTACATAGACAAACTATGCTTATGTACCTGAGAGCTAAGTGTTCAGGGCCATATTATGTCACCTAACTTTCTCATTATCACCATCACTTCTCCTCATCACCTCTGCTCCCATCATTTTGGCAATCTTCAACAGTCTGCCCACCCTCTCTCATCTACTATTCTCCATACTGCCCCATTCACAGAATCATATTCTATGGAGAAAAGGCCTTTAGATACCATCTCCACCAGATAGTAGCAAAGCAAGGTCTGCTGCCTGTTTTCATATGGCCAGTGAGCTAAAACCTTTTTTTAATACTTTAAAATAAATTTTATTGTATTTAAAAATGTAAAAGCCATTCTTAACTTGGTCCAAAAGGCAAAGGGGAATTTGGCACTCTGGTTATAGTCTGTTGACCCCGAGCTAGTCCAATACCTTTATTTAACAAAAATGATCCTAAGGTACAGAAAGATTAAGTGATTTGTTGAAGCTTTCCATTATCAAAGTGAGAGAACTGAGCCTTAAACTCTGTTGTTCTGATTACCAGTCATATGTTCTTTCCACTACACTTTATATACAAAGCAGCATTGAATGTGATACCAGTGATAACAACTTACACCCTCTCTATTTTCCCTCCCTTGCTCCTTTTGAACTATGGAAGTAACAAGGTCAAGAGTCTGAGGACTCCACCTTCACTCATTCCTTTACCACCTATAACCACTTCTCCACACCTGTAGAAGCAGGTCCTGAGAACATATGCTTTATAGGTAGAAGTATAAAAGATCACAGAAGGAAAACAGATTAGACACACTTGGGTATGGGCTATTCTTACCTTTTTTTCTTCTTTCTCATTTGTGAGGCAATTGGGGTTAAGTGACCTGCCTGGGGGTCACACAACTAGTAAGTGTCCAGTCTGAGGCTGGATTTGAACTCAGGTCCTCCTGACTCTAGGGCTGGTGCTCTATCCACTGCAGTACCTAGCTGCCCCTACTCTTATCTTTGAACAAGTAACATTTGACTCTTTGAAGACTTGAACATTTGACTAACCCTCGCCTACACTGACATCTGAAATCTGATGACTCCTCCATACCTCATTGACTTGCTATTGATCACAGTACACTATGGATCCCTTGGTTCCTGAATTTATCTCCCTGACCTAAGACTGTTTGTATTGGCTCATAAATAATATCTCATAGGCTCTCTTCCATGCCCTGCCCTTCACATGACTTACCATTTCTATTTCCATCCATACCCTGGCATGAAGGTCTTTCTGAAAAGTGAATTTCAACCTATAGGTGCACACATAATGAAAACTAGTCTGACTGTGTTTTTGTTCTAATGTTTACATTGTAAAAGTCACTTCAGTTCTTTACTGTTTAGTTCCTCTTCTGTAAGATGACTATTAAGAAGTTTCTAAGTTCCCTGATAGCTCTAATGACTCTCTGACTTGGAAGAGTATTTAGGTGCTGTCCAATGTCTGATACTTATCAAAGTTGAAAAAATACATATATATATATATATGTACACATACACACAAATATACATATACAGACACACATTATATATCTATATCTGTCTGTCTGTCAAATGTATGTGTATATATTTGATATATACCAACTCTAATGGTAATTGTATTTTTTAATTCAGTCATCATTATTTAATCTGAAAAGTAGAGATATGGCCACAGTGAAAAAGGTAGATTTGGGCTGGTCTTTCAGGCAAATCACTTCTTTTGGTTGGCTGGTTGGTTGTTGTCCTTTGTTCTTGAGGAGGACCAAAATAACATCACTATGCTAGAGTCAAGACAATGTGTTCCACTGTGGCTGATCAGACCAATACAAGCTCAGAATGTTCTACCAGAGGTTGGACACAAATAGTCCATGTGAACATTTGGGGTGGATTCTCTAGATTTGTGCATCTTGTGTTTCTTTTGAGCTACTGCAATTCTGCTTTGCTCATAGAGCACAGAACCTTCTCTGATGTGGTGGTTCTGTGCCAGCATCTCCTATGTTATGCAATCAATTTCAAACTTCTTAAGAGAAACCTTGAGAGTGTCCTTGTATCACTTCTTCTTACCACTATGTGAACACTTGCCCTGTGTGAGTTCTTCATAAAATAGTCATTTTGGCAAGTATATGTGTTGCATTTGAAAAATGTGGCCAGCCCATAGGAGTTGTGATTTCTGCAGTAGAGTTTGAATGCTTGGTAGTTTAGTTCGAGAAAGATATCCACCTATTTAACATATGAAAAATATTTTCAAGGACAAGAAAACATCTGTTTTGGTGGTGGTGGTGGTGGTAGAGGCTCCTCTTTTCAATGAAAATGCAATTGAATACATTCTGTCTTCTGACAGAATAGCTCTGGTGTCTTATGGTTAAAAGTTTGGTGCTGTGCAAAGACCTATGTGGAACAGACTAGAGAGAAGTAGGCAAAGCCAGGAAAACATTATATACAATGACTATAAAAATGTATACAAAGAACAAGAACAAAAGTAAAAATATGAAACTCAATGCTCTTTATTCATAGTTAACAAGTTTGGTCCCAGAAAAGGATTGAAAAAAATGTACCTGTCTGCTTTCATTGCAAAGGTGGTGGATTATGGACATGGAATATTGTATATACAATAATAGCATATGCTATTATTTGGGATTTCTTTCAAGTAACCATGATTATTTCTATGGTCACTTCAGTCTCTTATTTTAATAGATCAAGGCAACTTCCTTTCATGATTTCTTTATATATGATGCCTAGTTTGTTTGTTTTTTGGTAGTGGTTTTCAGGTATAATTCTTTTTCCCCCAATATATTTTTATTAATTTCAATAAATTAAATTCAATCAATTTTTCAATTACATGTAAAAAATTGAACTTTTTGTTTAGAATTCTGAATTCCAGTTTCTTTCCTTACTTTCCTCCCTCCCTCCCTCCTCTCCCATATCCTTGAGAATACAAAAAATTTTATATAGACTATACATATGAAGTCATGCAAAACCTATTTCCATGTTAGCAATGTTGTAAAAGAAAACAGATAAAAACCCAAGAAAAGTAAAGTTAAAAACTATGCTTCAGTCTGCATTCAGACTTCATCAGTTCTTTCTCTGGAGGTGGATAACATTTTTTTTTAACCACAAGTCCTTTGGAATTGTCTTGGATCATTTTATTAATCAGAATAGATAAGTGATTAACAGTTGATCATTGCACAGTACTGTTGTTACTGTGTACAATGTTCTCCTGGTTCTGCTCACTTCACTTTGCATCAATTCATATATGTCTTCTCAGGTTTTTCTGAAATGATCTTGCTCATTTTTTTCTTATATTACAATAGTATTCCATCACAATCATGCACAATGCACAATCACAATGCAACTTATACAGCCATTCCCCAATTGATAGGCATCCCCTCAATTTCCAATTCTTTGCCACCACAAAAAAAGCTGCTACAAATATATATATATATATATATATTTGCATATAGGTCCTTTTCCTTTTTCTTTGATCTCTTTGAGACATAGAACTAATTGTACTAAAGAGTCAAAGAGTATGCACAGTTTATAGTCTTTTGGGCATAGTTCCAAATTGCTCTTCAGAATGGTTGGACTAGTTCACAACTCCACCTACAGTGCATTAGTGTCCCAATTTTTCCATGTCCCCTCCAGCATGTGTCACTTTCCTTTTCTATCATGTTGGTGAATCTGATAGATTTGAGGTAGTACTTCAGAATTATTTTAATATTCATTTCTCTGATTAATAATTTAGGGCATTTTTTCCATCTGACTAGAGATAGTTTTGATTTATTCTTCTAAAAACTGGCTATTCACATCCTTTGATCACTTATCAATTGGGGAATGACTCCTATTCTTATATATTCTAATAGTCCATCAGTTCTCTATATATTTGAGAAATGAGGCATTTATCAGAGAAATTTGCTGTAAAAGTTACCTCTCCCCCCCCCCCCCCCAGTTTCCTGTTTTCCTTCCAATCTTGGCTGCTTCTGTTTTGTTTGTGCAAAAACTTTTAAATGTAATATAATATAAGTGATCCATTTTGCATCCTGTAATACTTTCTATCTCTTGTTGAGTCATAAATTCTTCCCTTATCCATTAATCTGGCAGGTAAAATTTTCCATACTTTCTCAATCTGCTGACATAACCTGTTATGTCTAAATCATACACTTGTTTTGATCCTCTCTTGGTACATGGCAGTCTGTACATAGTTTCTGCAAAGTGCTTTACAGTTTTTTCAGCATTTTTGGTCAGATAGTGAGTCCTTGCCCCTAAATCTTGATCTTTGTGTTCATCAAACACTATATAACTATGGTTATTTTCTACTGTGTATTGTGTACCTAATCTATTCCACTGATCCACCCTTCTGGTTCTTGGCCAGTACCAGATTATTTTGATGGTTATCATTTTGTAATACAGTTTAAGATCTGGTACTGGTAGTCCATTTCCTTCATATTTTTTTCATTGATGCCTTCGATATTCTTGACTTTTTGTTCTTCCAGATGAATTTTATTATTATTATTTTTCTAACTTCATAAAATATTTTTTGATAGATTGGTATGATACTGAACAAGTAAGTTAACTTTAGTAGAATTATCATTTTGATTAAATTGGTTCAGCCTACCCATGAGCAATTAATATTTCTCCAGTTGTTTAAATATGACTTTATTTGTGTGAAAAAGTGTTTTATAATTGTGTTCATATAGTTCAGGGGTGGGGAACTTGTGGCCTCAAGACCACATGTGGCCCTCTAGGTCTCAAGTTTCACAGAACAAATCCTTTTATTAAGGGGATTTTTTCTGTGGACTATACTATAGTTCCTGAGTCTGTCTTGGAAAGTGAACTCCCAAGTATTTTATATTGTCTGCAGTTATTTTAAATAAAATTGCTCATTCTATCTCTTCCTACGTGACTTTGTTGGTAATACATAGAAATGATGACAATCTATGTGAGCTTATTTTATATCCTGCAACTTGGTTAAAGTTGATAATTATTTCAACTAGTTTTTTAGTTGATTCTCTAGGATTCTCTAAGTATACCATTACATCATCTGTAAAGAGTGATAGTTTTATTTCCTTATTGCCTCTTTTTATATCTTCAATTTCTTTTTCTTGTCTTACTGCTATAGCTAGCATTTGTAATATAATATTACATAATAGTGGTGGTAAGGAACATCCTTGCTTCACCCCTGATCTTATTGGAAAAGATTCAAGTTTATCCTCATTACAGCTAATGCTTATTCTTGGTTTTAGGTAGGTACTACTTATCATTTTAAGGAAAGCTCCATTTATTCCTATGCTTTTTAGTGTTTTTTGTAAGAATGAATGTTATATTTTGTCAAAAGCTTTTTCTGCATCTATAGAGATAATCATATGATTTTTGATGTTTTTGCTATTGATATGGTCAATTATGCTGTTACTTTTCTTAATATTAAATCAGTTCGAACTCCTGGTATAAATCCTACCTGGTCATAATGTATGATCTTTGTGATATAATACTATAATCTCCTTGCTAATATTTCATTTAAAATTTTGCATCGATATTCATTAGGAAAATTTATCTACAATTTTCTTTTTTCTGCTTTTGGTCTTCCTGATTTAGGTATCTGCACCATATTTGTGTTGTAAAAATAATTTGTTAGGACTCTTTCTTTGCTCATTTCCCCAAATAGTTTATATTGTATTGGAATTAATTGTTCTTTAAATGTTTCATAGAATTCACTTGTGAATCCATCTGATCTGGAGATTTTTTTTTTCTTAGGGAGTTCATAATGGCTTGTCCACTTTCTTTTTCTAAGATGGAGTTGTTTAAGTATTCTATTTCCTCTTCTATTAATCTGGGCAATTTATATTGTGGTAAAAATTCATCAATTTCACTTAGATCATCAGATTTATTGGCATATAATTGAACAAAATAGCTCTAATGACTAATTTCATCTTCATTGGTGGTAAATTCATTCTTTTCTGTTTTGATACTGGTAATTTTGTTTTCTTCTTTCTTTTTAAAAATCAAATTAATCTGTATGTTATCCATTTCATTGGTTTTTTTCATGAAACCAGCCCCTAGTTTTATTTATTAGTTAAATTTTTTTTCAATTTTATTGATGTCTCTTAATTTTCAAGATTTCCAATCTGGTGTTTAATTGGAGATTTTAAACTTGTTTTCTTTTTAGTTTTTTTTCAATTGCATGTCCAATTCATTGATCTGCTCATTTATTTATTTATTTAAGTGTTTAGGGACATCAAGTTCCTTCTAAATACTGCTTTGTCTGCATCCGATAAATTTTAGTATGTTGTCTCATTGTCATTCTACTTAATGAAGTTATTAATAGTTTTTATGATATGTTCTTTGACCCACTCATTTTTTAATATTAGATAACTTAGTTTCCAATTCATTTTAATTTATCTTTCTATCATTCTTTATTGAATATAATTTTTATTGCATTATGGTCTGAAAAAGATGCATTTAGTATTTCTGCCCTTCTGCATTTGGTTGTGAATTGTTCCTTTCTGGCTGCTTCTCCTTGACCTAGGAACTCTGGAATTTGGCTATAAAATTCCAGGGAGTTTTCATTTTGGTATGCCTTTCAGGAAGTGATTGGTAGATTCTTTCAATTTTTATCTTACTCTCTGGTTCTAGGATATCTGGGCAGTTTTCCTTGATAACTTCTTGTAGTATGATGTCTAGACAAGGGTAGAGAACCTGTGGACTTCTAGGTCCTCAAGTATGGCCCTTTGACTGCATCCAAACTTCACAGAACTAGTCCCTTTAATAAAATGATTTGTTCTGTGAAACTTGGACTCAGTCAAAAGGTGGCACCCAAGTACTTGGGAGGTCACATGTTGCCTTGAGGCCCCAAGTTCCCCACCCTGAGTCTAGACTCTTCCTTTGAGCATCACTTTCAAGCAGTCCAATAATTTTAAAATTATTTCTCCTTGATCTATTTTCTAGGTCAGTTGTTTTTTTTTTTTTTCCCAATGAGGTATTTCACAGTTTATTGTACTTTTTCATTCTTTTCACTTTGTTTTATTGTTTCTTGTTGTTTCCTAGAGTCATTAGCTTTCATTTGTCCTATTCTTATTTTTAAGGAATTATTTTCTTTAATGAAGTTTTGTACCTCCTTTTCTATTTGATTAATTCTTCTTCTTACATAGTTTTTCTCTTTAGTGGATTTTTGTGTCTCTTTTACAATTTGGCCATTTCTGGTTTTTTTATGGTCTATTTTATTCAGTACTTTTTTGTTTCTCTTTTGCCAAACTGTTGACTCACACAATTTCACAATTTTTCACAATTTTCTTGTATTATTTGAGGTTCTGTTGTCCCTTTCTCTAGGCACTAAATGATATGTTCTTCAAGGATTTCAAGGACAGCACAGATCAAGGAACTTGTTTTCAGTATGCTAAAAGAAGTCTAATCTAGGGTAAAGGCTAGGATGCCTTCCTGGACTAAACTTTACAAGCTCTTAGGTCTAGTTTTGGACAACTATGGTGCCTGGTTGGAGCTCACAGCCTGCAAGGACTACTAGACTTCAAAGTGACAGAATTTCAGGCTCTTCCTTACTTTGAGTTCCCCACACTGGTCACTTAGTTACAGATCTTAAGCTGGGATGGGGGCTAATTATGAAATATCACTCCTGGATCAAATACAAATACTGCTGCTCATTTCTGTTCCCCCTCCTTTTCTGATACATAGCTTCAGGCAGTGACCATTTGTTGACCCAATATAACCACAGATCAGTTATGCCTGGGTCCATGTCCTCACCTCAGTGTACATAGATCTGCAACCCAGTTCTAGGATATAAAAGAGAACAGAGCTGCTGTTTGGCTCCTGTTTCTGCTCCCTCCACAGCATCAAGCTGTGGATATAGACCACTTTTTGCCTCACAACTAGACCACTGCAGACCCCATTTCAGTTCTTATGTTTATAAGCTTTAGCTTCTCAACTAAACCCTGTCTCCAGTGTCTGAATATTTCTATATCTCTGTGCTGCTCTGGACTGGGAAAATGACTAAGTTGTGATTTTTCCTGAGATTTCCTCATCATACTTCAAATTTGTGCTCTTTCTAAGTCTTTGTTGCAGTACTTGTGGGTGAGAGCTGAGTAGTATTGCTTCCTCCTACTTTTCCATCTTTGCTGGTCTTCTTCTTATATTGTCAAACATATTTGTTGTGTTAATTTTGCTGAATTCTCCCCTTTTCTTTTTCCTTTCTTGTTATAAAGTTTAGCTCACTGGGTAGGGGTGGGGCCAGAGCATATGTGTATATGAATGTGATGTAAAAACTAAACATTTATAAAAATAAGAAATACATTTTTAAGGAAAAATAGTTGGGTATGGAAGGGTGCTTATGGTTAATTTCTAAGTGCTAATGGGCTGATATCCTTCAGCACTATCCTTATATAGTCACAGATCCCCCTTTACAAAGAGACTCTACAATGAGGTTTGCATCTCCTGTCAGTCATCCATATTTACTAGCCAATCTGATGGCATGCATGGGAGCCTCTACCAGAGGAAAATAATGATTTGGTTATCTTAACATTACACTCAGGGAAGCAGTATGGGATGATTTAACGAGCAGCAAATCCACTATTGCAATGTTTTCTATTTCCTGAATATTTTTGGACTCTCTTGAAACATCCCTGTCAGGAGACACATGCAGTATAACAGTGACTTATTAAAATATATTGGTATAATCTCACCTGAAAGATACCTACTTTAGCAGGGGTTGATTGTGCTGTTTGTATTGTTGTTGTTGTTTTGAATAGTATAACATAAACAATGTGATACAGGAAACAGATGGATTTGGGACAAGGCTACCTGTCATTTGAATCCAACTTGCTATCTGACTAGGGTCAGGTCACTTACCTCTCTAGCTCTCAGCTGTCACATCTGTTGTTGTTTGTCATTCATTCTTGAAGAGGACCATGACATCAGGGAGGTGATGGTATTTCATGCAAGTGAATTGGATTTAAGTGAGGGAGGGTTGTGCAAAGTCACCAGTCTCATTTTCTTCTCCAGAAACATCTGGGTCCAGTGGCCAGATATTGATCAGCACTACTAGAGATGTTCCTGGATGCAGTGGGGGACCTTGACCTTTTCAAGCTAAGGTCTTTAACAGGTCTCAGTTTGACTAGGGCAACACCCATTCACTGACTAAGGCTTAATAAGAATTGAGGCAGAAAATGGCCTCCTGTGGTTGTGGAAATGGGACTTTTTGGATGCTTTGAGAGACAAAGAAACCCTTCCCCCCCCAAAAAAGAAAGAAACTTTCTAGCTGCCTTAGGAGCAGCAGATTCTCTCTCTCTCTCTCTCTCTCTCTCTCTCTCTCTCTCTCTCTCTCTCTCTCTCTGTTTTCACCTACACAGAAATCCTCTGAATTTGTAAGTGACTTGCCTCATATCCCATCTGTAAAGTGAACGGGTTGGACTACATGGTCTACTATCCCTTGTGAGACAAATAATAGGTCATCTGAATTTCTCTTTCCTCCCATCTGCTTTCCTCCCAACAAAGTTGTGAGGTATTGAACAATCATTTTTTGTTTGTTTGTTTGTTTGTTTTTTGTCTGGATCTGTGACTTCATTGGCATAGGGAATTTGTCAGGCAATTCCCTCTAGCAGTACAGGTTGACACCTGTTCTGCTACTTGTCTTCTTATCTAGTTACCTGGGGTGCTGAAAGGTAGTAACTTTCTCTGGATTACACAGCCACTATGTGTCACAGTCAGAACTCTAAGCCAGGTCTTCATGACTAGTTAATCAATAGGACATGCTGCTTTTCTTGGCAAATATTACCTACCCCATTTTACAGGTGAAGACACTAAAGCTCAAAAGTGACTTGTTTATAGTCACATTGTAAATAACAGAGACTTAAGCCAGATTTTTTTTACCCCAATCTCTTTTCATCACACCATAATGTCTGAGTACTACTCTTACAATGTATCAGGGACTCTTCTATATCTGAACTCAAGAGTGAAGTTCATGATGCCTCTATTCTACCTAATAGGATAATAACAACAGACTTGTTTCTTGAATTTGATTTACCCATTCCAGTTCCTCCTTGTCCTATTCATGCTTTTCTTTCTCTATGTTATCAGAATATGACTCCTCAGAAGAATCAGACACAAGCTTCTCCTTTCTATTGGTTTCTGAAGAAGATGAAAATTTCCTGGTTAAGTACTGAATTCTCTTTGCTCTAGGTTCTCATTGTCTCACCTAACTTAACATTTATAATAGCTATAGGGTTTGCAATGTCCTTTATATCTACATTATCTCATTTAATCTTCATAACAACCCTATGAAGTAGAAGCTATTATTATCCCATTTTACACATGTGGAAAATGATGCTGAAATGACTTTCTGAGTCACAGTTGATAAGTATCTGAGTCAAGAGTTGAACTCAGGTCTTCTTGACTCCATGTAGAACACCATCTGCACTATGTCACCTGGCTTGACTTGCATTAGTTTTGGGAAAGAGCAAGTTTATACTAGATTAGTGGTAGAGTTCATGTGATGAATCTGGTCCTTGGATTTAGTATTTAAAGACAGGTAGAGACCCACCAGGAGATAGATATAGAGGGAGGTTCAGATACATGCTAAGGAAGAGAGTGGAGATACAAACATAGTGACCCTTGGTCTTTACACTGGCCTGGAGAGAGGCCGTCACATCCATATGCAGAATCCTATATGACAATGATCATAAATTACATTTGCTTCCTCTGTAACAAACCATGTGGACCTAGGCCCTGGTGAAAGACAGAGGCATAAAAGGAGGAAGGGAGGGAGAGTCTCTGAGAAAGAGAGAGAGACAGAGGGATAGAGACAGAGATATAGAGAAAGATACAGATACACAGACAGAGGAGCACAGAGACAGACAGAGAAACAGGTTTTGAAGCCTTGATGAGAGAATGTGAACAAGGCTGCAGGGAGGTCAACAAGACATACCTTGACTCCCAAAGAGAAAGATCAGCATAACAGGGAGCCATGAGCACCAGGAAGAAACCTAGACCTCTCCTTTCACTACTTCTGTGAACAGCTAAGGTCCAGAGGAAAGTGGAACCTATCAAAGGGTTAGTAGTTGCTAGGCATCCTTCAGAAAAGGAGAGGACAGTTCTCCTGATTGTCAAGGAATTAAGCTATGAGTCTGTTCTACTTTTTATTGGGTTAAAACAAAATCTGTCCTGTTTTTTGATGTCTTGTTAACCTAAATGCTTGCAAGAAAACTAAGAACACCTGAAAAGATACAAGCAAAATTCTAATGTTCTAAGAGAAACTGTGGATATAAGCAAAAGGAGCTGAATTCTTGTCTTCCTAAGAGAAACTCTCAGTGAGGTCAAAACACGACATTGAGATAATTATCAAGAGAGAGGACTCCAAAGTAATCTTAGTCTGTTGTTTCATGTTCAATTGACACATGCTTTACATCCATATCTTCTTCTCCAGTTTTCTCACCCAGTGCCCTTCCTTATAGCTTTATTGTGTTCAATTATTTGAGTTTCAGATGTCTCTATGTACCTTTTTATGTTACAGCAATCTTACAAATAATTTTAAAATAAGGACAGGATTTGTTGGGGGGAAAAAGATGAGCTTATAAGAGTGTTTCATCAGCCTATGTTCCCTTAGGAACACATTACCTGCATGACAAAGATATTTAAATAAAGAAAAGTCAGCCTATTTTAAAGCTACTGACATTCTTCTTAGTTTTACCTAGCCTCAGACTTCTAGAGAAGTGATTTTTCATTAAGTGTGATTTAATCTTAAAAGAAAGAAGGAAACCCCACCCCTCTACAAATTACTTTTTTTCCCCCAAGACTGTCCCTGAATAGAAAAAGACTTTTGGGTGTTCAAGTTACCAGATAGTGAGAGCCCATCTTATGGTAAAAGACAGAGAGAGAAAGGGAAGGGGGAGAAGGAGGAGGTTGCGGAGGGAGGAAGTGGGGTGAGAGACAGAGATAGACAGATCAGCAGAGAAAGAGAGGCAGGGAGGGAGAGGGAGAAGGAGGGAGCAGGGGGAAAAGAGAGAAAAAAAGAGGAAGGGAGGTGGAGAGAGGGGAGAGGAGAGGAGAGGAGAGAGAGAGAGAGAGAGAGAGAGAGAGAGAGAGAGAGAGAGAGAG